>NC_086317.1:328626645-329279645 GCF_036172605.1 Pelobates fuscus | reverse complement strand
TGGGAAACAACAGTGGTGGATGATTGTAGGATCCTTTCCATGGTAAAGAAAACACCTTCACAACATCGAGCCAAGTGAAAAACACTCTCCAGGAGGTAGGCATATCATTATCCAAATCTATCATAAAGAGAAGACTATGCGACAGCAAATACAGAGGGTTCACCACGAGTGTAAACCATTTATAAGCCCCAATAATAGAAAGGCCAGATTAAACTTTGCCAAGAAACAAAAAAAAGTCATCCCAGTTCTGGAACTGCATTCTTTAGACAGATGAAACTAAGATCAACCTGTACCAGAAAGTATGGAGAAGGTTTGGAAAGACTCATGATCCAAAGCCTTCCACATCATCTGTAAAACATGGTGGAGGCAGTGTGATGGCATGGGCATTCATGGCTTCCAATGGCACTGGGTCACTAGTGTTTATTGATGATATGACAGAAAACAGAAGCAGCCAGATGACTTGTGAAGTGTATAGTGATATATTGTCTGCTCAAATTCAGCCAAATTCAACAAATTGATTGGACAGCGCTTCACTTTATAGATGGGAAATTACCTAAAACATACTGCGAAAGCAAACCAGGATTTTTTTTAAAGGAATTAAGTGGCATATTCTGCAATGGCTGAGTCAATCATGTGATCGAGAATGCATTTCACTTGCTGAAGACAAAACTTAAGGCAGAAAGACCCACGTACAATCAACAACTGAAGACAGCTGCAGTATAGGCATGGCAAAGCATCACCCAGCGTTTGGTGATGTCCATGCTTTCCCAACTTAAAGCAGTTATTAGCTGCAAAGGATTTTTTACAAAGTATTAAAATGTACATGTTATTTATGATTGTGTTAATTTGTCCAATTACATTTGAGTACATCTGAGTGAATGAAAATGGTTGCAATTCCTAAACGTTTCAAAAAATATTTTTGAATTTAAGCTGAAAGTGTGCACTCCATGTGTATCTCGCATGTTTCATTTCAAATTCATTGTGGTAGCGTACACAGCCTGAAAAAAGTATTATTATTAGGTAAGTATTTTAGTGCCAGGAACAAAAGAAGATAAAAAAATAATAAAAGCATAAAAAGTTTAATAAAAGGATAAACACAACTAGTTGTGAATGTCAAATATACTTTAATGCTTTAAAAACAAAGATTAAAAGAACACAACGTGATTTGCCCATGGGGGGCTTTCTAAAGTGTAGATAATGGGGACCTGGTGCTTAGAAGTATATATAGGGAGATGTCAGGTTCAAGAGGGGTAATTTGGCACCAAAATTACATCATATGTGAGCTTTGACCCCAACTGGGGTCAGATGTTGACAGCAAAGGTCAACTTGGTAAATTGTAAATAAAATAAAAACAGAACAGAACAAAAATACATAAGTGGTCTTACTGTATACTGTGACTACACTGTGACTATTAAAAAAAAAAAAAACAATTGTGTGATAAAAAAATGATTATTCCATGTTTAAAACCAGGTCACATGACCTTAAATTAAAGGACCACTATAGTCACCCAGACCACTTCAGCTCAATGAAGTGGTCTGGGTGCCAGGTCCCCCAGGTTTTAACCCTTCAGATATAAACATAGCAGTTACAGAGAAACTGCTATGTTTATATTGCAGGATAAATCCAGTCTCTAGTGGCTGTCTTCCTGACAGCCGCTAGAGGCGCTTCTGTGACGTTGGATGTGAAAATCGCATTCAGCGTGCAGAACGTCCATAGGAAAGCATTGAGAAATGCTTTCCTATGGGTGTTCTTAATGCGCATGCAGCTCTGGCCACGCATGCGCATTCCGCTCCATTTGGGAGCTGACGTCGGAGTGGGAGGAGAGGTCACCAGCGCCGAGGGAGCCTGGCGCTGGATTACAGTAAGTAGCTGAAGGGGTTTTAACCCCTTCAGCCCAGGGGGAGGGAGGCCCTGAGGGTGGGGGGGACCTAAGGGTTATATAGTGTCAGGAAAATTAGTTTGTTTTTCTGACACTATAGTGATCCTTTAAGTAATGTAATAATTATAAGATAATTTATAAAAAATTTAAATATGGCAATGGTCCAGTAGTATTAGATAGAGTTACTCTACAAGGTGTAATTTGATGTAAAAACAAGGTTTAGATAGTAGTTAAAAACACTAATAACATCTAATATGCTAACTGAACTTCTGGGGATGCAGGAAGTGTCACAGCTGCCATTTTGGAATATGGCACTGACCAGGGAAGCACTTCGAATTTCTAAATGCCTAGTACAGTGTGTAGTACTAGGGGGATGACATATAGTCAGAGAACAAGGCTATGATTAGATGTAGATCACCAAACCAAGTCACCAGCCACAAGAAGAAGTCCATTTTGCAACATTTGGTAATCTCACAGTCACTCTAACTAAGCAATTTGTATAAAAGATCTTCAATGGCTAGATCTCAGCTCTTGGGATGGGCCCTCTTTACCTTTTGCAATGGTCTGTGTTGTCACGTATTCATCTGCACATACAAATGTGGTTAATGGCATTTACTGCCCTGACAGGAAAAGTTGTGCCGAGCAACATTACTGTCCTGACAGGAAAAGTTGTGCCGAGCAGCAATCAAATCCACAGGAGGGTTTGTGCTGAGCAGCAATCATGCAAATGGGAACCTGGTAATTGCCTTTGGGGTCAAAGGCCGGTTACAGCCAATCAGTTCCACAGGAGGGATATTTAGGCCCAGTTCTCCTCTTGCTCAGTGCCCTGTTGTTGTTTCATGCATATGGTTATGCGAGAGTGCGTTCCTGATCTTGATTTTCTGGTATTTGACTTTGGCTTTGTTTTGACTTCCCTGATATCTAGTATCCTTGACTTTTGGCTTTCCCTCATCTTTGTGTATGATTCTGTGTCCCTGACCTCGGCTAGTATTGACTATTCTTGGAGAAGTCCGGCCATTCTAAGGTCCGGTTATACGTTATCCTCAGCCCTAGCTGTGACACAATACTGCGTTTTGGATCAACTTGTAATCCTGACATGTGTATACTGTACTCTTTCCCCCAATGTACCATGTTGTGGAATATATGGAAGCTTTATAAATTTATCTAATAATAACTCTGTGGAACATGTTTTCCTGTACAGTCAAAGTAATTTCTTAGTCAAAATATTCTGAAAGAACCTTAAACCTCTCTTCCTACAAGACAGCAGATAAACAGGAAAATACAATACCCCTTAGATTCATGAGCCTAACAATGTCATGTTAAGCTTCCTACTATGCCCCTAAACTTAATGTTTTGATAACATTAAATGTTGGAATTACTTGATTATGAATAATAATCTTCAGTGCTTGTACAGAGACAATACATTGAGCTTTTCTCTAATTTTCAAGTATGTTGTTATGTATTACCCAAGATATTGCCCAATATCACTTTTTCATGTCTAGAAGAGGAAAAACTGATTTGACAATGCCATTAATAGAATATTAGACCATAAGGTTTGAACCAGTACTGCAGATGGAGCTATATCCAAGTGAGCTATTTCACTGACAGCAGATTATCACAACTGTTACTATATGTGATCAGATCATTTATGGTACCATTTTGTTGTACACGCACACGTCATACATAAGTATTTCCAGCTCATTCCAACCTGGGGCTGGACTCCATTAGAAGAGATAGATTTAATCTGATACTCAAACAGCTGTTTTATCATTGAGCTATCTTGGGAAATTATTATTTCATTATAATATATGTGATACGATATATGCTTATAGTTTACAACAGAATCAAGCAGGGGAATTGACAGGAGAACATCCCAAAAAAACAACCCAAACACCATGGTAAATTATTAATCATCTAAAAGGTGGTATTATTACACATACAATAAAATGCTAATTGATATTCATAGTAAGGATTGCATTCTTCTATTGAAGCTGTTTTTATACTCACGTTTTTGATTATTAGTTTTATTTATAAAGCTCTGACATATTTAAAATGTAAAAGAACAGTGTAAATGGATACACTGTAAAGTAATTTGACTGCATTGATTAGTAATGATAAATGCACCAATAATCATATATCAATGAATAATAGCAAAGCAATAGAAATATATTGAATTGTAATTATGAAATAAAAGAGAAGCCTCTAAACCCAGAATATGTTGCTAAAAGATTTCCAAAGGGAATGATATGACTATTTGGATTTGTTTATAGACTGCTTAATGTTAAGTTCGATTGACAGGGCTGTTAGCACTTATGCTATCAATCAGAGCACACCCTGTAAAGACTAGTATACAGGTACTGTACCATTGTCATTTATTGGCGACTGTAAGGGACCCTTTCCTGCACAATGATGGATCGTGTTCTTTTGGTCAGAATCGGAAACACATTCATCAAGCTGTCAACCAGCAACTAACAAAGCTGCCATTACTACAGTACAATTTACTATAATTGCAACTGTCTGTCCCAAAGACACCTCTGGCAAGACTTTTCATGAATGGTAGCAAAGTGCTCATTTACAGCTGGAGTCTGACAGTTTCCTAAACCATCTAAATATATCCCACTTCTTTGCTTTATCTAATAACAATTGACATAGTTTGAGCATGTTCTTATAATCCATGAACTTTATACTTGCTAACTTTAGCAGATATGAGGGACAGACCAGGGCAGATAGGGTCACGGCTGGTGTGCGGGCATATTAGCAGTTAGATAGTTATCAGAGGAAGTACCATACTGGCACTCATGGCATAAAACATTGCAATTTTGGGATCCCCAGAAGCTAGACTGCAAACACATCATACCGAATGTTGGGCATCTATGAATCTATCTGTCTGATCTAGCTAGCTATCTTCCTATATAGCATCTGTCTATCTATCTATCTATCTGTCTGTCTGTCAATCTGTCTGTCTTCGCAATATAAACAACAAGGGAAAAACAAACATAGAAATAAATAAATATAAAAAGAAAGTCAAGTTTCACTACACTCATACAGTTATTATGGTGCACTATACTACCCATCATTGCCCACTAGCACTACTGTAGATTGTATACTGTGATTTCTGATATTCAATATAAGCAGATTGCAGATTCATGGTTATGTTACTTTTGGAGAGACATACATAGCTTAACTCTGTATTGGATGGAATAATGTCACTGAAGTCTTGACACTACATATATCAAACAATTTCACAGTGTTTGCAACATAATCAGATGGAATTAAATGATAATTTATTATTGTTGGTAATTGTTGTTAGCGCAAGGATACTGAACATAAACCAACCTATCTTAAATGATTTTTTTGTACACACAAGATGAACATCCCCTTCCAAGGGTTGCTAAGGGATGGGAATATTTGCACTGGTTAGTGAGAGCGTCATTAATAATTATCCATTTTTTATCTATACAATCGTCAGTACTGTTCGAGTTCCATATAACAGCATCTCTAAAAACACTCTATTGTTGCTGGGCATATAAGGACTTTAACAGCAGTATACAATTCTGTAGGTTAATTTGCTCTCACTATTCAAGGGCAAAATAGTCCTGGCTGCTTGATGTGACCATCTATAATGCTGTGACTCAACACCTTCAAGTAGATGATTATTTTAGAATCATCTCCCCAAGGAACCGGCTGGCTTTTCCTGTCACAGGTATCTAGCTGGATGTGGCACTGGTGGAGGAGATGGAGGAGGCTTGCAATTGATTGTGGTCCATTCATTGAGAATTCTAAATGAGCATAGCTTTTCAAAGTCCAAGTGAAGATAAAAGCACTGAATGTGGATGAAAAAGCAAAGGGGATTATAATATCATTGTAACGGATGCCTCCTTAATGGATTGCACCCTGTAAACTTTTTTCTGCTTTATATTACATTTTACTGCCTTGCATCATTCGGTATACAAACTAACTGAACACTTAAAACTGACCCAGTTCGTATACCGAACAAACTGTTGAACCGACCGACCACCCAGGACCGCAGTGTGCCGCTATTAAACCCCCTTGACCTTCCTAACACCTACTCTAACCGCAATCCCTGAACATTCTAAGTGGTCGGCTGGGTGGCCGCCATTCGTGTGGACAAACATGAGGTGGCGGCCATCTTGTTTTGATGAACGCTTTCAACGGGGTTTGGTCATCGAGTGCGTGGAACTATTATCGGACACTCGACGGCCCGAACATCACTGAGACTTCCATCTCTACTTATGTTCATTCCCATTCATCAGACGAAAGCGGCATTCGGTGAAACCAAACTCCTGAACGAGGGTTACACAACTAGCCTGCTCACGAATGGTTCCTTTCAGTATTTTGTTGTGTTTAGAGTTCCCGAAAGAGACCAACCGCACAGCCTGAATCTCTGGAGCTATTTTGGGCAGGAGCCTCGTGTGCGGTTGGTCAGAAACAAGACTTACATAAAACGTTTAAACCCCTGAACCGATCTGGGTGATTTTTAAATATGTTGCTCCCCCAGATCGGGGGATATAACTTGTGTGAGGATTATGTGAGTTTTTTGGGTACTTTCGGGTTACCTGCAAATTGTGTTCTTTTTCACCTATAGATGATTGAGTTAGTACAGTATCTGGCTCAATTATCTCTCAGACAGAAAGCAGGAATTGTATGATTGTAATGGGAGTGTCATGTATTTGAACATCATTGTCATTGGTCTATGACTTTATCTTGTAAGTTCCCCACAAGGTCCATGTGGGAGTACCCCTTGCATGGGGAATTGCATAAAAGGCCAATAAATCATTCCTTGCTTACCCTCATCATAGAGTCTCATCTCATGATTATAGGGAGCAGTTATACCTGCTATAATCACCCAGTTCTTGTAAGAGCTACACTATCCTGGTAAATCAGAAAGCATCACTCTGGACAGGGGGAAAATAATGGCTCAGGCGGTGAAACCCCACATCCTCTCGGGGTTACCACCACAATCATTATTCATTGATGAGGCTGGCTTAAATATGTGTGAATGACTATTACCCACTGATGGTGATGGTTAATAAGCAGACAATTAAATAACTAAAGAACACTAACATATTGTAAGAATAAAAACACAACAACGTTTTATTAAAAACCATCTTACTCCGTACTCTCACAACTTGTCCACATATTTGTGGTCAATTAGGTTTTACGACCAACATTTCTGCAGCCTTTTTCCCACTATATTTAACACCTGTGGGTAAAAATCTTGCACCTCTAGAAAAATACTTGTGGCCTGGAGTCTGCCAGCAGGGTGCACCGAATGTCATTAGTTCTTTAAAAGCAATATATTCAATGGCAAAAACTGGCTCTGGATCAAAATAGATGTGTGTGAAAAAAAAAAAGTTATTCAGTTGAGATACTGCTTTATTTCTGATTATAGATTTTCAACAAAAACAACATTAGTTATGCTCTTATTTTAAATCTTTAGTGGGATATCTTTTTACAATAACTTGTACACTCTAGATTGTATAATACTTGTCTTTCCTCCAAAAGATGATTGATCACTACTTCTAATGTTTTCATCCCAGGTAAGAAAATATGTTCTAAAAGCAGGAAGCAATGTGGGAAGAATTGGTGGAATGTGGAACATAGAATACTTGATGGGGATTTTAACGAAAGGCTGAAAATGCACTAATGCTAGTAATAAGAGAAGAATGGTAATGGGCCAAAGTTGTGAAAGGCTTTATAGTTAAATGTAATTAATTAATATTGATCCCACTGCTAGCCACAGTAAGTGTTTGCAAAGTGAAGCAGCACAAAATGTACAATGTATAATAAAAATAATAGTAGAATTTTCTATATTTGAGTTGTGAATTTCTCAGAAATGCTCATGGGAAATTGTTAAGAAACATATTAAAATTTAGGGTGTTGGAGTTGGCAGGACCAGGTTAGGGACTGTAAATGAAGGATTAAGGGGGTGAAGACCTTAAAGTAGAGGACTTTGTTGACTAGATAATTGAGTTGAGAGATAATTTAAAAATTAGAAATAAAGCAGAGGGATGAAAGTAGACTTGTTCAGTTTTAGAGAGGATGTGCTAGTGATGCAACATCCAAGAAGAAATCGAGAAGAAACAGTTTGTGATATGGAAAAGAGAAATATCAGATGTTAAATGGTAGCTCTGGGTATCGTTGCATCTAGGTGGTATTGGCAGCCAAAAGGTGTTTTAAGGTTTCCAGGTAGATAGCTATCCTTGTGGGTCACCAACACAGAGGGATAGAAAAAAAAATGATGTGATTTTAGAGATGGAGGAGAAACAATTGGATTTGTATAAATTGTAATTTCTCATAAGAAAAGGAGTGTGATCCCTAATGAAAATTACTAATAGAATTCCATAGCATTCACAAAATGTGGTACCGCACAGTCACTGTTTATAAATCTCTTCCTTTGTCTAATAAAGTAAATTAATCTATGGGTTGCAAAACACATTTAAAATGATTAGTAATAATCACAAGTTAATGACATTAGTTATATTTACAAGAATGAGTTTGGTAAGCCTCACTTCCCAGGTAGAACCTGTCTGATCTTGCCATGTCATATTTATTTGTGTGTCTCAAAACGTCATGCCAAGCTAAGAATGTATCCGTAGAAAAAAAAACAAAACACCCATTTCTTTCCTTTAGTATAAAATGGTCTGAAAACCATTAGCCTGGTTGACTGGTGACTTGGAGACCACCATAAACTGATATATAGTCTGCAAGTAGTCTTCCAAAATCTTTTGAATAGCAATTTGTTCAAATGTCTATGTTAAACCTCAGATATAAAGAACAGGGATTGGAATATCACTGGTTATGATCCAATACTTGAAATACATTTGTTTGATCATAAACAACTCACGGAAGTTGCTCATCTATACTCTTGTTCACCAAAGTGAAGTCATCCACTCACACCTAAGGTCCGGTCTGCACATTTTTGTGTGTATCTGTGAAAGAATCACTGATGTAAAAGTTTGTTTGAAGTCAGGTAACACAAGTTTAGCAGCTTCAAATAGTATGACTGCTGATTTACAGTTTAGACAGTATGTTAGCACACATTTTTAGACAACTGTATCACAGAAGTATATGCATGTGTTAGACAAAAGGAAAGCAAAGGTCTGAATAGCAGCAGCTGTTCTTGTGCCAGAAATGGCAGGAATACTGTAAAAGCTTCATTACCGGTGTAACTAAGAAAAAAGTAAAAAAAAGTCTTTCCACTAAACAAGTTGACATGCTTTCTCTTTGTGATCCTGCTGACGTTTGTCAAGTCTATTGTATTATAATGTTATTTTACAATAAGCTGCAGTGAGAAAAGTGCACAACAAATTGTGCTAAGTGTATTTGAACACCTGCTAGGGTACATACTATCTCAAGAACTCAAGCCCAGAGAAAAAAAAAATGATGTACGCTGGATGTCAAAACTATTTTGAAATTGTCTGTCTTTTCCTTTTTCTTCTTTTTTATTTCCTTACGTTAGCTGAAATGCTGAAATAACAAAATGACAAGTTCGTTTCTGCTCTATGTTGATTCTTTCTTTTTTTTCTTATTGATTTATATTTCATCTTTGTGAATACATTCCTATGCACTTAGGTATTTTTCGTAGTTTAAGCTTATGCTCTTCATAAACTTATGTTACCCAATTTGTTATCATAGAAAACAGTGCGATTGTTACTTAGCAAAGAACCTATAATTTCGCAAGACACACATAGATATACTAACGTGCAGTATCATTAGACCTTAAAGGACCACTATAGGCACCCAGACCACTTCAGCTCAATGAAGTGGTCTGGGTGCCAGGTCCACTTAGGATTAACCCTTTCTGCTGTAAACACAGCAGTTTCAGAGAAACTGCTATGTTTACATATGGGTTAATACAGCCTCTAGTGACTGTCTCATTGACCGCCGCTAGAGGCTTCTGTGCTTCTCACTGTGAAAATTGGCAATGCTTTCCTATGAGCCTGGTTAATGCGCGCGCGGCTCTTGCCGCGCATGCACATTCAGTCGATGACGGGAAAGGTGGAGGAGAGTCTCCAGCACCGAGGGAGCCCGCCGCTGGAAAAAGGTAGGTGTTTAACCCTTTCCTCTCCATCCAGCCCGGCAGGAGTGGGACCCTGAGGGTGCGGGCACCCTCAGGGCACTATAGTGCCAGGAAAACTAGTATGTTTTCCTGGCACTATAGTGGTCCTTTAAGGTATGTTTCATAGGTAAGGAATGGTCACTTTTTACAACTTCAAAATGTATAGAATTGCAATATCTTTGACATATATCTGTCTAAATCTGTAAATTACATTAGTTACAACAAATATGATAACCCTATGTAAACTTAATGATCGCATGCATAGCTTATTTGAAAACTGACCCATAGTATCCCAACGGTCTTTACCTAAGCACTGAATTTTGTCATTAGTGATCTAATTAGTGAACGTGTGTTATAACTCATACATACCTGGGAAATGTCTGATTCTAACCTGCTTAGCTATCCAATGAATTGCATTCTACCAATGGCAAATGCATGCTGAAGGCTACTTTATAGTATTGGCTCATACTTACCTTGAACCATTTCCTTCACCTCCTAGAGTAAACCTTGTACTGCCTTAAACCTACATTACAGTCACTGTAATATGAGTAAAATACCCATCTGGAACTAGTTAATAGCATTTATAAGAACCTCTGAACATATTTTTCATTCTTTCCACCTTTTTGTGTTTATTGTGACCCGCTTTGAGTTTTTGCAGTCAGGAACTCAAAATGCATAAGCCATGAAGCATTCCATTTTCATACTGTCATTAAAGCGTTTAATACTGTATGTGTTCTTTGTCTTTCCGTAATCGTTCTCTCTGCTGTGATTCTGCACTCTGCTAAATCAAGCTAAATCAACATATTCTTTCAAGGAAGACTATGCATGGTCTTCTGCTTGTGATACCAACTGATAATGTTGGTATTTGCAATGAATATACTATTATAGTACATAATATTTTTCTTCATCATATATATATATATATATGAAACAGGGGGGGAGGCCGTGTATATATATATATATATATATATATATATATATATATATATATATATATATATATATACACACACACAAACACACATATATAGATATATCTTATTTAATAATTAAAGCATATGTATTTATTAGTCCCTTTCAATCTTTATTAAAGATTCTAATGGAGTCTAATAGAGCCTGGATGGAGCCTTATTGGGCTGTTGGGCTTGAAAGTTGTGGTGGTGACTGATAGCCCCTCCCCCCAGCACATTTACAATCTGCTGCTGACCCATACAATTTCTACTTAACCCCAGCACCCCCCTCTACTAATTCCC
This sequence comes from Pelobates fuscus, assembly GCF_036172605.1. Lineage (NCBI taxonomy): Eukaryota > Metazoa > Chordata > Amphibia > Anura > Pelobatidae > Pelobates > Pelobates fuscus. The sequence continues at coordinate 329,268,430 of NC_086317.1, read as the reverse complement.
AGAACCCCCCTCTATTAAACCCCAGCACCCCCTCTACAAAACCTGTACAAAATCCCACCCCTGTACAAAACCCTCAGTTCTCCTGTACAAAACCTCAGTCCCCCTGTACAAAACCCTCACCCTCCCTGTACAAAACCCTCATCCACCCTGTACAAAATCCCAACCCCCCTGTACAAAACCCCAGCCCCCCTGCGCACCTCCGACCGCCTCCATTCTTTCCTGGTCCGCATGCCTCCATTTGCTCCTGGACCGCGTCTGCCCGCCTACATTTGCTCCTGGAGTGCCTCCATTTGCTCTTGGACTGCCTGCCAGACTTTGGACCACCTCCGCCTGCTTCAATTCATCTCCGCCTGCTTCCAGGTGACCGAAGCAATTAATTTCTTTGCTGGGCTGCAAATATATTCAGTGTGGGCCGCATGCGGGCCGCGGACCGCAAGGTTGATATCCATGATGTAAAGGGAAACTAAAGAAACATATGTAGCATTATATTTTATTTCCTAATCCTCCCTGTCCCATAAAAAAACTGTATAAAAAGGAATTGAAAGTTCCTGAGGTTTCCAGCAGTCACTCAAAGCCCTCCGCGCTATATGAAATAACCGCAACTCGTACATATGAAATAGCAAAGCTCCATATACAAAGCTTTCCTAATAATTCCAATAGTAATCTGTGTTATCAACCTCAAATCATAAATATATATTTACACACACATATTTAGACTTGTACGATTATAGTGATGTGCCAGAGGAATGTTTGTTACCATATTGCAAGCATAGTAGAGGCACATCACACCTTATGACATGCACAAAACAGGCCATTACACCTTATTGCCAACACAACATTCATAAATCACACCTTTTTACAAGCATAACACTGGGACATCACACCATACCAGTGCTGAACTAGGGATAAAAACCAGCCCTGGAAAAAGTTTTATACCAATTCACAGGACTTGTCCCAGGACTTACATCACCAACGAGATTGCACTTACAGGACTTGCCCCAGCACGTACCCCATCACAGAGATTGTGTTCACATGACTTGCCCGAGCACCCATAACTTACCCAACACTGAGATTGCACTCACAGGACTTGCGCCAGCACCCAGTACTTACCCTGGCATTTAGTTTGCACTTACAGGACTTGCCCAATGACTTCAAACAGTCTCCTGCATGTACCATGCAGAAGGAAAAAGATGCCAGATATGAGATTTCCGGAGGCAACAAAGGCGGCATCACATTGGCCGTGAGAGTACCCTCTCACACTCTTACGGCCGCATCTGCATCCTGCCACTGCCAAATTCTTAAAGGCCACTTTCCACAGCGGCCCCAGGGTAGTCTGGCCCTGCACCCTATTACAAACAAGAGTCTTTACTTGTGTCCACTAACAAATACTTTGGTTGTAACCAATGAACTCAGGCTGTCTGAGTATAGTGTGGACTGCATGTGATGTATTGGGGTGTCAAGGTGTAATGGAGACTGCGTATTTGTCTGTCTCACTGTAATGGCTACAGTTTGTGTGTGATATATTTGGCTGCATGTGATGTATTATATTATCTGTGTGTGATAGTGTGATGTCATTGAGCTGTGTACATGTGATGGAAACTGTGTGTTGGCATTGGGCTTGCTGTGTGTGATGAGAATGTGTGTGATCATTTTTGTCTGTCAATGTGTGATGGGGACTGCTTGTGTTTGTGATGGTTTTGGGCTGTCTGTATATGGTGGGACTTACTGTGTTTGTCTTTGAATGACAGTAATAACCACTGCTAAGTAGATAGCATCTTGTAACTGGTCATCTGTGACCTGTATAAAAGTTGGTGAATCCTAGAGCAAAACAAACTAAAATTACGTGTTTCATTCTCACACAATACGTAATCCTGGGTAAATACATATCATCTACTCAAAAGCTTTAGTTCGTTACTTACGGTCTTAGTAGTAATGCCACTGTCTGGAATGTCCACTCCACATGCTCCCTCAGTCCCTATGCCAACTGCAGTCTCAGCCAGGTAGGTAAGGTGTCAAACCTTAGGTGTAGCCACATTATCTGCTTTGCTTGCTTCCTCCCTAGTCCCTCAGCATTCTCCAGACAAGGTAAGATGTGACTGCACTCTCAATTCTATCCCCCCGTCCATTTCTCTTCTATCCCCCCTTCCATTCTCTGTTCCCCTCTCTTCCATGTCTCTTCCTCCTTCCATCCATCCATGTATCTAATTTTCTATCCATATCTCTCAATATCTCTCTCCCCTTCTATGTCTCTCCTACCTTTTATTCATATCCCCCCTTCCATCCATGTCTCTCCCCCTTATGTCTTCCTTCCATCCATATTCCCCCCAGTGTCTCTCTTCCATCCACGTCTCCCTCCATCTTCATACATTTTCCTTTCCATCATCCATATCTCTCCCCCCCTTGCTAACCTCCCCCTTTTCATCCATATCTCTCTCCCCTTGTCAACCTCCCCCCTTTCATCCATACACCCTTGCCAACACCCCCTGTCGTCCATATCGCTCCCTCCTTGACAACCTCCCCTCTTTCATTCATATCTCTCCCCTCCTTTCCAACCTTCCCCTTTCTTCCATATCTCTCCCCCCTTGCCAACCTCCCCCCTTTCATCCATATCTCTCTCCCCTTACAAATCTCCCCCCTCCTATCCATATCTCTCCTCCCCCTATCCATATCTCTCCCCCTTGCCAACCTCCCCCTTCCTCAATATCTTCCCCATGCCAACCTCCCCTCTTCCTCAATATCCCCCCCTTGCCAACCTTCCCTTCCCAATATCTCCAGGCCCCTTGCCAACCCCCCCCCTTCCTCAATACCTGCTCCCCTTGCCAACCCCCTTCTTCATCAATATCTCCCTCTTGCTAACCTCCCCTCTTCCTCAATATTCCACCATTTGCCAACCTCCCCCTTCTCAATATCTCTAGCCCCCTTGCCAACCTTCCCCTTCCTCAATATACCCCCCCTTGCCAACCTCCCCCTTCCTCAATATCCCCCCCTTGCCAACCTCCCCCTTCCTAAATATCTCCCCCCTTGCCAACCATGCCCCTTTCTCAATATCTCCTCACCTTGCCAACCTCTCCCCCTCCTCAATATTTCCCCTCTTGCCAACCTCCCCCCTTCCTTAATATTTCCGCCCCCTTGCCAACCACCCAACTTCCTCAATATTTCCGCCCCCTTGCCAAACTCCCCCCTTCCTCAATATCTCCAGCCTCCTTGCCAACCTCCTCTCTTCCTCAATATTCCCCCCCCCCTTGCCAACCAGCCCCCTTCCTCAATATCTCCCCGCCTTGAAATCCCCCCTCAATACCTCCCCCTCTTGCCAACCTCCCCCTTCCTCAATATCCCCCCTTGCCAACCTCCATCCTTCGTTAATATGCCCCCTTGCCAACCTCCATCCTTCGTTAATATGCCCCCCTTGCCAACCTCCACCCTTCCTCAATATCTCCACCCCCTTGCCATCCCCCCTCAATACCTCCCCCCTTGCCAACCTCCCACTTCCTCAATATTTCCCCCCCTTGCCAACCTCCCCTCTTCCTCAGTATACACCCTTGCCAACCTCCACCCCATGCCAACCACCCCCTTACTCAATATCTCCCCCAATTGCCAACCTCTCCCCTTCCTAAATATTCCCCCACTTGCCAACCTTCGTCAATATCCCCCCCTGCCAACCCCCCTTCCTTAATATCTCCAGCCCCCTTGCCAACCTTCCCCATACCCTCCCCCCCTTCATGAAATCTACCTACCTATGCAATTCTCGTGACTTCGTTGCACGCAGCACTCACAGAACCGACGGTGTAGTAAAAGGCTAAAACTTTTCTCCCTCCCTGACGTTTTTTGGCTGTCATGACAGGGGGGGGGCGCCCGATGTCTGGCTTGGTGCGCTGTCTGTGTCATGCTGAGCGCCGGGTCACGCTCCTACGCAGACCGCGGGGGGAGGCGCTCCCCCTGTGTATAGTGCGTCCAGTTCCTTGACGGAGCCACACACTGCCTGAGCAGGGGGTGCAAAAATCACTGCTCACACTGATAATTGATTTTTGCGCCTCCCCCTCGGCCTGCGCCCCTGGCAGGCGCCGGTCTCACCAACCCCTTGGTATGCCCCTGTCATACTCACATGAATGGGCAGACTTATTGTCCATCATGACAAACTAAGCTGCTTATTCGCTCCCACTCCCCCCAAAAAACAAAAACAGCCTCCATTCTCCCCTTCATCCACCTTTTATTTACTGTTGCCAGCACTGTGCATAGAACCAAAACGAGCATGTTTGCGTTTGCAAGAGTTGGTTCAGCTTAGATTCCTGCACGTCTACTCATTCCCTTTTTTGGTCTTGTAGATCTAGTGCTTATTATTAATTCACATTTTGTAATCAGTGGTGGTGAAAGTAAAAACCCATGCTTTCTTCCATTTTAATACTTGCATTAAATTTTAGGCATGTTTTTTGTCACATGGGTGTTCAATATAAATTCTTGTCCTATACAGCCCAGTGCATTATGGGCATAGAAATGATTTTTGCTTGACCAAAACTCCAATAAACCATGAAACAAACAAACAAACAAAAAAAAAAATAGAAAATAATATAAAAAAATGTAAAAAAATAAATAAATAATAAAAAATAATATCAGTCCACCCAAACTAATAAAGTATAACCAACATATTGCACCTAATGTCAGGTATTCCTTTAAGAGATCGATGTTGTTTGAAAGACATTACTCTATTAAAACATGTTTTAGATCATGTATTCAGTGTTAAAAAATAGCCACAGCTGTTTTGAGTTTAGTTGTTTAACATGTAACAGGTTCTGCTAACACATACAGTAAGGTCAGAAAAACATTCTGCACATAAAAATTTATTATTGTAACTACACCAAGGAATTGATATCATGATATTTAGAGAAATTGTGATTGTTGGTCTGAACCATACTGTAGATTTATTAAAACAATATGAAAACAAAACATTTATGTTTCTTCTATTCAGTAACGGTGGCATCTCCAGCATTTGTATTACTGATAATATTTTGATTGTACACCCCATATATAATATGTAATTTTAAACAGGGGCATGAAAGTATGTTTATAACATATGGATGAAAGTATTGGTCAAATTGGTTAAATAACTCTCCTCCATCCTTTGAGAGGATAACTGCAATATTTGGCAATATTAGAGAGAGAATGTATGCAATAGCCAAACTTGTATTTTAATTCTTGAAAATAGAGTAGTCAAAATGGCTTTCTTAAATATATTTTTACTTTACTGCAAACTCTGAAACAGAAAAGAAGAAAACAGCAAAAAAAAAAAAAAATAACCAAAATAAGTAGCACTATATAGAGGCAAACTATCGGTCACCTTGATGGGCATATGCCTAAAAGATGTGCAGTCCTTTTTTTGTGTTTTATTTTTGTAACACATGTCTAATAGTATCTAACAAAAAACAAAAACAAATGTAATATCACTTTAAATAGGATGTGGGGAACCATGTCTTAAAGGAGAGTAAGTGATACTTACCTTGCTATGAGTAACTTGAGAATATCAACATAACTCTGTAAAGGATGGCAGAACAATTCACTTATGCATTTTCGCTCACTATGGCCTTGACCTAACATTTTTAGAAGTTTAAATGTTTTTTTTTAAAATACAAAAATATCAGAAAATACCTCCCATATTAAAAAAATGTATAAAAATATCAAAATATTACATAGTTAAAATATTTTCCAAAATATTGAATCATTTAAAAAGTTTATCCAAAATTATTAAATATTTTGAAAAGCTTATTGAACAATATTACATCCAAGCCTATGTTTTTAATTCGCACATCACATGTAAAAGTATGGTAGCTACATTAAGAAAAGGTGGCACAACTCTTTTTTTTAACCTTGGCTTCTTTAATAGACGTCAAGGTTAAAATAGAATCATCACAGAATGAGGATAAAATTACATAGAAGTAGGATAAAATTACATGCACCTTTTAAAATGCATATTATTCTATCCTCTGATGAACACCATCAAGCAAGAATTCAATCATCCAGACTACCTGGGTCACGGGCCATCACTCATTGCAACGTGACTCAATTTTATATAAAACTGATAGAGGGACCCTTACCTCACTTCCCCCTAAACTTAATTTCTAAATAAGGGTTTTTCACTGCAGTAGGAATTATATACTCTTGCCTCTCCTAAGCTATTTCTGATTGGCTGAAATGTAAACTGAGATTCTAAGACAACACAATGAATCCCAAACAACCCCATTTCTTTCGTAGAAACCCATATTTCGTACAATATATGCCTACTTTGATTAATTGCAATTATTCAAGTGGAATTAGCACATAATGTCAAATCAAGATCTGATGTCCTGCATTGCAGTTTTGGTTTTCTTTATATTTTAAAGTTTTGAAGACCCATGTATTTAATACCATAATGGAGTCTTTGGTCAGATCTAAAAGCCTGTTTACAAGTTTATGCATTATTAAATAACATAAATGCAAGTTTGTGAAAGTAATAAAGATACCTATCAATAATTCTAGCATATAGCTTAGTTCAGTATAAAAGCGAATTTATTAAATATATATATAAAGTAAGCCATTGATCTGCTGATCTCCTATCTGACCAAATTGATTGAGTTTTTCGTTTGCATTTATTCTATTTGATAGTCATTCAATTTTCTATGTTCCTATTTGCAATGGTCACTTGCAAATACCACCCGTTTAAAAAGGGAAATACAGAAATTCGACATAAAATATATTAGCCAGAATTATTTACATGAAAATACAGGTAGTTGTTGATGGCACAGCTGCATTGCATCGCAAATGGATATGGACACCAATATGAGCTGTTTAAAGTGATGTCTAATTGACAAAACCCATTAGACTTTTACAGAGAGCTCTGTATAGTTCTAATTGTTATTGATTAGGCATGCATTGTTTTATTAGTTTAAGAATATGACATTAGACATCCATCTTCACCTTTTGTGGAATCCTGTCAGGATTCTGTCATGGTAATTCTAAAGTAGCTCATATATCTTCGGATAATTTTCTTTTTGACATCTACTGGCTCTAGGGTAACCCTTCTGTTCACTTTTAAAGTGGAAGAATGATAGATGACTGACCAAAGCATGTACTCTTTGGGTCCTTACATCACTTCCATGATTGATACAAATACATTCACTATGGGGGGTGATGAGTTAAAATGCAACAGTGTGAAGTCCAATAAGCTAAAATCCTAACAATTGCGTGGAAGAGTAAAATAAAATTGAAAATAAATGTATTGATTATTATGGATCAATATCATCATCACCATCAGTCGTAAGCCAGCAATTATGCTACCATTCTAAAGTTGATCATATTTGCATTTAATATGATTTCATTTTAAGTAAAGGAAATTCAACTTTGCCATCTTTCGAACTTTCTACGCCTTGACATTGTAAGTAGTCATTCGTTTCTGCATGTGATATGTATAGGGACAGAATATTTATTAAATATTAAACAGATTTACCAATGAGCAATGCTTTAAACTGTTGTCTATTATTATTATTATTATTATTATTATTGCCATTTATGTAGCGCCCACAGATTCCGTAGTCTAGAAAGATAACTATTCATGACAATATTATTTTTATAGGAATCAGTTAAAGGTTTACTATTTATGAACGTTGAAAAAGTGCAATATTCTTTTAGTTGATGGAACATACCTAAGTGATGGGCTGCCAAATTGGAATTAATCAGGAAGGAGTATACTTTATTTAGCTTCATACAATTATGATGAGCGAGATAGTTTGGCTTTTTAAGGTTTAAACATGCCTTAAAGAGATGCGGTGAGGCACATGGGTGTTTTTTTCTTCAAGCTGCATTCAGTTGCAAATTGTTGGCGATGCAGAGAAAACATTGAATAATCTGCATAACAAAACATCCTCTAAACAAATGTAAATCTCTGAAGTATCTTGGTATCAGACTGAGACCCTCCAGGGTACCATGATGCTTACATTTAGATTTAAGAGGTCAGGTTTCAAGCAGGATTATTTTTTTAAAAAAAATTGCTGCTGTGGAGATGGCTAAGATATTATAGAAAGATACACTTGATCACTGACCACTTAGAAGGTAGTTATCAGATCCTTGTTATTGTTACACATTTAGATGAGATGACGGCAAGCTATTTGTTGCTTAGCAACCATTCTGGTTTTAAGATTACAGCTCCAGCATGTGTCAAAAATGAAATTAACATGACAAACAAAAACATATATTTAAGCATAGATAGATGTTCAAAAAAATATGTGTAGTAAGTAACAGTCAATACAGCATGGCAAATTATAGCAAGCAATTCACTATATCAGTGTTATAGATATGAAATTTGAAATTCAACTCTAAAAGAAATCAATGGGGTCTCTTTGCTGATTAAATTAAACTGTAAATGTGGGTTAGAAATATTTTTTGTACTTGAATGCAAGAATTAAATGCTTGCTCACTGTATCATGGGAAGCAAGTTTCTTTACAAAGGGTGTTGTGAGTCGAAATATTGCTTTTGGCCATTCTTAAAGGAACACTACCATGTTAAAAGACAATATTCATTGTTCATTTACCACTTTAGGTGTTAGACACCCCCCAACATAAATTTAAAGTTTGCAAACCTTTTCCTCTAATGGTGACTCCTCACTTGCCGCTGTTCCACTCCACCCCAGATGCCGATCTGTGACGACTGTCTCCATTCCTCTATTGGCTGAAAATAAAATCAAATTTAGCAACTATGCAATAAAATGCATGTGCATAAAAGTGCACAATAGTCACTTTTATAAAATGGGACAAGGGGAACCTCCTAATTATCACTAAAACACCTCAGTAAGCATAACCACTTTTGGGGTCGGTTGTGTCCCTTTAACAAGTAGACCCAATAAACCTATTTATCAAGTTCTTAAACTGATTAGTATTTATTTTAAAACAGTAAAAACGAATATTTTTTCTACTGATAACGTTTTATAATGAAAGTTTATTTACTCTACCAAGGTCAACCTTAGGGGTGTGTAAGTTGTGCGGCAGCACAGGGTACCAGTGCAGCAGGGGCGCCATGCAGTCAACATGCACTGGATGACAGGTGTGAAGAGTGCACAGAGCACCCCAATCAAGCAAGTCACACTATGTAGAATAGCCACACGGCACCTGGATGGAGGATTTAATTATCCTCCACCTGGGTCTATCAGAGACTATGATACAGCAGAGTAGGCAGAGCTAATTGGGAGATGGGGTGGTGATAAATGAGGCCTGGACCTACTGCCCACACTGAAAACACTGCTGCATACTGAGTGGGAAGCAGGTAGGAGTCCCTGCTTCCCAAACAACTAGGCACCTTGGACTTGCAGTGCCTCTACTCTTCCTCCAGCTGGTTCATATAACAGAAAGAGGTAAATGTCTGTGTGCTAGCGTGACTGTCTGTAGCTGTGTATGTGACTGTCTGTAACTGAGTGTGTGTCTGTATTAAACTGTCTGTAACTGTGTGTGTGTGTGTGACTTTCTGCCTGTATCTGTGTGTGACTGTCTGTATCTGTGTATGACTATCTGCCTATAACTGTGTGACTGTCTGTAACTTTGTGTGTTTGAGTGTGACTGTCTGTAACCAGGTGTGTGACTGCCTGTAACTGTATGTGGCTGTGACTCTCTGCCTGTAACAATGCGCGTGACTGTCTGTAACTGTGGGTGTGACTATCTGCCTGTAACTGTGAGTGTGTGTAACTGTGTGTAACTGTGTGCAAGACTGTCTGCCTGTAACTGTGGTTATGACTGCCTGTAACTGTTGGTGTTACTGCCTGTAACTGTGTGTCACTTTCTGCCTGTACCTGTGTGTGTATGACTGACTACCTGTAACTGTGTGTATGTGTGTCTGACTATACCTGGATGTGACTGTTTGTAACTGTGTGACTGACTTTATAATAGAAACTGTGTGTGTGACTATGTGCCTGGAACTGTTTGCATGTGGCTGTATTTTACAGTGTATGTATATAACTGTGTGCATGTGGCTCTTAAAAATACACACCTGCATTCACATATGGGCCGCCTTTCATATCTTTAACTGAATTAAAGATATGTTTTATTGTTGTGAGTGAGTTTTATTGTTGTGAGTTTTATTGTTGTGGAGGAGTGTGAGTTTTATTGTTGTGGAGGAGTGTGATAAACTGGTCATGTGTGTATGGATGTCAGTGTCTGTATGTCTGTCAGTATGTCTGCATGTATGAATGCATGTGTGTGTGTGTATGTATGTATGTCGGTGTCTGTATGTATGTGTCTTTATGTCCTCGTGCATGTGTGTCTGTATGTATGTTAGTATGTGTCTGTCTGTCACTATGTATGCCTGTGTGTATGTCCCAGTATGTGTGTGTCAGTATGTATGCCTGTATGCGTGTATGTCTGTTTTAGTATGTGTGTCTGTTAGTATGTATCTGTGTCCTTTTGTATCAGTGTGTGTGTTTGTGTCTGTGTGTGTATTCCTGTGGGCGGTATTTTGAGGCGGACCCGACGGTCTCCCTCTCCCCTGCCAGCACATGCAGGTGCTAGCCCTGCAATGTGCCTGCGGACCGGAGGGGAGATCAGAGATCTCTCTCCCTGGTCCGTAGGCACTATGCTGGCATCCGGCAGGGGGGGGGAGAGAGGACCCGGGAGCTCAGCCTGTAGCTCCTGTGGGTCCTCCTCTTGCAAGCTTGGAGCGTTGCCACGGTTACCACGGCAACGCTCCAAATCTCGCGAGAGTGAACTCTAGCCCTGGAGCTACGGGCTACAGTTCACTCTCCCCACTGGAACCACCAAGGAATCCCACTGGGACCACCAGGGATCAAGAAATGTAAAAAAAAAAAAGCATATTATAAAAAAGCCGCCCATGCCTTATAACACACTCTCACACCCTACACACACATTGCCCCTCCCACACATATACTGCCCCCCCATTCACACACACTGCCCCCTCATACACACACACTGCCCCATACAAACACACTGCCTCTATACACACATACTGCCCCCCATACACACACTGCCCCCCTACACACACTGCCCCCCCATTCACACACACACTGCCCCATGCACATAAACTGCCCCCTATACACACATACTGCCCCCTATACACACATACTGCCCCCATACACACACACTGCCCCCCCATACACACACACTGCCCCCCCATACACACACACACACACACACACACACACTGCTCCCCATACACACACACTGCTCCCCATACACACATAGACTGCCCACATACACTGCCCCCCATACACACACACACTGCCCCCATACACTGCCCCATACACACACACTGCCCCCATACACACATTGCCCCCCATACACACATACACTGCAACTGTCACACACACATACTGACACACATACCCCTGCCCCCCTCACAACACACTGCACCCCTGACATACACTGCAACCTTCACACACTGTCCCCCTCACGCATTGCACCACTCACACACACCACTGCTCCTATGCCCTATGACAGCCCCATTTCCCAGCAGACCTCAGATAAGTTGTCAAACTGTTCTTAAACGGTTTGACTACTTACTCTGGGAGGGGGTCCCGGCACTATTGGCACCATAACCACTACACTGAGCTGTAGTGGTTATTGTGTCTGGATTATTTAGTTAAATAATCTACAAGTGCCCCTCCCGAGATCAGGCTCTGGATCCGCCACTGACCCAGTGGGCATATTTGAAGGCGGGCCCCAGAGGGCCCAGACCCTGAGCTGAGTTAGGGGCCCAAAAATTTCTGGTGGTGGCCCTGGTGGGGACATGCGCATCACCAAAAAAAATCAAACGGGACTGAGGATGGTGAGGAGAGGGTTTAAGTAGGTTAGCATGTCCCTCCCACAACTGCAGGTCAAGCCTTTATATATATAAATTATTTATTTTTATTTATTTTTTTGAAATTAAGTTAATTTAATAAATTCCTATACAAACACCACACCCTTTTAAATACACACTACACATGAATGAATGGGTGTAACCAGAGTTGGGCACTGTGAAGATTTTTCGCACAGGGCACCTAAAGCCGGCCTTGTACTCTACAACCATATGACACTGCAGCAGGCGATGGTAATGTTAGATTATTTTATCATTGTTGTCATTTTCTATGTTATATGCAAGATAGCATACTTATAAATTGCAAATATCTCAGGAATTGACATTAATCACACTAAATTTTTATTTTTTATTTTTTTTTAAACGCAAAACATTTTAAAGTCATATATATTATTGTATGTTATGTCCTTTGAAACAGACACAGGGTTTTGTTTGTATAGGAATACAGAAGTACAAATAGATTTTTGACATAAGTGTCAAAAATGTTTCAATGCATTACGGTTTTTGCAGTTAACGGCAAATATAAATAAATGACAATACTGTGCCACACGTAATAATGGAATTCTTTTAAAATAAAAATGTTTCATTCACATGCATTCAGACGCCCAGCCAAGAGTGAAATGACATTTTTCCATCGACAAAAGCGAGCATACAAAATCCAAGGTAAGTTGTTTAGCTATGTGAAGAGGGAATGAGTGAGTCACAATGATGCAGATGACAGATGTCAAGAATTAGTTCACTAATGCTAAGACCACAAACACTACTTTGCTCCGGCAAAATATTTTTAAAGGGGGCTTTTTTCAGACATTTACTCTCTAAGAGCCAGGTGCTCCCCTGAGCAAACATACTACTTGTGGCAAATCTAGCCACTTCTGGACTATATGCAGTATAGGTTGTCCGTAGGCTGACTGTATGATGTGTTCCGGTAAATGTGTATGTATTGTGCTATGGCCGTTCGCACGCTGGCAGCCGTACGCTGCCAGCGTACCAGCATTCATACGACGAAAACACGGCTATCCTGGCCATTCGCCGTACGAATACGGGCTCCCCAGGTCGACCACACACTCCCAAGTCGTGTGGTTCCAAGTAACCGATTGCAACATTGTTGCAATCGGTAATTAAGGGCTCTCCTAGGTGGCCGTCGATCCAATACCGACCATGCGGCGGTCGGCCATCTTGGATCCTTTGTCTCTGCAGCGGTGTTCGGTCGTCGAGAGCCTGGACTTGAAAACGGCTACTCGATGATCCGAGCCCCGCTGGGTTTCCAGAGCGTTCGGGAGTTCCGCGTTCGGTACATTATATGTCCCGTATTTATTCGGTACTTTTAAACCAACTTTCATGTTTAAATGTATTATGTGCGGCGTTCGGTCAATTCAGCTGGGATCAGAGCGGTATTCTCACAAAGTGTGCGCTCCGACCCCAGCTATCTACCGAACGTTCGATTATTCCAAAGTACCGAATATTATGTGAATTATGGATTTTAGAGTCAATTGTCGGTTTTGCTACACGAGGGGATAATCCACTTAATCGTCCATTTTAGTGGGAGTATCCCTCTCGTGTCGCAATGCCTGTTGGGAAAGTCACAATGCATGTTGGGAGAAATCCCCTGGATGATCTGTGTGGAAACCCCTTGCATGGGGAACTGTATAAATACGCTGCTTGTGAATAAACCGAGTTAGTTGACTCCCAAACTGTGTTTCGTCCGGTTATTGGGAGGATTGGGAATATTGCCTTGCTTTCTACTCTGACTGTGGATTTCCTGAAGATACCAACGGATGTCGTGGACGGTTATACCGCATACCGTTACAATTGGTGGCAAGCGACGGGATCCGAACCTTACAGCCGAAAAAGCAGCGTTCGTGTAAACTGGAACTACCGAACAAGGAAAGCAAGGGCAATTCGTATGGAGATTGACTACACCATACTGAAACGACAGACTTTAAAAGAGCTACTGGAAGCCAGAGGCAAGATAGCCAGCAACAAATCTAAGGCTGTGCTGATCGCTGAACTAATGGAGGGAGACAGAGCCCGCAGCACTACACCTCCACCAGCCAAGGAAGAGACCCCATTCCAAAAAGAGCTACGAACCAGGTTGGAGTTTCTGCCGCAACCAGTATCGTTGGAAATGTTGACCGTGATGATATCGGATGTACAGGACTATCTGCTGGCAACCAACCCACCAGCAACCCCACCTAGGGCAGAGTCTGTTACTGCCTCCACCTATGGACAAATAAAGCCCAAAGTCCCACATCACGCCTTTAAAGCGTTTTGTGAAGAAAAGGACGAAATCGATGGGTACTTACAGGATTTTGAGCGGCTGTGCGATTTGCACGATCTGGAACCCGCAGTATGGGTACCGCTGCTGGCCGGTAAATTATCAGGTAGGGCAGCTGAAGCCTACCGTGCTGTACCTCGAGAGGACAGCAAAGATTACCCTAAAGTAAAGAGGGCGATCTTGGAGAGGTATGCTATTACCCCAGAAGCATACCGGCGCAAGTTCAGGGGCTTGCGCAAACCGGAGAAAGATTCTCACGCAGAGTGGGCACACAAGCTGGATCAAGCATCGCAAGGATGGATACAGGCCAGCAACGCCACTAATATGGAGGAGTTACGACAGCTTATGCTACTGGAGCAATTTTTTAATGGCTTGTCCCCAGACGCACAAGAATGGGTGAGAGACCGTAAACCCCTCACCCTACCCGAAGCCGCTAGATTGGCGGATCAGCATTTTGATGCCCGGAGGCATCACGGATCACAGAATAAGGCCCTCCCTCGGATTACCGGGCCACCCCATAATTTTACTCCTACCGGCCCCACCGTACCCCTGCACAGGCCAGCACTGAATACTCCAACACCCCCCTCCCGATACAACGGCCGGGCTAACATTCAGTGTCACACCTGCAAGCAGTGGGGACACATTTCTCGGGAGTGCACCCAAAACCGGAGCCGGCAGGCTTGGAATCAGGTGCGACAAAATTTGGCACCAAGGGCTGCTGCACACCATTACCAGGTAGCCCCCGTCACCCAAGAATTGCTGAGCGCTCAAGTTGAGGAGCCGCTAGGGGTGCTCCACGAAGTAATGTCGGTCCGAGCCACCGACAACCGACAACATCATCGGCAGCTAGTAACCCTAGAGGGCAAGGAGGTACAAGGGCTCAGGGATTCGGGAGCCACTTTGACTTTGGTTGCACCACATTTGGTCCCGGGCGCAACCCACACTGGCGGGTCAGTGGCAGTACGGGTGGCCGGGGGAGCAGTATACCGGCTACCGACTGCCAAAGTACACTTGGATTGGGGTGTGGGAGAGGGGACTGTGGAAGTAGGGCTTATGCAAAATTTACCTGCAGATGTTGTGCTGGGGAATGACTTAGGCCAAATGACTTCCGCTTTTATTCCCCAGACTCCCTATCAGGAGGCACACCCCGTAACCACCCGGCAACAGGCTCGCACCACGGCTACACCGATGCACTCTGAGGCTCAGGTAAGAGACCATGCTCCCCAACCGACCCCCATGTCCTGGGATACCCCGACTACCTTTGCGACCGAAGTCCAGACCGATCCCACCCTCCAAGTATATAGGGACCGGGCACAAACAGACCAAACCGGGCTAGAGGGGGAGCGGTACATCTGGGAGAAGGAGTTGTTATACCGTGTCACGACTAAAGATGTGGGGGGGTCTGTCACCCTGACTAACAAGCAGCTAGTGGTACCGCAAAAGTATAGACAGGAGCTGCTTAGAATTGCTCATGACATTCCCTTGTCAGGACACCTAGGGATGACCCGTACCCGGTACCGCTTAACGCATGCCTTCTTCTGGCCCGGCATCTCGCAGGATGTGCGCCAGTATTGCACCTCTTGCGACGTATGTCAGAGAGTAGGTAAACGAGGGGATCGCCACAAGGCCAAGCTATGTCCCCTACCCATTATCGCAGAGCCCTTCAGCCGCGTAGCGGTAGATATCGTAGGGCCCCTGCCAAAACCCAGTCCCTCTGGCAAAAGGTACATTCTGACTGTAGTGGATTACGCCACCAGGTACCCCGAAGCTGTGGCCCTCACTAATATACATGCCGAGACCGTAGCGGAGGCATTAATGAAAGTGTTTTCCCGGGTAGGGTTCCCCCAAGAGATAATCTCGGACCGAGGTACCCAGTTTACGGCCGAAGTTACTCAACATATGTGGAAGGTATGTGGCATTAAGCCAATAGTTAATTCCGCCTACCACCCCCAGTCCAATGGGTTATGTGAGAGGTTCAACGGGACACTGAAGCAGATGCTTCGGACGTTCGGGGAGACCCACAAAGACTGGGAGAGGTTTCTACCTCACCTACTCTTTGCTTATAGAGAGGTTCCCCAGGAGTCGACCGGATTCTCCCCGTTTGAATTACTATTTGGGAGGAGGGTGCGGGGACCCTTGAACTTAATTAGGGAACATTGGGAGGGAGAGAGTACTACCAACGAGACCCCTATCATATCATACGTCCTGGAATTCAGGGACCGTCTGGAGGCGCTCACTCAGGCTGTACACACCAACCTCCAGGCGGCCCAGCAACGACAGCGACGCTGGTACGATAGAGGAGCCCGAGACCGCAGCTTTCAGGTGGGACAGAAGGTTTTAATTTTAAAACCTGTCCGCACAGACAAGCTGCAGGCCATCTGGCAAGGCCCATACCAGGTAGTGGAGCAGCGATGCGACACTACCTATGTGATCGGCCCCTGCTCAGGGGTAGGGAAGAGACGCATGCTCCACGTGAACCTGCTCAAACCCTATCATGAGAGGATCGAGGATGTGACGGCCATCTGCGCCTCCTCCTTAGAGGATCAGGAGAACCTACCCTTACCTGACCTACTAGAACCCGAGGCACCGATAGAGCCCTCCCAGGGAGTTCAGCTGGGGGAGCGGCTAAGCGCCCATGAGCGTGCCCAGGTACAAGCGCTGATCGAAGCCAAAGGGGCTACCTTCTCCAATTTACCTGGTTACACTCCGCTAGCCACTCACCGAGTAGACACCCTGGGACAGCTACCTATGAGACAGGCTCCATATAGGGTTCCGGAATCCGTCCGTACCCATATGAAAGCCGAGCTAGATGAGATGTTACAGCTAGGGGTTATCGAACCCTCCGATAGCCCCTGGGCATCGCCGGTAGTCCTAGTACCGAAAAAGGATGGCACCACTCGGTTCTGTGTCGACTACCGGAGGCTAAATGACAAAACGGTGTCTGATGCCTACCCGATGCCCCGGATAGACGAGCTGCTAGATAAGATGGCACGGGGCCAGTATCTCACTACCATTGATTTGTGTAAGGGATACTGGCAAATTCCACTAGCCGATGACGCCGTCCCCAAGTCGGCGTTTGTCACTCCGTTTGGCCTGTACCATTTCAAGGTCATGCCCTTCGGAATGAAAAACGCTCCGGCTACCTTTCAGCGGATGGTAGATCGGTTACTGGACGGGTTCCAAGAGTATGCCTGTGCCTATCTAGATGACATAGCCATCTTTAGCCAGACCTGGGAGGATCACCTACACCACATAGGGGCGATCCTAGATCGTATTGGGGAGGCTGGGTTAACGTTAAAGCCTAGCAAGTGCCACATAGGTATGGCTGAGGTGCAGTATCTGGGACACCGAGTAGGGTGTGGGCAGCAGAGACCCGAGCCAGCCAAGATTGAGGCCGTAGCAAAGTGGCCTACCCCCAGGACTAAGACTCAGGTGCTGGCGTTTTTAGGGACGGCCGGCTACTACCGGAAGTTTGTTCCAGACTATAGCACCCTGGCCAAACCCCTGACGGACTTGACTAAAAAGAACCTTCCCCGACAGGTTGTCTGGGCCCCAGAGTGTGAGCAGGCATTCCAGCAACTCAAAACGGCTCTAACTAATGCTCCTGTGTTGACTGCTCCTGATCCAACTAAAAGATTTCTTGTTCACACAGACGCTTCAATGTTTGGATTGGGAGCAGTACTGAGCCAAGTGGGAGCCGATGGCGGAGAACACCCCGTAGCTTACCTAAGCCGCAAGTTACTACCGCGTGAAGTGAGCTACGCTGCCATCGAGAAAGAATGCCTGGCCGTGGTGTGGGCCCTCAAAAAGTTACAGCCATATTTGTACGGACAACCTTTTTCCTTACTCACAGATCACAACCCGTTGGTGTGGCTGAACCGTGTATCTGGGGACAATGCCCGGCTGCTGCGCTGGAGTTTGGCGCTGCAGCCCTTTGACTTTACCATTCACTATCGGCCCGGAAAACAAAACGGTAACGCTGACGGGTTATCCAGACAGACTGAACTCGAAAAGTGATCTGTGAGTACTCTCCCGGACATCCCCAAGCCGATCCGTTGGGATCAGACTGTGTATGCCGGCTTGGTTCTGGGGGAGCATTGTGGCAAATCTAGCCACTTCTGGACTATATGCAGTATAGGTTGTCCGTAGGCTGACTGTATGATGTGTTCCGGTAAATGTGTATGTATTGTGCTATGGCCGTTCGCACGCTGGCAGCCGTACGCTGCCAGCGTACCAGCATTCATACGACGAAAACACGGCTATCCTGGCCATTCGCCGTACGAATACGGGCTCCCCAGGTCGACCACACACTCCCAAGTCGTGTGGTTCCAAGTAACCGATTGCAACATTGTTGCAATCGGTAATTAAGGGCTCTCCTAGGTGGCCGTCGATCCAATACCGACCATGCGGCGGTCGGCCATCTTGGATCCTTTGTCTCTGCAGCGGTGTTCGGTCGTCGAGAGCCTGGACTTGAAAACGGCTACTCGATGATCCGAGCCCCGCTGGGTTTCCAGAGCGTTCGGGAGTTCCGCGTTCGGTACATTATATGTCCCGTATTTATTCGGTACTTTTAAACCAACTTTCATGTTTAAATGTATTATGTGCGGCGTTCGGTCAATTCAGCTGGGATCAGAGCGGTATTCTCACAAAGTGTGCGCTCCGACCCCAGCTATCTACCGAACGTTCGATTATTCCAAAGTACCGAATATTATGTGAATTATGGATTTTAGAGTCAATTGTCGGTTTTGCTACACGAGGGGATAATCCACTTAATCGTCCATTTTAGTGGGAGTATCCCTCTCGTGTCGCAATGCCTGTTGGGAAAGTCACAATGCATGTTGGGAGAAATCCCCTGGATGATCTGTGTGGAAACCCCTTGCATGGGGAACTGTATAAATACGCTGCTTGTGAATAAACCGAGTTAGTTGACTCCCAAACTGTGTTTCGTCCGGTTATTGGGAGGATTGGGAATATTGCCTTGCTTTCTACTCTGACTGTGGATTTCCTGAAGATACCAACGGATGTCGTGGACGGTTATACCGCATACCGTTACACTACTATTATACCTATTGAGACCTAACTCTGTTCTACTCATGTTACAAATAACATGCCTTTGTTCTTGTGTAAGATCAAAAAGACTGCCTATTGGTAGCAATTCACACCACACTGTGCAAACTCATCTAAATCCCTATTCTTACACGGTAATGCAATAATACTTGTTATTCTGAACTATTTTCTTTCCATCAGATGGCAATTTGAATAAATAGCAGGCCCTGTTCACGCTGACAATTATCATACTTGTTTAGCAGAGTTAAATCTCAGTGTCTGCAATAGTCTTCGCATGCACAGATGGAATGGAGAAAAAAATAATGTTTTTCAAACACATTATGAGAACAGTCTATGAAATGATTCTGATTACATGAGCAATTGGGTCCGAATCGCTGCTACACTAATCACACAGTCATTTTACATTACGTTTCAGGACTTAGGACAAATCAATCAATCTCATATTAATTTACTTTTTTAGAAGTGATAAAGACTTTGATGTGGGCTCTGCATGTGAGAATTTGAAGTCTAGGGAAAAGGAGACATTTGTTCTAGATATCATTATAGCCTAGGTAATTATGTACATGGTTTTTAATTAAGTATTTTTGTAGTACATATTTAATCCTTTTACCAAGGCATATGCTATAGAATAATACCGTATTAAAACATATAAATACTATTTATTATAAAAATATGAATTTAAGGAGTAAACAGGGAGTAAACACCAATATATGTTTAATTACTGTCCATGTATAGTAACAGACAGCTACTCATTACTGCTTTTGATAGGTGCTGGACACATCGAGCAGAAAATATTACTGCTAACAAATCTGGTAAGTCACTTCATAGTGAATCTATAGATGTTAAAGGACCACTCTAGTGCCAGGAAAACATACCTGTTTTCCTGGCACTAGAGTGCCCTGAGGGTGCCCCCACCCTCAGGGTCCCCCTCCCGCCCGGCTCTGGAAAGGGGAAAAGGGGTAAAACTTACCTTTTTCCAGCGCTGGGTGGGGAGATCTCTGCCTCCGATCCTCCTCCGTTCCGCCCCGTCGGCTGAATGCGCATGCGGGGCAAGAGCTGCGCGCATTCAGCCGGTCGCATAGGAAAGCATTAAGCTGAAGTGGTCTGGGTGCCTAGAGTGGTCCTTTAAGCCTATCTAGCTTGAAGGAAACCTTGAATGGGTCTTGTAATAACATGTCTTCCAGAAAATGTACCTTTTGGGTTGGTGCACAGTTAACCTATAAATTGTGCTGGTGATTTCTACAATTTAAAGATAAGCTTATCTGAAAATAACTTCCTCCTATAACATTGGACTCGGAATTGAATAGAGTGGCTGCAGCCACCATAAACTGCAGTGATCTTTGCAAATCCCACAATTCATAGCAGGTCATGTGTCACATGGAACGGCACAGCCAGCCTAGACTCCATATTGGTAGTTTTTGTGACTAGGCCAATGGCAATGATAAAAAAAAAATACACATGCAAATATATATACCTTTTAAAGGAACACTCCATACTCCATAATCCCTACAGCACAACCCCCAAGGTAAGTAGTCAAAATATAAACCCTTCTGTCGAGGCCCCACAATTCCTCCCTGCTGCAAGCTCTATTCATTGAGCTAAACTGGCATGCAGGGCTTATCTCATTGGTCGGGAGAGATCAGGTGATGCTCTCAGCCAATAGGTTAGCACTGCACCACAGGACTCAACTCAGGAGAGCTAAAATAAACTTCTGCTCAGGAACTTTCTGATCACCTTGTAGCAGAGCGGATGTGTGGAGGGGTACACGGCGGACCCCATGTAAGAAGTCAAAACATTACTACATGGTTTGAGGATTTACATTGGGAGGTGCCATATAGTTGTTATGGTGCGTGTACTGTTCCTTTAACATTTAAGTATGTAATTTAGTTGGCTACTACAATAAACCATGCTTCTGCGGGATGCATGTGATTTCTGACTTTGACTTCTGCAGGCCTCGAAAGCACAGCATGGGAGTGTAAAGAGTTCATGAGCTCCCAATATAAATGCAATCTATTAATCAATCAATTAAGCAATCACAGTAGTTCATTTGAGATCTCAGTAGTAATTGATTACTTGATTTACTTCCAGCAGCTCAAGAATGCCACAAATGATCAGGTTCTGCTTTTAAGCCCTGCCTAACAGAATGCAGAAATCATAAAAATATCACAAAAATGTGATGACATGATCCTAACTTAAGAAGTCCATGATTCTTACCAATTCATTTTCACTATTACCTGAGTATGTGATCATCAGTAAGTCACCACTCGATGAACTGGCATTCATCTTTCTAATAGGTCTAATAGATAACATATTTTAACTGTAAACAGTTTAGTGAAAATACAAAATATGTAAACAATGAAAGTCCATGTTTTGGTATATTTGTAGCTATTTGAATATTGTCCACATTAGGTATAATATTCCTGTGGTTTGACAGCAGTGTCTGCACCTGCTGCATAGGGTGTGTTGCCATGATTGCCATTGCCTCGTTCATTAGTATTTAAACAAATTGAGCCATTGGCAGGTGTGTTTACACAAGCTGGTCACTAGTGCACGTAGAGTGCTGATATCAACCATATATTCCATTATGTATGCAACAGTGGACATTCATTGCATACATGCACATTCTTATTTCAACTCATTTTCCAATTGATGAATACATTCAGATCTGGAAATAGAAGACATCTACTAATGGTATGGATAAATGGATTTCTGCTACACATTCAAATAATAAAGTGACAACTAAAGTAAATCTGAACAACCAATCTGGATATCATCGTATACAAAACGTTGACCAAGGATCGTTTTTTTACCATAATGGTCTTTGTAAAGCATGGGGGTAAATATATGTGTAAAACAGGGGTGCCCAAAAGGTAGATCCCCAGAATGCTGTAATACTACAGCTCCCATGTAGCTCTGCATTCCTTCAGAATGCCTTTAGTATGACAAAGCATCATGGAAGCTGTAGTTTTAGGATCTATCTATTGGGCACCCCTGGTGTACAAAAACATATGACAATTACAAACATGTGATTAAAGGTATTTAGTGAGACTCAACAATCTAAATACAAATGGCATGTGCATGGGGAAAATTTTGGTTCAGTTCGGCATTCCTAAATTCAGGATTTTCACAATTCGGGACTTCGGCATTAGGTCCCCCCCTTTATTCTGATTTAGGGCCCCCACCCGCCGCTCAGGGGTGGGGGCTGGGGGAGCCACAGGCCACAGGCTGCTCACTGTTTAATAGACATGCCCCTACTCACGGTATAGCGAGTAGGGGCATAATTTACTAATACTAAGTAATCTTTACTTAGTATTAGTAAATTTGGCTCAAAGACCAATTTAGTTCTTTCAGTCTTTTAGTGGATAGCTCTCTAATACCGTGGGAATTAGGGAGTTATCTACTTATTCATTCCTGTCATTAAATTGACTGGCCAAGTAACTTACATTTTATATAAATGTATGTTACTTGGTCGTTGTAAGTGTTGCAAATGCTTACAGCTGAATCCTGGCTATGTTTGTATACTTTTTATTTAAACTTGTATACAGTGTAACATTCTTCTTCTTTCACTGGGTATATTAGTACTTAGGCAATACTGTGCTTCGGAACTTTGGCTCTTCAGCACTTTGGAACTTCGGCACTTTCGGAACTTCGGGACCTCGGCAATTCGGACATTCGGAAGTACCCAAATGTCCGAATTACCCGAAATTCGTCCAAATTCATATTCGGACCGAAACGAATTGCACATGTCTAACAAATGGAAACTTGTATGACAGTAAACAAACACACATGCAAATATATATACTTTTAAAGGAACGCTCCATGCTCCATAATCCTTACAGCACAACATTAATGTTGGGAGACATGATGTAATGGCAGGATCTAAGTAACGATTTCTGAGGATCAACCACTTAAATCATGAAACAAATTTTAAAATATAGGCAATCATAATCCAGAAAACCCACAGATATTGCAGGAAATGAAAAGACCTAGGACAGGATGTTATCGTTAGAGGAACACTCCAAGCAACATAGCCACTATAGTCCACAGTATTTATATTGGTGCCAGCCAGGAGTGCTTTGATGTCTTACCATGCCATACATTCAACTGATCTAGTAAGGTTTGAAACCTCACCGTTGGACATCTGGGTTTCTTGGACACATCCAGTCTTCTCCAGTAAGAAAAGCCAAATATTTTTATAGAAGTAAACATGGCTAATACAGGACCATGCACTTTAGATGAGGCTGCTCAGCCAATAACCACAGTCCTGCATGGTCCTGCTTTGCTCTACTGAGCAATCGAGATTCTTCTGCAAGAGAAGACTGCATGTAGGGCATACAGTTGCATACCCATGTAAGTGTGAAACAGTTTGGATACCATTTCACTACTGGCACCATAACCACTACAGCAAAATATATAAGACCATATATCTTAACCACTCAGAAACAAAATTGCAAAGAAAGGTCCAAAAGACAAAAATACTAAAGCCAATTATAACTATGCAAACAGATATATGGATTCTTATGAAAAGTTATGTTTATATGAGCAGATAAGCAGTGCTTTATGACAAAAGTAAAATAATTATCTCCGGGAAAAACAAATGGAATAGTTTCACAGTTGAAATATAGGTTTGGTTGGATCCGATAGAAAATATATTAGTAATGGGAAATATTAGTTTCAAAAAAGCTGTAAGACATCAAGAAACAGCATAACCAACAAAGATCAGGTGACAGGAGTAGTCTAACGAGTGAAGGGGAGATATATATGTAAATATATATATTTGTGGTTGGTGTGGCGGGAACGCTACCTGCTAGTGAATTGCTGTGTGTCAGTCCCCATGTTTTCCCCCTATATTGTGTATATACTTATGTTTTACCTACTCCCCGTTTGGGAGTCCCCATACGAACGAGTTCTGTTTGCCTCCCAAATGGGGACCACCTCGATACCCCATTTAGAATGTTTGTTTGGAACGTTTACACCTCGTTAGAATGTTCGCACCTAGTTAATAAGGTGTAAAAACCACAAACCATAAGGGGTGCCTCGGCGCGTGCCGACCCTGGGTGACAGCCCATTCGTTAGACAAACGCCATCCAGGGGGAGCATTCACAGATTGCTTCCCACCCCGTTCAGTTCCCGAACGGGGACCTCCCCAGTGCCCCTTGGAGTGTTCACACCAATCAATTAGAATGTTGGCACAAGTGTGAAACCGCAAGGGAAATAATTAATGAGTGTTTCCCTTGGTGGCCGCCGTTCGTATAGATGGATGGCAGCCAGGGGGAGCATTCGTGTCCCTTGCCCGCTTTCACACAGGAATTCCATGAACGCAGGCAGTTACTGTTCGGGGGGGATCCCTGAGATTGGTGGGGACACTCTCTTGGGGACAATGGAGGTTTGGCAGGCTTTCTGGGCCTGGGAGCCCAGGAGGCAGGAATCTTTCCCGCTCTGGGACTCCCAGGTACAGAGGGTTCTGGGAAGAAGACCTCTTGGCACGGGAAGTGGGAAACCCTATATTTGGGTGGCAGGAACTGGGGACAAAGGGACTGGAGTTCCTGTCCCACGCACAGGCCCCTGGAAGGGGGAGGACCTGGGGAGAGGACATTGCCTGCATGTGTGTTCCACCCCTTGCATTGGGAAAGCATAAAGCCGCCTGTGGCCAATAAAGTTGTTGCTGCACCCCTGGAACTATGTGCCATCCAGTTAGTGGTTGTCTTTCCTCCGTACTAGCGGGGGTAACCAGCCGGGTTACCCAGATCCTGCTACAATCAGAACTTCGTATATGGAATAAAGGAAAGGGAGAAATGTGGTAGTGTTGTGCCGAAACCAATGTACGGATAGGCCTGTGTAAAGAAGGCTAAAAAAGTATCAGTGTAAAACACTCATTTAGCATACATACAAAGATAACCTTGAGCAATTCCCTGAGCTGTATTCATGAAGCGGAATCTAATGACTGAATACAGGGATAACCGTCTGTTCAATGTAATAATGAGGACTGGGCTGAGTGGAGGCCCGTGAAGTGACTGCAACAGAGTTAGATGGAACCTGTTGCGTTTGGGTATGCGTGTATCTAGTATTAACATGGGGCCAGTTGTTGCCTGTCAGGAATAATGAAAAGTGGTTAGATGGTTGATCTGGTTAATAAGGAAATTCTTAAGGGAGAGAATGTAATGGTTGATGCGTATGACGAGGTCGGAGTTGGCTACATATGGTGTACCACTGTGATTTCTCTGGGCCTTGAGAAACTGTGGAAGACAATGTAAATTGTTACTTGATAACCTTGTTATCTTACTATTGAAAGGTTTGGTATCCAATAAATCGGATAGTCTCCTATATATATGTTCAGCTATGAGTAGTCTAATGGATGAAAGAGAATGGTTTGTATGTGATGTCTTAGGAGATTGTTGTAATGGGATATGAGGAAAGAAAGGGAGTATGATTGGGAAAAGTTGTGAGGTAGTGATGTAGTACTCCTGGAAGGTAAGAATTAATGATATCATGTGTTATTTGTAAATGGTAGAAAGGCCAAAAGGTCATCATGGTCTTAATGCAGTGATTACCTGCGGAGCGACGCTCAAACAGAACTTACTAAACTGTAATGTTCTGACCTAAGTTGTTTGTATTCATAGAACGAGTGTGATTGAATAGTGACTGTAAGAGTAACATAAATCCATAACCAGCTTCTGTAAATGCCTGGATTTTGTCATATGTTTGTTGATGGTGGGTGCAAGTTGAACATAGTTGAAATTGAGATCGGGGTAGTATTACAGCTGTGAGGTTATTCCCCTCACCCCGGACCAGCGCCTGAACCTAAAGGGTAGTTCTCTGTTCCCGTACTGGGGTTTGAAACATATTGTATTTGACAGTAATGGTTAACGTACCTATCTTGGTAACTAAGATCGTCTCTGAGAGACCTGGAAAGTACACCCTACTGAGATAGGACAAACAAATTACTATGAAGCGTGCATAGATAAAAGGGAAAGTGGAAGGAAGGATGTAACCCTGCTTACCCTTAATAATAGAAAAGGTGCGCTTATTAGGCTGTAAGGGAAAAGCCTGATTCTGACCTATGAGTAATAAATGTAAATCTGATATCCATAAACAGAGGAGCAACGTACGAGTTTAAAGTATACCTGTGAAGATTAGGGAGAACGAGTGAGGTACTTATATACAAACATAACAGCCAATGTGAGAGACGTTGATTCACCCTAGACAGAAAACATAGAGAAAGAAGTGAACTATAGGTGACCACTAAAGGTCCAAATTGAAATACCTTATAAAAGCAGGAGGATTACATTGTACATTACATAGTTACATAGTTACATAGCTGAAAAGAGAATTGCGTCCATCAAGTTCAGCCTTCCTCACATTTGTTTTTTGCTGTTGATCCAAAAGAAGGCAAAAAAACCCAGTTTGAAGCACAATTTTGCAACAAGCTAGGAAAAAAAAATCCTTCTTGACCCCAGAATGGCAGTCAGATTTATCCTTGGATCAAGCAGTTATTACCCTACATTGAAAGATTATATAGTTGAATATTCTGTTTTTGCAAGTATGCATCCAGTAGCTGTTTGAACATCTGTATGGACTCTGATAAAACCACATTGATAAACTGGAGTCTGCCAATCTTGTGCGCCATACAGGGCCTAAGGTAAAATTGTTGTAAACATATGCGTGACAAACCATCAAATATGCTGCAAAAATTATAGGGGTAAATAAAGTAGTTGACTGAGGTAATACTGTTGCAAAAAGGAAAATTAGTATAATTGACTAAAATTAACCAGGTGTCATACATACGTTTAACAGCTTATAACATGAGAATAAAACCATACAGCATATGTCATAATAAAGTTTTAATAATGATTAAACTCTAGAATGTATGTGAATTGTAAACCTGTAACAAGACCGTATTTGTTGACCGGTAATCGCCCGATACGTAGGCCCGTGTTGGCCTAATATGAACTTGGGATAGCCCGGAGACAGATAAGTGATGTACGTATCAAGTGATGAACCTTTCAAGAGAAGCTTGTATATAAAAAATTTAACGGAGAGTGGAATGGTGGAGAGCCGGGAGAGTAGTGATATTGGAGAAGACGGAAATGTAATGTAATTAAAACGATGTCAATGAGAACGTGTGATGAAAGTGTTTACGTGGAACATAAAAAGTGTATAGATATATTCGGCAGTATTGTAAACCTGCTAAAAATTTCATTGGAAGTAAACCAATACCAACAACCCTTACGTAATGAATAACTAAATCTAGCGTAAAAAACTATTTTGCTGAAAAAACCCTATGTAGGATTGACGTTAAGTGTAAGGTAAATGTTTATACCAGTTAAATTAAATGTCATTTAGCAGAGTGTACATACCCAAGTTTGAGCCTGGCGTAACTTTAATAAAGTCGGTAGTGACATCTGGCCGTATCAGAGACTAAGTAGAATTGCGTATGATAAAAGTCTAAATGGCATAGAGAGGACCTAATACCATATGTGGAAAGAGGCCTCGCTGTGATGCTATGCATGACTGAAATAGGCTGATTACTAAAGTGAGTTAACTGAATTACTGGTGTGAGCTGCTCTAGGGCATGACTAGCTTGTTCGGGGTATATGCAGCTTGTTCCACCGTGGCCAGGAAGATGGTGCCTCCATGACTTTAAGCTCAACCGTCACTTTTAAGCAAGGGTCAGACCTCAGAGCTTTGGGAGTGGCAGGGACAGAGGATTCTGCGGGAACCTGTGATGACAGGGTTAGAGTGTATTTAGAGATAGAACGTCCCTGGAGCTATTTCTTGCAGCATCCCGTAAGGGAATGAAAAATTAGTTAACCATGCAAAACTTGCAAATGCAAATTGATAATATCCCTTATGTAGAGCTGGCTTGCTAACTAGTGCCGCTAGGCAAAGATATTAACTACCCAGTGACAGGTGAGGCCCTGCTAGTTGCCAAGTGGCTGTGAGAGGCTCTACCTATGATTTGGGCTGTGTGGACTCATAGCTACGAGGCATTGTAGTGGGGTGTTGGCCTCTCGGTGATGGTAAAAAAGTCAATACATGTGGCCGTGACATGTGAGGCCTCAGCTAAGACTCTGCAGAAGAGTATGCGAGGCACTTACTATGAGTTGGACCATTGGGTGAAACCTCCGTGTTGAGGTGGAGAGTTGACCTCGTGGAACTAGTATGTTCAATAATTATTCGACTAAGGTCAGCTCCTATCCCTAAAAGCCAGTTCTATTACCCTTGGCGGGGCTTGCCTCTTTTGTGGATGAGCATAAACATACGTGTGTGAACTAACTGGATAGAATCAGAGAGAAAAGGACTGGAAAAAAGGCATCTGATGAAACTACTGGTTGTTATGTGAACTGAAGAATAGAAGAGAAATACAGTGACCAACAGAAGGAAAAAAATGTGCTCTTAAGAGCGGAACCTGAAGAGGAGAGTCTGATTGTGGTTTAAACTTAAAGATGATATGCATCGGTATGATAAATACATTATAATCGTTTACCTGATAGGCTTGGGATCGCAAATTGTCTGTATCCTAAGATGCCTATAGGTGTAAAAACTTCTATACTGAAAAATAGATAGCATGCCAGAAAGTCAATATCCCGATGGATATCTTGAAACGTAAAGTAACATAGTAAAATGTATATAATATTAAATTGCATAACGTATGATTGAATGCGCATGGAGGACCTTGCGAGGGTCAGGCATGCAGAGTAAATGTTAAGGGTTTGAATTGTATCAGCAGAGTAAGGCCTCAACATTTGATATGAAACAAGTGGGAAACTCTAATTTACCGTATCTGTTAGTAGACCTGCTAATGGTTTTAACCTGATTCGCATTTGTAGTGATTGACGTAGACGTGTTTGCTTGGTAGCCCCTATATATGAAACGTGTCTAATGTAAATTTAACATCGTATGCTGTATGCAACGTAGTATTACTGTAGAAGGAGGATGAACAGTACTATAATCTGAATGGCACTGAAATTAATGAAAGAGTACACCTGGATGGATTAGACCTGGAAGATACACTATTTAAGAGATGGAATTAACCACCACATGGTCATTTAGAAACTGGATGTACTGTAATCCCCATAATGGGACGGCAAAGTAATGAATAGTAAACCCAATTAAAGTAATGAATAGTAAACCCAGCGGCCTAATGGAGTAATTGTAAAAGCTGGAAAGGAGATAGTACTGCAGAAGTCACTATATGAATGTAAACATATTGAGGACTTGATGTGGGTCTGATGCAATGCCTAAATAAGCACAACCTGTGAACGTAAAAGGTAGAGTGAGGCCTCAATATATTTAACGAAAAATATAAACGTAAGGAATAAAACACCTGAAACAAGATTGCTGGAAGATCACCGCTGTTCTTGGTTTCTCTAGTTTGTTACTAAATTGATATGGGCACCTGGAGAAATATATATATATATATATATATATATATATATATATATATATATATATATATATATATATATAAATAATTTTAAAAAATACCGGCACTCCAGGATTTGGTAAAAAAGAGAAGTTGGTTCTTCTTTATTCTTACTGTTCCAGTCAACGTTGGAACTATGAAAGCTCTGTGCTAGAGCTGAAACTTTGACTGGAACAGTAAGAATAAAGAAGAACTTACCTCTCTTTTTTTACCAAATCCTGGAGTGCCAGTATTTTTTTTCATTATTTATACTTTATGTGACCAGAGCACCAGGTATTTATTTTGTTAAAGTTGGAGTGCAGAAGCCTTGGATTTATATATATATATATATACACTGAAATAGTGCGTAACCTAGCGTAATGATAAAACAGGCGTATGTGACCACCAAGTGCTATTAAATTGTGAACACAAATCCCAGATGAACTGGACAAAATTGTAATAGACTATATAGCCTAGTGCGCATAAATCCTAGCGAATGGATATGTGAATTTAACACGTGCAGTATATTTAAGAACGTTGGTAAAGTATTGACCTGTGACCACCATTGAAGGTGAAGGTAGTGAGCAAAAAAAAAAAACATGAAAAGCAAGTTTATTTAACCGAACCAAATATACATTAAAGGGCCACTATAGGCACCCAGAACACTTCAGCTCAATGAAGTGGTCTGGGTGCCAGGTCCCTCTAGTGTTAACCCTGCCTGCTGTAAACATTGCCATTTCAGAGAAACTGCTATGTTTACATATGGGTTAATCCAGTCTCTAGTGGCTGTCTCATTGACAGCCACTAGAGGTTCTTCTGCGCTTCTCACTGTGATTTTCACAGTGAGAAGACGCTAGCGTCCATAGGAAAGCATTGAGAATGCTTTCCTATGGACTGACTAAATGCGCGTACGGCTCTTGCCGCGCATGCGCATTCAGCCGATGACGTCCAAAGGAGGAGGAGAGTCCCCAGCGCCGAGGGAGCCTGGCGCTGGTGAAATGTAAGCGTTTAATCCCTTCCTCCAACTTCAGCCCGGCGGGAGGGGGGCCATGAGGGGGGGGGGGGAACCCTCAGGGCACTATAGTGCCAGGAAAACAAGTTTTTTTCCTGGCACTATAGTGGTCCTTTAATAAGTGCAGGAAAAACCGAACAGAAAAGCCTGCACGAATGGAGTGAAATTCAGAGCCTGCTGAAACGAACAGTGAAACCTGTACCAAGCCCTATGGTTTAAAAAACATTCTAATGGTGAATTAATAAAATGCCCAACCACATGGTTTTAAACAAAAGTTTAGGTGTCAGCATCTAGGTAGGTTGAGATTTAAATGAATGAACGCATAATTCAACCAACGTACAAACGGGACAAGTAAACAAACGTATGGCTTGAACCAGGCGAATTAATAGGATAAGTGAGCGAACAGGTTGTATGGGAACAAGCGGAAACCCACGAATGTGAGTATTAAGCACAGGAATGTTTACATGACAGCAAACGAACGATACACTTGTATGCAAATGTAATGGGAGCCCACGAGTACATACATAAGCGTGCCAGGTCTCGTGATACAGGAGCTGGGTCGGAGACGCTGAAGACTGGGTTGGAGACGCTGAAGGCTGGGTCGGAGATGGGCTGCTGGGTTTGAGCGGTGAAAATCTGGCAGGAAGGACCAGAACGGAAGTGTTGGTTGTCGAGGCATCCTCAATCAAACAGGAAACAGCGTAGGTACATAGGGTAGGGGGTTGCGTTTATATAGGGTTAACTCCTCCCGCAAATTCAGGCCTATGGCCTTTTACATGTGTAAATCTTGAAATATAAGAGGCATCCTTTGCAACAGAGAAGAAATAATACTTTGTGTTTTCATTCAAGATATATATTGTGAAATATTAAGATTGCCTAATATTTTATTTGATATTTAATGTAATATATTTTACTTTTATTCACATTATAATTTGCATTAAACATTTCTTCTTAATGAACTGAGTAAAACTGTAAATCATAGTTTGTTTTTCTAATATGAACACTGATTATCTTTTTGTTATACAACTGAGCAAGAAGATAAAACATTAAGCCTGAGGAAACATGCCACCATCATAATCACAGGGGATATTAGATTTCATTGAGACAGACACAAGGCACCTGGTAAGTATAATGTTATTGCATGCCAGAAAATGTAAATACAAAGAATAAAGGCTAACACAAAATTACATTTTTATTTGTGGCTTTTATTGACTTAAAGGGATAATTTTCTACTTTCCTCTTCTCTACACTCAACTTGATGAATATGTCTCTTGCATTGGGCACTATCCTTGACCACACTTGTTTAAATAAAATATAATAAAGTTCAATTATCTTCTACTCTACTCTGCTCTAGCATTAGACCTCACCTGGCACAGAACCAAATTCCCCAGCTGAAGTGTATCTCAGTCTCTCTCTGTTGCAACCCTTCCCACACTTTACAGGATACTGTATGGTTTCTAAATTAGAGGTCTGAATGTTAGCAGACATTGTAGGAGACAGAGAGAGGAAGGACTTAGGGATTAGTTCAGGGCATATAGGCGGCCTGCTGTAGCTTATTACATATTACATATGCCCAGTTGAACCAGGCAACTTTATTGAATTGTGACATTACTCATACAGACATGTTTATATTCTGCTGGTATTTGGGGAATTTGCATTCCCAAAAATGCCAGAGAATTCTTTAAAAATACCTAGTGCATTGTACTTCAATAGTTTGAACCTCTTGAAAACATTTAAAGGACAACATGTACATGTAATAGTTTAAACTCCACAATATTCACACAACTGATAACAAAGTGCTTGCTGCAAACAATACAAAGAGAGAGGAAGGATTTAGGGATTAGTTCGGGGCATATATGCGGCCTGCTGTAGTTTAATACATAATATATATGCCCAGTTGAACCAGACAACTTTATTGAATTGTGACATTACTCATACAGACAACATGTTTATATTCTGCTGGTATTTTGGGAATTTGCATTCCCAAAAATGCCAGAGAGTTCTTTAAAATTACCTAGTGCATTGTACTTCAATAGTTTGAGCCTTTTGAAAACATTTAAAAGACACCATGTACATGTAATAGTTTATACTCCACAATATTCACACAACTGATAACAAATTGCTTGCTGCAAAAAATACAAACTAAGTCTTATTTAATGTCTAAAATAAGACTTACGTACGAGGTTAATGGCATGTCCTGTGGGTAGTTCCCACTCATGTTATTTCAAGTTAGCTTTTTGTTTTGTTTTTGCTTACCTGTGCCATAATAACCATTAACATGTCGGACTGGATCCACCCAAGGGTGTGTCCTGATCTAAAATACTAAAAAGCCTCGATTAGCAAGATATAAAGTATCAACAGGTGATCATTGTGTTGTCACATAGTAGCTATACAGTTTTTCCTGTTTTCAGTATATATATTTCAATAAAAATTTTCAAGAATTTATGTTAGCAGAGATACTATAAAAAACATGGAAGACTGAAGTTGATGCTAAATTCTCCCATATTGCACCGACTTAAAATATATTCAAATTTTTCACCAATAAGTGAATTAAAGGTTAATCTTTATTATGGGGGCAGCCAAACTCCACATTTCCAATGACGTTGCTCTCACTCCAAAAAACGAAAATAATAGAGTTTACTCAGAAATATACATTAAATAACATATAAAGTAAGAGCACAGAAGAAATTGATGACGCATTCACCCACACAATTAACCAAAAGATGAATTTATAGGATATGGAATACAATTTTTTTCAACACCATCAGCTAAATATGTTGTGCTTTAGCCTTCCGTTATTGTAAAACAAAGGGGTTTATTTAAAAAAACAGTGAGTGGTGTTAAGTTGTTGGCTGACTTGCAAAATGTACTCCAAAATAGCTGAATTTTCCAGCTCAGATGGTTTCGCCAAAATGTTGCAAGTTGCTTATCAATTCACCACAGCTCATTTTTTAGTAGATAAAGAACTTTAATGAAGTGTACCTAAAGAGAGAGCTATGTTGAGAAAGATAAAGGGGATTGCAAGCCACATTCTTCCATATTGATATGTTTCTTCCAAATAAATATGTAATTCGAAGTCACTTAATGTTATTGAATTCAACTTCTATATAAAATAAAATTAAAATAAACGAATTATATTTAGTTATTTAAGGTTGCATTTAATGTGAACACTTTTATTGCTCCTTAGTGTTCTGAATTCCCAGATTAAATAGATAACACGGGTGATGGAACAGAAAGAACATGATGTGGAGTTTTTACAGAATGGAAGTGTTCTAGTAGGCAGGATTGACATTAGAAAGGATGAACTAATTTAGCATTTCTAATTTAGCACTTTAATCTAGAGCTCGTATGATCAATCTACTTATACAATAACATAAACATATTATTCCTGGCTAATCATGGCAGCATCACTTATGGGTAGCTCCTCCCTTAGCAGTCACAGGACAGGAATTAATTAGATTAATTAATTAGACTGATAGGTATAAAGAGTCCCTCCTCCCCTTACACCACAGTCTTTTTTCCTGTCCTTAGCAAGTTCTACAGGACTTTTTACTTTTATTTTATGGCCACCTTCCTGCGTTTGTCGTGGGTTCGTTCCAAATGAAGTTCAGCCTCTCTTCATTTGAAGGACCCAGTAAACAGCCTGCATGAGCAGGACTAACTGGGTCAGGTTCAGAGTAAGTACTGAACTGCTGCGTGGGATGTATATCTAGTGTTTGAGGGAGACACTGTTCTAAGCTTCCTGGGGTTGGTTATCCTTAAAAATTTCCCCTTGTTCTGGAAGTGCCCCTAGTAATTGGGGTTGAAATCCCCCCCTTACCTTGCTGGCAGTGCTTTGGGGATCCATACTGCTGTCTGCCTAATGAAGGGTGCTGTTGTGTTCTATTGGGAGTTGTGTTTTCTTGCCTGCACGCCCTGGGTTGCCCCTGAGGGCTTTCTGGGAGTTGCTGTCCTTGTGGGGGCTGTGTTCAGCTCTTCCTCGGCCAGCGTTGCTGTTTTGCCGAGGTGTGCGTTCCAGCCGCGGAATTGCCGAACCCGGAAGTGCCTCGCGCTGGCCGCGAGGCTTGGAACGCATGGCGTGCGTTCCAGCGCTCTGCGCATGTGCGGACCGGGCGCAGAGGTATTTAAACAGGGGAATACTGACACTTGCCTGTCAGCTGTTCGGAACTTCTGATTTTCGGTCTGTATTTCGCCAGTTCTCCTTCTTGCTGTCTCCTGGCTGCCTGGAGTGTGTTTTCTGCCGTTATGAGGTAGGATTGCCTGTTTCCATGGTTTTTGCTGGGGGCTTTGGGTTTGCTTTCCAGTTTGCACTTTTGGACTTATTAGGAATGTGTTTCTGATTTTGCCTTTGTTCCTTTTATAGTATGGATTCTCCCTCTGCCTCTGCTAGATCCCTCTCTAGAAAACATAGGTGAGCCATTTATTTTGTTCAGGGGGGGGTTGTTAAAAGAGTGCCATGCTGAGCCTGTAATATATGTTATATATGGCTTTATTTCAGCCCCAGCAAACAGTTGGATTCTCCAGCGAGAAAATCCAGAGAAAAGACCAACAGATGCATCAATTGTTCATCACCTGCTCCAAGAAGGTCTGGATAACAGAGGTTCCATACGACCTGGAAGGAACCTCTGCAGGGAATGCTTGTCGGAAGCGGCTAATGTCCCCAGTAAGACTTCACCGCAGGACGACCTTAAGCTTTGGATTTCCCGTGCAATTGCTGAGGGCTTTAAGTCTACCACGGGATGTGGCGGCCCTCCTAAGAGACGCAGAGCGGAACCTCAGTCTTCCAGCTCTGAGGAGGATCCGGACCTGTGGGAGGTCTCTGATGAGGGGGAGGAGGAGGCTGACTATGCCTCTAGGTCTCTGGACTCTAAATCTGTGGATCGGCTTATTACCCTCCTCAGAGACACTCTTAGCCTCACGGAAGAGAAGTCTGAATTGAGAGAGGCTGACAGGTTCTTTGAGGATTTGAAACCTAATAGACCAACGTTCCCAGTGCATTCCTCTATAAAGGACATGATCCTTCAGGAGTGGAATAAGCCGGAGAGGAAGTCCACCTTGAAAAACAAGTTTGCAAGGACTTATCCTTATTCTACCATGGACTGCTGCCTTTGGAATTCGGTTCCCAAGGTTGATGCCGCAGTGATCCATATGGCTAAAAAGACCACGCTTCCTATAGACTCCATGGCATACTTAAGAGAACCTATGGAAAAGCGTATGGATGGTGACCTAATTAAAGCCTATCTGGCCCTAGGCTCCGCCCTTCATCCGGCAGTGGCGCTGACCACTCTCTCCAGGGCCTTACGAGTTTGGCTCGCTAATTTGGAGGAAGATATTGATCAAGGTGTCCGTAGAGAACATCTCCTGGGAAGTCTCAAGGATTTGTGCCTTGCTACTGAATTTTGCTCTGAAGCCTCCCTGGACATCACTCGCATGATTGCCAAAGGTATGGCCCTATCGGTGGCCTCCAGAAGGGCTTTATGGCTTCATTCCTGGGGGGCGGACTATGCCTCCAAAGCGTCCTTGTGTGGTCTACCGTTCCAAGGGGACCTCCTGTTTGGTAAGATCCTGGAGGATGCCATTCAGAAAGCGGCTGATGGGAAAAAAGCGTTTCTTCCACAAGTCAGCAGAAAGGGTTTTTCCTCCTCCTGGAAAACCAGGCGATTTAAGGATCGGTCCTTTCGGGACAGTAGAAGCTACAAACCCGGAAGGGAGTATTCCAGGAACTCTTCGTGGAAGTCCTTCTCTCACTCCTCTTCCAATAAGGCTTCCAGAGGTAGAGGTGCCAGGACCTCCGGGAAGACCTTCTGAAGGTCCTCGAGCCCATCCGGGTACGGTGGGTGGAAGACTGCAGTTCTTTTACCCAGTGTGGGCCGCAAATGTCACAGACGAGTGGGTCACCTCAATCATAAAAGAAGGCTACAGGATAGAATTTTCCTCTCGTCCACGTGCTGCCCATTTCAGAAAATCAAAAGTGTCAGAAGGTGTCAAACGAAGG
Source organism: Pelobates fuscus (assembly GCF_036172605.1). NCBI lineage: Eukaryota > Metazoa > Chordata > Amphibia > Anura > Pelobatidae > Pelobates > Pelobates fuscus. The sequence goes on along the minus strand of NC_086317.1, from coordinate 329,231,855 downwards.
GCCATGAGGACTTGCATTTCCACTCTGTTGGGACAGAAGGTGTTGGAGGAAGTCCCTTCTCACGAAAGATTCCAGGGGATGTATTCCACTGTGTTTTTGGCCCCAAAGCCCCAGGGAAAGTGGCGTCTCATCCTGAACCTGAAAGGAGTGAACGCCTTTCTAGACGTAAGGACATTCAAAATGGAATCCTTACAGACTATCCTAAAGTGCGTAAAACCAGGAGATTGGATGACCTCCATAGACTTAAAAGACGCCTACTACCAAATCCCTGTAAACAGCAATCACATGCAGTTCCTTCGATTCTGGGCCTTAGGAAGACATTTCCAGTTCCGAGGGCTTCCGTTTGGTCTCAGCTTAGCGCCAAGGACTTTCTCGAAGGTCCTTGTCTCTCTGATTGCCGTCATAAGGATGAGAGGTATCGAGATATTCCATTACCTGGACGACATACTCATCGTAGGGCCTTCACAAGGAATAGTGGAGCTTCATACATTAATGGCAATGAACATCCTGCAAGATCACGGGTGGCTTCTCAACATAGAAAAAAGCTCCCTGATTCCATCTCAGACCATCGTGTTCCTCGGAGCGGTGATAAATACAATTTCTGCTCATGTGTTTTTGTCTCCAGAGAGGGTCATGAAGTTACAAGACAAAGTCAAGAAGCTCCAGGTTCTCGAAAAGGCCTCGGCAAGGGAAGTCATGAGTCTCCTGGGTTCTTTGACGTCTACGATAGGTTTGGTGAAGTGGGCCCAATGGAAGTTTCGCCCTGTACAGAGTTGTTTTCTTCTCCAGTTCGACAGAGAAAAAACGGATTGGGATCAGGAAATTTCTCTGCCCCTGCCAGTAAGAAGAGAGTTGGACTGGTGGAGGAACGGGAAGAACCTAGCAAAGGGTTTTCCCTTGGAAGAACCTCCGTGGACCGTTATTACGACGGATGCCAGTTCTTCTGGTTGGGGTGCCCACCTCGATTCCTCATGGACTCAGGGGTGGTGGACTCGAGAAGAAAGTCGGCTTCACTCGAACCTAAGAGAACTGCGAGCTGTTTCCAAGGCCATTCAGGTGTTCCTTCCAAAGATCAGGAATTCCTGGGTGTTGATCAAGACGGACAACCGAGCGGTGGCCTCTTATGTAAACAACCAGGGAGGCACAAGGAGCAAGCGGCTCTTAAAAGAGCTAGCTCCTCTAATGGTGATGGCCATGACCTATCTCCAGGGACTGAAGGCTATCTATCTCCCAGGCTCGGAGAACGTAGCGGCGGATTTTCTCAGCAGATCAGAAATTCTCCCGGGAGAATGGAAACTTCACCAGTCAGTTTTTGCTTGGATCACCCGTCGGTGGGGCATGCCCCAGATCGACCTGATGGCCTCGTTCAGGAATCGCCAGGTGGAGAATTACTACTCCCTCCACCCAGAGAGTCAGGCACTGGGCCAGGATGCTCTATCTCTTCCTTGGTCGTTCGATCTGGGGTATGCGTTCCCTCCCCTACCCATGATACCCAGGTTCCTGAGAAAAGTTTGGGCAGAAGGGAAAACGGTTATTGCCGTAATCCCGATTTGGCCTCGAAGGCCGTGGTTTCCCCTACTGTCAACGCTGAGCCAGGAACAGCCTCTGCCCCTGCCTATATTGAAGGATCTGCTAACGCAGGGTCCAATATCCCATCCTCATCCGGAACGCCTCAAATTGGGGGTGTGGGTCTTGAAAAAGAAAGACTTCAACAATTAGGCCTTTCAGAAGCAGTGGTCAATACTCTCTTACACTCAAGGAAGGCTTCTACGTCTTCATGCTACCATAGAATCTGGGATGTGTTTCAGGAATGGGCTTCGGCCAAGCGAGTTGACTTCATACGCCCTCGCAACACTGAAATCTTGGAGTTCCTGCAAGAAGGTCTGGATAAGGGTCTTAGCATCAGCACTCTTAAAGTTCAGTCTTCGGCCCTGTCAGCTTTGTGCAACACCTCTTGGTCATCAGACCCATTGATCTCCAGGTTCTTCAAGGCAGCTTTCAAATTGAGACCACCTTCGAGATCCACTACCCCTCCTTGGGACCTTCCGCTTGTTCTCGACTACCTGACTGAGGATCTATTCGTTCCTCTTGAGAATTTGGATGCTGTCCTCCTAACTTACAAAACATTGTTCTTAGTAGCAATTACTTCCGCTAGGAGAATTTCAGAGATCAAGGCCTTCTCCACCCTGCCTTCTTGTCGCCAATTCTACCACAATAGGGTGTGCCTGAAACCTAATCCTGCATTTCTGCCTAAAGTGGTCTCTCGTTTCCATCTATCTCAAGAGGTGGTCCTGCCATCCTTCTACCCCAATCCTTCTTCACCAGAGGAGATCAAGTGGCAACGTTTGGATGTCATGAACTGCCTGTCTATGTACCTTGAACGTTCTGCTCCTTACAGGAAAACTCACCAGCTTTTCGTTTTGCCTTCAGGGGCCAGGAGAGGTGAGGCAGCTTGTCTATCTACATTGAAGCGTTGGATTGCTCTTGTAATCAGAAAGGCTTATCTCAATAAAGATCGCTCTCCTCCACTGAAGATAAAGGCTCATTCAACCAGAGCATTGTCAACTTCATGGGCTAATTGGGCAGAGGTTCCATACGATGACATTTGCAAGGCAGCCACCTGGTCTTCCCCGATGACGTTCATGAAACACTACAAACTTGATGTGGATGCTCCTTCCACCTCATTTGGGAAGAGTGTCTTGTCTACGGTTTCTTTGTCCCGTTGATATTAAATTCAGTCATAGCATAATAATTTGTTCTGTGTGTTTTTATCATAATTTTATTCCCACCCTAATTTTGTGAGCTTGGGTATTACCCATAAGTGATGCTGCCATGATTAGCCAGGAATAGAGAAAATTTATGCCAAACTTACCGTAATTTTCTTTTCCTGGCTATTTCTCATGGCAGCATCAGGGTTCCCGCCCATTTTTTATTTTCAGCTTTATAATTGGACTGTGGTGTAAGGGGAGGAGGGACTCTTTATACCTATCAGTCTAATTAATTAATCTAATTAATTCCTGTCCTGTGACTGCTAAGGGAGGAGCTACCCATAAGTGATGCTGCCATGAGAAATAGCCAGGAAAAGAAAATTACGGTAAGTTTGGTATAAATTTTCTCTATTCTGCCTGTTTGTGTTATGTGATCTAGTTGTAAAGAAACAATAATAACACTAATGACGATGCTGTTAATAGATATATTCTCACTTGTCAAGTGTTACGGACCTGGTTAGAAAATAGGGAACAGAAGGAACAAAAAGAAAAAGAAGTCTAATGCGTTAAAGAAAGACTATATTGAAAACAGAACACTTAAAGGACCACTATAGGCACCCAGACCACTTCAGCTTAATGAAGTGGTCTGGGTGTCTGGTCCAGCTAGGATTAACCCCTTTTTTTTTTATAAACATAACAGTTTCAGAGAAACTGCTATGTTTACAATGAGGGTTAATCCAGCCTCTAGAGCCTCTAGTGGCTGTCTCATTGACCGCCTGCTAGAGGCACTTGCATGCTTCTCACTGTGATTTTCACAGTGAGAAGACGCCAGCGTCCATAGGAAAGCATTGTAAATGACGTGGCTAGGAAGAAGGAGAGGAGGAGGAAAGCTCCCGCCCGGCGCTGGAGAAAGGTAAGATTTTAACCCCTTCCTCTCTCCAGAGCCCGGCGGGAGGGGGACCCTGAGGGTGGGGGCACCCTCAGGGCACTATAGTGCCAGGAAAACATACTCATTTTCCTGGCACTATAGTGGTCCTTTAAGACGATATGTTAAGAAACCCTCAAAATGTATCATAAATAGAAATTTAAAAACAACAATATATAAACATGTTTCCTTTAACAGAGCCTGCATACTAAAAAAATATTGTTTGGCAGAAGCGTGGTGTATGACTAATTTCTATATGTCTTACTAGATGGAAATGTCACATGTACATAAGTGTGTACATTCATGTATGAACCAGGAAATACAAAGAAAAACATTTAAAGCTTAAATAAACACTAAAGCGCAGGGCCGGACTGGGAAAAAAATTAGGCCCGGGCATTTTTCAATCAGAGCAGCCCCCTTAGAAGGGGGCGGGGCCAGAGAGGGTGTGTTTTGTCATCACTAATGACAAGCACACCCCCTCTCAAAGTGAGCAAGTTGGTTCAATGCGCAGAGCCGCGCTGAAGAGCTCTGGCATTAGAAAAAGGCTTGCGCTGTGTTTGCTTTTAAATTGTCTCTGGTGTCTCCACAAGTGGGATACCAGAGGACAATTGGGCCAGGAAAGTGTATGGTGCATGTGTTTGGAGCCTGCTTGTGAAATTGCGTGTGTGTAGAGTGTGGTATTGTGTAAATAGGTCAATTTCATTTGTGTTTGTGGTGTAATATGTGTGGCTAGGGGCTGTAGATAGTGTGTGTATAGGGGGCATAGTGTTATAGGGGATGTAGCGAGTGTGTGCATACAGGCTGTAGTGTGTGTGTGTGTGTGTATAGGTGACGTAGTGTGTGTAGGGGTTGTAGAGAGGGTGTGTAGGAGATCTAGTGTGTAAAGGACCCAGAGTGTGTATAGGAGATTTTGTGTGTGTGTGTGTGTGTGTGTGTATGTATATATAGAGGATTAAGAGTGCATATAGGGTAAGGGATCTAGCGTGTATCTGGAGCGTAATGTGTGTGGTGGTGCAGTGTGAGGGGTGCTGTAGTGTGTGTGTGTGTATATATATATATATATATATATATATATATATATTTGGACGTATTGTATGTGTGAGGGGCGCAGTGTGTGTGTATTTAAGAGGGGTGCTGTGTGTGAGGGTGTTTTTATCTGCCGTCACATTCTAGGTTTCTAATTTTCTTTGTCTGTTAACTCACTGAGGGTTATTTTATATATGTGTATGTGTGTGAGCGAGGGTGCGGTCTGTCTGAGGGTGCTGTCTGTCTGAGGGTGCTGTCTGTCTGAGGGTGCTGTCTGTCTGAGGGTGCTGTCTGTCTGAGGGTGCTGTCTGTGAGTGAGGGTGCTGTGTGTGTCTGAAGGTGATGTGTGTGTCTGAAGGTGATGTGTGCTGAGTGTCTGGGGGGGCTGTGTATCTGGGTGCGCTGCGTGTCTGGGTGCGCTGTGTGTCTGGGTGCGCTGTGTGTCTGGGTGCGCTGTGTGTCTGCGTGCGCTGTGAGTGTTTGGGTGCTGTGTGTGTCTGGGGGTGCTGTGTGTGTCTGGGGGGGGGCTGTGTGTGTCTGGGGGTGCTGTGTGTGTCTGGGGGTGCTGTATGTGTTTGGGTGCTGTGTGTGTCTGGGGGGGCTGTGTGTGTCTGGGGGTGCTGTATGTGTTTGGGGGTGCTGTGTGTGTTTGGGGGTGCTGTGTGTGTTTGGGTGCTCTGTGTGTCTGGGGGGGGGGCTGTGTGTGTCTGGGGGGGACTGTGTGTGTCTGGGGGGGCTGTGTGTGTCTGGGGGTGCTGTGTGTGTCTGGGGGTGCTGTGTGTGTCTGGGTGCTGTGTGTGTCTGGGGGTGCTGTGTGTGTCTGGGGGTGCTGTATGTGTTTGGGTGCTGTGTGTGTCTGGGGGGGCTGTGTGTGTCTGGGGGGGCTGTGTGGGTCTGGGGGGGGCTGTGTGTGTCTGTGGGGGTGCTGTGTGTGTCTGGGGGGGGCTGTGTGTGTCTGGGGGTGATGTGTGTGTGTGAGGGGGCTGTTGGTGTGATTTTTTTAAATTTAAATATTTTAATTTAAATATATTATTAATAATTAATTATTTTTTTTAATTTAAATATATTATTAATAATTAAACAAAAAAAAAGTTATATCCCCCCTCCCTTCTTACCTTTAGCATGGGAGAGGGGGAACCGTTCTGCCTGCGAGGAGACGTTCTGCCTGGGGGGGGATCCTTTCTGCAGCTTCCTTCCCTGGTGGTCCAGTGGTGAGAGTGAACTCTAACCTGCCGGCTAGAGTTCACTCTCGCGAGATCTGAGCGTTGCCGCGGTAACCGCGGCAACGCTCAGACCTCGCGAGAGGACCCGGCGGAGCTGCTGGATTGAGCTCCGCCGGTCCTCTCTGCTGCCTCCCTCACACCCCACAGCCGGCGGCCGCCTGTCAGTATCTCTGGGCCGGTGAGGGAGATCTTTGATCTCCCCACCGGCCCATGGAGGCTCAGAGCAGGGCCGGCGCTCGGGTAGCACGCTGGCCCTGCTGGGGCTGGCAGGGGATATCCTGTGATCTCCCCTGCCGGCCTCGGCCCCACGGCCATCGCGGCCCACCGGGCATTTGCCCGGTGTGCCCGATGGCCAGTCCGGGCCTGCTAAAGCATAAGGTACACAAACGTGCATTCCCTACGCTATATTGTCCTAGTCACTGTTTTGGTGACCACCCCCCACAAAGGTTACAAATTTATTTTACTTACCTTTTTTTCCAATGCTATGCTGCTCTCTCTGTGGCTGACCCTGCCTTCTTGGCTGATAATCTCAGCCAATCCAATGCTTTCCCAAAAATTAGACCATCTGATTAAAACAGCCAAGTTTCATGCTATTTCTGCAGAAGCACCCCGGTATGACAGCCACTGGTGGCATTGAAACATTGCCTTTCCTGCAGAACAACAATGGTTTAATTTGCAGAGTTACGTGAGGGACATGGCACCCAGACTATCTACTGTGTCCCTTTAAATTACACATCACATGGCAAACTCCAGTATTAATCTCACCAAGGAATGGGTGGAAGGTGAGGTATATATATGTGACCATGGCGGTTGTTGCCCTGGCCCCACATGTAGCGGCAGAACTGCAGCCTTGCAATACCCGTCCGGGCCACTTTAAAAAATTGCAGCCGCAAGTAGTGCTAGGAGGAAGTGACGGACGGTCACTTCCTGCAAAAAAAAGTTAAGAAAGATTAGCTGTGTGTGTGTATGTATCTGTATGTATATGTATGTATGTATGTATTTGTATATATGTATATGTATTTCAGTATGTATGTATGTCAGTGTGTATGTCAGTATGTATGTTTGTATGTATGTATGTATCTGTATGTATGTCAGTATGTGTCTGTCTGTGTGTATGTAGGTCTCTCTGTGTGAATGCATGTATGTATCTGTATGTATGTCTGTATGTATGTATATCTTTATGTACGTGTATGTATGTATGTATATGTATGTATGTATGTCTGTATATGTGTATGTATCTATCTGTATGTGTATGTATGTATGTATGTATGTATCTATCTGTAGGTATGCATCTGTATGTATGTGTTTGTATTTGAGAATGTATGTCTGTGTGTGTGTATGTATGTATGTCATTATGTGTATGTATACGTCTGTCTGTATGCATGGCTGTCACTATGTATGTATGTCTGTCAGTATGCGTGTATTCCTGTGGGTAGGGTTTCGAGGCGGTATTTGGGGGCGGGCTTGGAGGTGGGTCCCCAAGGGGCCCAGACTTTGAGCAGTGTTAGGGGCCCCAAAATTTCTGATGGCAGCCCTGTATGTGAGGTGTATATACAATTCATAAGCTTATATTAAATACATTTAATACACTTTCTAAATGACTCAATACTGCAGTGTTCTGCAACCTTTTATCACCCAGGGACCAGCAAAAGGAGGAGAAATGTTTTGCGGACCGGCGTCAGCCAGAAAAACAACCCAATGGTATGTGTGAGGGGTTCAGTTGTGTGTGTGTGTGAGGAGCGCTGTGTGTGTGTGTGGGGAACAGTATTGTGTGTATGGGGGCAGTGTGTGTGTGTATGGGGGGCAGTGTGTGTGTGTGTGTATGGGAGCAGTGTGTGTATATGGGGCAGTGTGTGTATGGCGGCAGTTTGTGTGTATGGGTGCAGTGTGTGTGTATGGGTGCAGTGTGTGTGTGTATGGGGGGCAGTTTGTATGTGTATGGGGCAGTGTATGTGTATGGGGCAGTGTGTGTATATGGGGCAGTGTGTGTATATAGGGGCAATGTTTGTGTATGGGGCAGTGTGTGTGTGTATGGGGGCAGTGTGTGTGTATGGGGAGAGTTATTGAGGGTCTGTGGGGGTAGGAGGAGAGATTAATAAATATTTAAGTGTTTTTTTTTCTAATAAAAAAAAAGAAATATTTCATATCCCCTCTCCCTGCTTACCTTTGCCTGGGAGGGGGGACAGTACTAATCCCTGGTGGTCCGGTGGGGAAGCACTGGTGGTCCCAGTGGTGAAAGTGAACTCTAGCAGCCTCAGGAGGATTCTGAACATTTTCGAGTTTGACAGTGGAGAACCCGGCATAGCTGCAGGTTAGAGCTTCCCTGGGTCCTCTCTCCCTCTCTCCCCTGCTGACTGTCAGCAGTACACTGCAAGCGGGCCAGAGAGGGAGATCTTTGATCTCCCCTCCAGTCCAGCAGAGCTGGCAGGGGAGAGAGAGACACATTTCCCGGTGCTATGATCATACTACCAGGGAAATATCTTCGCGGACCGGCGATAAATTCTTGCGGACAGGGGTTTGGGGACCCCTGCAATACTGTATAAAAAAAAACTTAATGAAATGATTTATCTGTAGAAGTCACCATTAATGTCTATGGGATTTTTGTAAATAAATACATTTTCCTAACAGTACTGAATCATTTGAAAATGTATTAAATCAAGGCCTTATTAAGAAAAATAAAGCCAACACTGAAACAATGCCCAAGGAGGAGTCCACATCTCTATCTATCTTTCAGGCAACACACAACTCCCCTGGATTGCATTCAGATATATGGTTCATACTACAGGCTCTACTCTAGTTTGGCTGGTAACCTGGCTTCTTCGGGGTAAATCTTTAAAACGGCACTCTCACCATCTGGGGACTTTTTATAATTTGCAAAGACCCCTGACAGTGACATCGCTGCTGGGTGTCTGATGGGGGAAGGGGCAGGCAAAGGTGAGTTCAACTTTCCTGAATCTGTCACTCACAGACACCACCATATTCTACCGACCATTCCTCTTCTGCTCCTGGCACAATTCTTCAATGTCTTCAATTGCAGAGAACTATGCATACTTTTGTTTGGAGATATCACGATGATGCTTGCGTGTTTTATGTTTTGTATTTTGTATTTCACTATTTATATCATATATGGATTTATATCAAGCAAAGCGGTTTCCTGGGGTAGTCATTTACATGATTATTTACTAATTATTTACTACAGTTGTCTTAACAAGAGCACCTTGCCTCCCCCCCATATCTGCCGCAATGAGTAAAGCATTGGGTCGCTGCTCCACCTCCTCTGACATCCCAAAATGTCACATGCGAGGCAAGTGCCACACGCGATTAGCTCTCACCAAATAAAACCATTGGATCAATCCTTTCCTATGGAAAAATAGCTGACCCGGAATGTCTTCACGCAGAGCGTGAGGACGTCCAGCATCAGTCATTAACATCCAGGAAGCGCCGCTAGTGAAAGTCTGGTAAACAGCTACTGGAGGCAGACTTAGTGCTGTAATGTAAACATTGCAGTTACATTGCAGCAGTAAGTGCAATAGGAACACTGCACCCAGACCCCTTCAGTGAGCTGAAGTGGTCTGGGTGTCCCTTTAGGTATTTCACTTTTTTTATAGTTTGGGAAAAATTCCACGAAAATATAAAAGCAAGGATTTGCAACATCCCATCCTGCAATCCTATGAGTATTCTTTATTGAAATATTTCCATCTGCAACTGAATCACATAGTAGCTTTTAGTAGATAGTGTTTTCCACCCTATGTTTGGATTATAAAGGTTTAAAGGGACACTAAAGGCACCAAGACCACTTCAGCTCATTGATCTGCAATGTCTCATGTCCCTTAACCCTACAGTGGGTTCTGATAAACTGCAATAATTATCTTTTAGGGTTAACTCCAACTCTAGTGGCTGTCTACCAGACAGCCACTAAAGGGACTTACAGGTGCTTAGATGACTTTTGGTCACTGTATGTCCTCACGCTATGCAGCGTCACCGAAATCCCCATAGGAAAGCATTGATTAATGCTTTCCTACGGGGAAATCCTAATGCCGCGCAAGAGCGCGGGGGAGCCTGACCCAGGTCCCGACTGACATCGTCGCTGGATTCAGGTAAGTGACTGAAAAGATTTCAACCCCTTCAATGTCGCGGGAGGAGGGATACGAGGTAAGTGAGCACTGTAGGATACTATAGTGCAAGGAAAATGGCTTTGTTTTCCTGGCACTATAGAATCCCTTTAAGGTTTGTTGAGTATCTGAATACCATACCAATGTACCAGCATATATACAATTTGTGTTCTTTAGGTGAATTCTATATGTTCTTTCTGCTTTGCACACATGGTAAATGCAAATCACATCTCATTAATTTTTCAAATGCACATGAGATTGCGTCAATTGTGTTTGTGGCAACATATTAAAATCCTAGAAAAAAATAAAGAAACTTGTTCACAGACAGGACATAGAAACTACCTAATCAAGAGACTGTCCAAGTCCTGGCAGAAGCATGTCACCCGTGTAATGAGATGAGTAAGCACCTCTCTAATGAGTTGTGTAATCCCATGAACTCTCTTTTTCACTTAAAGTGGCTGATGGCTTCTAATCCCTTTTCTACTCACTATAATTACCTTGTGAGTCTTATTTAGCTGTATGTGTATGCGTTATGTGACTGCGCATGTTGAGAGTTACAGTGCATAGCTGCTCATCATCCATCAGGAGTGCTTCTCTTCTCAAATATCTTGTATTTTATTCATGAATTAATAATTGTTGCAAAAAAATATTCCTCACTTATGCATACACATTTGTGTCGCAAACAGGTTTCAATATTGTATTTATTTTATTTAATGTAATAGCTTGGCTGTAATACTTCTTAAAGACTGTCAGTTTCCTATTATTATTTGTGTAAATCTCCAGTTAGTTTTTAATGTAATATGACTATTGTTTTGAGAGGCACACAAGTTTAAGGCTATACATATTTGTAGCCTCCTGCTTTAAATGATTATTTTTTTCAGAGATGTCCATGGGGTTCACCTTTTTCCCTTTTGAAGTTTTGACGTATTTTTATTTTTTTTTAGACAAGGTTAAGCTCTGGTTCCTTTTCTTGAAGGCCTAGCAAGACTTCTGTCTAATGATACGTCATCCCATGACTACTTTTGGTAAATATTACTCATTATCTTTAATATGCTGACATCTGTACATTTTTTCCAATAACCATCACTCTCCTTCATAATATGTATTATTTTCTTACTGAAACCATTAGTTGAGGAATTTCTCTCAATTATTTTCTTTTCTCTGTCTTTTGATATACACTTCATTTAACAGACTTGCCAACTCTGACGATTTAATTGCAAGTTAAGGGACATTTGACGTGCCTGGAAGTTCTCTACAAGTCTACGTTTTTGATTGGTGATGATGCAAGACACAGAGTTAGGTCACGCACAAAAGTTTCACTTAAGGGCTTATTTTGTGCAGGCAGCGTTACATATGCATTTAGAGAGGGCATGGTAAGAGAATCAGAACTTGCTGAAATGTAAAATGCTTTTTTTTTTTTTTAGGATTGTTTATAATGAGATTTTGACAATTAACCACACTGCTTTAAACAGCTTTCTGAAATATGACGTCTCCTTCTGAATGATGTATGCTGTTTTTGTTAAATTTTTTTGGAATCAGTAAACAAATATAAGTTTATCCCAATTTTCAAGCTATTTCTAAAATGTACTATGCATGTGCTTTCTTTCAAAATGATTGTATGACTAATGGGGCAGAGATTTATCATGTCTGCACAGGTTCTGTACTCCAATTTTAGTTTACTTTTCTGATAATGTCTATTGGTTATTAATTGATTTTATTAATCAATATAGTTTTTAAAGATAACTCTGTTCTATCACTTAGTACTAGTGCAATATACTGTTTGAAAGCAGACCTTAGTAAAAGGCAATGAAGGAAAATAACAATTTGTTAATTTCATAATTAAGAAACTGATACTACAAAACACAATTGAAATGTGGAAAAAATATATATTGTTTTCCATTTAATTGTACTGTTCGTGATAGAGGCACACTAAATACACTTTTGTGCTTTAAGTCGGAATTTCGTTTGTTCTGCGAGTCTTTGAGGGTTCTTTCCCTCCCCCTCCATTGGATGCTGGGACTTTCATTAGAACATCAGTTGAACTAAGGCTTTTCTCTAGATGAGTCTGAATCACTTGACGGGTCAGAGATCATATGCATCTTCACCTTTAGGTGACTGTTACACACTGATGGTTTCTAAGTAAATGTGTGTGCGTTTTGTTTTGTTTTATTATTTTTTTCTAAGCGTGGTTTTAACAATACTTGCAGATGGCTTCTAGATATAAATGATAAAATTATTTATTCAATATAAAAATACATCTTTTTGAATGTGACACCAAATATTTTGCTTATAAACACGACTAAAGAATATTTATACATCATGTCCTATTGTGAAAGATAAAGTTGTGGTGAGAGCACTAAAAACATGCAGAAATAAAATTCTTTACCAGACTTGGTTCAAATGGGAATATCTAAAACAATAAAACATAAAACACGAAAACATAGAGTAATATTGTTATGAAAAAGGTAAAATTATTACATGTGACTGGTTAAACTCACATATTGCTGAGTCACTTTAAAAAGCTGACTCAGACTTAAGGCTTTTGTGGAGATGAAAATTCTTCATCTTTGGACGTCCTGTATCGGTTATGTTGGGTCTGCACTGGGAAATATTTCTTCAAATTACTCCAGAAGGCAAGGTCCAATATAAAATTTCTTTATTGTAAGATAACTTAATTAAAAATAAATCTTTATCCAATACAGGTAAAATGTCCTTAAAAGCAAAATACCACGACGCGTTTCGGCACTCACAGCCTTTCTCAAGTGGTCTAATCTTCTCATCTCCGAAATCTTCTTTAAATACTCTGAGGTTTGGCGCCCTTTCGTCGGCGTCCCCTGTGTTTTTCCGCTTTCATCATTTCTAAGCGTCTGTCGATTACGTTGCGTCATGACGTCTGGCGCCTGCGTCATCAGTCCTCGTCCAGGCGTTTGCTTGCGTCATGACGTCTTTTGGGCGCCGGACCCGGAAGTAATACCGGCGCCATATTTCAAAGTCCGAAAACATACAAATTTGCCAGTTCATTAAACTTTACATTACACTACAATAGTAAATATTAATTAAAGAGGAAAAATCATTAAATAAATGTCCTATTGTGTTTTACACCCCACCTCCTATAGACTGTAAGCTCGTTTGAGCAGGGTTCTCTTCAGTCTATCGTTCCTGTAAGTATTCTTGTAATTGTCCTATTTATAGTTAAATCCCCCCTATTATAATATTGCAAAGCACTACAGAAACTGTTGGCGCTATATAAATGACAATAATAATAACAACACATTTTTATGTCATTGGGTCCTTTTATAAAGAACATTTCTTGGGCAAATTGGAGAAAGCAGTAGCAACATCCCATTGGATTTCATAGTGATTGTTTCTCGTTTGTCACACTGCACCGGAATTGCTGTTATTTGCTGTGTTGTATTATATTGTTCCATGAAACTCAATGTACAAATCTGCCAATAGCAACTCCCTTCTACAGAGCCCCCGTGTGCTTATTACATTGCTGGTATGAATTCCCATTTAAAATAATAAGGAATAGGCTCCTCTTTGCTCCATATATGATGTAAAGCATAGCAAACACAGGAGCAACTGCATACTTCACTAATAATGAACTTTTAAGTCATATTACCCTTTATGAAGCCTGACGTTAATGATGAGCTCAGCCCAACAGCTTAACCGCTATGCTTTCATCACAATCTGCTCCTTGGAGACCTTATGCCAGCATGGTACATCCTGTTTATTTAGCATCTGCAGCTCTATGCCGCCCTTCTGTCATTAAATCAGAGGGACATTATATTTACATTACGATTTTGATCATGATTGTTAAAGCAGCACTGTCACATTTGTGTTTCTGAAAAAATAACATCTGTGTGAAAAAGTCATACGACTGCACCGGAATTTTACTGAAATTTCAACTCAGTAAGAATATATCAAGACAGATTAGGGATTTGGTCAAGCTTGGCAAAAGGCAAAGGTAGAAACACGGGACAGGAATCTTTTTATGTCAACTACAAGATATCTTGGGCATTTTAATGTCCATGTGCGAGATGATTTATTGATCGCAAAGTGTCATGGGATCTTCAATTGAACCACGTTTTTAAATTTCATACATGCATGAGTACACCAGTGACATCAAAGTGTGACTTTAACCCCTTAAGGACCAAACTTCTGGAATAAAAGGGAATCATGACATGTCACACACGTCATGTGTCCTTAAGGGGTTAAAGACCAGATTGGTATAATGCCATGAACAGTCATGGGTCCTTAAAGGCTTATCTCAAAATAAAACTTGAATTCTCCAAGATTGGTTACTTGCTGTAAAATGGTTTCATTAAAGTCATGACGTTGTGGGACTCCACCAAATTTAGCTTATTAGCTCTGTGTGAGTATATGGGAGTATATATCTATAAGGGTAAGTCAGCCAAATGCACACACACCTTATGTTCGTTAGTAAAAACATTACCCTTTCAATATCCAGTCATGGTGGTTTAAGACGTTGGTGATGACAATTAAGTACTTCATTTTCTTTCAATGTGTATTAGTTACAGTAGGAAAGGTACAGTGATAAAGTCACGTTTGTTGGTCTTACAACCGGACTGATTCCATTTATATTTTATGATGTCACTCATTTCTATCACCAATAAATTGTGCCTAGCTGTAATCTAATATAGGCGATATTTAAATATTAAAATATATAATCTATTAACTGACCAGCTGCCCATATGTGTGTGCTATGATGCACATTTTTTGTTAAATGTTACCATGTTCAGATCTTTATCTTTTCTGATTTGACATATGTCATGTGCACAACATGTATTTTTTGCTGTATCAGTAGCTTACGTTGGCAATTTTATTTCTGTAGTAACACCTGTTATACCATCAATAAGTTTGAATTAAACTAAATTTTATATATATATATATACAATCATAGTAATGTAATATAATAATATTATTACAACATATAATTTATATAGAATTTAATAAAAGAAAAATTGGCACACTTTCAGGTCTTTATAGAACCTAAAAAATGGGCAGTTAATTGTCCAAATCTTCAAATTTGGACTCTATTCTGTAAGTCTAGAGTACTAAGAGTACTGTGATTTTTTTTTTTCATAACACTTATACAGAGCTAGTGAAGTAAAATATTCATAGATTTAGGAGACATGGTTAAGGACTGTCTAATACAGTCTTATCAGAGAGCTAAGCTACAGGCATATTTCATTTCAAAGATGAGCTTAAATGTTTCAGATGAAGCTCCTCTGACAATCATAGTGACAATGTATTTGCAAGTTATACAGTGTCAATGAGCTCTTCAACAACGGAAAAGATAAAATATAAACTGTCAAAAAATTGGGAAGGCTCTGGTCACAGTAACAGTGGCATGCTACAGAATCATTTAAACCTGTGATTTGTATTTTATGGATAAAACAGAATATGCCCTTCATTCTCCATATACAAGAGTTAAAGGTCCTCAGAAACCAGAGCAGCTTTTCCATATAAGAATAGTCGTCATACAGCTGCAGTCGCCCCTCGCTGATGCAATCAATCATATAGTGGCCTAGCTAATAGACACATCTCAGGATCTGCTCAAGTCAAGCTGTACTCTTAGAAATCGTTTCAATGCTGAGGTCACAATAACTGAATATGTTCAACTATTCAACAATAAAAGAAGATTGTAACTTCTATCATAGCGAAGAACGTATCTATAAAACCTGAACTTCATCTGAAGGAAAAGAAATAAAAAGGTGACAAGATCCATGGTTTTATGATCATCATTGCATAGTATCATCAATGTAATATGACATTTAGGGACATTGTCACCCAATTTCCAATTGTATATGTGGGAGACAAGTTCAACCGGAAGAAATGCACATTTTGATTTCAAAGAATCTCTAACCTCGTCAGCATCTGTCTCTGAGCCTTGTTACTATTTCTCACAACCAAATTGCTGGTAGCATTTAACTTCTAAGCATCACTAACAGTTCTCGCTCCCAAAACCTTAATCTTAGGTGTGACAATGACTGAAAGATCAGTAGCTCAAATTACTGCATGGTGAGAGAAAGTGACAGTTCTGACCTCCCCTGCCAGGTCCTGTGAAGTAAATGACACCAATCTGTGCAGAGTAATAAATAATATGTGTTTCTTCACATTCCATTAGATGAGAAGTATTCAGTCACTATGTAGGCTATCCTTCCCCATTATGAACCACGGAGCAGTGTATGCACACTTGACCAGACATTTAGTGTTATTTGCTTATTATAATTGAGGTTTACAACTGAATTATGGATTTATCATAGCTTAGACAAGCGCAGGTAACAGAAAAAAAAAATTACATCTTTTTACATTATTATAAAAAAACATATAGGCACTGTTGTACGTTGCAAGACAATTTTAATGAATTTAATCCTTTTTCATACATATTTGAAACATTTTCAGATTTAGCAAGAGTGTGCACTTTCAATGTTTTAGCAGCGCTCTACATTTTGAGCCAACTAGAACCCTGATCTACTGGTTCCTCTGCTGGGTAAAAACTTGTTACAGTGGGAAGGTTAATTGGGTTTTATCTCTCAGGCTTAATGCTGCTTTGCTAAGGGTAGACAAGGGATTGGGAGGGAAGGTGATAATTAGGTATTTCAAAGACCAGTAAACCATTATCACATTTAAAAAGAGGGTTTGAATCACAGAATGAAGAAAGAGTAATACTGCCCTTTTTAATCAATAGTAAGACGTCACCCTAAATATGCAGATTTTTAGGGAAGTGGTTCTCAAAGATTACACAGAGTATTGGTAACCTGCAAAATTACTTTATTAATATGAAAGGGGAAGTATCACTACAGTGGAAATGGCATATTTTTTATTTCTCTATACATTTCTATCTTGTTTTTTGAGCTTGTATTTGAATCATATCCATATCCAATTAAAACGTTGAATGTTAAAAAGTTCAAATGTCCATTATTTCTCTTGCTTAGTTAATTGATACACAGGTGCGTTGGGTAGAAAATGATATGTGGCTCACCTGTGTGTGGCGGATCTCAGAACGTGGCATCTCTTGTAATTTAGAAATGCAGACAAGGTTTCCACAGCTCACCTCATCCCATTTTTCACAGGTTGTGTTTATTGGGCTGAATACAAGAGGAAGTGTCAGCAAAAGCAGAAATTGCTTAATGTGACATTTTTTTGCCAACTGTCTACATTACTATGTTGCTATGTTACCATTATACAAAACACATTATTCATGCCATGATTTATTTCATTTCATTAAAAGTGAATATATATTTTAGGATCTCTTTAGTGAGTCCACAGGCCTATAAATATGAAAAACTACAGCTAAATAAATACTCGCTAGCACCAAAACAGCAGTACTTGCAAATTAAAGAACCCAGAGAAAGAAATATGTGAGGCGATACATTTGTTCTCCTCTCTCATGCAATTTGCCTTACTTGTGGGATCTTTCATGAAAGATGAGGCAGTAATATGGTGGTCCTTATTTTGTGTTGCTGCCTGTTCTTTTCATATAAAGTTTAAATGTTGTTGCCTACAGCCAAGGGAAGAGCTAGAAAGGAGTTGGCATGTAGTCATCTCACTAGTAAACTTGGCGAGAAGGGCTATTTGGGCAGGTGCCCATTGAGGATAGAAGTAGGAAGTATGAGTTCTGCTTCACACTGCTTCTATTTTTAATCTCTCACCTTATGGTAGTGGATGAAGACTGCTTACATACAATGAGTAAATTAATTTATTATCAGGAATAATTTGAATATTCAGAAAATTACATTGAATTATGTTCAAGAACTTCTGCGTTAAATTAAAGACCAGTGGCGTTATTCGTCACACCCTCAGTGACATAATTAATTACATTAACAAGGATTCCCTGGAAGAGAGGGAGACTCATGTGATCTGGAATGAGCCTGATCAGGTCTACTTAAACATACTAAACGTAGTACGTTCTGGACTCTATATGCTGCCTAACATGATCACTGTGTGATCTGGATGAAACTATGAAAATCAGCTGCAGAAATTTAGATCCTCTCTCTCGTGCCATAATTACAAACTACAATGCTCACAGAGCACTCTGGTAGAGAGTCACGGGAGTTACAACCCACGGCAAATTAAAGGCAGGTATTTAGTAGGTGGATGGAGCTCACAAAAACTTGTCAGAGATATATGGGATGCTATAGTCAAGACATGTAACTTATCTAAATACTTTTTTTTATTATAGTAGCAGACAAGGGTTTTATGGTACACAGTGTAAAAATGCAGTGTGCGTGTGAAAGTGCAGACAAAAATATTAAAATTTCTGAAAGAAATTGATCAAAAAACAGCTCCACGCTAAGACTGAAAATATTCAATTCGACTATCCCTTGTATATGTACTTTTACATATAGGATCGAGTAATTTACATTTCTGAGCTGAAATGATGCCCGTATGTGACATAGGCCCAGCATCAAAACTGGAGATGTTTTAAGTTTGGCTTGTAACGTAAAAAACATGGCAAAAGATATATATGATGGTTTCTTGTATTCAGGATATTTCACTATTTTCTTTTTTTTAACTATAGAAGCTCACACATGTTTTATAAAAGACACAGCAAATTGTAGCATGCGTGTAAAAAAAATGCGGAAATAAAATTAATATAAAAAAAAACATTGGTCAGAAAATTGATCTGTGATAATGCTAAAAGTACATTGTTTGAGATAATCTAGGGACTCTACTTTTGCAAATGATATGCATTTATCAAGTAGTTTGCATGTATGAGCTATTACAGGCCCCGAAATGATCACAGGCCCATTAAACCAAAATCTGTCCATGAAATTTCAAAATGTATCCATTGGAGATGCACTCATGATATAGCTGAGTGTATTTGTCACTGAAGTAGGCTAGCACACATACATTTTCTGAAAACCACAGCTGAAATGAACGTTTGTGTATGAGAAAACACAAACACATAACGTTACATGAAATGCTGGTGGTGACTACGGTAAATAGTTGTATAAAAAATGGTAAATTCTTTTCTACTAAAATTACAAACAATTTAAGTTGTACAATTCAAACATTCATATGCTTGTAACATGTGATTTATTAATGCCAAAATAGAGGAAAATACTAAAAATTAAAATCAGGCATATGAATTATTTGGAAATAAATACATAAATTCATCTGTGTAACGTGAATAGTATGTCCACATACTTTCATTATTTTTACATTCTGGTGTAATGTTTAAAAAGCTGCATTCACCAAAATCCCATTGCATTTTTTTTTTTTTACAAACTTTGATAAGCAGGATATTTAAACAATTTTATTGATCTACTGCATGTAACAAAACTCGTATTTCTGTTTCTATACAAATAGTTCAGGCCCTCTTTGATATATCACAAGATAGTGGCTGCCAAACAGTTCGTCACATTTTTCAGCCAGCAATATTTTGCAAGGAATGAAGGAATACATTAAACATTTAATCTGTGTATATTAACATAATTTAGATTTTGTTTTTAGGTCATTGTGTATGTGATTGTCTATGATTGTTGGATTTTTTTTAAATCCAGTCCTATGATAGAGGTACATCTGGTTCACATTATAGAAGGAAAAGAAAGGAAAAGAAGTGAAAGAAGGAAAATGTCTTTACAACTTTGTTGTCTTTGTCAATGGATTAATGTATCTTCCTGGGAATTCTTGACAGTAATGATGTGTTCACGGTACTCTCGTAAAGGTTCAGGGGAGTTTGCAATTCAAAAGAGTTGTGTCTTCCCAATGCATATGGCAACACAATGCAATTTGTTCCATTTTTCTTTCTGTGATATGCTGCCATCTACTGGTACATAAGAGCAGATTAATGGAAAGCCTGACAACCTGAGCCCTTTAACTGTGGTTTATAGTAATGCTGCAAGTTTAGTTTTGTTTACCAAAAATGGAACAGTATTGTTATAGCATGATGATTACAACAATTATAAAATATATTTAAACATAAACAACAAGTAGAGAAGTCAACATTGAATATTTTTTATGAATTATGGAACTTAAACAAATAATGTAAAATTTGTATTTGTATCTATCTATCTATCTATCTATCTATCTATCTATCTATCTATCTATCATATCTAACTTTCTAAATGTCTATCTGTGTGCTTGTCTTTGGCCATGACTAATCCATCATGTATCTGTCAATCTAACTGACTGCCTATCTATTCATCCAGATTTACCCCATAACGTTGATAGGCCTCCAGGTGAATGATTGCTTCTCAGGTTTAACTTTGTTTGATACCTGAGTGTGGACTAACAGAAGGATAAGTTGTTCTTAAATATCTAAATACCATTATTCGTATATATCATGTAATAGCTTGTGCTATGATTGTTGGGGACAGTTTCCTGGTGTCCCAGAAAGAGGGACAGCAGGTAACTAAGGCGGGACTGTGGGACAGGACCCCAAAATTGGGACTGTCCTGCCAAGATAGAAACATAGAAACATAGAATGTGACGGCAGATAAGAACCATTTGGCCCATCTAGTCTGCCCAGGATCGGGATGGTTGGGAGGCATGCTTTTACACAATTACACAGACTAGAATAAAACAAGAAAAGTTTGAAGTAAATAATGTTTAAAACTTACTATAAACTTTGTCAGTTTCTTTTATCTGTCAAGTCTCACCAACCCACTAACGAGAAACTATGTGCATACTTGTAACTTTTGCAAAGAACAAAGGAAAAGAGACAGGGAAAAAATAATGGCAAACAGATTCTCCATCTGCATATATATTATAAAGAACAAGTGTGATAAATGATTGTTTGTATGTGTGTAATATATATAAATGCACATACTTTTACACATATATTAAAGGGACACTACAGACATCAAAACAAATTTAACCTAATGAAGCAGTTTTGGTATATAGATCATGCCCCTGCAACCTTACTGCTTTATTATCTGCCCCTTAGGAGTTAAATCAATTTTGTTTCTGTCTATGCAGCTCTAGCCACACCTCCAGTGGCTGTGACTCACACCCAACCTGCATGTACAAAATATTTCATTTTCAATCAGATGTTAACTTGTTTCAGAAATTTTTATCTCCTGCTCTGTAAATTAAACTTTAATCACACACTCTAGGAGGCTATTAACAAAGCAGTTCTAACTTAAACAGACTGCAATATAGGAACCTAGAACATAAAGGTTCCTTTTCAGGAAGTGCATGTCCCTTTAATGTGATTCCCATCCAACAAAAATACCATAGCCTTGGTGGAATCTTTATAAAGGAGGAAAAGAAAAGGGGTGAGAAATGAAAAAAATGTGTAAAGTTACCATCAGAATTACTTTTTCAATTTTTTTTCTATGGTTTTACATATTATTATTATGTGCATATACGTTTCATGGAAAAGTGGATTTAGGTATTTTCAAGGTAATTTGCTGCTGGTGACAAGAAGGGACATTTTCCTATGTGTCACTTCTTGATGTGAAATGTCGAGCATCTCTAATATTGAATTCACCAGAATGGCGCATTTTTTCTAACTTATCTAACATATTAATAACTAATATATATATTGCCGATCTCCGAGTAGGTTTTTTAAGGATCTTAAAATCCAGTTCAAACTCTTGAAATCCAGATAGGAGAGTGTATCCATTTTGCTACTCAAAGATTTAAGATATGTGTTTCGCACAGCGTTGTATTCCGTAACAAACAGCAGGCTCGATAATTCTGAGGTCAGATATTTACTTTTAATTTAAAATATTTTCCCACCATCGTTACACACTTGTTTTGACTGCAAGTCACTTTTTGGGCAGCCTCTCTGGCATCTTATCGTACTTGGTACTTAATCTATCATCAATTCTGATAACACTTACATGTGAATATTATCACATTCTTCTTATCGTCTCTTGTAAGGCTTCCATAAATAAATATTGATCATAATGTATTGCTGCTTCTATTCCTGGAAGAAAATTACTAGAAAAATAACATTTTTCGGTAATCTCCAGCCCGTTGCAGTGGTTTATCTTTAAATAGAAGTGTAGAATGTCTGGCCTGATCTATGCACTATTGTTGCTTACAGTGATCAAATTACAATTTATACAACTTTAATGCTTGCAAGCAGGTCATTTTGAGGATAATTCACTTAACCCTTTAGACAAATCCATTCCATTAACGACTTGCCAATCACATAATTGCATCATAAAGGGTTAAAAATCCTAGATGCTTAGAATATGCCTTTCAACTATACTTAGCATAATACATGAGATAAAATGTATGCAAATCTTTATCACTTATATTAATTAGAGCATATAATATGCAACTGCAGGAGCAAAGATTTATCCTATATAGCCTACTTTTTGATCGTTTTATATTCCATTATTTATTTGCTGAAATTAAATCCATAAATTATGATACTCAAAACCTAAACTTCGTTATATTTTACTGTGGATTCATTATTCAATGATGAGATTGTCAGAAAATATTTGATGAATAGAAAAGGCTGTTGTCAGTACGAATCTTGCCGTCTAGTTTTGCAGCATGTTTTAACCACTTAGTGAATTTATGTACATATATTATATCCTATGTACATTTTTATTTGGAGGGGGACGTACGGCCAGCCATATTCTTTTGTTACGAGCTTACACTATTGATTTTGTGATCTCATGCTATTTTCCTGTTTATCAATTTTAATTGTCTCATTGTTGCCTTGAGTTTGCACTTGGTTGTTTTTCCCACGCAGTACACAGGAAGCTGTTCTATGGAGTTTTGCTTCCTTAGATTCATTCTCATGGAGACTAGGACCAGCCTACTCCTGTGCGCTTTGTAATCTGTGAAAGAGTCCTCGTTTATCCAACCTCGGGAGACTTCCTTCCTAGGACCCAGTACAGACAGTAGCCTAATCATGTCTGTTCCCAATGAGAGCTCCCCACGTAATCCTGGTGTTCTTATCTCAGACCTGTCACTTCTTTGTGACAGATATTTACTGGTAATTTTGAGTCAGCCTTGCATGAAAATGTTCTACACAAATCTAATAGGCAAATTATCCTCAAATCAAAAACACCCATCTCATGCTCTCTGCTGCCTTTGTGAATAATAACTTTCAGTTTAACAAGTGAATAGCTCTGCTTTATGCTGCCAGTTGGCAAAGAAAATCTCCAATGTTTTGTATATCCACAATAAAGCGATTAAAATGCAAGTGCTCATATCTTGTTTGCCTGTGCTAAATAAAGATTTAATGGTTGCTGTTGAGTTAAAATGAGCAGTATACGACTTTACAGATTATGTAATACACTTTGTCCACCAGAAGACATCCTGATGCACAGCTCCTTCCAATGTAATTGACGTCATTGTATGAATACGATGGATGTCATTGCCATTTCAGTTTTGCAAAACAAGTGCAACAGATATGATACAATAGTGCACTATACTGCTGCTCTATTAGAAATGACTCTGCAGCAGTAATTCCCATCCCACTCCTCAAGGCATGCCAGCAGTCTAGGATTTTCACATTTCCTAATTATTTTCCAGTGGGAATACTGACAAAACCTGTGTTAATGGTATACTTGTGGACTGGAATTTTAACTGATGATCGACAGTAACCTTGGAGTAAAATAAATATTTTCTGTCCTTAACCCCTCATTTTCCATGCAGAAGTCTTTTTTTTTTAGTGTATGTTTTATTTTGTGTTGCCACTGCTTCTTATACAGCATTATGTAATATGTTGTTGCATATGATACCATCAGAAAAATGTATTCTAACAAAAAAAAAAAGTATATTTTTCACTATTTTGTATTTCATCCTATAGTTTAAGTAAGCCAGATGTCCGATCTCTGAGTATGGAGGTAATTTTTTAATGCTTAGTGTTATTTTTGACATTTCCCTATAGTTTCACGTGTCCACAGGACATACCTTCAAATGAAGCTGACCTCTTTACACAGGCTTCCTGCCGAGATGTGAAGAAATAAATGTGTATTATTAGTATTATTAGTTTATGCTATTGATTTCTGTGCATAGAAATTAACTACAGGAGAAAAAATATAGTTTATTATTGCTACTCTGCTGTGACTTCAAAACTATCTACAGTAAATAGACAAAACATTTTGTACAGTCATTGCTTAAGAAAGCTACAAAGGAAAACATTCTTTACTCTCCTATAATGGACTGGAAGTCTGTGACATACACATTCTGTCATTTGATAAATTTTTAAAACATTTAAGTGTCAAACCATCTATACTACATTGATTCTAATAAGTACAGAGAATAAAGCTGAAGTCTTATCCTGTCTACATATTCATTTTAAATATAGCATTATAAGAAACACTGCAGACAACTAAAGCACTTTAGCTTGCTGAAGTAGACATTCCAACCAGCCTGATTTTGGTGGGACAGTCCCAATTTTTGGGTCATGTCTCACTGTCCAGACTTTGTTCTCTACTGTACCAGGGAACTGTCCCTAACATGCATAGCACAAGTGCATCATTAGACATTACATCATTAAGCATGCTCACACTATGCTCAGGTCATTAGGACCCTGCACAGAGCACTGAATCAGTGCTCCCTGAAGTGTCTGCCCTTGGTGTGTTGGCCTACTTGATTAGCAGGCTACCTTGTGTGCATTCATGCTAGCCTGACCTGTCAATTCTATGGCAGACCCACCCCCTTTCTCGGAGGGTCTGACCCTTTAGGAGGAGTTACTGACATGGATCCTATCACTGGTCCATCCCTTTTACCCCTCCCTGTGTGTCCTCTTTTTGAAAGTTTTGCAGCAGATGTCAAACACCTGAGTAGGATGGGAGAGCTTATGCCATTGCCCTGTGAAAAGTTGCCCGCACCTGTCAGTCTGGGGTTATTTGTCTATTTGACTGTTTGTTCTGCTGTTGTCTGGTACAGACTCATGTTATCCGATTAGACCAATTTATTAATAACTTGAAAACACATAGATATTGGGCTATTTTTTTTTTCTTTTTAGTCTAATCTACATGTGGTACCAAGACAACTCATTTATCAATATTCTTGGTGGTGGCAGCATTATGATATTATTTATATTATCATTATTAAGTATGGATGGTGTTAAGGGGAATTTTTTATCACCATCATGCCCATTTGGATGTGTCTGTGAAGTACTGGACTTTGTCTAAAACAGTGTCACTCTACCTCTTGTCCAAAGGACTTCCACCACTGTTGGGTAGGGACTTGCTCACTGCACTCAACATCACTAGCCTTCCATACTCTTGTTATCTGCTGTCAACACCCTTGTCTTCAGCAGAGCAGTCCTGGCTTAACTCTTTGCAGACATGATTTCCCAATGTTTTTTCTTCCAGATTTGGGTCAGTGAAAGGTAGACTAGCAGAATTACACCTTAAAAGAGCTGCAATACCCATGTTTTTAAACACGGCTTCATGCCTTTTGTCCTCAGATCTGCTGTTGAGAAAGAGTTATTCTCCCTACAAGACCAAGGCATAATTTCTCCAGTTGACCATAGTGACTGTCAGGGCCGGACTGGCCCACTGGGATACCGGGTGGGCCGTCAGCATCTGCGGCCGAGTGGACCGCTGGGTGTGCTGGCGGCCGCAGGGGGGAGCTGGGCTGGCGGCCGCAGGGGGAGCTGGGCTGGCGGCCGCAGGGGAAGCTGTGTTGTCTCTGCTCCCCCACCTCTGCTCCCCCACCCTTGCGCACCACTGACGTCATATTCTGGCCCCGGTCTCATTAAGCTGCGCGCTGGGGAACAGAGAAGAGACAGCACAGCTCCACCTGTGGCCGCCAGCACACCCAGCTGTCTGCCCTGCACGACCCCCTGGCCGGTCGCCCACAGGTAGCAATAATGTGTGTCAGTCTGTCAGTGTGGGTGTATGTGTGTGTGTGTGTGTCTGTCTGTTTGTCATGGTGGGTGTGTCTGTCTGTCTGTGTCATTGTGTGTGTCTATCATGGTGGGTGTCTGTCATGGTGTGTGTCTGTGTGTGTGTCTGTCTGTGTCATGGTGTGTGTTTGTGTCATGGTCTGTCTGTGTCATGGTGTGTGTGTGTGTGTTTCTGTCAAGGTGTGTGTGTCTGTCATGGTATGTGTGTGTCTGTCAAGGTGTGTGTGTCTGTCATGGAATGTGTGTGTGTCTGTCATGGGGTTTGTGTCATGGGGTGTGTGTATGTGTCATGGTATATGTGTGTGTGTCTGTGTCTGTCACGGTGTATGTGTGTGTTTAAAATTTGTGTTTTTACTCACTTTTTTTCCCCCCATGCCGTGCTGGTCTCCCCTTGACTGGCCCTGCCTCTATGGCAAAGATCATCAAGCTTGATGTTCTCAGCCATACTTTGCCATAGGATAGGCTGCAAAACACTACACCAATCAGCATCTCCTCATAGAGATGCATTGAATCAATGTATCTCTATGGGGAACATTCAGCGCCTCCAGAATGTGGAGGCCTTGAATGTAGATGCTGCACACTGTGCAGCACTGACACAGGAAGCACCTCTAGTGACCGTCTGAGTGACTGTCACTAGAGGTGTCACTAGGAAGCAATGTTAACACTGCCTTTTCTCTGAAGGGACAGGCTATACACACCAGAACCACTATATTAAGCTGTGTGTGCGTCTGCTAGTGAGTGAGCTTGCTTGCATGTGTGTGTGTGTGTGTGTCTGTGTGAGCCTGCTAGTGAGTAAGCTTGTGTTTTATGTCAATGAGCTTATGTATATCAGTGAGATTGTCTATGAGGCTGCCTATCAATGAGCTTGTGTGTGTCAGTGAGATTGTCTGTGTCTGCATGTGAGTATGCTAACTGTATAATTAAATGTTTTACTCTGAAAGGACCAATATTTTCTATTAGAAAAAGCAATATATATATATATATATATATATATATATATATATATATATATATATATATATATATTACTCAATCATCTTGGGTGGCAAGACATAGCCTTACATATTACATATATGGCGCAATGATTTATGGGGCTGACATAGATTTTTTTCCAGGGCTTCTTTGTATCCCCAGTCCGGCCCTGGTGACTAAGCTGCTCCCATCATTCCAGTGCATAAGAGGAATGGGGAAATCCATGTATTAAGTGATTTGAGAGCCGTAAATGAACAGTAACAAGTAGACATACATGTTCTTCCGTGCTCTGAAGACTTGTTTGCATCCCTTGCTGGCAGTCTGCGTTTCACTAAAATTGACCTTAAGCAGACTTACCTACAGCTCAAGGTACACCCTGATTCTCAAGATATTCTAAAAAGTGTATACACTTACAGGGCTATTTCGGTATATATGTCTTGCTTTTGGAGTTACTTCTGCTCTGCAATCTGGCAAAAGATAAAGGAGGAAGTTGTTCAGATATTCTACACACGTCTTGTATGCTTGATAATATGTTCATTACGGGGCAATAGATGATGAACACGAAAACAACATGGAATTTGTTTTGCAATGCCTTCAGCAACATGAATTGCAAGTCAATTTACCATAATGTGATCTTAGAGTTTTGTGTTCAAGCCCATATCATCTGAACTCCAGCAAATGTTGTCCAGTTACGCTCTTACCTGGGTCTAGTTAATTATTGTCATATGTTCCTCCCAAATTTGGCTGACTTACTATACCACATTCATCTCCTTTTGAATGCCAAGGCAAAATTGAGGTGGACACATCTTTTGATAACAAATCTTTTGATATCATCCTCCAGAATTATGTAAAAAATTACTGTGACTTGTGAAACTTCTCACTATGGACTAGAGGATGTTTTATCCCGTGTTATGCCAGGTGGCTTCTAGATCCCTGACTGGCGCTGAGCAAATCTATTCTTTGATTGATGGGGATAATGCTGCATACACTTTAAAATGAACTGGGGTTGAGATAAAAAAAAAAAACATAAAAAAACATATTGCATAGTAACATACATTGTAGCAAGGTGACCATCTTTTTTTTTTAATGTAGTCTAACTTAATTTTTTATACATTTGCCTGAATGCATCATTTATATAATTAATTTAGGAAAGGGCTTGGTGAGAGAGGCAATACCCAGTGTCTACAGTGTCCATTTTAATAGCAGGTCCTTGAGTGAATTAGTTATATTTTTGACCTGAATTAAACCAATCTCCAGTCTTGTAAAGCTATAGTATCTGGGATTAGATTATGTTGTAAGAACTAATTTTGCACAGATATTTAAAGCATCACTGTCACTGTTGAGATTTTATATAGCATCTTCATAAACAATAATATGAATTTAGACTACACTGAACTTTAAGTGCAATTCCAACTCAATCAGGAACAGTTTATGAGACACTATAGTGACTACTTTGTCTTATGTATGAGTTTTATTTTGGCAAAATGTGTCAATAAACAGAGCTTCTGACACCACATCATAGCATTTCCCATCAGCCATCGCTCGCATTTCTCGCATAATGTGTAATACATGTATATGGGAGATATATACAGGATTCCAAAGTACTATAGAATTCTACTTACACCGTCATTTTGCATCCTTGTTCATGTATGATAGTAATCAGTGACCTGGACTACTGGCAAATAAACCCAGTAGGAGCTAAAGATGGACCAGATGGGAACATGGTGGTGCCAACAAATAACAGTGTCAGATCAATAAATCTCCTTTACTACTCTCCACAAGCCTTCCTATGCACATGATATCTTGGGCAAAGATCCAACAAGTGACAGGACTACTTTTAAATGTCTCCATCAAACCAGGTTTTTTTTTATTTGCATTTTAATGACTCAGAAAAGTTGCTCCAAGCACAAGAGCAGAGCTTCATTACACATTAAAATTAACCAGGTAGGTGTAAGAGAAGAGCCAGTCCATGGAGGAATAAAATGAGAATTCAAAGTGAATTCATAGTGAATGTCAAATTTTAGGCCAATTTAGCTGAACTGAAAGCATAGCTCTCTCTAAATCTTCTATTGTATCATGTATCTGTAAATTTTTAATTATAGATGATACTAATGACGTAAGTCTAATTAGGTATGACATTAATATTGTGGGAGAAGAACCCAGATAAGTGTCAAACCATTTAAAAATAGTTTGAATGCTTTCCTCGGGACGATGCCAGGAATATCCCAACACCATAACCACTATAGAAACCTGTAATGGTTATAATGCTTAAGAGTGCCCCTCTAATTAGTTATTATGCCTTTCATTTTGTTGCTTAAAAGTTGCAGGATAGAAGAAAATGTGAAACTTTATTCCTGCAGTCTTGCATTGTTTGTATTGTTCACTAAGCTAGACTGGTAACCTGGGGTCTGTATAAGGGTGTAATCTAAAATCCTGCATACTTTGTAATGAAACACATTGGATTTGCAAGCTCTAACTAAACTTTTTCTTCAGTATGAGATCTTCAAATACAATCTGGCTCATCTCTATTTGAAAAGGCCTGCTGTTTCTCAGTTCTAAATTTCGCACCTTGCACTTGCTTGTCTTTAACAGAACCAGGATAATATAAGCACTCTCTATAGCCAAGTGCAGCAAACAGGAATTAATTCATTGTAACCCCTCAAGTACTGTATTATAACAATGACTCTTTAACCTGCGAAATGCTCCAGAATCATATGGTCTTGTTCAATACCATATCTCAATCTATGAAATATGTTTATAAAATGTTAAGATTTTATGATGATTACATGTGGTTTAATACATGGAAATTTACAATTAGGAATCCAAACATATTATTTATTATTAGCTAGTGTTTCAACATAGCCTGTAAGAATCATTCAATCCTAGGGGTTTTAGAATTTATATTATGCTTAACCCCTTTGGTGTTCTTGTCCAGCTAAGATATTATTATTGTAAATTAATAATACAATCAGACGATGAAAGAAAACTTCAACATGTAGCAAAATTTCCCAGTCTGTGAAATTAAGGAATAAACTAGTCTTTACTGAGCCAGCTTTAGAGAGCGATTTCCTTTCGCACAATAACAGGATGTGATTCTGCATCTTACTTGGCAGCAAATAAGCAATAAATGTGCATAGGAAGTATTTAGAGTTGATACTCTTGTAACACTGACAAATAGAGAAATTGCTAATTATATTGATAGGTTTGCCATGCCATGAAATGGAACTGCTTGCCAATATGTAGGAAATGGACCTTACTATTTAACTGAAATATTTAACCACCATGCAGTAGAGGGTTTAAATGCCCGATTACAGCATAGCCCTTTAAATAAATTAATTAGAATACTATGTCTGAGCTCAATTGGGGTAATCTTTGCACCCCCCCCCCCCCAGCCTGCTAGTGTCCCTCTTATCAGTATCAAAGAGACCCCGAAGTTCTGAGACCATGGGGTGAGGTCTCCCTGCTTGCTTCCTGCCCTTTGATCAGTGCTGGTCTTTTCCAGATGCCCAGCACAGACCGCTGCATGTACGAACTGCAGCATGAGAGGGAGATTACCAGGGAGTCCTCATAGAGCCCTCTGTGCCGTGTGAGCTGGGAAATTCCTCTACTGATATCAATACTGACATCAGCAGAGGGATTCCCTCTGAGATGGGATTAGGGGGCGAGATTATGAAATATTTCAGGGACATGATTAGGATTAGGATTAGAATTAGGGGTTGGATGTAATGGTTTTGGATTTTGTGGCTACTATTAAAGTTGTATTATCAGCATAACAAATTTTGCAAAGTTTTATTTTAAAAACCTTAATTCACTCCTTGCAATGTTTTGATATAACTTCTAAAAAATGACTAGAATCGTGGACATATTGGGCATTTAAACAATCAGAACTCATTACTTGTATTTAATTTGAGCTAATTTTCTTTAGCTGCATTTGATATGTAAAACATTTTTTTTTTATATATATTTTTCCATTTCTTAAAAATATGTTATTCCTATGTAATAATTCATTATGTATACAGATAGGATAACAAAAGAAAAACACATTTCTCCTTTAAAATATGATATATAATCTCTATGGGTGGTATTAGACAGAAAGGATGAAATTGTGATAGAATTAATGCATGGCAAAAGTGCCAAACAGGTCTTGTTCCTTAAGGAGTTAAGTTAAATATTCCTTAACAGTCATTATGATCCACTCTGCTATGGCACTGGCAGGGTAGATGCTTGCAGATGGCCAGTCAAGCCATGTTAGGTAGTCTGTCTGACATTGTAAGTCTAATGGAGTCTTACTCAAATCCCATTAAGCATAGAGTATATTGTAGACATTATTTACAGGAGCTCTTTCCCATTTTCTTTATGTATTTATGTTTAATTATTAAGCAAGGTTATTATTCAAAAGGACAGTGAGGCTAAGAGTTGCTGAGTTGATGTTTAATGATGTCCCAATAGTAGGATGTTGCTGTTCAGCATTGTGACCTCCCGATGACTTGCTGCACAATGCTCCTCTGACCATCAATGTGTTGCATTTGATGCTACTAATGAAGATCAGCAGGTCTGGCAGAAAATGTTGCAATAATTTATGGGAAGCTACTACCCAAGAGTCTGTCAGGTCTGAGGTCTTCCTGAGAACAGAGGTCCATCAAATTCATTGGCACATATTCAGAAGAAGCTGTTATTCCTCAAAGAAAGAAAGATAGAGAGGGATGCTTTCTAAGCAGTTGGTGAAATATTTCCAGAGGTTTTGCAGAAATCTATCTACAGCCACAAAAATTGCAATCTAAAATCTCAACACGTACAGAATATATAGTCAAAATTATATATGTATGTGCTACATCTTACAAATCATTAATCTATAAGCATCAGCCAGGGACATTGATAGGTTGGTAAAGGTCCAGAAGCTTAAGCCCAAAAGTATATTTCAGGGGCCTTGTGGCATATATTGACTTGAGTCCCTCATAAAACTAACCATAAACTTAAATGTGTTTGGTTGAAAATAAAGCTGGACTAGTGGGAAGGGGTGGGGCCAGAGATGGGGTGTTTTTTAAATCACCAATGACAAGCATGTACCCTATCAAAGTGAGAATGTTTGTTCAATGCTCTTCCAGGGCAGTCCATGAGCAGAGCCCTGCTGCAGAACTATTGAATGTGAAAAATAATTAGCCATGTCAATTCTCTTGTTACATCATTTTTTTTATTACCATTGAAAATAAAATATTACATGTAATGTGCATACATACTCATTAAAACGTTGTTTCACTGCACCACCAGGCTTATCATTGCACCTTGGGGGCAGGCATCTTAAGTCATTGTCACTAGCAGCAACACTTTTTCACCTGAAGACCACATGCAATTTAAACTGCTGGAATTGGCCAAAGCTTGCCATTTCTCACATGGGATACTGTAGCTGCTCTGGCTATAGAGATGTAAATCAATTACATTTCTCTTTACTCCAAGTGTATAACTGGCAACTTGTTCAAACAAATCTCTGCCTTCTGATGGAGTGTTTATCCAGATCTGTTAAGGGAACACTCCCATGTTATGAGTAAATTTAGGGGAGTTGCTTGGGCTCCCAATGCCCCCACCATACTTGTAAATAGCTCATAAGTAATCCAATGGCATGTTGGTCGGTTGCCTGATGATAGGTCTTAAGCTTGTTTGAGCAGGGACTTCTTTACCTCCTTTTTCTGTTAATATTTTGTATGTCAACTACTTGCTTTAATTATTCCCATTCTATGATTGTAAAGTGTTGCAGGTTTGTTGGTTGTATATAACTTATAATAACGATGTCCTGACCAGTTGGAAACTTCTCTTAGACAATCACTGGGATGCAGAGCGCATAATCCGCAATTGCTATGCTTCACCTACCATGCTTCTCATAAAGAAGCATTGAATTCAGCATTGAAAAGTCCCTTCAACCCCTTTCTTTCTGTGATTATATCAGGTGACAAGAAGCATTAAAGTATAAATATTTCAGGTAAAAAAAAAAAAAAGAAGAAGAGTTCCTTTCCGCCCACCATTGATGAGAACATAGACCTAAGTGGGAATTTACAAAGCTGTCATAGATGAGCAAAATGTTCCTGTGGGAATTTTTGTTAGTCTAGCTTCAGTTTAGAAACACTTGCTGGATACATTTTAGAATAAACACGTATTCCATAGTTGTTTATATATATTTAGCCAAACACAGTGTATAACTAGATACATAAGATAAACACAAGGTAATATAAGGTAACGTCAGAGATCAAGTTCAGTTAAAGAAAGAATTGCTCTTATTTGCTTACATCCTTTTAAATCCTATTCCAATTTATTTGAGCTAATCATTCTATAGCTTGAAATACAGCACAAGAGATTTGTGCTATAACCTTGAGCATATCTGCACATTTTCCAATCCTTCGTCTGATTATTACTTGACAATATATCTTTTGTGGCTCTAATACTGGTTGTGTTATCAATCAACATTCTATAGAAAAGCACTCAATGTTTTTTACTAACACGCAGACAATAATTTATAATCTTTTATGACTAAATAAGTTATTTTCCATCAGCATATGCTAGTCATTGTTACATATTGTACATGAGAGTTAATTCATCTTCCTATATAAACAGCAGCTCTGATGTGAAAGACAATCACTCAGTAGTGGAGATAGCTGATCATCTGAAATTTGATCTCTACCCTGAACTTGTAAGGAGTGCGAACATGTTTCTTCCTCAACAGAAAATAAATAATAAGGTGAATAAAGAAACGATAAGCAGTGTTAGAGCCTCAAGGAAGAACTGTTACTTCCTCACTGTTAACAAAATAAAAAGGCAAATTTTAAGTAAACTATTGGTTGTGTTAAATGTTGTTTTTTTTTTTTTTTCGAATTCTCTTTTGTTCTTTATATTTTAAGTTAATACTTTACCAGCTATTTCTTGCAGTACAGTGCACATCGTACATGCTCCTGTACGGCACTGTGAGATAGAATTCAGAGTACGTAAAACAGAATTGCTCTGTCCGGATGGTGATGCCCCTGCAATAAGGACATGCAGTAGAGGTAAGTAAGCTTTTTACTTACCTCCGCTGTGCTATTAACCCCACTAAACACTGTAATAACACTTTATGTGGTGGGAGAATAAGAAACTGTTGACAGTTCCTTTTTAATGTAAGTTTTACCTTTGATGAGTATTATTGTAGTTGATGTTGGTTCTTGGTTTTTAAACAGTTACGGTAAACTACTGTCAGGAACACTCACTCTCTCACATTTCTATGAGATCAATATATTAATGGTGTTGATGTGTCACTTTAATTGCCTAAAGTGACAGAAAAGTCACAATTATAATGTGCCACGTGGACACCACAATAACAGGCACCAATGGCAGAAGAGATGTTTGTATGAAAAGCTGAGCAAATATTTTGCCTTCTGCACAACTCAAGCCTTGACCTTTCTAACACTAAGCGAAATATAATTCATAAACACTTCATTGTGTGCCCCTACTAGACATCGAGTACGGTGACATCCATCTAAACATACTGTTTGAATCAATACAAACCAAGGAACAGCACTAAGAAAAACAAATTCTGTAACAAAAACTGTTACAATATTTAGAGAAAAAAGTATTGACATGTGTAGCACCAGTGTCCATATACAACCCCATATAAGAGTAAACATGCAAATACAGAGTTTCAACCAATGCGGCAGACAAGTTAAAGGAAGTGCTTTTATGTCTGAAGAATGTGTCCTCTTTTATAAAAGTGGTAATTTCAACAGAAATCAACACTTTTATTAACATCTCCTCCTGATTGAAAGCCATTTTACTTTCTGATTGTTTAACTCTATGAAACTAAACACAAGAGGCAGGGAATTGCTCAGAGCACCTAGCTTGCAAAGACTTTTCAATGAGCTGTAATGCATTGGACAGAACTGGGCATTCACAGAAAGTCATCTTGCTAGAGAGGAAGGGGGTTACAGTCATTTTAATGTAGTGTTCATTTAAAATATATTGTCTTGAATCTGTCATCTTGACATTCAGACATTCATAAACATTTTCATTTTTCTTAATAGAAAAGTGGTGAGATTATCACAGAAAAGAGTAGGCTGCAAGCTGATCAAATAATTCATATCCTCATAACAAGAGATACAAGGTTACAGGATAATACTTAATTTTAAAATATGTTGTATACATGGCACAATGTACAGTCACCCATATTCAGTCACACTCACATGCACACATTCACAAATACAGTAACACAATCATTCACCATTACACACACAGTCACGCAGTTACTCAGAGGTACACACATAGTCACATACACACAGTCATCAAAAGTCACCGAAAGTCACACACACAGCCACACATACAAAGTCATATACACAGTCACCCAAAGTCACATACACACAGTTACCCAATGTCACATACACACAGCCACAGAGAGTCTCCCACACAGTCACCAACAGTCAGATACACACAGTCATAAACACATAGCCAGACACACAAGTTCACATGCACACTGCAACACATAGTCAACCCACACACATTCACCCAAAGTCATATACACACAGCTACACAGAGTTACAAACACATAGTCACACTCACAAAGGTACACACAGCCACACAGCCACATGCAGTCAGCCAAAAGCACACACACACAGAGTCATTAATTCTCCCACTTCTGCTCCTTATCAGCATGGGTACCAGGGAGGAGGAACTGAGTTGGAATTCTGTGGTCCCTGGTGTCTAGCAGTAGGGAAGCAGGGTCGCCTTCATAGTGGGGTGCTATACAATTCCACCCAGGATCTTAAAATGAAAAGGCACAAAGGAAACTCAAAAATACTTATCAAAAAAACAAAAAAAACATGCACAATCTGAATGAGGATTTTGTTTTCCTGGCACATTAGTAATGCTTTATATGTCCACTGTCTAATTCCAGCTTTCACATTTTCACTGTGTAGTATGCTTGCATGTATATGATTTGATGCATGTTTGTTTGGGTACATGTCACAAATGGATAAAATATAACCTTTAATAAATCTTGTATAAAAAAGTTGTTAGAACGAAAGGGTCTACAAAAAAAAATATTTAAACTAATCGTGTTTACGAACGTTATAGAACGAGAAATTATCAAAAAATAATAAATAAAAAAACAAAGACCGAGCTATTAAGTCCGTATTGGATTATTTATTTATTTATTATTTATTATTGCCATTTATATAGCGCTAACAGATTCCGTAGCGCTTTACAATATTATTAGAGGGGGATTTAACTATAAATAGGACAATTACAAAAAACTTACGGGAACAATAGGTTGAAGAGGACCCTGCTCAATTGAGCTTACA
The DNA here is from genome assembly GCF_036172605.1 of Pelobates fuscus. NCBI lineage: Eukaryota > Metazoa > Chordata > Amphibia > Anura > Pelobatidae > Pelobates > Pelobates fuscus. The sequence continues at coordinate 329,195,776 of NC_086317.1, read as the reverse complement.
TTCTATAGGAGGGGGGGGGGGGTGTAAAACACATTAGGACAGGAATTTGCAGTCAAATAAGGTGGTTTGCCCTTTAGGAGGGAGCAAGAGACAGGTATGTGAGGTAGAGGTTACTCTGGGAGGCCATAAGCTTTCCTAAAGAGATTGGTTTTAAGGCACTTCTTAAAAGATGCAAGACTAGGGGAGAGTCTGATGGAGGTAGGCAGGCTATTCTATAGGAAAGGAGGTGATGAGCAACCCGGGGGTTTAGGACGCCTATTCGGCAATATTCATTTGTCTCTACAAGCATTGCCGATATTTTGCGAGTTATCTCACTCCTTATGGGCATCCTGCGACCGAGTATCAATCCACAACTTACTCTACATTTTTACTTATTCATTTACTTTTATTCAACTGCTACTAATATGGGGGAGACTAGTGTTAGAGTAGGCATTTGATAAGGGGTGCCCACGAAGGCACGTTAGATTTATCTGTCACACCCTATCATAGGCACTTTTTCACTTTGTTTTCTCCCTCTATAGCACTCTTGTTCCTAATAACTCTGTTAAGTCTGTAACATGACTAGGCGATCTATGTAGATCCTGCATAATTCTACACAATTCTTCATTCTCTACACTAATCTCTCTCTGCAGAAGAGTCTAGCTAGCAAATTGTGAAGAAAATTGTCTTCCATTTTTTGCATACATTTATATATATATATATTCTTTTCACCATTCAGTCCTCATTATTTGGATACTACTATTAGAAACAAGTGTATTGATTATTCACTTTCCTGTTTCTTCCTTTTGTGCTATTCTAGCAATACCCATTAATCCAATATGGACTGAATATCTCGGTCTTTGTTTTTTGTTTTTTTATTTTTTATTTTTTTATCATTTCTCGTTCTATAACGTTCGTAAACACGATTAATTTAAATATAGATTTTTTGTAGACCCTTTCGTTCTAACAACTTTTTTATACAAGATTTATTAAAGGTTATATTTTATCCATTTGTGACAATTGACACTATTTAGAAACCTACTGGTAGTTTTTTTTCTTTTTCTCTTTTTTTTCCTTTCTAGAATTTACCATTTAGGGGTTACCCCCCATTTTTTTGCATTATCTACCAGTACTAAATCTCATTTGGCTTTTTTCTTTTTTGTTCAAATTATCCATTTGGGTACATGTATATCAGGCAGAGCACATTTTTAAGTGTGTGATATCATGTTGCACCCTATAGAATTAATTGCACAGCTTGTTGTATATAACTATGAATTGCAGGGTCTGCCAGTCAGTACAACATCTGGGCACATATTTTGTGGATTGCCTGAAGATAACTAGAGTCACATTCTGGTGAAGCAGCCTTGAGGTTTCTCTCCTTTTGGCATTTTTTTGGCAATAAGTGGAGCTTTCCATTACAATTGCTAAACTAACTTAGAAAAAAAAACACAGGTAGTGTAGTTTGCTCATTTTAATATTTTTTTCTTTTACAAAAAAATGTTTAATAGCTAAACTGATTTGCCCACAATTGATCCAAATCCAAAAGCGTCCAATGGAAGAGCAAACTACAGAAATTATGGAAAGAGGAGAACAAAATGTCAGCATCTGTATATTACAAGGAAGAAAAGATAATAAATATAAACAAAGGCAAGTGACAAGGAAGTATAATGATTAAGATGAAAAGGACAAGGAAAGAAAAATTGAAAGCAGAAAAACACAACAGATCTGCTTTAAACTCTGTCCAATTGGCTTACACATCCAACTGACATAAATACTAATGGCAAGCCATGCAGATGCAGTGGTTGATGGATATGCATTCCAAATTTTAATTTTGACAGGTGCACTTTTTGTTTTAATATATTTAGACACCAGATTTACAGTTAGGCTGCAGGATAACCATGATAAACTCACTTTACATGTTTAGGTTCAGTGAGTCCTTGAGTTGGACTATGCCACTCGCTTAACTCAACAGCAGACTTAGCATGCTATGTAGGTACAGTATGGGAATCTGATTTTGGAGGCACATCCATGACTCATAACTGACAGCACAGATTCAGAGTTGATAACTGTTTTGCCGAGGAGTTGGGACATGAAGTGGAGAGAAAAACAAAACATGCAATTTTGCAACTCTACCCTGCCCTGCAGTTTTCAAACCTTCTACAAGTGGCAAAGAAAAATGATTATGCATTTCATCTGAATTCAGCCATTGACAATGCCAGAGAGTGGAGGATCAAGGTAAGCAAGCAAAGCCAAGATCAGGAAGCCAGGGACCTAAATAAAAGATCAAAGACCTTCATTTAGAAAACCACTGACCGACATGCATCTACACCAATACATTCTCACACACACATTCCCATACACCTGCATACATCTGTACAACAGATGTGTGCACAATGTGGAGAAGGGTGGGTTAGAAGCTCTATACACGTTAAATTTTGGGGAATTCAAAGTGAATTTGAAATAAGGTCAAAATAGCTAAATTGAAAACATTCTCAAAGTCAGCTATGCTTCTAGTTTGACTGCTTTGGTCTGAATTTGAAACTTAACAAATCCCTCTCGAGTAAATATACCTGCAACACATTCCCAGACAACAATACCTATACATATAGCCAGACACACCCCCTTATGCAATGCCACACTCACTCCAAAAAACACATTAACAGACACACTCACAAACACACGCACAAATTCCTAGACACACACTGTCAGACACACACATGCTACCAGATATTAACACACTCCCAGATACATACACACTGTCGAGTGTGTTCCCTGGTGTCCAGTGGTGAGCAAGCAGGTTCTCAGTTGGTTTCTCCCACAGTTAATGTGTTCTAGGAGAAAGTGATAGCACATCATATCCTCATAAACGTTTTGTGGTAGTTTACCTAGAACTGGCAATTCACAAAGGTTCCTTAGTCTTCTACTTCTTCCTCCCCAACAAGACTCCATTGTGTTAAAGTACCCTATTTGTGCAGAGGCATTGACACTACCCCTTTATGGTGGCCGTGGACATGAGAGAAAAAACAAGAGTTAAAAAGTAACATCAAAGCTAAATTTCTCGGTTGTACTTCATAGATGGGGAGCCGAGAGTGTCAGCATAATTCACAAGGGCTTAAAAACCAGGTGTTTTTGGCGTAGTAATGGCACTAATGACATGAGTATGTATATGATACTGGGTTCACAAATGGTAGCATGGCTGGCCTATTTCTTTGACTCCTAGAGTAAAACACTTGTATTTTTTGCATATCCGGTGTTAAAGTCTTGAAGTGGGATTTTATAGTTTAATAATAAAAATCACATTGAAACTGAGCAGTAGGCATACCGTCTCAGCTGTGCTGTAAATTGTGAATTGTATTCTCCATAAAAAACTGGAATCAGTTGAACTCATTGAAAACTAGGAGAAACCGTATATGTAACATTGCATATTTTAGATTATTTTTTATTTTAGTTAAAACGTAACTTTTACATTACGTCACTCAGTAATGTTTGTCACAACTTTTTAGCTCACAAACCACGCTCTGCTTTGTTAAAGTGATTTTTTTTAATCTCTTCATCTTTTCCATTTTCTGAAAAGGTGTCCAACAAAAAGGATTACACGGGATTAGTATAGCTAAATCCAATTCATCTTGATATACTAAAATACTTAATTGAAGAATACATTATAAAACAATGTATGTATGCTTACCACTTTTCATCACTTTTTTACAGACACTCAGGTACATTCACAAAGGCAAAAGATCAGTTTCATAGGCGAGATCTTATTGCAGATAAACGGCTTGAATCTTTTAACAATACTCTACGTTCTTTCTTTGTCTGTGATGAGATACTGGCTGATACTTGACAGATTATTTCAGCAAGGAGCGTTGTTTTTCGTCTTATCCCTGACCACTTCCTTTAGATAATATCGCTTATATGATTCATGTTTCAGTACCATTAATATTGCATTGTATTTAAGAACAGATGTGTGTTCTTTGAGAAAATGAAATCGGCAATAAAGAAATATATATTTCTCTATTTATGTTACTAGTACGAATCAATGTATGGATATTATTTTTCATGACATATTTTGGTGACGTGTTATCTAACACAGTCTAATTTGCTCTGATAATTCTCACCAGCTATTGTTTTGTCAATAATGTTTTTACAAGGACATCACTAAGTGACATCTAACAAACTGATATTTTATAAATAATTGTGTAATAAATATACACAATATTAAATGCCAGGAAACACAAAAAATATGTTAAATGTGTCATATACACCAGGTGAGTAGAATTTCCATATATTAATTTGGCTGGAGAGCTATGCATTGAAGCCGCTGAGAACATTCAGACACAAAACCAACAATCAACATGATGAGTGAGATTCCTTAAATACCGACAGTGACACAGACAAACCTTCTTATACATGAAATTCAACTCACTTGAATACATCTCTTTTGTAGGTAGTGATAATCAGTTAATGTTACATGGTGATTGATTGATTAATCCAGAGTCAGTAATTATTGATTCCAGCTGGATTAATGCGGTTGTAGCGTTTTCCAAGTTAATTCATAAAACAAGCTGAATTACTCCAAACAAACAAAAGGGAGAGCTCATTATGTTATATTTTACTAAACTGGAAGTATTATGCTATGATTTGTTTATCAAGAAGCTTTTATATCTTGTGTAAGCTAGTCGTGAAAGTCATTATATGACTTTTAGAATGTTGAAGACTAACAAACGAAAATAAAAATGAATACAGAGAATGGACAGCAGTGCAAAGTGTATTCCCACTCAGTTTTCAAGCTACATTTAGCTCAATAATTACAAAGAGGACAGTGGACAGATTTGGCAGGTGCCTGTCCACTAGATGGCACCTGCTTTAAGCACTTATAATGTGCATTTGTTAGCCTAAATAAGCTGGTGGGGTGAAATAGGAACCACGAGCCTTGGTCAGTGTCCTGTGTAGTCCAGTCAACCTTAATAGCAGATTTCTGTTATAGAGGGTGTAAAACACACTGGCAACTTTGCACACAGGAAAGCAGGGGGAAGCTGTGAGTGATGCACACTGTATAAAAACTCCTGCAGCTCTAATATTATCAATGTGACTGGTCTACAGAAGACATATCCAACATTCAAAGCATAAACCTGCAAATAACTCCTTTACTTTAATCCTCTTACCTTCAACTCTTCTTAAAAACTAAACACCTCATATACCCCAATACGTATTTTAGCCCAAATATAACCCTTAACTTAATAATCTTAAAATTGAATTTCAGCTACTCAAGCTCTTAATATTAATAATAAACACCCTATGTAACCTCAGTCAGATGCTAACCCCTCTCGAACCCTAACCCATCATTTAATCTAACCACTCCTAACCTTATCTTGAATCTTGCATGCATTTATACAGCTACATTCACTCACTATACTCACAGATTCAAACACAGTGCATCACAAGTAGTAACATGGACATACATGCATATGCAGTTGTCAAATATGAATGTTTATTAGAAGTTTTAGGTCTGTGATGTCCACTTAATAAATTCATTAATCTTATTTATATGCCTTTAGTTGGGTTTGAATGCAAGGGGCACCTTAGAATTTTGTGTGTACAGGCTCTTGACATGTAAATCCGGCTCTGAAGAGAACATGAACAATTTGAATATCGGACTAATCTCACCCTTAAGGGCAGTCTAGATTTAAAATGGGAATTGCACCTGAAACATGCATAACTTAGTAGTGGTGCTGCTGTAAAGACCCAAATATATGCAAACTACAGATAAGGAAACCACACACACACACACACACACATAAATACAGTACTGCGGCGTAGTGGTTGGCTTAACAAGATATGGCTATATAGTATAACTGAAGCCCCATATTTGTTTGCTGAGATAGGTGATTTTAAGTAGCCGTGTAAAAATTAAAACTATGTTTTTTTTTGTGTGTGCACTGTTCCTTAATCTGTATTTTGTAAATATTGAGAAATTAATGTTCCGGATGTGCCCCAATTTCCTTTTTTCTAGATCCAAAATGCTGTCATGCTTTCTCTGCTCTCTGCACAAGATATATAGAAACTCCAGATGATCTTTTGGCCTTGCTGGATGTTGTTCATGATGTGTGGCTAATATAAGAGGTCCATGTCAGGAGAAGTCTTTTACATTAGGGAGTCCTAGGCAATATGCAAACAAAAACAGAGTGCAAGACAATACTGAGAATGACAAAACTCAAATAGTTTGATCTTCATTGTTCACTTCTCAGACTCAACTTGTACAAGCCGGACTGCCCTGTATTCTCTGTAATGGCACAATCAAAAAATGAGATTCATCTGTGATAAGATACGTGAATCTACATATTATCAACAAATATGCATTCTAAAGTATCTCTAATTATACAATTTCGAGCTACTTATATAGATAATGTATTAAGCAATGCATAAAAGTTACATTTAAAAAAGACTAACATTAAAGAATTTTATTTTTTTACTTTTGAGTGCTACTATTTTACTTTAGAGCACTAGGCTCCCTCTTGCATACAAAAAATTAAGTATCCACAATACTTCCATGTAACCTATTACAAAGATGGACTCCTCTCAACAAAGCTCTCTTTAGAAAACAAATATACATTCAGGCATTGTATATAAACTGTTGTAGTTTTCTGATAGGGGAAAATTTATTTAAAGCTGAACTCTATCTTCAATCTATAATAATTGACCAAACAAGGACATAGCTCACACGAGGTGAAGGGGTCTCAGCTCTGCCCAAAAGGCAGAAGATTATGTGGATAAAAATAAACTCTCCAGCACAAACATCTCCAACAATGTGATCTTTTATTTGGTCATCAGTAGATCATTATCCCAGTATATCTAGTGAAATCGGTTCCTTGAGAAAGCATCTCAAATGGAGAATTGTGAGTTGCCACTCTTAGGTGGAGTTGATGATTTTGACCCAGGCAGTCAGCATACAGTAAAGACATTGGTTACATATCTAGGAAGACCTCCTCACCAATAATAAATAAACAGTTATTATGTATTTGGACTCTTGTTCTGCTTTTGCTTTATTACAGAAGTGAATCCTAATCGTTCCTGTCTGACCACTGTGCTACCCTTATCGTTTTATCAGTTTCTGTTATGCACTCAAGTTGTCTTCAGTAAATTTTAATTGGCCATCATTTTCTTCCTGGTATTGGAATGCTTACATTAGTAATTGATTTTTTAAGAACATAATAAGGTAATTGCATTTGGAACAAGCTGTATTTTTAAATATTGTTTATTGTTTTTGACAAACGAGCACTAAGTATACTTTCGACAATTGACAAATGAGCCCAAGTATACTTTCGACAATCCCATCTTTTTAATGCGGGTGATACTTTGGCTTTAAATGTGCAAAAACATAGTGAATTACTGACAATGTATGATTTCGTGAATACTACCTGAGATGCTACATCAAATCCCACTGGCACTAAGAACAAATCTTACAGGCACTGGACCTCACATTAAACGAACACACAAACATAAATTAGATAATTTGGAACATAAACAGATTAGGCCAGAGCCCATAACTGACTGAGTAAATATTCATTATATTCTCCTATTCCTGAAAAATCTTATCGTAAACTACGAGTTCTCCATGTAGAAATGCAAGCTAATTAGGCATATAAATTTTTTTCTGCACGTTGTGCCTATCCTCTTCTGTATTAACTTGCTATGTATGCACACTAACAGTTTCTATGACAATTTAACAACAGTAGGAAGAATATCAGAACTTTTTAAGATGACACAAACTAGAAAAAATGAATACATCTGTAAAAGTGTTACTGTTTTTTTTCTGGAAAATGCAGGAGCTTCTCATTACAAATCACATGTGATTAAGACATAAAAGCATCAAGATTTAAAGCTGTAAAAATAGATTCTGGCAGGAGAATGTGATCTTATGAGGAAACCGACAGTCTGTCATGCTACATAGAGATTGATATGGGTCATTTACACTGGATATGTTAAACATGTTCTTATTAGTTCACTTATACTGATTGAAATCAGAACAACAGTGCTGCATTGTACTTTGAAGTATATTAAATAATTAGCCAGCAAAGTAAAATCAAACTAGGGTTTCTGTTAATAATAATTATAAAGCAGTAACATAATCCATAGAACTGTATAATAAGTACAAACCAGGTCTGAACAGCTCTGGTATAAGGGAACAATGAATTGTTTAATATGATTAATTAAGTGTTTCTATCTTAATTTTTTTCATTGTACACAATGTCCATTGATTCTTGAAAAATGTATATTTTGTTTCCATTTATTGTGAGTTTAGCTTTGATATGTGCATAGGAAATATTCAGTTTCTATAACATGAAAGTCATCAAGGACTTAGCTCGAGCTAAATGTAATCTGCATCGCTAATTAAAGCAATTAATACTACAAGCTCCAAACAAAACATACCTTGTTCTCTAACGCTCAAACATCATTTTCCCCCTAATCTCGTATTCTTTGATTTGTGCCTACTCTACACTTGCTATGTCTGGAAAGAAAGCGCCATGCCACAAAATACAGAACTTCCCACGCTGCCCATTAAAAAACTGGAATCACTTGACGGTAGCAATGATAGGGCATACATCTTATTTGTTTAATATGCTCAGAGACTGCCAACTGGAATATTGTAAGCAATTAAGTATTTTGCAGAACCAGACATTAGACACTGATTGGGATTGCTGACTCCTTCCCTGTAAACAACAGAACAACAGTGTACAACAATTTTAATATTCCATTTAATTATCTTCTACATTTAGCAAATATATTTTGTGAGGTCTAAAAAAATAAAACTAAACGTAGAAATCCATACATCTATCCTGGAACTGGGTGCCTCCATTTTGGTTCCCAATCAGCCACTGATATAAATGTTGCCCTCTTTTGCCGGAACCCAGTGGAAGAGGAGAAACTGAAACAATGATTCTGTTCTCCTCCTCATTTGTATTATGTGCCCTTGCTGTGCCTGGACTGAATTAAATTTGTGATTCCACTTGTCGAGTCTTTGATATCCCTTTTAAAATAAAATGGAGACTAACATGAGAAAAGGTTAATATTGGATGACAATTTTCAATGTTTTATGCACTGTTGTAATTTACAGAAAAGGGACAGTTCTGCTTTATAATTGTTCCTAGCTGGACAGAGTACCCTAGTCAAAGACAAATATTCTTAAATGATCCTATACATAGAGGCAAACTAATTCATTAAGGTTGGAGGTCATCCCCACACTCAACACACATACAACATACACACCAACCAGTCCAAACTATATATTATGCCACACCATGCCATACATTTTAAACCCAAATGTGAGTGCACACACACACACTTTTTTTTATTTGGATAAAACAGTCCAACATTATCGCAGACATTTTTTATCAGTAACAAGACAAACTTTCTCCTAGGATCTGCTATGATCCTTGGTGGTTCAGCGGGAGACACAGTCCTGAATTGTCTAGTGCAGACATAGGCAACCTTCGGCACTCCAGATGTTTTGGACTACACCTCCCATGATGCTTTGCTAGCATTATGGGTGTAAGAGCATTATGGGGGATGTAGTTCATAACATCTGGAGTGCCGAAGGTTGCCTATCCCTGGTCTAGTGTATAGTGAGTGAGAGTGCATGCTGGAAATTCCATCCACCGTGCTCTAACTCACTAGAGAGCATGGGAGGTGCAGATCTCATGCTCACAGCACCAATCCATACCCAGTGCCCTACTCCCACCTTTAAAACATATGTATTGACATTTGGGAAAACTGAAAAAAACATCAGACACATTTAATTTCTCAGGTAAATAAAATGCTAACAATAAAAAAAAAAAAAAAAAAAAAAATCGGCTTTACTTTTCCTTCAAAATGAACATTTTTTTTACTTAATAAGTAAATAATATATTTAAAGAAACTGATCATTTGAAATATGTATAAGTATGCAGAACACTAGGCTAAGATCCTGCGATACTTTCAACATCATTAATGTAAATAGGTTGATATAAATATGAGTTTTAAACATTTTATTTGATCAACCTGTCCCAAAAGTGCTCATTAGCGAGCTTGAAACAGTTCAGAAAAGTTACCATTGAAGATAACGAAATAAATATTGTTTAAAAATCAAAAGGGATCGAAAGACACAGTAACTGTAAAAACGTTTTATAAAGTAATACAGAATAGAATGCTTATGTGTGCGCAATTATTTTATGCACATATCATGGGACAAACTTTCCACTCAAGATGTTTCAAGACAGTCTCAGCGGGCAAAGTTATGAAGTAAGACAAATATTTAGGCATTATGCTTTTCAACTAAAATATGTCAGATTAACATCAAAGATGCTCCCCTTCAAAGCTTTTTTTCATCATCAATATTTTTTCAAGCCTTTCTGATTCTGCTCTGTTTTGGATTATCTCACATTGGGTTCACCGAGCACACCTTTCACAATGTGAGAAAATACCTAAGTTCGGCTAAACGGTTTTAAAAAATGTCACACCTATAGGGCAGAGAAGACTAACTATTGATTTTATGCTATAGCTTGAATAAGTGGGCTCAGTCTTACCTCTTTGATATGGTATTTATACAATGCTTTCTTTAGACAAGTACATCTTGTATTTACTTGCTTGAATTCACAATAATTATTGTATAATATATCTGACTTCAAGAGTGTTCTAATACAGCAAACCATTATTTTATTATGTTGGATACACAGCTCAAGCATTTTCTGCAGCTCTATTTAACAAGTAGTTTAATCCAAAAATAGAAACTAATTGGTGACCTAAAAAGTTTAGACTTGGATTATAAAGTTAGAAGAGCCTTGTACAACTTAGATTTAATTCTCAAACAAATGAATGTTTATAATTGTTATATAAGATGTAAAAGGGCAGTAGGGTAGGTTATCCATATAGCATATATCCAAAAACACAGATTTAAAGAGACACAAAAGATAGAGGTAAAGTGTTTTAAGAATGTCATGTTTTGTGTATAAAGTGCATATAATAATTTAACACCTTGAGACCAATTACATTACAGGGCTGTAGAATGAATAACCCTTCTTAGCACCTATTACATTAAAGTCGTGGTAAAATCACAGTACACAAATATGCATGATGTCACTCTTATTCACTGATATAATCTGATAATGATAAATCGAGGACCAGAGGCAACAGCACAAGCCCCTTACAGATATCAACATGAAAACACTCCCAGAACACTCTGCATGCTAGGAACACTGACCAGACACAATTGTATGCCTGTAATCCAAGCCTTCGTTCACATTCATAGTGATTTTTCCCACTCATAGTAATTGTAAGGGATACACGTAGCTTAAGCTGGAGCATGGCCTTCTCCTTACTGTTTGAAGTCTCCAACATTAAAATTATTTAACAACTTGATCAGAAGGTTTGCTCATGTCTGTTTATTGTACACTGTAATTGTTAGTGTCAGAAAAACGTGGTTATAAGTACAAACGCTGCCACACCCACTTGCTCATAACCATACATAGAACAATAAGTAGGAGAGTAGTGTATCTGACACTGGGAGAGAGCAGCGTGTGCCTGTACTACATAGTAGCCAGAGGGTATATGAAGATGAGAGGCACGAGTAAAAAGACCAAAGGGTCAAAAAACAAAAAATAATTTATTGTATACTAGAGAGTATAGTAAAAAGATAACAACAATAACCCAAACGTGCAAAAAACAAAAAGTGCTGGATCAAAGAAATCGCTAAAAACAAAACAGCTACAATGTAATATAACTTGAATGGACTCTAATGTCTAGAATGATATAAAGGTAATAAGCTACAGCACACGTCTGTGCTGTTGGGGAAGACCTTTAGCTAGTGGTAGCCATAATAGTAGGAGAGTGATAGGAGTGTAAGAGGATGGTCTAAGTGCAGAGAGTATGATAGCGGATAGCTCAAAGAACTGACTGCGATAATGTGATAAGAAACCACAGCTCCTGCCATATATGAGATATATAATGCCTAATGGTGATAACTCAGATCTACATGTATAATAATGGAGCCTGCAAGCGTACAATTAATGTATGCTGATGGGAGTCAAAGCCTAGTATAACAAAGAGTGCCTCTAATAATAGTACTGGCGTATCTTAAACTGTGCCGCTAGTAATAAAAGATCTAGTGGCATACAGTAATACTAGTACAAAGCCATAACAGTAAATATAACTGATAGAGGCTACGTTGACTGTATTAGCTGGTATACTAGGTGATTGGCTCAAACAGCTGTCAGCGGTAAATAAGAAATAGAGATCTCAGGTACAGGTATACCAATAGAGCCTGTAAGCATAGGAATGCTCTATACTGTTGAGAATTCCAATGCTCTATAATAAAAAAAATAGCCGGTCAAAATCTGTGCCTGCTGATTATAGATAGTCAAATGGTTGCTATAATAATGATAGAAATTCCTGAAAAAGAAGGATTAGCCCAGATAGGACAGAGCTAAAATAGTTAACAGGTATCAAATGGTGGAGACTATGGTGCTAGTGAAAAGAGCTTAGCTTCTATGCCTACAAAAAAGGTAACAGGTCTCAGCTGTCTGGATAGTTGTAACGAAAATGTGGAAAAAGGCTATGAATAGCAGGCTGCACTATCGCTACCAATACACCCCCTGTGCCTTCAAGGGCACCTAAGTCTAACCCGGCTCAAGGATAGGCTAAATAAAGAGCAAGACGATTAGAGAAGCTGTCTAATAAAAGGACGGCATGTGTGATTCCCCTGATGCGCGCGTTTCACCAGCTTAGCTCGTCAGAGGGGAACCGGACTGTGAGGAATGCCGAGTTTAAAAAGGAGGAGGTCGATGTTGATTGGACCAGGTACCCCTTGAGGGTAACAAACCAAATGTAAAGTTAAACATGAGATATAGAGAGGGAAAAGAGAGAACTCGTGTTAGTAATAAAATGTGAATATATTAATCACAAGAGATACTGAGGTAACTAAGTAGTATGGTAGCTAATAATAGGGATGGATATGAGAAAAGGACGAAAAACAAATTTTGAGACATAATTTGTAATACTGGTTCCCAGTATTGGTCAAACGTCCCAATGCAACGGATGATATTGGAATCTGCCTTTGGTCTGTTGGTGTGTAGACTCTCGCTTCTATTCTTGGCAGCAGTTTGTTGGTACGCTCTTTTTAGTATTCTGTTAGGATAGCCTTTTTGCTTAAACATCACTCTTAGTGTTTTTGCTTCCTGATGGAAAGTATCATCATTGGAACAGTTACGTCTGGCCCTTAAGTATTGCCCATAAGGGATACCAGATTTAAGTTTCATTGGATGATGGCTATTCCAGTGCAATAGACTATTTGTTGCTGTGGGTTTACGATGTAGTTCTGTTTCAATGACTCCATCAGGTAAGATTTTAATATTCAAGTCGAGAAAGATTAGATGTTCAGAATCGATCACGTGAGTCAATTGGAGACCAAAAGAATTGTTGTTCAGTTTATTCCTATCACGATGAAGGAATACAAAATCAAACAATTCATCAACTGTAACTCCACCAAAGTTATATATCTTATAACTTGCAGCTGCAAAATCCAATACATAGGCAAAACTTACCAACAGTTTAAAAGAAGGATTCTTCAACATATATGTTCAATTTTAAATCCAAAGATTTCTACTCCAGTGTCCAATCATGTTAGACTACATCACGGCAGTGATCCAACCCACCTCACTTTTCAGGCTATTGAAAAATTTACCATGAATTCCAGGAAGGGAAACCTCAACAAAATACTGTTAATGAAAGAATCAAGGTGGATCTACCACTTTAAAACTTTAACCCCAAATGGTCTGAACGAGGAGTTCAATTTTACACCATTTATTCATAAATAAGTTCAGTCCCTGGCACATTCATTTATTAGTCTTAAATATTGTCCCTTTTGTTTGACTCTGCTCTATCAATTTTCAGCCTTTCAGTTTCCATACACCTGACTACATACACTCATTTGAGATCTCCAGTCATCATTTTTATTAGCAATCCTTAATTTATATATATATCATTTGGTTAGGTATTTGGTCTTTTTACTCGTGCCTCTCATCTCCATATACCCTCTGGCTACTATGTAGTACAGGCACACGCTGTTCTCTCCCAGTGTCAGATACACTACTCTCCTACTTATTGTTAATTTCTACTAGGGGTTACCCCCTGTATTTAGTGTATCCTATTTGGCTGTATTCAATTTGTCTTTAATAACCATACATAGAAAAATATTTAAACTCTTCCTCTCAGTCCTGGTTGAGAGAGAAGCTTGAATGTAAATCTATTTTCTGTTCCGACTCTCCATAAGGCCCCTACCACATTCCTATTTGAAGCAAAAACACAAATTCATCCTTCATCACCGTATACAGCACTGATGTTAAATTGTGGTTTACCCTCACTTACAGTATTTGGAGGTAAGATCCAAAATCATATCCCTCATCCTTCACCCTTTTTCTTCACCCTCATGCCAAAAAATGCCCTGCCACCTCCTTCCAGGAAACAGATAACCTTTTGCTCTATACTTACTACCCAAACTCTTTGTCAATCACAACTGTTGTGAGAAAAAGGTATAGGTGTGACAAAATTTAGAAGTGTACCGTATTTTTCGCTCCATAAGACGCACTTTTTTCCCCCTCAAAAGTGAGGGGAAATGTCTGTGCGTCTTATGGAGCGAATATGAAGCTTTACTTACCTGTCTTGTAGCGTGGGCCAGCTTCACAGCGCGCACCGCGGTACAGGAACTTCAATTTTAGGTTCCGGTTTCCGGCGGGACTGAAAGGAAGTGCACACTCATTGTGCACACTTCCTTTCAGTCCCGCCGGAAACCGGAACCTGAAATTGAAGTTCCAGTACCGCGGTGCGCGGTGTAAGGCCAGCCCACGCTACAAGACAGGTAAGTAATTATGGGACAAGGGGAGGGGAGGGTAGGGGACGGGGACAGTATGGGAGAGGAGAGAACACTATGGGGGGGGAAGACTATGGGAAAGGGGGGAGAAGACTATGGGAGGGGGGGAGAAGACTATGGGAGGGGGAGGAGAAGACTATGGGAGGGGGGGAGAAGACTATGGGAAGGGGGGGAGAAGACTATGGGAGGGGGGGAGAAGACTATGGGAGAGGGGAGAAGACTATGGGGGGGAGAACACTATGGGAGGGGGGGGGAGAACACTATGGGAGGGGGGGGGAAACACTATGGGACAGGGGAGAAAAAAAAATGTTCAGAATATTTTTTTTTCTGGGTTTCTTCCTCTAAAAACTAGGTGCGTCTTATGGTGTGGTGCGTCTTATGGAGCGAAAAATACGGTATATAGACCAACCAGACATCTAATTACAAATTAAAGTAAACTTTATTTCATAACAACAATTGTGGCGCTTGACAAATACTGTTCACACCGTAGCAAGCTAAAACACTTTGTACAGCAGTTTTTATTTTGTTATTTCTTATTTTTCTTGTGTTCATTTTTTCTTTTTTTTACCTGAAATATGTTGAATTATTTGAGTTTGTATAATGACACTGTAACCTTCTATGCTTTATATATATGGAGAAATTATTTAGATTAAATCATTGTTTATAGCTTTTCATCTATAATTTATACATTAGGATGTATATCAAATGTGATTTTTTTTTTATTTGTTGTTAGGAAATAAAGCTTATTTTTTTTTATTTATAATTAGGTGTGCGGTTGGTCTGTTGATTTAGGACTTATTTACACAGGGGAGTGGCTTTTCCAACATTTTGCACCTTGCTTTAGGATTAACACATGCTGTACTATACTGGATGCCCCTACTTGTACTAACTATTGCTTTGAAAAAATTAGAACATGTTCCAGCTCTTATTTTAAAGGATCACTATAGGGTCAGGAACACAAACATGTATTCCTGACCCTATAGTGTTAACACCACCATTTAGCCCCCCTGGGCCCCTCATGCCTCTATAAATATAGTAAAAAATCTTACTGTATTTAAGCCTGAAGCTGTAAATCTGCATGCTGTTAGACTCAGAAAAACAAGCAGTCTGCTGACATGTGGTAGTCTGATCCAATCACAGTGCTTCCCCATAGGATTGGCTGAGACTGACAAAGAGGCAGAGCCAGCATGATTCAAACACAGCCCTGGCCAATCAGCATCTCTTCACAGAGATGAATTGAATCAATGAATCTCTATGAGGAAAGTTCAGTGTCTGCATGCAGAGGGAGGAGACACTGAATCACAGGATGCTGTGCACAGTACTGCCCTGTGCTCTGCTGACAGCAGATCTGAGTGGATGGAGGCATAGTATGCCTCCATCAACTCCCAAGTCCCTCTGGTTCACTCTGAGTGATTGCAACTGGAAGTGTTCCTAGCTTTCAATGTAAACACTGTATTTTCTCAGAAAATACAGTGTTTACATGAGAAAGGCTACAGGGAGCTATAGTTGTCACCTGAACAACCTCATTAAGCTTAAGTTGTTCAGGTGACTATAGTGTCCCTTTAACCCCTTAAGGACACATGACATGTGGGACATGTCATGATTACCATTTATTCCAAACGTTTGGTCCTTAAGGGGTTAAAAGATAAAAGATACACTCCAACACTATACAAGTTTAAGTGTAAATTGGCCATATCCAAACTTTCTCAAAAGGTATTACAGTTACATTGGAGGGGCGGGGGGAGGGAGGGGGCATTTATATTCACAGGGATCTAGATGAACACACATTTGGGGATACTACTGTAGTAGAACATCCAGTTTTCGCAAAATGCACTGTTATGTCAGTATGTAATAAATACCCAATGCTACCTGAAATATTGGTAGCGATTAGTGATGACCTGTAACTGCAAAAATATGTAAAAATGCTAGGCTTCTGAACTATTACCAACATTTAGACAGACATACGGCTTAATCTACAGCTACACACTATTCACACTAAATGTAAAGCATAAAAAAAAATGTCCTACATGTTTTTATAACATTGCATATTATATGTTGGTGAACTAAACACATAATAGAGAAATTACCTTAAGAAAGACATAGCACAAATATAAATACTGGGAGAAAATAAGTAATACTCTAAATACCAGTAGTTATTCATTCAAAATGCATAGCAACGTGATGTAAGAACAACATAGCTGCATTTTAGAAAATGTCTAAGTGCTCTTATAGATCTTGAGTTTTTAATCCTGGAATCAGTAAGCACCTGGGGTACCCATATACTGAATCACTATTTATAAAAAGACAAAACATTACAATACAGGAACAATAATGAGGGTGATGATCTCAGCTGTCTCTTATTTTTCTCTGCAGATTATAAAGCTAAAACAATATAAAAATTCTGAATGTTTACAATTAAGGTTTAGGTCAGACTCCTGCTATGAAGGTATAAACACTTTCCTCAGATAAATCCTAGAGATTTACTGTGGTCCAAATTTGTAGCTAAATTGCTGCAATAGATTTGATTAAACCTTAATTTGGCTATTTACGACATACAGGTTGCTTTTTAGATATAGCTCTTATACAATTTGACTGTAAGCAAGTGTTCGGAAAAATAAGTCATGTTATGTGAAAAAATTGTAGATTATGCTAACGTTGTGTACCTATAATCTTAATTTTAGTAATGACAGGAGGCAAATATTTGCATATCTCTCTTTACTGAAAATCTCCAGCGGAGATAACCAATCACACTGAAAGAAAAAGAAAAAAGTGAAAGGTATCTGAGGTATCTGAGAGTGGCTCCTGCTGAGAAAGCTTGTGAAGCGGCCGCACCCCTAACTGAGTGTGCCCCAAAGCATGGTTCAACGCCGGCTAACGACAAAAGCCAGCGGACCCATCTGGCCAGTGTTGTACTAGACACTGGTCCATGAGGTTTAACATATGAAATCAAAAGCTGACCCACCGAAGAGGTTTGGAGAGAAGCTGAGATTTCGGTATATCGCATTAACGTCTTGACCACACATAGTCTGGGGTCCGCTAGGAAGAACGGGTAAAATCCCTAAGAGGAGTCTGACTTAGTACGATGGAAGATCATTAAAGTAACCCCCTCTGGAGTGAAGGAGAAATCGTCGACATTGAACGCCCTGCTGTCCATCACGTGGCGAAAAGAGACGAGATACATCAAGAGGGTAAGTTTGGCCAAAAGTTGTTTCAGAGAGATACGAGTTATCTGGCCAATCTCTAATAAAGCATAGCACCACATCCACATGCCACAGCTGTGAATATTCCGGTGCTGGAGGTCTCGACAGTTTAGCACCCCGTAGTATCAGACAAACCAATGGGTCTTGACCCGCTGGAATGCCCTGTATAGGAACGTGTGCCGCTGAAATAGCTGGTCTAACCACGTTGAGGGATCGGAATGACCGACCTAACGAAAACAGATGCGAGAGGTAATTGAGGAATAATGAGACAGAAGCAGTAAAGGGATCGGAATTCCTCTCCAGACACCAACTACTCCAGGCAGACCATGCAGAAATATAGCATTTCCTGGTGCCGGGAGCCCATGAATCCCATAAAAGATCTTTAGCCAATTGCGATAGGCCATGGACTGACCAGGATCCCTTGAAATAGTCCAGGCCACTAGGTCCAGCTTCTGATCTAGCACAAGGGGGTGAGGTTCTCCTCTTGGTCTCGTCAGAAGTAGAGGGTCCTGGAAATATTGCTTGGATAGAGGATGATAGGAGTCCAACAATCTGAGCGAGCATCCTGAAGGAAAGAGAGACGACTTCTGTCTGTTCACCATGAAATCCAAAGATTCCAGAAAGTGAACAACAAATGTCATCTGCAATTGTAGTCTGGATGCGGATTCGCAAAAAATCAGCAAATCGTCCAGATAAACGAGACATCGCACGCCCATGGTTCGAATGAGAGCCATCACTGGCTTCAGCAGCTTCGTGAAGCACCACAGAACCAAGCTGAGGCCGAAAGGCAGACATGTGAACTGGCATGTTTGTCCTCTCCACCTGAACTGGAGGAAGCAACGACAATCTAGGGCGAAGGGGACTGACAGTTATGCGTCTTTGATGTCCATACGCGTAAACCAGTCATTCGCGATGAGAAGGTCTTGTACAAGATGAATTCCTTCCATCTTGAAATGTCTGTATACCATGTAATAATTTAGGTGTCGTAGATTGATAACCGGTCGGTAATCGCCCATTTTCTTCTTGATCAGGAAGATATTGCTGAAGAAGCAGCCCCCCTCTGATGCGTATTGTACCCTTTTTGAAGAGGGTGCAGATTTCTTTGTCTACCATGAGGTCTTGGATTGGTCATGAATTCCGGGGTGAAGGCCTCCTTGTCCGGTAGAAGCGGCCTGGGCATTCAGCTTTCAGGAGTGCACAAACCTCCTTCTCTTGGGGCTTGCATAATCAATAGTGTACGAATCTCGCCAGGTGGTCGGGGAGGGTCCACTCTGATGATCGAGGGTGGTGAATGTTCCGAGGGTCAAAGAGTTGTACCCCTTGTTCGCCCAAGAAGATACCATCCTCGGCCACCCTAGTTTTAGGAACACTCAGGGTATCCTTTTTCCTTTCGTCCTCCCCGAGTACAGTTTATTTAACATATTTTGAGGAAGACTGTGGTAAGTCTTGCCAGTCTTCATCCTTTGAGAGTGAGCTGTCTTCGCGCCACTCGTCCATGATTTTGAGGTTACTCAGTGGACCATAGTCCTCCTCATCGGAGGAAGGAGGCGGTGGGAGGATGGGTTCCCATGGTTCCATGCACTTGGACCATTTGACAGGTGCTTTTCCTTTGATCCCAGGGGCCGGAGGGCTTTATCCTTTCCAATGTCGGTTGGACTTTGACAGTTCCGATCCCGAGGCCTCCGCCGGTCTGGTGGACTTGCGTCTTCATGGGATTGGGGTAGCGCACATAGCAGAGCAGAGCTTTCTCCACCGAGGCCACCACTTAGGCATTGATCATATCTTTGAAGTCAGTGGGTGCAATGGTGGCAGGGCAATCACATAGAGATGCCAGCCTCCTGGTACAACTGGGGCTCGCCCAGGGTATAGTGGCCCAAAATTGCCTGTGAGTGTATGAAATTGTGTGCCGATGTGGGAGGGCTCTATCTCTCCTGAACTCCCTTGTTTTACTGGGTTGTACACGGAGCTGAACCACATTCATAGATGAGCAATATGCAGTTCATGTAGTAAGCAGAGGCACGTCAGTGTCACATAGGAAACTCAGTCCATTAAAATTCTGCTGCTGCAGAACGCGCAAATAATTAGCTTGGGTTCACCCCAGGTGGTGTGCCGTGATAACCAGAGGACACCCACATTAGTATTTGGCACAATATTGGAAAGACATGGATAGCTGGGGGTTCACCCCAGTTGGTGTGCCATGAAGACCCAGAGGACACCCATAGTAATGTTTGTACTTTTGGTACAGTATATATGTAAATATCCCTGGTAAGGGTGACAGTGCATGCACTAAGGCAGTATAAAATACACTCAGTTTCCAGGGAGAAGCCACCTATTTCCTTAGTACTGTTAGTGAATACTGTATCAATTGTGAGCTGACAGATAAAGTAGCAATCCAGTGTTAATGAGGAACCTTCAGTTGATATCCAAGTTGAATTAAATAAATCAAGTCCAGCAAGTCACCTAAAATTCGTATCGTGTGAGTCCCGATCTGGAATAGAGCAAGGAAATGGCTGCCACGAATCTAGCGATACTCGCGAGATCTAAGATGGCCACAGCTAGCGTGCAACTGTCAGCAAGCCTGCGAAATGCGGGTCCACCAAAAGTTGCGAATTAAGCACCCTGGTCTCCCCCCAACCCGACCCCCAAGCCTACTAGCCCCAACAGCAATATCCCCTAACTGACCCACGGCACGAGCGAGGCACTAACAGCCGCGACGCCCACGGTCCGAAAAGGAAGGGGAAGCACTAGTATATGACAGAGGGCTGAGGCTGGATACATGGACAGTAGAAAAGGATAAATAAAAATACATAGGGACACGTTAAGGGAAAGCCAGGGAACAGAAACAAGAATAGAATAAATACATAACACCAACAGAAAAATTCCATTAATAATAATAAACACTAGGGAGAAATAAATACTCTGACCTGTGCCAGGCTGGAGCAGCAAAGAAAGAGGAAGTGATGAGACTGTCAGGGCCTTTTATGAATCACCTGACTTTTTTCTGATTGGTTGTTTTGTTTCTGTGCTGCTGGAGATTTTCAGTAAAGAGAGATATGCAAATATGAAACCTCCTGTCATGTGGTAAAATTGTTTATCCACAGCCATAAATAGAAAGACAAAGAAAAGGGATAACAACGGGAGACTCAGGGATTTCATGTTAATACCCGTGAATTGTCATTGTGATTTCCTACACATTAATGACAATATATTTAAATAAATAAAATAAAAAATTCAATAATAATCAACATCCAATCATAATTCAGAAGAAGACCATGGTGCCCCCATTCTTCATACCATTTGGTGGGAGCAGGAAGTGAATTAAAATGTTACCTCAATTAAAATAGACACCGTTCTCATCCCTCTTCCAATGCATAATATTTAAGGTAGGTTCCCAAAGATCTAGCAGAAACCCTAGGACTACCTTGGCCTCCTTATCTTCAAATTACATAGAGACTGTGAGATATGGTCTAAATTAATAGCATTAATGTGGTACTCTATAATATCCATAATATTCCCTTGGGTCTCACCTTTGAACTCTCCCTATGTAATGGGTATGGGAATAATTTTCTGTTCCACTTTCTCTATATGCCCTAACTTATAAAATTCATCCTGACATCAACAATTACTATTACAGGTTTTAAACCTATCTTCTACCAGACACAAATCCAACTGTGATGCAAAAGTTGCAGTATACTCAATTATTACAATTTGAAAACTCTATACCAGATCTCTTCAAAGGAACACTTAATCTGCCTAAATTTGAACCAATTTGCTCTACACCGGGCATTAATAAAGAGAATCTTTTCTCTTTCTTTGACTTAATCCAAACCACACAAAATGATACTCTGCCTACATTTACAAATCAGTGGTCAGTAGAATTACAGCTCACTCGAACTACTAAAGACTGGCGGAAAATGTCCTTTTCATTCATAAATCCTCATACAATAAAGCTACACAAGAAAGTATTTATAAACAACTATTCTGATGGTATTACACTCCTACACAGCTATACACCCTGTTCCCCACCTCTACAGATGAATGCTGGAGGTGTCACCAATCTACAGGAACCACATCATATATCTGGTGGCAGTGCCCTATAATATAATGGTTTGGGAGATGTCTTCTCTTTCCTGATTCATGCCATCACAGAGCAGGCAATCCCTCTCGCACCTAAAGCTATGATTTTCTTTCTGTTTCCATACTCTCTTTAAATTCAAAGTCTCTTTATTGAGACATATACTGACAGTGGCAAACCAACTTATTACCCTTTTCTGGAGGAAATTTGCACCTCCCAGAGATTGGGTGCAGCGGGTCGAGCAAATTTGGGTCATTGAAGAACTCTGTTTCTTCCTGTCACATAGATACTTACAATTCACCCATACAAGAGCATCATGCTTAAAATTAGTTCAGGCACACACATGATCATTGAATTCGACTTCTCTACCCCTCTCTCCATAAGCCGACCTCACATACGCGTAAGGTTTACCACACTATGTGTTGATAACCCTGCTCCCGAGGCAACATCAGATTACTTTATTTTGTTTCAATCAGACTATTTATTTTGGTTTAACTTTAATTGCATTGTTTGCAGTGTGACAAATTATGCTTATTATCTCTCCAGGCATGTACCTTTGTCCGTTTTCCTTTATAAAATGTGATATATAGAAACCGCTACGCTCTCCTAATGAAACTATGGTCACCTTCGGCATAATGTTCAATGGAAAATTCATCCAAGCACTGATTATCGATCTGCCTACTGCTGTGTACTTTATAGATGTTACGTGTTTCTTTGCCTGCATGCCTCCCATACTAATACTATGTCAATGTCATATGTTTTCAATAAACTTTGGAGAAAAAAAATAATAATTTTGACATATGTTGTGACCAGATTAAGGAGCCATTGTGCTATGTCCCTGCTTAATAAGGGGTCTTGTGGACTCCCACTCAATATATCAGGAGTATACATCAACTGTACAATTATTATTGTCATTTATTTAGCGCCAACAGATTCCATAGCACTTTACAATATTATAAGAGGGTGGGATTTAACTATAAATAGGACAATTACAAAAAACTAACAGGAACGCTAGGTTGAAGAGAACCGCACTCAAACAAGCTTACAGTCAATGAGAGGAATATAGAAGAATGGACATCTGTTAATGTTATTAGCTGTTCCAGCTGTTCCTCACTAGCCTTTATTAGCCATTCCACATCCTGTGATGAGAATGATAGAGAAAGATAATACTGAGAGTTATGGTTATATATATGGTTATTTCAGATATTGACAGACTTGGGCAAGCGTATTACAAGACATCCCCACAAAAAGCCTCATAATAAAAAAGGTTTATTAGGAAATCTGAAAATATATCCTACTGGTAATATTTGAGTTCTGAAAATGAGAAACTCTGATGGCATGTAGGTTAATGTGAACGATAGGTATTGATATACAAATGTGATAGGTGCCAGTTATACTTCATTATACATTGCTTCTGGGTGCTAGTAATATTGGTAAAAAATGTTTAAAACATTTTATAGTTGTTTCTGCAATACAAGTTTTACTTTTAATAAATATAGAGACACTATTTGTCAAACAGACAGATTGAGGATGAGAAGGTACAACAGATAAATAATTCAAATTTACTCACTTAATGCTATTCATTTCTAACTGTCAGCCTAAAAAAAACACATCAAACCGTTCACGTCACATGTCTATATTAGTGATTTAAAATATGAAGTTACAGACAAGTTCATTGCTAATAATGTATATTTATCATTTTGGAATAAGTTCAAAAATGATTTGTATTATGAGTTGAGAATATAATTATAATTGCATAAACTTTGTAATCTACGTTTCATTAAAAGCTGCATTTATTTTAATTAAGTTTAAAGAACAAGTCTTTAAGAATCTGAAATGGAAGATTATATTTATATCACTTGCTAGATCTAATGTGAAATATGTTTCTGCTTTTAATGTAAATGATATGTCAAGAAGTATTTTTTTAATCACATTTACGTAGCTGAAAAGAGACATGCGTCCATCAAATTCAGCCTTTCTTAAATCTGTGGTTTGCTGGTGATCCAAAAGAAGGCAAAAAATCCAGTTTGAAGCGATTCCAATTTTGCAACAAACTAGGAAAAAATAAATAAAGTTTTTGCAAGTATGCACCCAGCCGCTGTTTAAACATCTGTACAGACTCTTTTTCAGGCAGAAAATTCCACAACCTTATTGGTATTACTGTAAAAAAAAAAACAACAGCTTTCCTTTGACTTAGACCAAATCTCCTTTATTCCAGTCTAAATATGTGACATCGTGTCATGAATATAGTCTTGTTTATGGATAGATTTACAGACCATGGATTGCATTAGCCTCAAATATATTTGTTCAATGCTATAACATCCCATCTGAGTCACCTTTTTTTTTTTCAAACTAATGAGATTTAAATTTGTTAACCTTTCTTCATAAATAAAATGTTCCAATCCTTTTATTACTTTTGTAACCCATATCTGAACTTTTTCTAGTGCCATAATACCCTTCTTTAGAACAGGTACCCAAAACTGCATAATATATTCAAGGGGTTTGTGGTCTTACCATTGATTTATAAAGAGGCAAAATGATAATTTCATCCCGGGAATTAATGCCCCTATTTATATATGAAAATACCTTACTGGCCTTAGCAACTGCCAATTGACATTGCACATTATTATTATTATTATTATTATTATTATTGCCATTTATATAGCGCCAACAGATTCCGTAGCGCTTTACAATATTTTGAGAGGGGGGGATGTAACAATAAATAAGACAATTACAAGAAAACTTACAGGAATAATAGGTTGAAGAGGACCCTGCTCAAACGAGCTTACAGTCTATAGGAGGTGGGGTATTAGAAACATTAGGATAGGAAATATCAAGTAGGAGTGAAGCAGAGCTGGAGGAGAGAGCAAAGCACTATCCCATAGAAGAGCAAGAGACAAGTATGTAAGGGAGCCTAATTGGTTGTCTATAACAATTATCAAATACTTCTCGTGTGTTGTTATCCCTAACTGACTTATCATTTAGGGTTTAAGTTGCTTGTGCATTCTTTACCCCGAAGTGCATAACTTTGTATCTTTCTACATTAAATATCATCTTCCGTTGGAATGCACATTCCCTCAATCTAGCTAAATCCTTCTGCAACAAAGCAATATCCTGCTCACATTGTATTACATTACATTGTTTTGTGTCATTTGCAAACACTTAAACATGACTTCCAATGCCTATTTCAAGATTATTTATAAATATGTTAAATAGAAGAGGACCCAGAACAGAACCCTGGGGGACACCACTTACCACTTTGTCCAGCTTAAAATGTATCATCAATGACAACTCTGTGTACTCTTTAATTAAACAGATGTTCTACCCAAGAGCAAGAATTTTCATCTAGACCAATTTCTTTTTATTTGAACACTAACCGATTGTGAGGTACCTATATTTCATAAAACAATGCTGATTTTTGCTAATAACAATGTTGTTCCTAATGAATTCATAAAAAATATCCCCTAATAGCCTTTCTAACACTTTCCATAGCCACAGAAGTTGAGCTCACAGGTCTGTAATTTCCAGACAAAGATTTCAAACTCTTTTTGAATAAAAAACCACATCTATATTTCTCCAGTTCTCCGGTAAAATTCCTCAAAGAAAAGAATCCTGAAAGTATAAAAACAGAGGTTTGTTTCTTTCCAAACTTAGCTCCATAAGTACTTATGGGGAATATCATCAGGCCCTGTGGTTTTAATTACATTAACTTTGTTACTCAATCAAAGAAGGTGAATATCATGCATCCAATATTTACTTACATATTAATGACTTCCAATGAGATAATAACTATGCACAAGTGAGCACAACTGCACCACTCCAATACTTTTTGACAGTACTGCTACCATTATCCATTTGGTGAAAATATACCCTATTCCCTATATTAAGCACTGAAGTTGCTGTGGTCACAAAAGTTGCAGTGATTTAAAAGAACCACTAAACACTGAACAAATTCAACCTAAACGGACTTGAAAGCACCTTTCTAACAATAAACTATTAATAAACTAACTCATTTTTTTTTATATTTGGACATGAGCAGAACAATCATCAAATGCAACTCCCCTTGACTTGATGAAGTGCACAAACAACATTTTCGAAGAAATCCTCCCTAATCAATTATACTAATCAAATGATAAATCTGCTATGTCACTAATATCTACCACAGTAAAATTGATAAAATAACAAATAGACATGTGCTCAATCCCCGAAAAGCGCATTTGAACACCATAAAGAAACACACACACTGAAGTGCCTCTAAGGACAATTACACATCTGTATAATCTTTATTAATGCAAGTGGATTTCTGCAACTCTCAACATATCATGTAATATGTAACATGCACCATTTTATGTTGTTGTTTCCCTTGTAATATTGTCCTATCAAGCTCAACATTACAAGATGAATGAATAAATCATGTGCTATGTTTACTTTGGTAAAGCTACTGGCAGTAAAATGGTTTGTAAATGGTTTGAATTGTTATTGTTTGGATAAGTGTCATGGGATACCAACTAAAGTAAAAAAAAATATATATATATATATATTCAGGGAAACAATATATATATATATATATATATATATATATTGTTTCCTCGAAAATAAGACATCCCCTAAAAATAGGCCCAACCTTTTTTTCAGGTGAGGCTCGTTAAAAAAGCCCGACCCTGAAAATAAGCCCTAGTCGCTAGTAAGCTAATCTATGTTCGAGGAAGTTTCCCTGAACATAGATCCACGGGATTCCGTTCGCTTGTATGCTAATCTTTTGCAGGATTCCATGCATTAGTGAACAGCTCTATGTTCGGGGGAATTTCCCCAAACATAGACCTGCTTTCTAACACATGCTTGCTACTGTTTTTTCCCGAAATAAGGCATCCCCAAAAATCAGCCCTAGTGCGCATTTCGGGGAGAAAATTAATATAAGACCCGTTCTTATTTTCGGGGAAAGATAGTATATGGAAGGCTGGGCCTGTAGTTGTGGGAGGGGCTTAGTTTACCTTCTTAAGGAGCGCCAGACCCCTCCTCACTACCGTCTCAGGTCTGGTGATTTTCATAACGTGACTTCCGGTCCATGCAAATGGCCATTATCTTACCTGCAACTCGTGGGAAGGTTTACCTGGTCGTGCAGCCCCTGGTTGTCTATCTTACTGTTTTCTTGACTCTCCAGAGCCTTGAAAGGACATCCATACCCCTTCGATCACTACACTGACTATTTCAGTAAAAAACGCAAGTCAAAGCCACCCATCGCGCCTCAGTCGCGGGCACTCAGCGTCATCATGGGTCGGCTTAACTCTCATTCATGCATTCTTTGTTTATTTCTCTCATGTGTTTGCGGCCATACGAACATTTAGGCTAAATTACAATATTTCGGCTAATTCTAGCCTGTTCGTGCTCACTTAGTTTTGGCGGGCAGTTATTTCCAGGGCTTGTACGCCTTAGCTTAGTGGTCCCACGAGGCCATCACCCATCCTCATCTCAGAGGTATGTTCGCCCCTCGGGCCAAATCATAGTTAGTCGCCTCGCTTAGTTGCTCGCTTAGTTGCTCGCTTAGTTGCATAGTAAGGGCATCACTTGTCACTCCCATTCTGTCTTATGCTTGTATATGTCACCGAGAGGTCATCACCCTACCACAACCTTGTGGCCACATATCCCACTCTCTAGCCACTTGGGAATTAACAGGGTACCTGTCACCATTAGAGGTAATTTTTTCACTGTTGGCAATTAGCTAGCCAGCCAGTATAGGTAGTAGACCCTGTATAACCTCCTATTTGTAATTTTTAGTATGTCGCAACTACCTGAAGGTGGGGAGGATCTATGTATCCCCAGTACGCCAGCTAGGTCTGTAACTCCTTCTTGAGATGGTGATACCGCAAGCCCTTCATCTCTCAGATGCTGGACCATTCCGAGGATTACAGCAGAATTACGCAAAAGGAACATCCCCTATCCGGCTACAGCCAGTAAAGCTGAACTGTATAGGTTATTTAATACCCAGACAGATAACACCGGGGCTGGAGAGGGATCCAGTAGTGCCCAGTTTTCCAATCTACAGGCTGTTTTGTTGTCAGTTCTATCCTCTTTAGGCCGAATCAATGACAAGTTGGATAGGATAGACTCAGGAACCCAATTGAGTTCTCCATTAGCACTGGTTACCCCTGATTCTGCTAATCCCCCCAGCACCCAATCTGGTAATATCCCATTTGGCCCTAAGAATCTGCATATTATTAACCCTGCACATATGGTACCGGCTTGACTTAACAAAACCGACATAGTGAACGCCTTCACGTTCCTCCCCATTCACCCTTCACTCTGGCATCTACAAGTTGTTAAGTGGCATTGGTCATACTATTTTTTTAAACGTCTCACTTTTGGTTAGAAAAGCAGTCCAAGGATCTTTGATATGTTCGCTGAGATGTTGTGCTGGATGCTACTTAATATCTGTAAATGCCCACAGTGATTCATTACCTGGATGACTTTCTGACTGTAGAAGATAACTTACATCCTCCCACCAGCCTCCATGGTGCTATACAACCGTTTGAACATTTGGACATCCCCGTGTCACCAAGTAAGACTGAAGGTCCTAATACTATTATCAATTTCCTAGGGGTAGTTTTGGTCTCAATTCATATGCAAGCCAGCCTTCCCACTGAGAAGATTGAATGCATTCTATCCTGTATCAACCAGTACCTTGAAGCAGGTTCTTGCAATATGAGGGAACTCCAATCACTGTTGGGTTCCCTCAATTTTGCTATGAAGATCATTCCACAAGGGAGGTCATTTATATCCAGATTGCTTTGTCTTTTTCCCCAATTTCAGTCGGATTCCTCCCGCATTGCGCTGGATCTGCATGTCACCTCCGACTTATGCATGTGGAGGGAATTCCTGCTAAATTGGAATGGGAAAAGCATATTTATTCCGGTACTAACTGACAACTCTTTTTAATCTGGACAGATGCTGCTACCACATTCGGTTTTGCAGCAATATTTGGAAATAACTGTCCAGGTGAATTAAGGAGGTCCCTGAATTCACTAGTACTTCAGCATTGTTTGAACTTTATCTGATTGTGGCAGCTGCAGTCAAATGGGGCGCATACTGGTCAGGTAATACGGTAATACGGTAAGGTGCTTTTCCGACAACATACCCGATCCTCCTTAACCCTACTAGTCGAGACAGTTGATCTATTGATAGTTCAATATTCTAAGAGACATTCATTTTAAAAGTACATAGATCACTATAATTGCCACTTTTTCGTTGGCTGGACGCTGCATACTCCAAAAGACATTCACTCTATAAATACACAGATCACTATAATCGCTACTTGATCGCAGGCTGTACGCTGTATAACGTTACAACCTGGCTTAAATGTTTCTTTTGTCCCAACATTGTAGATGCAACATGCCTATTGAAACAGTAGACACTAATGTTGAACCCCGTATGCATAGTATTATGCTGTGCGATATACTAAGGTTTAATACACGCTGATCCTGATGTCAGAGTTCTAACAGCGTGATTGGTAGACTATATCTAGCTCATTTGCATAATGAGCATTCAGCAGTTTGGCGCTCAAAGGCTCAGAATGCCTACTTCTTATAGGACCAACTTTAACAAGCAGTTATTTGGATGCATATAAAAGAGAGACCAGAGGTCAGTCTCTCGCTATCCCCTGACGAAGGTGCATCACAGTAAGCACCGAAACGCGCGTCGGGCCCCTTTTTCCTTTCTATTTTCTTTTCACTAGGGCTATCTATCACTATGTGCAGGTAACCAACATTCTAAGTATGGTTCTGCACATAGAATCACCTTAACTTCTCACTATTTATATACCTCTTTTCTGATTACTACATTGACGTGGACGTTTATTTTGTCATTACAGACTGGAAGTAAGTAGCTTCGCTACAGAATTTATTGCATCCACTATAGTGTAACAGCTAGCTGCACTTAACTGAAGGGGACATCATTTATCCCTATCAAGTGCTTGTACTGTTCACTATATATAAAGAGAAAGGAGCAATATCTATTATTAGTCTGTTCATGCTACACGGTATAACTGAATATTGTGTTTTGAGGCTGCCTATAATTATGCTTATAGTTGCATGCACTTTTCTTATAGCCACTCTACACTATATTAACTTCTCAGGTTCAGTCTAGTGACCAGATTCCTAGTTACTTATATGAGGGCTCGATACTATTTCTTTATTTCAGAGCGTCTAGACTTGACTGTACTTATTAATAATAAAAGTCTTTAGTCTGTCCCTCTTCAAGAGTTACACTAGTGAGCCTTCATTTACTAGGATATCTAGAGGTGTGCCATTTCTGGCTTGATTGCACCCTATTTGGGTTTTCAACTTTGACCACCACTACTTTTTAGCTGAGCTATATTACTATCTACCTACTTATCATTTAGTTTATTTTCAATATTTAGCTAATATTCCTGTTTATACACTTTACGTCTGGAGGCTATCCAGACAATTTGAGTATCTAGCTTTCTTCATATGCAAGCCAGCCTTATCACTGAGAAGATTGGATGCATTCTATCCTGTATCAACCAGTACCTTGAAGCAGGTTCTTGCAATATGAGGGAACTCCAATCACTGTTGGGTTCCCTCAATTTTGCTATGAAGATCATTACACAAGGGAGGTCATTTATATCCAGATTGCTTTGTCTTTTTCCCCAATTTCAGTCGGATTCCTCCCGCATTGCGCTGGATCTGCATGTCACCTCCGACTTATGCATGTGGAGGGAATTCCTGCTAAATTGGAATGGGAAAAGCATATTTATTCCGGTACTAACTGACAACTCTTTTTTAATCTGGACAGATGCTGCTACCACATTCGGTTTTGTAGCAATATTTGGCAATAACTGTCCAGGTGAATTAAGGAGGTCCCTGAATTCACTAGTACTTCAGCATTGTTTGAACTTTATCTGATTGTGGCAGCTGCAATCAAATGGGGCGCATACTGGTCAGGTAATACGGTAAGGTGCTTTTCCGACAACATGGCTACATGCCATATTGTTAACAAGGGATGCTCGTCATCCCTGACCATCATGTGTTTCATGAGGAAGTTGACATGGCTAGCTGCTAGTCATAATTTTTTCTTGATCTGTACACATGTTCCTGGATTCCTGAATGTGGAAGCTGATCATTTGTCGCGATCTTGATTTCAGGAGTTCCGGGCAGCATTGCAAACAGCAGCCTTGGTTGCTACCTGGCACCACAGTGGCAGGAACTGGTCTTGGACTAGATAATCTACTAGTTCACGGGCAATATCTCTCACAATTAGGTCTTCCTGCTAATACAAAGAAATCTTATGATAGGGATTTTCATATTTTTAATAGATTTTTGCTTGAGTTTCATATTATAGACAAATTCTCTATGGAAACTGTAGTTGCGTTTATTTCCTTTTGCCACCTTCATCTTAAACTATCCTTCAACACTATTAAATTATACCTTACCGGCATTAAACATCATATCCTCACCACAAGGCCTAATAAACAACGGTTCCTTTCATCATACCAGGTTAAAGCCATATTGAAAGGTATTAAAGATTCCACACCCCTACCTACACCTTCTAGACTACCATCCACGATCACCTGTTCCAATCACTTTCAGACCTCCTAGATACTTTTTTTTTTTTCTCTGTTTATGTGTTTAGGTATATCTTACTTTTCCATTTATTTTGAGGATTGAGAGGAATCCTTTGTTATACCACATCAAAAGGAAGTAATTATCTTTTTATATTCATTGTGTAAACACTGAACCTGGGTGGTCTAAACTTGTCTCTCCTAGATACCTCGCCATTTGAAATCCAGACAAATCCCGTCAATAAAACTGCCATTTCTTTGACGTTCTACGGGTTTCTCAGATCGTGAGAATTCACCACCACTAACTCCAATTCCACCAACTTCATTGCAAGAATACATCTGGTAAAATCAGATGACCACTACGTACTTTCGCTACACCACACAAAAACTAGCAGTGGGCGGCAGACAGTACAAATTAAGTTAAAGTTTTTGATTAATACCTTTCCTGCACTTAAAGTTCACCAAGCAAACCACTGCTTGCATTACACGGAAATACACTCACTACTAGTAGATTTATGCTTTATGTTAAAATGTTATAGGTGCGGTTAGGGTTTAACCCAACAAATTACTCAGGTCAATCATTTCGTATAGTAGCCGCTACCATGGCTTCCAAGAGGAATATTCCGGTACATATTATTAAGACGTTAGGTCAGTGGAAGTTCACTGCCTACACTAGAGACATACCTCAATCTGTATAAGAAGTACGGTAAGCCTTCCGGAACATGATTATGTGATGTAGCTACGTTGTATTTGTAGGCTTAATACATTTTGTAATGATATCTCTTTTTGCCCTCTTTTATTTCAGGCCTACCGCATCGGCGGTTCCGGCACACCACAAACGACTTTGCCTCATCCCTGTCTGTTTTTATACCTCTAGTTCTATGACTTTGATGCCCTGAACACAAATATATGTAAATGCTGATTTTGAATGTTTGCCCACCAACAAAAAAATGATCAGTCTATAATTTTAATGGTAGGTGTATTTTAACAGTGAGAGATAGAAAAACAAAAACAAAAAAATCCAGAAAAATGCACGTCAAAAAAATGTATAAATTGATTTGCATGTCAATGAGTGAAATAAGTATTTGACGCCTTCAACTTAGTACTTTGTGGCAAAACCCTTGTTGGCAATCA
The DNA here is from genome assembly GCF_036172605.1 of Pelobates fuscus. NCBI lineage: Eukaryota > Metazoa > Chordata > Amphibia > Anura > Pelobatidae > Pelobates > Pelobates fuscus. The sequence goes on along the minus strand of NC_086317.1, from coordinate 329,162,918 downwards.
CAGAGGTCAGATGTTTCTTGTAGTTGGCCACCAGGTTTGTCCCACTCCTCTTTGCAGATCCTCTCCAAGTCATTAAGGTTTTGAGGCTGACGTTTGGCAATTTGAACCTTCAGCTCCCTCCACAGACTTTCTATGGGATTAAGGTCTAGAGACTGGCTAGGCCACTCCAGGACCTTAATGTGCTTCTTCTTGAGCCACTCCTTTGTTGCCTTGGCTGTGTGCTTTGGATCATTGTCATGCTAGAACACCCATCCACGACCCATTTTCAATGTCCTGGCTGAGGGAAGGAGGTTCTCATCCAAGATTTGATGGTATACGGTACATGGTCCCACCAATTGTCCCTTTGATGCGGTGCAGTTGTCCTGTCGGCAGAGCCGTCTTTAACGCATGGCAAATGGGGCAGTTGCCCTTGGCCCAGTTACTCCTGGGGGCCCCAGAGCAGCTGCTCCATGGGCCCTGCTGCCCTCCACTTTTAATATATCTTCCCTATGGGCCGCCGATGCAATCAAGCGCCCCCAATCTAAGGAGTCACACCGGAAGGACCATGCGCTAAGGGCTACCCAGTGGACATAGGTAAGCAGGAAGTGACGGCCGCAAGTCACTACCTCCCTCAAAGGAGAAGAGGAGCCACGCGGGAGAAAGAAAGGAGGGGAGCTGGGCTGAGAGAGACAAACCCAGCAGCATCAGCCACCAGTGTTGACAGTGAGGAAACCACCCTCCGTGTCAGTATGTCTGTCAGTGTGTGTGTGTGTGTGTGTGTCAGTATGTCTGCTAGTGTATGTGTTTGTCTGTGTCAGTATGTCTGTCAGTGTGTGTGTCAGTATGTCTGTCAGTGTTTGTGTATCAGTATGTCCACCAGTGTATGTGTCTGTGTTAGTATGTCTGTCAGTGTGTGTGGGTCAGTATGTCTGTCAGTGTATGTGTCTGTGTCAGTGGAATGCCTCATGTCTCCCAGGTCTCAAAGTCTCCCTGTGTACCCCAGTGTCCCCATGTCTCTCAGTGTCCCCTATTTTCTCAGTATCCCCATGTCCCCCAGTGTCCCCTAGTGTTTGTATCCCCATGTCTCCCAGTGTCCCTAAGAGTCTGTGTCCCCATGTCTCCCAGTGTCCCCATGTCACTAGGACACTAGGGGACACTTAGAGACATTGGGACACTGTGAGACATGAGGACACTGAGACACTGGGGGCACTGAGATACTATGGGACTCTGGGAGACTAGGGGCATGGACACTAGGGACACTAAGAGACACCAGGGACACTGGCAGACATGGGGACACTGAGACACTAGGGCCACTGGCTTGGAGACATGAGGACACTGAGAGACTAGGGGCCACTAGGAGACATGGGGCCACTGTGTCCCTAGTGTCTCAAGCTCCTCATGTTCCCCAGTGTCTCAGTGTCCCCATGTCTCCCAGTGTCCCAATGTGTCCACGAGTCTCTCACAGTCCCCATTTCTCACAGTTTCCCCTAGTGTCTCAGTGTCCCCAGGTCTCCAAGTACCCCCTAGTGTCTCAGTGTCACCAAGTGTTCCTTTGTCCCCAGTGTCCCCAAGTCTTTCACCATCCCCATCTCTCACATCTCTCCCTAGTGTCTGTGTTCCAGGTCCCCCAGTGCCCCTAGTCTCACAGTGTACCCTAGTGTCTCAGTGTCTCCTAGTGTCTCCCAGTGTCCCCTAGTCTTTGTGTCCCCATGTCTCCCTGCAGCATTTCCCCCCATCCCACACTAACCTGAGGTGTTGGCTGTCATTGCAGGCTTGGAGCTGCTTTCTGGACTCTCTGTGCAGAGCTGCTCCCGCGCTGATCAGTGAGTAGAGAGAGGCAGGGAAGGAGATGCTTTAACTTCTTCTCTCTGCCTCTCTCCACACACACAGCCACCCCTACTGGCCGGTGCTGGTATTGCAGAATAATCTCTGTTCATACTGAGACTGACATTTGTATTGCCAGTATTACTGCAATACCGGCACCGGCTAGGCAGCCTAAAATACCTGAGAATTAATTCTGAGAAATACCTGTCTCTCACTGTTAAAATACACCTACTATTAAATATATAGACTGATGATTTCTTTGTCAGTGGACAAACACTTACTTAAGCCTTACTGTAAATTGGTTAAAACACTGAATTATACTGTACACCACAGTGTAATATGAACTCTAAATGACAATCCTTCCAGCACAAGTTTACATGCTGCAACTAGGAATTACTTTAAATAAATCCCATATACAGAACCAAATACAAAGAATGGGGTGCAGAGTATCCCACCACAAGCATGGCCAGGGTTATTGCCTATTAATGTTAAGACCCATATAACCAAATGGAAAACTTTACCAAGTCAGCTGTATTTTCCATACAGTTATTTAAAAGTTAAGGTTCACATTATAATGACAGGGAAAATGCTAAACAAAGTGCATACACCCTACAATCATCATTTTAGGGGAGGACAGCACTGGACCCTGTCTAAAACTTAAAAATGTCAGTCTACAATAAGATCCTCTACCATCTAGTTCCTCCTCAGATATTTATTGAATATTTAGCTGTATTCAACAGTTGATAAACAGAATATTTAAACATCCATTGCATACCAGGATAGAGAAGCATCATGCTTATCAGTAAAATAGACAAAAAGCAGTCAGATAAACTGAGGGAATCTAACTGCTGCCGGGAGAATCTTAAAATATTACTACTTAGGGGGGTGGAGCCTGACCAGCTTCCTGACCAGACGCACGGTTCCTGTGCTCTTGCAGCAAAAGACGAATAATCGTCTCAAAATCGACACCAAAAGGTATCACCTACATATGGTAACCTACATATGGTAACCCTTCCTGAGCTCAGCGAGCACTACTGAATCGCCTGATACCTCTCGAGGGAAAATCGACGCACTGTGACCTGAGATGTACGACCGCGGCCTGCGGGCGCTGCACCAGGGGAGAGACGGCCACTTTCCCCGTCCTCTCGCTAGCGGCCCGGGAGACATGAAGCTCCCCCCCCCCAGACTGGTTCGGGTTATCCCTGTCCAAACAGGGGAGAAAGCCCAAGCTACCTGGAGTCAAACAACTAACCCACATGGACAGCCCGCAGCTACAGGACATGCAGCAATGGCGAACATGCACAGATAACCACAGGGCAGAGGAACCTGATATCCTGCAGTGGCTGGAATGCACCTTTGCAGCCTTTTGGGAAAAACTAGCTGCAAGACTGGAGCAGGTACAGCTACAGGAGGCAGAGGCGATCCCGCTCGAAGCACCAGTACCCAGCTCCCGCCGGCGACAGGCAACCCCCAAGGTGCAGAGAACTGGCAAAAGCACCGGAGCAAACGACACCACCAAACCGCTCACGACACCGTTCGCTCACACAGAGCGAAACTGGGGAACCCCCACAAAAGACTGTCACACCAATGGCGGGAATACACCAAAGTGTACATCTTAAAGACGGTACGAAGGAGAATCCCCCCAGAGAAAGCTCCCACCTGCCGATCCACTGCAAGCCGGGATAGCCAGCAATATACCACATGGCTGCGGGACTCTGTGCATCCTCAGGCAGGATGAAACTGTCCCCACCGCAAAGACGCTTTTGTCACCCACTGTAACCAAGAGACTTGGCATGCACCTATACTGAAACGATCGCTACCCTGCCTCTACTCACTAGTTATTTTCATGTGTCGCAGTTGCGCTACTATACCTCTAATTGCCTGCTATTTTTCTCCCACCTAAGTATTGTATACCATCTCAGTAGTAGTTACTACCTGAATATGCACACTGGGGACTGGGGCACTGTATAGCTAATTTTATTAACACTCAATTATATCTCACCCATGCCCACTGTGCTCCAACTAGAGTATTACTATACTGGCTGCACGCATTAATGCCCATGGCCTGGGTCTTAACCCCGTGAAACCTAGACGTCTTACATAGCGAGCTAATCATTACTTAAATATACTCATGCCGTAGACAGAAGAAAAGCTAATAAGCAGAAATGTTATGTTTTACCCACTGTCTCAACTCTCTTGAACAAAACGTAAAAAATGTGCTGCCTACTCTTACGCCACGTTACGTTTAAAGTGTTTGTTATTACACTGATTGTGAATGCTATTGTGGCTGAACAAGCCTTTTGTTAAACTTTGCACAACAGAAAATAAAGAATAATAAAAAAAAATTACTACTTACTGGCATGGTGCAAATATCAAGGGGTGGATTCTCGTTTAAAAATCTCCTTCTGACAATGGTCTCAATTATTATTTTTTTTTCATATAATCTTTATTAAACACATTTTTTTTAAAGAAAACACACATCATTACATACATATACACCAATCTGCAGGGATTTTTCTCTTCTATTTAGAGCCATATATTATAATATCAATGTATATCCCTTACTCACAGACACTAAACATTAACAACAAGTTACAATTACCATACATCTCTACGTATACAAGACAATGCATAATGGCCTCAATTTTAAATGTTTGGATGCATTTTAAAACGATTAAATATTTTTGGATAGACATTTAAATAGATTTTTTTTCAAAATAGTAAAATATTTTTATTTTAAAAAAAATACATCATATATGTAAAAGAATCTAAATATTAAAACATTTTTCTAAATATTAAATAATTTTAAACTAAATACTAAATCAGTAGAAAATCCCATTCAAATTTTTTGACTGTAGCTTTAGGAATACAAACTATAGATTCTCCTCCTCCACTGCTGCCTGCTCTGCCTGCCATGTTGTCCCACAGGCATCGCTTCCTTGGCTCTTTGTCCAATCCATTGTTTCTCATACATAAGCATTGACGAGAATCACACATTTGTACAGTCATATGCTACTCCTAGGGAAGCATTGAATCCAATGCTTCCCTATGATCTGCATTTAATGACACTCAACGTTGAACATTATGAATCCAAGTCAAAGTCAAATGTTGCCATGGAAGAACCCTCTAGTTGCTGTCAGGAGACGTGTTTAGCCCTGCAATCTAAACATTTCTACTAAATGGCAATGATATACATTCAAAGACTAAAACAACAAGGCCACTGCACCTAGACAACTTAATGGAGATAAAGTGGTTTGGGTGCTTTTAGTGTCCTTTTAAGGTTGTACAAAGACCAGTATTCTTGTTGTTACTGGATATCGCTTAAAACAACAAGCTGGTCTTTTAAATAAAACTTGGTCTTCAATTAACATTGCAAACTCTGACGGCTGGGAGTAAGCTTCAAGAAGAGACATGGAGAAGAGTACAAAGACATGGCATGGTTTTTAAGGTAAAGTGATCATAATAGCAGCATATGTTTTATTCTAAGTTCATTTCAGGTGGAAAGTTTAACATCATTTAATATGGTGGAATTTGGGTAATCAAGGGAGGAAGCTGTGCAATTAGGAAGATTTTTTTCAAGTGTTTAAAGTTTCCAATATAGTTTGCTAAATTATTCGGGATCAGCTACAAGAGAAGGTGGCATTTAGAGGAAGGTTGTCGTAATCATTTTTCATGTAATGAATGAACAGCTCAAACAGTTTAGTGCTTAGTGAATGTAAACCTGATCATAATATTGAATTTAGAACGAATAGACAAGTCAACAATCATAACCATCCAAAGAAAAACAAATAGGGGTTTCAAATCCAGTCAAATTCATATCAAGTATGTGTGATATTATACAGCCTTGGATCCTGTGTGCTTTGATTGACGTGTTATAAAAAAAAGTATCACCTTGAGAATGCCATGGACTTTTTTTATCTTTTTAACTTCATGTTCCTGATTCTGAGTGGAGCATTTGGCATTGAATGGAGAAATAGTTCGGAAAAAAGTGAAAGAAGTAATTCAGTACACTCCATGTGGTACCTGCTTGACAGCTACAAGAAAGTTAAGTCATCCATCACTGTCTTTACGCTTACTAAATTTCAAGTTGAGAGATTTGAGAAAGAAACTACATGTGAGCTTATCTTTTTTTCAGGCTGCAATCAAAACACAAAAGTTGCTGGCGTTTTTGTTTAATTATTTTTAACATTTTTATTTGTTTTAATCCTTTATACTGTTGAATAATAAAAAAAAAAACACATTTTAACATGTCTGCTCTACTCTATCTGTTTCAGCTTAATCTGCATTTAAGATTTTTTATTAACACTTTATTCTTCTCTCTGTTATGGGTATGATTATTTGTTCTTCTTAGCTTTTTGTCTTCATATCCACAATAAAACGGTAAATTACTGATTAATATAATCTGTTCTAGGGCTATTAAAACAATACAATACAGGTAAATGAAGGTATAAATGTGTACCGAGTTAGGCTGCTGACATATAAATTGACTTGAGATTCACAAAGTACAGAGATATGTGAAAACAGCTTTCAGACGTACGGAAATGAGTTTGAAAAAATGACAAAAACTTGTGCCTTTTGGGACACTTCATCAAAATCTGCTATAGGGGATTTAGACTGCCGGTGTCCATGATCTAGGGATTATGGAGACACAACATAGAAGTTTTGCTAGAATTTGGTTTCTAGCAATTTTAAGTATTTCATGCTTGAATGACACAAAGGCAATTACGTGTCCAAGTCTTGGTCTCATGTGGGAATGATTAGATTATAACACCACTGTTATTCTACTCAGTTTTTTTCATGTCACTATTTGAGATGATATATGTTACATAAAAGTAAATTATTCTCAGCAAAGTAATCAATAAGTTGTGTAATTTGTCTTGATGATTTGATTTCGCACACAGGTGAAGCTTTTCCAATAAAGATTCCACAGCAGATACAAGGTTATCTGTTGCATTATTTCTAGCAGTGAAAGGATCATGTAAAAAAGATAAGCTGGTATCTGCACATATCGATTGATGTTGGGGTCTCCTCTGCCCTGCTTCAGGATATATGGAATGAATAGTTCCTTGTATTGCATAGGTTGCTTCTTTTGCTAATGTAAACAGAATGAGAGGGCCCTTTGTGACATTAAACCACATCATTCTAAAAAAGGAACACGTGGACATTACCATTTTTTTTTATCAGTTCATCAGTGAAGATAAAAGTTGAGGTGCGCACTTCCTTTAGGAAAAAAAATGTATACAAATGCAATTGCATGAAGTTGCATGAAAATTGCTGTGACTTGAACATTAAGTAGATGTTTTATTGCGTTTTACATTTGCTGTGGAAAGTATTTTATTTCAATTTTTTTTGCCAATATGTTAGTGCAGGAATAGCTGTGGTACTAAAGCCCTGCTTGAATTATCTTGTTTTCCTCTTCATTTATTGATTCAGGACAAATAAAACCTTCATATGTTATTATTTTTTTCTGATAATAAAATAAAAAAATATTTATTGACTATATTTTACATTTTTGTGGATTCTAATATCGTGTATTAAAATTAATATACCAGAAAAAGATATGTTTACAGTTCACAGTTCACAGTTATATTACCTGTTATGTGTTAAACATATATATATATATATATATATATATATATATATATATATATATATATATATACACATACATATATAAACATATATATAAAAACAAATATATGTATCCTTTTGTAACAATGCAATGTTGTGCACCCAGGACATAGTAAACAAGAGAAATCTTAATGTATCCTTCCTGGTAAAATATTTTATAAATAAATAAATGAATAAATAAATATGATGATGGCAATACATCATCTATAGTCCTTAAATCAACATTATTTGGGAATTTAAAACTAAAGGACAAAGGGTGTGAAAAGTATCCTACAAAATCAAAGTGTTATTTGTGGTAGACAGAATAAATAAGTGGGCCATTTACCATTTTTATTTCTAAGACTATGTCCAAGGGCAGAATATACTAATTCAATTGCCATACAGACATTACATCACAAGATATATATCTGAGGCTTGTGGCAGCCAAATAGCAATTAACTAATTATTATCATTATTATTAATAATAATATTATTGGTATTTCTATAGTGCCAACTCATTCCACAGCACTTTACAATATTTTGAAAAGGGGAAGTTAACACAATGAGACAATTAGAAATAATTACGGAACAATAGGTAGACGAGGACCCTGCTCAAATGAGCTTACAGTCTAGAGGACGTGGGGTATAAAACACAATAGGAAGGGCATCAAGGGGGAAGGCAAACAAACAAGGTGGAAAAGTAACAGAACTGGTATAGGGTGAAATGTGGTTCTTTAGGAGAGAGCCAGAGACAAATATGTAACATAGAAGTTACTCAGGGAGGCCATAAACATTTCTAAACAGATTTTTGAGGGACTTTTTAAATGATTTAAGACTAGAAGAGAGTCTGATGGGGCTATACAAGCTGTTACAAAGGATAGGAGCCACCTGTGAAAAGTCCTGCAAGCGCGAGTTAGCAGTAAGGGTGCGAGCAGCGGAGAGGAGAAGGTTACTAGCAAGGCGGAGTTCGAGAAGGGGTATACTTATGAATTAGTGAAAAAATGTAACAGGGGCTAGATTTGTTTAGATAGTTATAGGTACTGGTTAGTATCTTTAATTGACACCTACAGGATACAGGAAGCCAGTGTAAGGATCGATAGAGAGGTGAGATATGAAAGGAGTGACAAGAGAAAAAGATCAGCCTGGCATTCATTACAGATTGCAGCAGAGCAGTACAGCTTCTGGGGAGACTAATTATGAGGGCATTACAGTGATCAATGCAAGCAATTACTAGAGCATGAACAAGCTCCTTGGCAGCATCTTGCGTGAAAAAGGGGCATTTGAGGGCAATGTTTTTAAAGTGGAATCGACAGGTTTTAGCAACATACTGGATATGAGGCACAAATGTGAGGCCTGGATCAAATATAACACCAAGACGGTGAGCATGCAAGGATGGACTGATGCAGGCACCATCAACTTTTCGGGAAAGCAAAAGAGAAGGATCAGTATTATGAGGAGGAAAAATAAGAAACTCTATTTTAGAGAGATTGACTTTCAGAAAGCGAGAGTACATCCAATCAGAGATTGAAGAAAGGCAATCAGTAGTGATGTCGCGAACATAAAATTTTCCGTTCGCGAATGATGAACGTGAATTTCCGCAAATGTTTGCGAACGGGCGAACCCGGCGAACCGCCATAGACTTCAATGGGCAGGCGAATTTTAAAACCCACAGGGACTCTTTCTGGCCACAATAGTGATGGAAAATTTGTTTCAAGGGGACTAACACCTGGACTGTGGCATGTCGGAGGGGGATCCATGGCAAAACTCCCATGGAAAATTACACAGTTTATGCAGAGTCTGGTTTTAATCCATAAAGGGCATAAATCACCTAACATTCCTAAATTGTTTGGAATAACATGCTTTTTTTGCCAATATGTTAGTGCAGGAATAGCTGTGGTACTAAAGCAGTTTCAGGCCTTGCCCTGCTTGAATTATCTTGTTTTCCTCTTCATTTATTGATTCAGGACAAATAAAACCTTCATATGTTATTATTTTTTTCTGATAATAAAATAAAAAAATATTTATTGACTATATTTTACATTTTTGTGGATTCTAATATCGTGTATTAAAATTAATATACCAGAAAAAGATATGTTTACAGTTCACAGTTCACAGTTATATTACCTGTTATGTGTTAAACATATATATATATATACACATACATATATAAACATATATATAAAAACAAATATATGTATCCTTTTGTAACAATGCAATGTTGTGCACCCAGGACATAGTAAACAAGAGAAATCTTAATGTATCCTTCCTGGTAAAATATTTTATAAATAAATAAATGAATAAATAAATATGATGATGGCAATACATCATCTATAGTCCTTAAATCAACATTATTTGGGAATTTAAAACTAAAGGACAAAGGGTGTGAAAAGTATCCTACAAAATCAAAGTGTTATTTGTGGTAGACAGAATAAATAAGTGGGCCGTTTACCATTTTTATTTCTAAGACTATGTCCAAGGGCAGAATATACTAATTCAATTGCCATACAGACATTACATCACAAGATATATATCTGAGGCTTGTGGCAGCCAAATAGCAATTAACTAATTATTATCATTATTATTAATAATAATATTATTGGTATTTCTATAGTGCCAACTCATTCCACAGCACTTTACAATATTTTGAAAAGGGGAAGTTAACACAATGAGACAATTAGAAATAATTACGGAACAATAGGTAGACGAGGACCCTGCTCAAATGAGCTTACAGTCTAGAGGACGTGGGGTATAAAACACAATAGGAAGGGCATAAAGGGGGAAGGCAAACAAACAAGGTGGAAAAGTAACAGAACTGGTATAGGGTGAAATGTGGTTCTTTAGGAGAGAGCCAGAGACAAATATGTAACATAGAAGTTACTCAGGGAGGCCATAAACATTTCTAAACAGATTTTTGAGGGACTTTTTAAATGATTTAAGACTAGAAGAGAGTCTGATGGGGCTATACAAGCTGTTACAAAGGATAGGAGCCACCTGTGAAAAGTCCTGCAAGCGCGAGTTAGCAGTAAGGGTGCGAGCAGCGGAGAGGAGAAGGTTACTAGCAAGGCGGAGTTCGAGAAGGGGTATACTTATGAATTAGTGAAAAAATGTAACAGGGGCTAGATTTGTTTAGATAGTTATAGGTACTGGTTAGTATCTTTAATTGACACCTACAGGATACAGGAAGCCAGTGTAAGGATCGATAGAGAGGTGAGATATGAAAGGAGTGACAAGAGAAAAAGATCAGCCTGGCATTCATTACAGATTGCAGCAGAGCAGTACAGCTTCTGGGGAGACTAATTATGAGGGCATTACAGTGATCAATGCAAGCAATTACTAGAGCATGAACAAGCTCCTTGGCAGCATCTTGCGTGAAAAAGGGGCATTTGAGGGCAATGTTTTTAAAGTGGAATCGACAGGTTTTAGCAACATACTGGATATGAGGCACAAATGTGAGGCCTGGATCAAATATAACACCAAGACGGTGAGCATGCAAGGATGGACTGATGCAGGCACCATCAACTTTTCGGGAAAGCAAAAGAGAAGGATCAGTATTATGAGGAGGAAAAATAAGAAACTCTATTTTAGAGAGATTGACTTTCAGAAAGCGAGAGTACATCCAATCAGAGATTGAAGAAAGGCAATCAGTAGTGATGTCGCGAACATAAAATTTTCCGTTCGCGAATGACGAACGTGAATTTCCGCAAATGTTTGCGAACGGGCGAACTCGGCGAACCGCCATAGACTTCAATGGGCAGGCAAATTTGAGAATAGGCAAATCACAATAGTGATGGAAAATTTGTTTCAAGGGGACTAACACCTGGACTGTGGCATGTCGGAGGGGGATCCATGGCAAAACTCCCATGGAAAATTACACAGTTTATGCAGAGTCTGGTTTTAATCCATAAAGGGCATAAATCACCTAACATTCCTAAATTGTTTGGAATAACATGCTTTAAAACATCAGGTATGATGTTGTATCGATCAGGTAGTGTAAGGGTTACGCCCGATTCACAGTGACAGACCAAACTCCCCGTTTAACGTACTGCAAACAACTGCAAACAGTCCATTTGCACAACCGCAAACTCCCCATTTGCACAAGGTTGGATACCAAGCTGGCCATGTCCTGTTCCTTGTCCTCACTGATGTCATTGAAGGTCTCTTCTTCCACCCAGCCACGTACAACACCAAGGGTCCCCGAAAGGTGACAAAAAGCCCCCTGTATTTTTTTTTTAAATGTACACTACTGTTACACCAGATATGAGTTGCACTGGTGTGACACTGTGCCCTGGCAGGCCCTGAAACGCACACGTGTGATGAAAACTGACTGCTATTATTTCACAGTCAAACTTCTATTTTTTTTTTTTTATGTACACTACTGTTACACCAGATATGAGTTGCACTGATGTGACACTGTGCCCTGGCAGGCCCTGAAACAGTCCATGTGTGAAGGAAACTGACTGCTATTATATTACAGTCAAAAAAGTTTTTTGTTTTTTTTAAATGCAAGCTATTGTGACACCAGATATGAGTGGTGGCACTGGGACCACCTTAAAAATATATGATATCGCTAAAAATCATGATCACTATATACTTTCTCTACAAACCTCTAAAACGAACCAAACTACTCATCCATCCGCTATACCACTTTATCCCACCTAGAACTAGTGCCCAGTTAAAATACTTACTTACCCACACTCATGCCACACACATTTCACCACTACTCTCACTGAATCCCTCTGACTACAGCTAAATTCATCTTCTACATCAGAACACTACTCCTAAGATTGGGTTGTATCCATGTCTCGGGTCTTTCATTTAGAATAGGGGCAGCTTCGGTCTCCTTCAACACTGACACTCCAGTGCATATTATTAAAAGATTGGGCAGATGGAAATCCTCAGTCTACAACCGATATATTCCTCATCCCGAGAAAGAAATGAGGAAAGCTTTTAAAAGTTTGGCTTTGTAAATTTGATGCAATATGTGTGTTTTTCTTTAATACCTTTTCATCCTCTTTGCATGAACCCGATTTACATACATTACTAATATGTTTCTGAACATATATATTATATTATTCACTCACTCACTCACTCACTCTCTGGGCCGGCCTAAGACATCATGCTGCCTAGGTCCAACGATAAATGACTATGGGGGATAATGTATAATAAACACAGGTTACTGGCTATGGGAGGGATAATGTATAATAAACACAGGTTACTGGCTATGGGGGATAATATATAATAAACACAGGTTACTGGCTATGGGAGGATACTGTATAATAAACACAGGTTACTGGCTATGGGGGGGATAATGTATAATAAACACAGGTTACTGGCTATGGGAGGATAATGTATAATAAACACAGGTTACTGGCTATGGGAGGATAATGTATAATAAACACAGGTTACTGGCTATGGGGGGGGATAATGTATTATAAACACAGGTTACTGGCTATGGGAGGGATAATGTATAATAAACACAGGTTACTGGCTATGGGGGCATAATTTATAATAAACACAGGTTACTGGCTATGGAGGGATAATGTATAATAAACACAGGTTACTGGCTATGGGGGGATAATGTATAATAAACACAGGTTACTGGCTATGGGAGGATAGTGTATAATAAACACAGGTTACTGGCTATGGGGGGATAATGTATAATAAACACAGGTTACTGGCTATGGGGGATAATGTATAATAAACACAGGTTACTGGCTATGGAGGATAATGCATAATAAACACAAACACAAAAAAAAATACAAAAATGAATAAATAAATGAATGCAGCTTCAGAATTAATCTGAATTGTATGCTGTCTAGGAGGTGGGAGGGTCTGGGAGGGAGGGTCTGCTGCTGATTTGCTGGAATGTGTCTGCTGACTATGAGGTACAGGGTCAAAGTTTACTCAATGATGACGAATAGGGGGCGGACCCAACATTGCATATGTTTGCCATCCGTGGTGAACGCGAACAAGCGATGTTTGCCAGGAACTATTCGCTAGCGAACCGTTCGGGACATCACTAGCAATCAGTGACACATTGTAGAAGAGCTTGGTAGATGTCAGGGTAGGAGAGATATATCTGGGTGTCATCAATGTACAGGTGATAGCAGAAGCCAAAGGAATTAATGAGTTTACCAAGAGAGGCATTGTACAGAGAGAACAGAAGAGGACCAAGAACAGCGCCTTGGGGGACTCCAAGCGAGACAGGACAAGGAGAAGAGGAGGTGTCATTGGAAGTGGAGACACTGAATGAATGTTGGGAGAGATAGGAGAATATCCACGAGAGGGCAGTGTCACAGAGACACACAAAGATCGAAAAGTTAATATAATTAACCAACAAAAAACGTCAATGAAATTCAAACGTCAATGAAATTCAGATGAACCAAATGGTAAAGTATATATTTTTTTATCTGATCCATGGGACATGTTTCTAAATAATGCCATGCACGGGTTTACCCAGCTGGTAGGATAAAATGCACATGGTAGAGCTCCATGCATGGACAGATCATGAATAGGTAAAGAATAAAAGAACAAAATAGAAAAGTAGAGTATAATATTGACTGGATTACTGGCACATTATATCTATATGATAATAGAGAGGGGCAACTCTGTATAACAAGAATTAGATTAAAAAATATACTATGTATCTTACGTTTATTTAGGTATGTTTGGCTAAAATCGGATTTAATTCCAACCATGGTTGGCTATCTTTGAATCCATGTTTTTCATTTTGTTTGCCAGTTTTGGAACCCTTTTCAATTCCATATTATCACACTAATAAATTATGATAATAAGAATAATATTGTAAATGCAATAAAATGTTTCCTGCCAAAGCAACATGGGATGAAATTGAGTTACTAGAAACACATCAATATTCTGTGATTTCTCTATTAGGTTTTCTTCCTATTACTGCCTTCACAACATTAATAAATTTAGACGTGTCTTCCACTGACAAGTCTGCTCAAATTTCCCTGAAAGAGAAATCTCCCTTCGTATCCATTTCATAAATATATATCCTGTTCTGTAACTGACTTTTCTAAACCAAACATATTTCCTTTAATGATATCTTCCTTTTTATGTGTAATAAAGAATAAAGCTGTTGTGCAAAACACTTGAAAAGTTCACTGCACTTTGGATTGCAGCCAAACATAGAATATTTTTTGCTTTCTGTTTCTTCATCTGTTGCTTACTTTAAATAGGATGCTTTCGTGCACTTGGTCCCCTGATTTCTGTTTTATCTTTTGACATCGTTATTTTCAATTTGCAACATCCTGTAACAAAACAACTGACTGAACATATACTCTTACAAGCCTTCCAGTAAATACATGAATTGAAGAGCATCACCGTTTTTTTTCTATTTTTGCAGATTAAACAAAAATATGTACTAAGGGGTCTGACTTCAGTTATTTTCTGGAGATACTTTAAATTCTTCACAGGTATAACTATGTTTAGCAGTGCTAGTAAATCCACTATAGTACATTTGGTGCTGATTGGACCTTATGAAAAGAATAAACATTTTATTTGTAAACATACCTTTCACATTAGTGAGGTACTTGGGAATCATTTACAGTTTATAGACGCTGGGCGAATAATACTCATTTCCATTCAACCAGTGTGACCATGGAATTAATGGTTAAATATCTTAATTAGGGGCAGAGCATGGCCCCTACACATTACCACAAATTCAGGTAATATGACGTAGGTAGTGATATTTGCAAGATTTGTATAGTGATAAGCTAAGGTGTCCCAAGACCATAACTACAACTTAAAAATGGAAGACAGAACCCCTTTAGCCATGAGATCTTAAATCTTCTTTCCACCTACCAATCACTTCCAGTATTCCCCTATCACTCCAATTACATTAAATGAAGGGAATCCGTGGCTTTTAAAAATATCATACATGTGTTTGTCAGTTGTTGCCCATTGGCTTGGACAATGGCAGCATTTAAGATCCAATATGTCTATTATATTTGAATGTTTTTTCATGCATTATTTGTACTCTGAGGACTAACTCACTACAATGTATGTATTTATGAATATCCTACCCTTTCATTTCTGTTGGCTAGAGCTGGACATTAAATCAATTTTGCTGTTAATATAAATAATAAACATAAATTAGTAAATATTCAAGAGTACATTTTTAATTACACTTTATAATGTGCGGTTGTAAGAGGTTAATGCAGTTTATGATCATGAACTATTTTGTTGTGATGCTCTTTTATTCAGCATAAAAGAAAACCTTTTCCAAAAATATATATAGTATGAGGTAATTACCATTAAAGGTGACCTGTCGTGCCCCAAATCTATTATGCTCTTTTGAAAGAATGTGAACTGTCATCTATATATTGTGATAGAAGATGTGTTAGCAAACGCATAGACTGGGAGAAAAGTCTACTTAATAATATGTATTTCTCCCACTTAACAGTAAAATCTTAGACTTTATGCTGACAATTTGACTGACAGAAAAGACCTCCCATTGGTGGTCAATCAGCTCTCCTAAGCATAGCAACCACAGCACATGTGCATAGCAACCACAGCACTTTGTTCATTCATGGTACAATGTCACACTCAGAAGTCGTGACTGGGATTCCTGTTCACATCACATGGTCTGAAGAGCTCCATTTCTCAGCAGGGATTCCTCCATGCTACAACTACATACATACACACGAATGGGAAAACGGACATAACAATGGAAGTGTGAGGAATACAAGATTCTTTATTAATGTTCTTAATCATCTGTTATATATAATTAAAGGATAGCGGCTGAAAAGTTCTAGTTATTTTATTTGTATTTAGTACCACATGTGGCTTAAATAAGGAATCATTTTTATTCCTGATACTTCAGATGCTGGTATGCTGGCAGTAAAAAACAAAGTGTTAGTATTACACAGGAGGTTTGCCACAGAAGAGACTGGTCAGACAGCGGGCAGACTGAAGGTGGGGGTGACATGACGAGTAACACCCATTAAGCTCAGTGGAACTGGAACAGAGTTAAGGGGGTATTTCTCACCATATTGCATTGAATAAACCATGTATTTTTGTGATACATGACGTACTCAATATATACTTCCACAACTGCAGACACATTCACTTCAAATATTTGGCCTAAACCTTCATTTAGATGAAAAATCAATCAGCCACACCAGTCTAGTTTGCGTGATTATCTTTAGGTAGAAGACAATTTAATTTCTCAGCCTTAAGCAGTATAGTTATCTTTAAATTGTAGTCACTCCGATAACATCCAAAGACAAAATGGGATACTGCAATTACCATAACACTCTATGCTTTCTCTTCCCTCATACCTTCATCAAATTGTAAAAATCAGTTTTCCCAACCACATCACCACAATGTTTAGCACGAGTGCCATTGTGAACCAAAGTCATCTAATTTTAAAGTAACATTTGCTTTTGCAAAAAAAAAATGAAATCACATGTAATATCCTGGTTACTTTACTACAATCTCTAAATCGCATATAATGTCCATTGCACATATATGTGGACTTAACAGACGGAAATTCTGGGCTTGTGACTCAAGTCCATTGTCTGGAATATTAACACTAAGTAAGGGTCTCTGGGACACCAACAGCCCGGCCCCTACTGGAGCTATGGCTAAAGAAAAGGTTGTACAGTTCTTTCTAGCCATACCAATTCATACCAGCATTGGGTGTCGTGATAGGCTGAAATCAGTCTGCTTTCACACTTAGCTAATCACAGCTGCCTATTGCTGCTCAGGCTAATGCTTTCTCAGCATTATCATTGAAACTGGTTTAACACTGAATGGTAAGACCAGGACACTCCAGATCCTATCATCACGTTAAGTACATAAATCAAATATACCTTAAAGGGTCACCCAAGTCCCCTAAAGCACTTAGGTTGATGAACTGCTTTATGTGTGAAGGTGTGTCCTATTTTTTCATTTTACAGATACGTAGTGTAGATTTCAATAGAAATTGACTTTTTTTTACTTACCCTTGTTAGATCTTTCTGGCTGTCAATCAGATAATCAGATATGTTACTTCCTGGTTTGGTTAGCTCAGTGGAGTTAAACTCAAGATTCAATCAACTGTCCAGAGCATCTCACAAAGAATTTTCACTGAGTCGTATTGGGAAGTCTGTAATTGGACAGACACAGAGAGTCTTGGCTGGGTAAAAAGGGAAGAACTTGCAAAGGCTGTAGACAAGAGAACTACAGCAATTGCAAGCTGTTCATAGATATACCCCAATAAAAAAAAAAATGCAGATTTAAATGCATAAATGGTTTTTATTGGGGGTGTATCTACTAAACTATGTTTTTATTAAAGGACCACTATAGGCACCCAGACCACTTAAGCTCAATGAAGTGGTCTGGGTGCCAGGTCCCCCTAGTTTTAACCCTGCAGCTGAAAACATAGCAGTTCCAGAGAAACTGCTATGTTTACACTGCAGGGTTAATCCAGCCTCTAGTGGCTATCTCGCTGACAGCCACTAGAGACGCTTCCGCGATTTACATGGTGTAAATTGCACTTATTTGATGCTGGACATCCTCACGGACCTCCAGCATCAAAAAGGACCCCAATAGGAAAGCACTGAGTAATGCTCTCCTATGGGCGGGTTTGAACGCGCACTCGCCCCTGGCCGCGCATGTGCATTTGCCTCCACTCAGGATCTGACATCAATGGAGGAGAGGTCACCAGTGCCGAGGGAGTTCGGCGCTGGATTAAGGTAAGCAAATAAATGGTTTATTAACCATTTATTCACCACGGAACAGGGCCCTAGTCACTGTCACCTAACGCTATAGTGTTCCTTTAATTTATTTGTCCACTTATGCAGTATTTGGGAGGTGGGGTGTCCATTTAATACTTAGAACATTAATAAAGATAATTTATGGTGAAATATCTTGATGTGAATAATTTGAACAAGTCAAAATTATGATACATTAATCTTAATTTTCCTGAAGGTACCTCTAGTGAACTAAATAAATCAGATACAATCTGTGAGTGTAAGTATATTTCATGTGAAAAAGCTATCAATTAACTGGTGTCTTCCTTCTGCATTTTCTTTATGATATTGAAATTGCATGCTACATATTCAGCAGACTGTGGGAATCAATTGTCCTTTGCACTCTTCACTTCCTACTGTATCTTACAGCATCCTCCTGCACACAAAATGCTTACGAAATGTTCAAAAGAGAGGGTGCAAAGGACAAATGCGTCTCACATCCTGATAACATGTTAAGATCTTCTAACTTTTCAATAAAGAAATGTAAATGTAGACAAGCTCACGCACATCAACACTAATAGGGTTATGCACTAAACACAGAATTTTAGTGTTTTAAATCTAAATGGCAAAATTGAGGCTAAAAAAGCCAATCTGTTCCTCTAGCTGAGTAGGGGATATTTTTCCAAATATCCTTGGGTTTGGCATTCAAATTTAACTCACTAGAATGTTTAGTGGAGTGTGTGTCTGTTCACTAAACCCTGGGTTGTGAAGAGATGACAAACAATTTGCATTTTCGGGACCAAAGTAGCTGAGCTGGGAGCACATATTTGTGTAACTGTTTTGCATACAATTCTTTAGTAATTGATGGAGTGTTTAAACCGTTAGATTAAAGCAAATTTTTTATCTTATAAATTTACTGTTTAGTAAGTCAACCTCACAATTCCTGTGATATGGACATATTTTTAGTTGTATGTGTATAAATTAAACATATATTAACTGTAATTCAACATATCTTGACTACAGTTACCATTTAGTTTTGCAAGCAGAAAGAAGCAAAAACTGGTTTTAGAAAATGGTTAGAATTTCCCTTTTGCTTGCTCCCCCCACCCCCAAAATCCAATAAAAAACACAAACTTTCAGTATTTTACAGTACACTGACTGGCCCATTTTCACATCCATTTTGTTTGTCTCAGTCGTTGTCCTGAATCATTTTCAGCAGATGTAATTGGGATAAGCTGAACTGCCACTTGCACAACATTTGTATTAGACAAAGTGGTTAAACCAAAACAAGTTTTTACACCACACACAAGTCTAGTTGTATAAATATTTTGGGAGGCACAAACAGGACATGCATTTCTTGGCACTGATGCTACTCTAAAGACCAAAATATATACAAAAGTATACACTGCTGAGAAATGCATGTTCTTGGTGTGCGCCCAAATTCTACTTTATCTGTATATATATTTGGAATCCAGATTCCTTTTGGGTTGAGCACCCCATGTCTCAACTATAGGTGCCCCTTTGGAGGTACAGGAAAGCATAAATGTAAGTATAGTTTTTGGAACCTGTTTAAACAGTTATTATCGCAGTTATCATGTTTATCTCCCATGCTAAAACTAGCGTCGGACCCACCAAATTGTTAGGTACTATGACATAGCAGTGGACTTAACGTGATTTGGCCATATTTTTATAACCAATGTTTAAAAGGCTTTCATTGCACCACAGGGTAATCAAACTATAGGTGTAGGTCATATAGGGCTACCATCTGAATTTTTGCAGCCTGCAAATTATCGATGAGCAGGCCAGTATGAGCCTAAGATGGCCCTAACTTGGCTCACTCACTCACACCCAAAGTCCACCAGTACATCACAATACCAATTTTTGGGGTACTGAGACATATTGGTGGGCTTAACACGATATAGCCAAAAGGTATAATCAAATCCCCATATAGCATTGCAAAATTTAAAATTGTGTTTTGTGTGTGTGCTGGTCCTTAATCTGAGTTATTAGTGTTATATGAATACCTGAAAAATAAACATTTTACATATTCCAACATGAAGAATGAATTGATAGAGATTTGACCTATGCATGATGTCCAGATGACTAATTGTCTGAACATGTTTATTCACTCACATTGATTTAGTTTTCCACTGGTAGAGGTTCACTTGAAAGATTTAGATTGGGCTGATGAATTGTAGCTTATTCATTTGTATTTTCAAATTTGAACAGTTTAAAAACATACCTTATATGTCTTCATTTAACTTTAACCTAAACAGATTTACAAACAATTATCATGCATGGTTTTATTCACATTCTCTAGCAACTCTGAAAAGAAAGTCTGCATGGACAGAGTGATTGCACCATACCTACTTTAATTTTAAAGTGTTTTGGTGCTTTGAGAGACCCTTACAGCATTCAAGAGAGCTCAAAATTATTGATATAATTACTGGTTAGAGATGCAATGGTTAGAGATGCAATGGTAACATACAATTAGGTAAATGCATGGATCAGTTTTGAAGCTGATCGGTTTTCTAATTTTGTTTTACAGTTTAGTGTTCTTATTCAGACTAATGATGATGTTATACGCATGATGTCATACATTTACATGATGGATTCAGTTTATGGGAAGTATCACAGTTTTGATAGACGTTAAGGTCAGGGATGCTACCAATAAATATTTTTTTATTTTAATCATAGTCTAAACATTTGCCTTTATCCTAAAAAGAAGTTGAAAGCAGGTATGTAAACAATAACAAAGCCATGTGGCATCAGTATAGGAAATAGCCCAGACCTCATGGAACCAATAATTGTTCTAGCAGACGATCATTAGCCCTCAGACAGGGAGCTTATATACTCGTCGAACAAGTCAGACTAATGCAATTGATCTCTTGGTAGAAAGTGAATGCTAGGAGTAACCCAACACATTAGGTCAGCTATGCTCATTTCTGTGTAGTTGTCTAAGCAACAGCTATAAACATAATCTTTTTGTTGTTATCAATTGTAAGATTATCTGTGTTGCAGCTTAATTTTACACTATGTCTGCCCATCTATATTTGTGTAAATCTCGCAATCTATATTTTATTTGTATTCTTTGATACTTGCATGCTTTTCACAGTACAGTGACATGCAGTGTAGTGAAATCTATCTTTAGATTACTTACTTTAGGTCACAATAGCTTTGCTTTTCATAAAGCTTAGTTGGACACTTACCGTATTTTTCTGTTTTTTTGTTTTCAACTACTTTTGCAAAATTTTGCAATGCAAAATTCACCATGATCATTATTTAGTTACTAAACTCAGTAGAAGAATTGCTTTACATTAATTGAGGTACTTTTTATTTGTAAGCATTTTGAGATCTTAGTACAATACCCACTTATCTGGGGATTTATTAATTGAAGAGCTGAATTGAAAATACAATTTGATGCGGCTTAAATGCAATGTTTGGCAAAAAATTATTCAGGAGCCCAGTCATGTCAATGCCTTGTAACACAATGCTAATTAAATGTGTCCATAAATAACTCCAATGGTTAGTTTGAAGCTATATTACAAGTATGCTAACATTTTGTCCTAATATTTATCATCACAACCTATGAATGCAATAAATACATAGAGTATTGGGAAAAAAAAAAAAAGTAAATTTTTGGTTTTGTCATTTTCCATAACTTTCTCCAGGTTGAAAGTGTTATGCTTTACGATTTTTAAAGGAATTATTTAGATATTACTTGAAATATAAACGTAATGAAAGGAAATATAAATGAGGAATTCTACAATGTACTCCATATACTATATATATTTTTTGGGAAGATTATCGTTCAAAGTCCAATACACCCCTGAAGAAGTCCACATAGAGGGATTAAAAGCGTTGGACTTTTGGACTTTTTACTCTTGATTAGTTTTAATATTTGTTTATTTGATTTTGTTGCTATCTGTAATCCTTTGTAGGACTGTAATGCCTTGTTTCCACTGAGCGGATCGGTTCAGTTCGGTACGGTTCGCTATTTTGGGTGTTTCCATTATGAAAGTGGTCCATACAAGCGAACTGTACCAATCCATTCAGGGTCCTGCTTCAGATGTAGGGCCATAGAAAATGGAACGGTTCGGTTAGGGCGGAACTACTATACAATCCATTGATTGGTGGACAGGAAGAGCATTTTTTCTAAACCCTGCATGGCCCTGAAGGTCTGACTTGCAGTGGAAATGCTCACCAGAATGGGCTGGTCCATTCTAAACCTTCCAAACTGTACCAACCCGAACCGATCCGCTCAGTGGAAACGAGGCATAAGCTGCTTGTCGGTTGCCAAGATTCACATGTTCTTCTTTCTAACCTGTTTGTAAGCACAATCATGAATTAAATTGTTTTGTATCAAATATTGCATAATCTTTCTTCTCTCTTCTACATAATTAGAGTTCTTAATTTACAAGACATCTATTCAATACTATCTCTGGAAATACCCCTATGGGGACGTGTGCCTACTATTTACTATTATCTTGTGAGTGCTCCACCTCCTTCTCCCTGCATATATTGTTTCTAGCTAGATTACACTATTTTGTGTATGGTTTGTTTTCTTCTAGATATTCATTATTTCACCAGGTTGTATTTTTATATTTTATATTATTTATTTTATTTAATTCTTTTCCCCACATATGTGTGTATATCTATAATCCTTTTGCTTTGCATTTCAATGAAGTGGTCTGGGTACAATGGACCTTTCCTTTTAGTCTTGCAATGGAAAACATTACAGTTTTGTAGATACCACAATATTTTCATTGCAGGGCTAAATGCACCTCTAGTGTCTGTCTTTATAACAGCCAATAACAGCTACTTACATTGGTACAGCTAAGTTTTACATTTTTGTGACTCACAGGGAAGCATTGGGTTCAGTTCTTCCCTATGAGAAGCATTTGATGAGCATGGAGCTAGACATGCATTTGGTTCTCATCCCCAATACTTCTCTATTAATCTCCATCCTAGTTTTCCAGTCTAATTTTGCACTTATTTCCATTTTTGCTTCTTTTATTTTTATTCAAACTCACCTGCAATCCCATGCCAAGACCAAGTTTGGCACTCCAGTTATTGTGAACTACATCTCCCAAAATGCTCTTACAGCCATAATTCTAGAAAAGCATCAAAGGAGTTGTACCCCACAACATCTGGAGTGCTGTGGGTTACCTCCTCCTGAGGTAGTCATCCATCACCAGTCTGCTATTTGTGCTAACGACGCACATATTCTATGCAAGGGGTACAATTTAGCAGCCCAGTTCTCTCCTTCAAGGTCTCCTTCAAGGGCTCAGCACATTGGCTGCTCTGGAAGAGCATTGATAACAAAACACCAGCTCTCCGTCCCGTCCTCATCTCAGTGGGTTGCTGTGA
This sequence comes from Pelobates fuscus, assembly GCF_036172605.1. Classification (NCBI taxonomy): domain Eukaryota; kingdom Metazoa; phylum Chordata; class Amphibia; order Anura; family Pelobatidae; genus Pelobates; species Pelobates fuscus. Next base: position 329,139,438 of record NC_086317.1, on the reverse strand, counting down.
TTCAAAACTACCTGGGCCAATTTTGCTTTGCAAATCTGGCCCTGCTGGGAGGCACCATTTCCTAATATTTCATTCCTAAATAACTGTCACGATACATGTCCCTGGTGGCACAGTGCTGTAAAGGAATGCCCCATCATTTGGTTCGGTAGTATTTGTTTCCCCCTGTTCGTTTGTTCGTACGAAACTCCCCTGGTTCGGTTCCCGAATGAAGATCACCCCAACATCTAATTAGAACATGGAATACAAAGTATCCAGTGTTAAACCACAATGGAAATTATCACTAAAAGGCTCTGCTGGATGGTTGCCATTTTGTGTACCGAACACATGTGGTTGTCCCGATGAATATGGAACTGCTGCCCTTTCAAGTTCCCGACCACCTATACGAACAGCGTTCGGAAGATATAAAATACCAAATGGGGGAAGCATTCAACACATAAATGCGTTCACATATTGTGCATGGTTTTCATACAAAAACCCTGGAACTGAGACCGGCGGTTGCCACAATTCCTCTGGAACTATTTTGGGCATCTCGTGGTCAAAACTGCACCTTGATTGAAATTCCAAAACTTGTGAACTGATCTGAGTGCTTTTTGGATACATTAGGCACTCAGATCAGGGCTATCCAAGGGGTTTCCATGGATTTGGGGGGTACTTTTGGAGTGTTTCAAAATTGTTATATTTTTCTCCACCTGGGAGATAATTAAGTTGTAAGTTTACTGACTCAATTATCTCTCAGACACAGGGAAGGAGTTTACTGTATGTATACATTTTGAGTGCTTGTCTGCATTAAACAGATATATTCCCAGCATTCAGTCTCTACTAATGTATCGGGGGAAAGGCGATACAAGTGATATTTTACTTTGATGAGTGTTGGAGCTACGTTATTTTTGGAAAGGGAATCTGTGGCAGTGAAACACTGGCGGTCCGCCACAAGTGTGACCACAGAAATTCTGTATTTTCTGTATAGTTCTGATGGACAAACACTCATCCCTAGCTTCCTGGTGCCTTATTATGACATCATATATGATGTGGACCCCTCCCATTAGTCTCCTTATAGTGTCAGCCTATGTGTCGCTATTTGATTATGTGTACAGACTTGTGATATCACGGTCCTCTGTGACCAATCACAACCCAGTATAGGGTATAAATACTACCTGGTTGTCCTTGTTTCTTTGCCCTGTCATGGTTCTTGTTACCTGAGAGTGTTTATACTGTGTATTGAATTTCCTGTTTTCTGACCTTGGCTTGTTTGACTATTATTGCTCTCTGTTATCCTGATCTTGGCCAGGCTATCAATTCCTTGTTTTTCTGTAATCCTGACTTCGGCTTGTCTCTCATTTATTCTCTGATTGCTTGCAGACATTTCATATATCTGTCTCAGGCACTAACCCTTTTGCGTACTAAGGGGGGGGCGAGTGCCACTAATTAGGGGTGCACGTTGACAGCTGCAGCATTTTGACTCCTGGCTCCCTCTTCATCATGCAAGAAGACACAGGGGCAGCAAAATGCGTCTTCTTGCAAAATGCTGCCCCTGTGTCTTCTTGCATGGTGAAGGAGGACCCAGGAGTCATCTTGCACCCTCTAGCAGCAGTATGTCTTTTCCTGTCGCAACCGTAAGAGAGTTGCCGGGTGGCATGGCATTACATGGCAACCTGCGGCAATGCTATTGCGGATCGCTAGAGGAAAGGGCATGTTGCTGCTAGAGGGTGCAAGATGACTCCTGGGTCCCGCTTCGCTATACAGTCTACTATAGCCGCAGGACCACAAGGGAAATGTGGCCCCTTTCTGGCCACATGTAAAAAGCAGAGAGTGGGGAAATAGAGTGATGTGTGTGTGTGTGTGTGGATGTAGTGTGAGTTTAGTGCATGTAATATGAGTAGATGCAGTGTGTGTGTTTTAGATGCAGTGTCTATCTGTGTAGTGCATGTACTGTGTGTTTGTTGTGTGGGATAAGTGCTGGGGGTGCAGTTTTTTAATTAGTTGGGTTTATTCCCCCCTCCCTGCCTCTTGCCTGTGGAGGGAAGTGGGGCATAAGCCCAGCTAATTAAAAATCTGCTAACCCCCCTCCCCCAGTTTTTATCCCACACAACAGACACTGCATCCACTAGACAAACACACACTGTATCCACTACACACACACTGCATTCACACACACACTACATGCACTACACAAAACACACACTACATGCACTACACAAACACGCACACTACACAAACACGCTTACTACATGCAATACACACAGACACTGCATCCACTACAAACAGTGCATCCACTACACCTGCATGTGTATCTGTGTGTTTTGCATCTGTGTATCTGTATGTATGTCTGTATTTGTTTGTGTGTCAGTGTTTGTACCTGTATGTGTGTTTGTATCTGTGTATTTGTGGCAGTGTTTGTGTCTGTTTAGCTGCATGTGTGTCAGTGTGTCTGCATCTCTGTGTGACTGTGTCTATGTATCTACATGTGCGTACCTATGTGTCTGTGTATATGTATGTGGGAGTATGTATATGTGTTTGTGTAGCTGTGTGTCTGTGTATCTGTATGTGTGTCAGTGTATGTGTCTGTGTATCTGTCTGGTCTGTCAGTGTGCATCTGTATGTCTATATATCTGCAAGTGTATCAGTGTGTGTATATGTGTGTGTGTGCATACATCTCAGCATCTTTCCAACACTACACACAACACTATTCAAACCTCAACACTACATACAAACACATCTAAGTATTAAAGCACCACCATTATATATAAACAAGCCACTGTATTAAAAAACACACTACACACAAATGCACGCCTGCATTCAAATGCCAAGACTGCATACAAACACACTCCTACATTCACTCACATACTCCATACAAAAACATGCTTACAATCAAACACACAAGCACTGCTAAGTGCTAAATACATTAAAAACATTTTGCGTTTTTTTTCCCTTTATTTTTTAAAGTTGGGGGGGTGTGGCAAATTTAGGATCCGCCACGGGTGCCAAATGCTTTAGTTACGCCCCTGCGTGTTAGGGTAACACTATTTTTGACAATAACCTAGAAGAGCACAACACTAATGATATTTTTTAATATGTAGTTTGAGATGAAGCTAGCGGATGTAAAAATGAAAGACCATAACACTTGTATCCCCCAGCTACGTTCTCCAACTAGAGATTCCAGTATTTGGAGCAGTACCCTTTCCCCATCCAGCAATGTTTATGGTTCTAACCACAGTCTGATTTGGCACAGTATATGTCTATCGGGTTATTTTTCCAAGTATGGCTAGATAGAAGCACCCATATTTTTTCATCCATCCACATATCTTCATATTTTGGTCACAAAACAAGAATTGAATTAAGCTCTCGTTTCCTCTTCATACACCTATGAAAAGTATTTCCTAAAGACATTTCTTTCAAATGTATATGTTTGATTACAATTTTAACAATAATTAAATTGGAAATTGCAGAAGTTCGTTTTAAATGGTTTAGAATCTTTTGCCATTCTTCTAAATCTGTTTCTATTATCTATTAGTCAATTTCAATTTATAATAAGTCAAGAAGTATCTCATTCTAATAACTTGTGAACCAACCAATTCCTACCTGGTATAGTGATGATAATTGATATTCAAAATAACTGGACCGAGGGATTTTACTGCTTGCAAGTTTGAACTATTGCATTGATTTGCGCATCGCACCTGAAAACAGTCTGTTTTTCTGATAAAGGTTTCCCATATGAACATCTGGAAGAGTTTCAGGACAACGAAAAGCACTCCCAAATGGCATTAAAAAAAAAATCAATCTGTGTATTCCCTAAAGTGTCAGCTTGAGCAGTCTTATGGAAACTTCAAAAAAACATATTACAAAAGTCAAATGGGGTGTTTGAGTAGATAATTTATTGGACTCTAATGAGTTCCCTCAGTAATCTGCTCTCTGCATTAACCCTTTAGAAGAATGTGTGCCCCAGAAAAAATAAGTATGTATCTCAAGTGTGCATTCATTTAGATTAAATGACTTCAATTGGCATTCAATTAAATAAATATTTTACTCTGTGATTGAATAACTGGTAATTACTATATACACTTTACAAGCAGGACAAGAGGATTTTTGCCTACACCGGTGAAGATTAATTTTGCCATAACCATAATTCACCATCATCTGTGTAGGCATGTGTGTCTATTATCCCATTTTCGCCCCTCTTGCCCATTCTTTTGCCCCTTTTGTGCATCACAATTATGACTGTTGGGAGGAGGAGACTCTGTAAACTCCCCTCCCATCTAACACCTGGGGCAAACTGATACAAAATTGGGAGGTGGCAGTATCCTCGGATGCTGAACCCACCCTATGGTGGCCACTTGTATTGCTTCATGATAGCCTGTTTACAGAGACTGAAATCGCTCAGTTAAAACTAGTTACTTGCTGAGGGGACCATTCTTACAACGTTTTCTTGTTCTTTTTCAACCAAGTTTCCAAAGTATTAAATAATTCCTCAAAAACATTTTAGATGGTCAGTCCCCTAAATATGATACCACTATCTTTGTCTCAACTGTCATCTTTCTGACATGGTAGGATATCATCTGGCTCCAATCCACCCAATTTCAGGGTGCTGATCTCATCTTATATCATGTAAAGATTCTAGTCTACTTTTCTTTTTGGTATCTTGCAACTCACTGTAGATATCTATGGTATCTTGCAACTCACTGTAGAATATTGGTATGTTATAAATACAAATAAAACATCACACTCTTATTCTTTGTGTATACATATTTCCTTAAAATAAGGAACTTATGTCACATACCACAAGTAGAAGAAAATATATTTCTTTCTTGAAATGTACAATTTCAGCTCTATTAAAGTCCAAATCTCTTCAAGCCAAAGGGATGGATTTTCATGACCCATATTTCCTTATTCTATCTGATCCAATATTTACTGTTACTTCACTGTTTGCATGGTTCAATAGACCATTGTTGGCACTAAGAAAAACAATATCAGAATAAAATATAAATACCTTTAGCCACAATGAACAAGAATACAGTTGACCAAATTGTGTGGTCCTAGACCAACCAAGTGTTCAACAAATCTGTCTTCACAGTGGGTCCTAGAACACTGAAAAAATAAATGTATTGAAAGAGTGAAGGGAAACAGAAAATGCCGTGAAAAGAGGTTACTTGTTACACAGCATGATATCTCAAGCTTCGTCCCTTAAGTCCTCCCAAGGGGAGACAATTTATGGTCCTCCAGGGCTGTTGCTGTAATACTTCTGTGCATTTATCATTCATAGTGAACAAGTAGAATTCGGGTGAAAAAACACTCTGTTCACTGTGAGAAAGAATGTGTTTCTTATTCTTATCAAAAAAATATTACCCAAACGTAACCAGTTCAGTATAAAAACATGTAACTTAACAACTACCTATTTTTACACCATGTAAGAAAAAATATTGAAAATCACAAATGTGGGTTTTTTCATTGAAACTGATGCCAAAAAACACAGATGGTGCCTTGTTAGTGAATTTCTACAAATGAGCAGCCACAATGTCATGCTTAGGAGATATAGACGTGCTTTAGCGTACTGTTGTGTATTTGTTAAGAACATGGGAATTTTTTCCCCCGCATTCAATCTTAATGATGGTTAGGATTACAAAGTAAATGTCAATGTGATATGATTTTAATTGCATGAATAAGCAATAAAATATAAAATATTGCCATTGTGCTAAATGCATGGGATTTTTTTCTTAACTGAATAACAATGTTTTTAACAACATTTCCGTTTACTACACTTTATTGAGCAGTTTTAGTATCATAAAGTCTGCCATATGGTTGATACACTTATACATAATTACCATCCTCTCTAGTTCTTGTACACTAATGGCTGTGCAGATTGATTTAAGGAAGATGCATCTGGTGTGCCTGTGGGTAACAAAGGATGTGTTTACATGAAGTATATAATAGTGATATTGTCCATGTGTCTTCTGTTGAATGCATGCCACCAAAGCCTAACTCAAACTGTTTTTTTTTACCTACAGTTTATTTGTTGTTTAACCTACGGAGTGCCAGAGATATAACACATGCTTCATATGGTACGGAAAAGGTTAAATGGAAGTACATCTAGACTAAAGAATTTTACTTGCATTTATTTTGCTATTAATACAATTGGTTTGAGTATCAAAGAAATGCTTTACCTCTTGTCTTACTATCAAGCAGTAATTTTATTTCCGTAAACAAAGGATAACAGCTAGAGACTGATGCCCACATTATCTTTCAACTTAAGAACACACATATTTTTAAGAAATTAATAAAGGGGTAATTTTTATTAGTTTATAAAATGTAGATAATAGTCGGGTATATTTTCAGATGAACAAACATACAATCAAAATATATTCTCCTAGGTTCTTTTAGATTTTAAAATATATATATCAATATGTTAAAGCAGTCACAGTAACTTAGACTATTTTTGGTCTTTGTCCTATAGACGTCAGTATTTTTGGTGGAGAGTTAACCTACTTGATTGAACATGTCCGACAGTTTAGACTCTGTAGACCATAATGAGAGGATCCTGATTTGCCATGTTGCTTTTAGATGAGAGCTAAGCTCAAGGCTGATGATCCAAAGCCAAGATATTTCTTGCAGGTATCGTGCAAGTGTCATATTACCTTTTATTAGTTTGTGTTTGGTAATATATATTCTATATAATGCTTTAGAAAAATAATCTATTAATTCCAGCTTGGAGTGCGACTTTCATGCAAAACCATGACTTTTCTGGAAGTAAACGTTCCTAATATTTTGACCCGTTTAACTTCTGAAGCATTTACTCAGGTGAATAATACAGTTAAGGTAAGTAACATCTTGAATGAGGGGGTTTATATGTGCTAAAAGGCACTTAAAATATAATTTAGTGACAATGTAAACAGTGATTGTGGTTAGCTGCCCAAACATCAAAAAGTTATTCCATTAAAACCTTCAAAACAGAAAATGTGTTTATTGGATTGGTGGAGCGCTTAATAAAACTTATCATATACAATAGTTAACATGCTCAACAAAGGTGCTTTTACATGCAGATCTGTGCAAATACACACACACAAAATGCCAACAAATAATGTGCTTTGCATTTTATTGACAAATATATTATTGATTTATAACTTTGTGTTGTTTAACCCCTTAAGGACCAAACTTCTGGAATAAAAGGGAATCATGACGTGTCACACACGTCATGTGTCCTTAAGGGGTTAAAGTGCTTATGGTACCAAATAAAAACCTGTCTTGCTTTTTTTTTTTTTTTTTAGACATTCTTTATTTATCGAGTTTTTCAAATAGGGGGGGAGACAGAAAAAAGAAAAGGGAGGGGGGGAGGGGGCATCAAATAACAAGTTACAATGTATGACATATGCAATAACAGTGCTTCGAGCTTGGTATTGAAACAGAGTCGGGTACAACGTTTCACTCGTACCCATGTCACATCCAGTTTACAGCATGTCCGCCTAGGCGGGTCTTGGTTAGTGGTTTGGGGCGCGAATTATATGTGCAATATATGATACGGGTGGGTCCACAACAGTTAGGGGATCAAGAACGTGCGTTGGTGCTCGTCGGGGCGTTCGTTCCCTGTAAAAAGGAGGGGGGAGGGGGGGCGGGGAGGTGTGATCTCCGCGTATGAGGGGTTCCTGGGATCTCAACCTTGCTTTTTAAACAATTCCATTACACAATTTGTAGATATAAAAGTGCGTAACACTTTTAAAATGCAATTTTAAAACAGTTTTGTAGTACCCTAGGCATGACTAAACTTGTGCTCCCACTAATCTAAATTTGCCCCACTCGTTCCTGTCAAGGCAACACCTCTTCCTGTTTAAGACCCTCCCTATCTCTGTAAAGTCCACCTCTTCCTCTTTAGACTCTATCCTCTTAGAGCTCAACCTCTTCCTACCTCATCCTTTTAAGCACACACATTGTCACTGACCCATGCACTCACTCATTAGCATACAAACTGTTTAATCAACACACACTTTCACTGACAGACCCCTAATGACACACCCACTCACTGACAGACACACACTCTCAGACACACATACACTCACTGATGTACACACTCACTGACAGACACATACACACTCACTGATTTGACACAATTTGGCAGACACACCCACATTCACTAACAGATACACACAATAGTTGACAAACACACACTGGCACTAATTGACACACACTGAAAGACACACACACTTACAGACATAAAACACTGATAACATACACATTTACACTGACAGACACACAGACAGAAGCACACACTCACTGACATGCATTCACTGACAGACACAGTGACATAAACACCCTGATTGACAGACACACACTAAACATGCACGTTACTGATATACACAGGCTCTCACTGATTTGACACACACTGACACACTCTCCCAGTCACACACACACTCACAGACTCACATACATACACTGACAGATGCACTATGAAGTAAAACTGCAACACACAGAGTTTAGGATAGGAAGGAATGAAACAAGGAAATAAGCGTATTAACGGGTCTAAGAGTGGCCGGACTTAATGTTAGACAGAGAGAAAAGCGTAGTCAAAATACAAGCCGAGGTCAGGGTAATGGAGAGACAGCGAAAAGGAGAACTAGCTAGATTCAGATATACAGTAATCAGTTAAACAGGCAAACAACACGGGGAAGTGTTAAAGATAAACACAGGGTCAGTAACAAAGCCAAGGTCAATACCAGAATATATACAGCGAATTAAGAAATGCACTATAGGCCACTAGGAACACAAACCACAACAGGGAACAGTAGACAGGGCCAGGGAAGTTTAAATACCTTCATGTTACTTTTGATTTGCCCATGTCATGCCTGCAACCCCAAAGCATGCGTGAATGCAGGGCCGGTGCTACCTGTTAGGCGGACTAGGCAGCCGCCTAGGACACCCCTTGGGAAGGGGCGCCGCCAGGAGCGCCGGCCCCCCTCATGCTGCAGCTGCCCGAGCGCTCTGTAGAGAGCCTCAGGCAGCTGCAGCTTTGCCCGGGCTGGTGCGTCCATGAGGGCGCACCGCCCGGGCGCAGCATGAGGAGAGGGGCTGACAGGAGGTAAGCGCTCAGCTCTCCCTCGTGTCACTCGCTCACTGTAGCGTGGCCGAGCGCTGTATGGTCCGCGGGTACAGGGAGCATCTGTCTCCTGTACCTGACCGGACTAACAGGAAGTGAACACTGAGTGTGCACTTCCTGTTAGTCCGGCCGGGTACAGGAAACAAAAGCTCCCGGTACCCACGGACCATACAGAGCTCGGCCACGCTATAATAGAGGTGGGGGAGAAAGAGAGTGGGGAGAGGGGAGAAAGAGAGTGGGGAGGGAGGAGAAAGAGAGTGGGGAGGGGGAGAAAGAGAGTGGGGAGTGGGGAGGGAGGGAGGGGAGAGAAAGAGAGTGGGGAGGAGGGAGAAAGAGAGTGGGGAGGGGGGAGAAAGAGAGTGGGGAGGGGGAGAAAGAGAGTGGAGAGTGGGGAAGGGGAGAAAGAGAGTGGGGAGGGGGAGAAAGAGAGTGGAGAGTGGAGAGGGGGTGAAAGAGAGTGGGGAGGGGGACAGGGAGAAAGAGAGTGGGGAGAGGGAGAAAGAGAGTGGGGAGGGGGAGGGGAAGAAAGAGAGTGACAAGGGAGGGAGGGGGGAGAAAGAGAGTGGGGGGGGATGGAGGGGGAGAAGGGGAGGGGTGAGAAAGAGAGTGGGGAGGGAGGGGGGAGAAAGAGAGTGGGGAGGGAGGGGGGAGAACGAGAGTGGGGAGGGAGCGAGGGAGTATAAAGAGAGTGACAAAGGAGGGAAGGGGAGAAAGAGAGTGACAAGGGGGGGAAAGAGAGTGACAAGGGAGGTAGGGGGAGAAAGAGAGTGACAAGGGAGGGAGAGGGAGAAAGAGAGTGACAAGGGAGGGAGGGGGAAAGAGAGTGAAAAGGGAGGGGGGGGAGAGAGTGACAAGGGAGGGAGGAGAAAGAGAGTGACAAGGGAGGGAGGGGGAGAAAGAGATTGAAATCCATCACACACACACATAATCATGCAACCCTTACACACATAGAAACACACAATGCATTCCTTACACACACTCAATGCACCCCTTACAGACGCACACACTGCATCCCATACATACACAGAAACACACCTTGCAGCCCTTACACATACAAACACAGATTCACACAATGCATTCCTTACACACATATCAGGACATCCCCTACACACTCCACCCCCTGTGAACAAACTAATTGGTGGAACATGAAGGTGGACCCTGAGCTGTGTAAAGGGCCCCCAAAAAAGGGAGCTGCTTCCCGTTCTCCCAGAACATTGATTTTTGTGACCACAGTTACAAACAGCCTCCAGAGATCCTGTTCTACACCGGACCAGTGGTGCCAGACTGCAGCTAGAGCCCATCATCATCCTCATCTAGTTGTAAGTAGGCAATCTAGTATATTATTCGTGGCACTAACCTCTAATTTACCTCACATTAAAGAAACACTATAGTCCCCAGAACCACTGCAGCTTAATGTAGTGGTTCTGGTGTCCATAGCCTGTCCCTGCAGGCCTTTTAATGTAAACACGGCGGCACTGCAGCACTGGCGTTAGTTAACATGGCAGATCATATGGGTGGGGCATTGTGATGTCACATGGGGGGGCGGCAAACTTTACTTTTGCCTAGGGTGGCAAAAATCCTTGCACCGGCCCTGCCTGAATGGGGGTGCTGGAATGACGTGGAACAGTAGGAGCCAGAAGTGACTTGGGCCCCATGACAGGCATAACGCAGGGGGAGATTTTGCCTCCTCATTGGAAAGAGCCACCTAAGGCAAATTCAACAAACTAAGCATTGCCATTGTTAAAGGGACACTCCAGTGCCAGGAAAACAAATTGTTTACCTGGCACTGCAGGTCCCCTCTCCCTTACCTGACCACCTCTGATGTCCCTCGGCAGTGGTTTAGGGTGCGCCCACGCTCCTCCCCCGCCGACGTTAGCCGGCGCGGGAAAGTGATTGCACATGCATTAGACCTCCCCATAGGAAAGCATTGAAAATGCTTTCAATGCTTTCCTATGGGGATTTTACAGACATTGGAGGTCCTCACACAGCGTGAGGACGTCCAGCGACGCTATAGCACAGAAAACCTGTGCTATAGGGGCCCTATAGACCAGGAAGTGCCCTCTAGTGGCTGTCTAGTAGACAGCCACTAGAGGAGGATTTAACCCTGCAATGTAAATATTGCCGTTTATAAAATATTTACAGTTGCAGGATTAATGGTAGTGGGAGTTTGCACTTAGACCACTCCAATGAGCAGAAGTGGTCTGGGTGCCTGGAGTGTCCCTTTAATGATGCTTCCTAGAATCCATATATTTTTCCCCATTATACTTTTCTAGAAATTAATGTCCCCTGACAGAGTAACTGAAACAGTTAATATAATATCATATATGTTAAATCCCAAAACAGGCAATGCATACCTGCATGAAAAATTATTAAATCTGTAGCAAGAGAAATATATATTGTTTACCTTAAAAAAGACAGCTGGTACTTCAGTTAGGCATATTAAATCTTACTTCTTTTTTTTATATATTTTAACCCAGTGAATGGTTTTTGAACCACTCTCTCATTCTGAAACACCTTAAATGAACAGACCTAAACCCTAAAGCACTTCAGTATGCACCGTGCCTCGTGTGTGTCACATTGAATAGGTTGTGAATAGGTGTGAATAGGTAATATGCATATTTTTTTCTAATATTAAAGTGTTGTTCTTTTCTGTCTGTCCATATGTTTGTATGGTACATTTATTATAATGCTGCTGTCTTAAATTGTTGAAAAAGTGACCAAACAGACCCCCCACCCACTCACCCAAAAGTGATGTTTTCCTGTTTTATATAAACTGGTTCAAAGTAAATATAAGAAATCTTGGGAAGAACAAAATAGAGTTAGAGAGACAAACGCATTTGACCTTTCATGTTAGTGGTGTAGCCTTGACATGGCAGGCTGTTGATTGCTATAGTCACAAAGAAAAAGAACAGAAACGGCTAGCATTATTTTCTAAAAAGCATTCGTGTCACTCCAGACCACTGCAGGACTCTTTTTGCAACACAGATTTGTTTTCTTTAATCTAGTCATAGAGAGCCAAGAGAGTTGACCCTTATCCACTCTTTGGTTAAATAGTGCACTTTCTAGATGTCTGAAAAAAGGCAGTTTGTAGGCAAAAACTCCACTGACATAATAGCAATACTATGGTTATATGTTTACAACCTAAGAATGCAGAGGATTAGGAGATGTTTTATACAACAAATGTATATATATATATAAATATATTTATCAAAAGAGTTGTGTTGGGGAAGAAACTGTGGATAAAAACCCTTTCACCTGAAGTAAACGGGTAGTTAATACATTTTTAAACACAAATTTGTGCATGCCAGTCAAGCCAAGTAGGCTTGCTTTTCCCACAGAAATCTCACTTTAAAGGGACACTCCAGGCACCCAGACCACTTCTGCCCATTGGAGTGGTCTGGGTGCCAACTCCCACTACCCTTAACCCTGCAACTGTAATAATTGCAGTTTTTTTTTAAACTGCAATAATTACCTTGCAGGGTTAAGTCCTCGCATGCGCATTAGGTCTCCTCGGCCGGCGGGCGAGATCAGTCTCGCCCACCGGCCGACGTAAGCAGAAGGAGGAGCGGCGGGGGAGGAGGAAGCAGCGACGTGGGACCTGTCGCTGCCTCTGGTAAGTCACTGAAGGGGTTTTCACCCCTTCAGCAACTGGGGATTGGGGGGTGGGAGGGAGAGGGACCCTCCAGTGCCAGGAAAACGGATCGTTTTCCTGGCACTGGAGTTTCCCTTTAACAGTCCTCTCACTACTGCAAGGGATTCTGGGTAGGTGTATGCAAATTAGCCTAATTTTTTTCACATTATACATGGATTCCTTGGAGTATGTGCCTGCTGTATACAACAACTTTGAAACACAACTCAGGAAGGTTCTTTGTTGAGTTCATCTGCATAAGCCCACCCAAAATCCCTTGCAATAGTGAGAGCAGGCTGGTGCAAGGATTTTTGCCGCCCTAGGCAAAATAAAAATTTGCCCCTCCACCCCATATGCGCTGCCCACTATGTGACATCACACTGCCCCACCCATATGATCTGTCACATGAACCAACACCAGTGCTGTACACAGTGTGTGTTTACATTAAAAAGCCTGAGGGCGCTGATGGTGTAAATCAGCACCAGGCACCATGTACCATATATGGTGGACCTGCCCGGGACTCAAGATGTTCTGGGAAAGAGTGGCGAAACTAATAAGGGATTCAACAAGTGCAGAACTACCACTATGCCCAGAAATGTACCTGTTACAACTCCTCCCCACAGACATGCCAAAAGCTACAAAATACCTCTCTTATCATATCATAGTAGCAGCTCTGTCTACAATCAGCAGAGCCTGGCTCTATGAGGCCACTCCAGACATGAGTCTTTGTATCCAAATAATACAAAAAAACATGAAACCATGGCTAGAGAAGCTATACCCACCCCAAAAATTTTGGAGAGAGGCCTGGGATCTCTGGGATTCAAGGCCTACCTGAAAGGAGAAGAAAAAAAAAAGCGCCCCATTTCTCCCCTGGTGATTGGTTCCCTATAAGATAAACACACGTCTATCCACGTAGTCATACACAACTCTATGGCAAAAAAATAAATAAAGTTTCCTTGTCTGTTAGTGTGTGTGTGTGTGTGTGTCTGTTAGTGTGTGTGTCTGTGTCTGTTAGTGTGTGTGTCTGTTAGTGTGTGTGTCTGTTAGTGTGTTTGCCTGTTATTGTGTGTGTCTGTTAGTGAGTGTGTGTGTGTGTGTGTGTGTCTGACTGTGTGTGTGTGTTTGCCTGTGAGTGTGTGTGTATGTTAGTGAGTGTGTGTGTCTGCTAGTTTGTGTCTGCTAGTGAGTGAGTGTGTGTCTGTTAGTGAGTGTGTTTGTCTGTTACTGAGTGTGAGTGTGTCTGTTAGTGTGTGTGTCTGTTAGTGTGTGTTTCTGTTAGTGTGTTTGCCTGTGAGTGTGTGTGTCTGTTAGTGAGTGTGTGTGTGTGTGTGTCTGACTGTGTGTGTCTGTTTGTGTGTGTGTTTGCCTGTGAGTGTGTGTGTATGTTAGTGAGTGTGTGTGTCTGCTTGTTTGTGTCTGCTAGTGAGTGAGTGTGTGTCTGTTAGTGTGTGTGTTAGTGAGTGTGTTTGTCTGTTACTGAGTGTGATTGTGTCTGTTAGTGTGTGTGTGTTTCTGTTAGCGAGTGTGTGTTTCTGTTAGCTAGTGTATGCGTATCTGTCAGTGAATGTGTGTGTGTGTATTTAGAATGCGGGGCGGGGTAAAGGTTGGGTGGGGGTGGCGCGCGGGGGGAGGGGGGGGGGCTGAGTTTTGTCCTGCCTAGGGCACAAAACCAGGATACACCACTGCCTTTGGACACTGTGTACTGAGAGCTATTAGTGAGTCAGGAGTAGCTGACATGCTATCAGTATCTTGATGCTTTAAGTCTGTGTGCTGAGAGCTACTGGAGTAGCTCACATGTTTCATAATAGCAGCAATATTTACTAGAAAGCTAAAGTTATCATAGCAGGAGAGTATATGAGTATATCCTTTTGTGCCCAGCTCTGTGTGTTATTTCTTTGTATTTTATTCAGCTCTACCTGTTGTATGGATATCTCTGTAGCCACCCAGCTCTGTGTCTTGTATAGGTATCTTTTTGTTGTGCCCTAGTCTGTGTAATATATTTCAATTATTTTCTCAGCTCTTTTTGTGGTATGGATATCTCTGTATTAGACTCTATGTATGTATTTAGCTGTATGTATTTCATAATTATCTTTATCTATATGATCTGTCAGCAAGAAGGGAAAAAAAATCTAAATTAAGTTGTTTTGGTGCCAGGAGATCCCTCGGGGCATTCTTACCTTAAGGGATTAAACAGTTCTCAAACAGTTTAACCTCAAAGTTGAAATGATTGTCTGGTGTTGCTGTATCTCTCATGCAGAGAGAGCCAGCCTGCGTTTTGGATCTGTTCCGCCCTTTTGGGTGGAATCAGTCTGATATGCAAACAGGCTGGTTCTTTTTGTAATTGCACAAGATGAGCTAAAACCAGTTTGAGATCTGAGCGGGGACCCACCGAAGGGCAACCAATTTGAGCTGTTGTCCATTCTTAGTATTCTCTTGCACCCTATCTTTTCTAACCTCAAAATGAGCCTCCACCAATGATCCTTTGGTCCCACAGGCAGCATCTGTCTTCTGCATCTTAATTCTTAGGAAGCTCAGAGTGTCACTGGGCAGGAGCGCAGCTGGTTGACTGAGAGCGGTCAGCTCATGCTCTCAAGCAATCAGTGACTCCCTATTCAAAAAACTGACTTGAAAGAAAACCTATATTTTTTTTTAAATGAAATTGTTATGGTTTCTAAATTGTCCTTTTAAGGCTCACCTAGCCTGTAAATTAGAAGGTTTAAGTCCTGTAAGATAGGTATGGGTCACCATTCACACAAAATGGATTCTGCAGCTCTGGATCTGTGCAGAATTTTTACCTTTCTTGGGAAGTGGTGAAGGTGGCAAATTATATCTTGGAGGGATTCTTTATTGAGGCCTTTAGGGCGTATGGTCAAACTTAATATGTGTGTCAGTCGACCTATTCAGAAGATTATGAACATAACATGGAGAAGCAATTCAGTATCTTCCTTTTCCCCATCCAGAGTTTCAGGAAGGCCTCTAATTTGGAAGTTATTTCCCCTCCCTCTGTTAATATCTTCTAATTTCCAGTGTATGGTAAGTATTAGTGCTAAGTGTTCAACCTGTCCATCTTATAGCTCCATAATTGTCTTAGCTGTGACCTCCTTATCATCTGCTAAGTCTTGTACCCATAAGCCTATCAACTTCTGAGGCTGTAGGGCTTGTAGGAGAGACCTCATTACAGAGTGTGTCCATCACCATCTTGGATTAGTTGCTGGCTCTGTCTGATTCTTTAAAACATTGCCTCAAAGATGCTTTCTGTTGTCCAGAGGAGGTATTCGGGGTAGCCCCCGTAAATAATTTGCCCTTCTTGTTGGCCATTTATGTTGGCTTATCGATAATAATGGATGCACTGCCAGTTTAGCCATGGAGAGTAACTAATGTCCTTCCTGCTCGAATGGGTAGCCATGTCCTCCTTTGTTCACGCTTTCATTACTAATTGTCACCTAATTAGTTCACAAAGGCAGCCACAATCCTCTTAAAATCCATCATTTTAGGAAAGTCTCACAGTCTCTTTATACCAGTTTTTTCCATCCCTCCTTCTATATCTAGTGCTTCCATAGTACCTTCAGACTCTCTCTTTCTATTCTAGTACTTTAACTAGACACAGGCATTGTCTTGCATGTCAATCACTGCTCATTACGTGTGAAAAGTGTGCCCTCATTTTTCATTTTACAAACAGTGCAGATTTAAATAGAAAATGTGAACTTTTATAAATTAGCCTTGTTACATCCACCTGGCTGGCAATTAAACAACATGTCCCGGTACTTCCTGGTTGCTTAGCTGAGTGGAGCTAAACTCAAGAGGCAGGCAATTGCCCAGAGCATCTGACTAGCAAAGACTTATCATTAATCTGCATTGGGAGATCTGTAATTGGACAGCCACAAAAAGTTTGGGCAGGATTAGAAGGGGAAGGCTTGCAAAGCAGTTGAAAAGAGATATTTTGCAAACTTTTTCAGACATACCCCCAATGTAAAAAAAAAAATGCAAAGTTAAATGCATGCATGTTTTAATTTGGGAATATCTAATAATCAGTGATTTATTTATTTTTTGTATTTAGTGTAGCATCCCTTTAAGCTTATTTCAGCAAGCTCCTGTAGTACCTCTACAATTCTTGTTTCTATTGAAATTATATTTTTCTGTCAATTACATACTGTTATGTATTCCTAAGCACTGTGTAATATATTATATATAATAATAATGACATTTAACAGCTATGAAATACACATCACAATCTATACATGTGTTATTTAATAAATACAAGGACCTGGCACTCAAAGTAATATACTGTAAACTGGAGCTTTATTGGGAATGCAACCACACTGTTCCTGCTCTTTTAAGAGCCTTTCTTAAACTCGAGGGTCGAACATATGAGATTATAAAATGCAAGAAAATCCTAATTCTTTGTTTGTAACAAAAACACTGATGATACAATTAAATGATTACTTGAATACTGTCACATGGGCAAAAGCTGGTTTGACAAGTCTAAAGTAAAAATGTGAAAACAAATTCCTAATAAGCAGTACATTCTTAGTCCTTAAGGGGATAAAGGACTGTAAACAAAAGGTGAACCTAGAATTTGTCCCAGAGCAAGTTTCCTTTTTTTGTTTGTTTGTTTCTTTGTAAATCTACTTAACATACAAAGACAATTCCTAGCCAAGTAATATTTGCAATTACCTTACCTGTAGCCACCTGTGTTTTTCTTCCTGTAATGTCAATAAAGTAAACATGCAGAATAAATTGCAAATCTAAACTGCAGTATTACGTTTTGGTCCATGGAGGTAGCCTTCAGGTATAATTTAACTAGACAACTTTTCAGAGTAGAGAAAATATTTTAGTACTTTTTGATTCCAACATTAATCCATTTTATACTATTTATTTCAAAAGATGTTCAAAAAGATTAATGGATAAAAAGTTTGATATTTGTCAAGAAATGCGGAAGATTAGAGAAAATTAGTTTTGTGTTCAAGTAATGCCCTAAATAAATGGATTATGAGCAACCTAGCCTGTACAAGTTATGACAAATTTGACATCTTTTATTTCGGAGTATATAATAAATGTCATAAAATATTTATTTGTGCAAAACTGAAACATAGAAAAATATCTATTTATACATTAAATAGAACAATGGACAATTAAAACCGTGAAATGAGAAAACGTTTCTGATATTATATTGACAAATGAAATGGTTTATATAAAAGCCAACATGAAGTCCATCACGGCTGTGTTAAGTTAGGCGCATGTTTTAAAACAATAGAACAATATTGATACATTATGTTCCAATTTTTCCTGTACCCACTCTAATGTCAAATATGTCTTCAATCTTCTATAGTGAAACTTCTGAAATTGGTGAAGGAGACATGACAAAAAGATAATACGCCTGAAGTCAGATAGTATCTGAAAATCTTTCCTTTCAGTATATAATCCCACTGACATTTTCCTAGCACTAGTGCCATTATCTCACCCTTTGAAGTACTCAATGCTAATAGATCTTGTTCCTGGTTATCACTGTGACAATGTACACAGCGACAGAATTCACTGATCTCATTTTTAGCAGATCTATAGCACTAAGGTAGTCTGTTTGACCAATTATGATGGATCCATTCTTTTGTCTGTTTTAAGTTTATGTATCTCTTCTGTTCAATATTATTTGTCCTACTGTTTCACACTGCAGTGTAACATTGTATGTATTCACGTGTGTGTGTGTGTTTTTCAATGTTTTGTCATGTATTTTTTTATCTGTGTTAAGTATAACAATTTTCTCATATTGGTGTCTAAAAACTAAATATGAACCACAAATCCCAGAATGCCGTTGGAGTGTGTCCAAGTAACACACAAGGACAAGTTAATACAGTAGACACAGCTGTTTCTAAAATTATAAAAACACGATCAACCCTTGTTACACAAAAGGTAATCATGTCACATCTCATGAAAATGCCATTAACTGAAAATGATGTAAAATGTAAATGATGTTGCTATTTATTATCAGCTGTGTATTTTTGCTATAACATAAGTGTTTGGTTAAATTGAAAAGTCATGGTTTGGTAATGTATGAGGAGTCTGCATCCATGCTCTCATTCACTTACATGTGTTTCACATATGAGGTAGGATTTTCCAGCAATGAATATACACTAATACTTTTCTCAGTGTCCAAGCATACATTTATTTCTTCTAATTGGGCATATGGGAAATGTAAGCAGAATTTTAATTACAACAAGCATTTCTATGTAAGACACATTTTAATGAGGTGTATTATTGACAAATTGTAGATATTAACATTAAGAAAACACACCGATCCATTTGAAGCAAAACTAATAAATACAGATGTCAGATATATAGCATATATACATATATATGCTATATATCTGACATCTGTATTTATTAGTTTTATATATGTACAGTATCTCACAAAAGTGAGTACACCCCTCACATTTTTGTAAATATTTTATTATATCTTTTCATGTGACACTGAACACTGAAGACACTGAACACTGAAGAAATGACACTCTGCTACAGTGTAAAGTAGTAAGTGTACAGTGTATATACAGTGTAGACATATATATGCCATGTGTACCCTATAAAGGGTTAATAAGTGAGCAGGGGTTTACCCCTTTCTATCTCATTTGAGATTTTACCTTATAGCTGAAAGTAGCAAGATTAATTGTTAGTAGGACGACCTTGCCTTGACAGGGCAAGTGAGCTTGCACTTTAATGGCATTGGAGTAATCCCAAAATCCTCCTGTTTAACTGTATGATAGGGATTTGGAATCATGCACAGGTAACTTTTTTCCCTTTCATGATATATGATATATGTATAGTGTATGGCAGCATTTGCATTTCTACGAACTTGACTGCCATCTTGTAGTGCCTAGGTTCGGTGCAGTGCTGAGTAGTGATGTCACGAACATAAAATTTTCCGTTTGCGAACGCGAATTTCCGCAAATGTTCGCGAACGGGCGAACCGGGCGAACCGCCATAGACTTCAGTAGGCAGGCGAATTTTAAAACCCACAGGGACTCTTTCTGGCCACAATAGTGATGGAAAAGTTGTTTCAAGGGGACTAACACCTGGACTGCGGCATGCCAGAGGGGGATCCATGGCAAAACTCCCATGGAAAATTACATAGTTGATGCAGAGTCTGGTTTTAATCCATAAAGGGCATAAATCACCTAACATTCCTAAATTGTTGGTGGGGGCCATAAATCACAATGGGGGGACCTACTGTCCTCCCCCCCACCCCCACCCGTGGGGGGGACATACTGTCCTCCCTACTGGGACCTACTGTCCTCCCCCCGGCCCCCATCCCTGTGCGGTGGGTGGGGGCCATAAAAATAATGAGGGGGGGACCTACTGTCCTCCCCAGTGGGTGGGGGCTATAAAATAATGAGGGGGGACCTACTGTCCTCTGCCCTGGCTCCCACCCCTGAGCGGTGGGTGGGGGCCCTAAAAAACAATAAGGGGGGACCTACTGTCCCACCCCGGCCCCCACCCCTGAGTGGTGGGTGGGGGCCCTAAATAAAAATTCCCCCCGAGGGGGGGTCCCAAAGCCCCTAGTCACCCACCCCCCACCCCCAAAAAAGTTACCCCCTACCTACCCCCCTCACCCTAAACAATAGTGAGGGTGGAATAAAATAACTAACCTGTAAAGAAAAATTCAACTTACCATTTGACGTCTTCTTTTTTCTAAAACCTTTATTTTTCAGCCCCAAAAAAGGTCAAATAAAAAGCCATCATATCCATCGAATTTAAAATAAAATAAAAATACCCGAGCGCAAAAAAAAATCCAGACGACAATGAAAAAACCTGACACTAAAAAAATGAATCCATCTTCACCCATGGAGGGCTCTGCGCAGACTGAGCTCTGCAGGGCGGGGGAAGGCTTATAAAGCCTTGCCACACCCTGCAATTAGGCTAAGAACACTCTGATTGGCTGGTTTAAGCCAATCAGAGTGCTCTTTGTCATTTTACACAGCGTGGGAAAATTCCAAAGAACTTTCCCACGCTGTGTAAAATGACACAGTGCACTCTATATTCCCCTGTATAACAATGTTTGGCATTTAGTGAATATTCCCCTGTATAACAATGTTTGGCATTTAGTGAATATTCCCCTGTATAACAATGTTTGGTATTTAGTGAATATTCCCCTATATAACAATGTTTGGCATTTAGTGAATATTCCCCTGTATAACAATGTTTGGTATTTAGTGAATATTCCCCTATATAACAATGTTTGGCATTTAGTGAATATTCCCCTGTATAACAATGTTTGGTATTTAGTGAATATTCCCCTGCATAACAATGTTTGGTATTTAGTGAATTTTCCCCCGTATAACAATGTTTGGTATTTAGTGAATATTCCCCTATATAACAATGTTTGGTATTTACTAGTGAATATCCCCCTGTATAACAATGTTTTGCATTTAGAATAAAAATAAAAAAAAATGAATGCAGCTTCCGAATGAATCTAAATTGTATGCTGTCTAGGAGGTGGGAGGGTCTGGGAGGGAGGGTCTGCTGCTGATTGGCTGGAATGTGTCTGCTGACTATGAGGTACAGGGTCAAAGTTTCCTCAATGATGACGAATAGGGGGCGGACCGAACATAGAAACATAGAAACATAGAATGTGACGGCAGATAAGAACCATTCGGCCCATCTAGTCTGCCCAGTTTTCTAAATACTTTAATTAGTCCCTGGCATTATCTTATAGTTAGGATAGCCTTATGCCTATCCCACGCATGCTTAAACTCCTTTACTGTGTTAACCTCTACCACTTCATCTGGAAGGCTATTCCATGCATCCACTACCCTCTCAGTAAAGTAATACTTCCTGATATTATTTTTAAACCTTTGTCCCTCTAATTTTAGACTATGTCCTCTGGTTGTGGTAGTTTTTCTTCTTTTAAATATAGTCTCCTTCTTTACTGTGTTGATTCCCTTTATGTATTTAAATGTTTCTATCATATCCCCCCTGTCTCGTCTTTCCACCAAGCTATACATGTTAAGATCCTTTAACCTTTCCTGGTAAGTTTTATCCTGCAATCCATGAACCAGTTTAGTAGCCCTTCTTTGAACTCTCTCTAAGGTATAAATATCCTTCTGAAGATATGGTCTCCAGTACTGTGTACAGTACTCCAAGTGAGGTCTCACCAGTGTTCTGTACAATGGCATGAGCACTTCCCTCTTTCTACTGCTAATACCTCTCCCTATACAACCAAGCATTCTGCTAGCATTTCCTGCTGCTCTATTACATTGTCTGCCTACCTTTAAGTCCTCAGAAATAATCACCTCTAAATCCCTTTCCTCAGATGTTGAGGTTAGGACTCTATCAAATATTCTGTACTCTGCCCTTGGGTTTTTACGTCCAAGATGCATTATCTTGCACTTATCCACATTAAATGTCAGTTGCCACAACTCTGACCATTTTTCTAGTTTACCTAAATCATTTGCCATTTGGCTTATCCCTCCTGGAACATCAACCCTGTTACATATCTTAGTATCATCCGCAAAAAGACACACCTTACCATCAAGACCTTCTGCAATATCACTAATAAAAATATTAAAGAGAATGGGTCCAATTACAGATCCCTGAGGTACCCCACTGGTGACAAGCCCAAGCTTCGAATATACTCCATTGTCTACAACCCTCTGTTGCCTGTCACTCAGCCACTGCCTTACCCATTCAACAATATTGGAATCCAAACTCAAAGATTGCAGTTTATTGATAAGCCTTCTATGTGCAACAGTGTCAAAAGCCTTACTGAAATCTAGGTAAGCAATGTCTACTGCACCACCCTGATCTTTAATTTTAGTTACCCAATCAAAAAAATCAATAAGATTAGTTTGGCATGATCTCCCTGAAGTAAACCCATGTTGTCTCTGATCTTGAAATCCATGTGTTTTTAGATGTTCAACAATCCTATCCTTTAACATGGTTTCCATCACTTTCTCCACTACTGAAGTAAGGCTTACTGGCCTATACTTGCCCGACTCCTCCCTATTACCTTTCTTGTGAATGGGCACAACATTCGCTAACTTCCAATCTTCTGGGACTACTTCTGTTAACAATGATTGGTTAAATAAATCTGTTAATGGTTTTGCTAGTACACCACTAAGCTCTTTTAATAGCTTTGGGTGTATTCCATCAGGTCCCATTGACTTATTTGTCTTTACATCGCATATGTTCGCCCGCCGTGGCGAACGCGAACAAGCGATGTTCACCAGGAACTATTCGCCAGCGAATCGTTCGGGACATCACTAGTGCTGAGTCATACAGTCTAATGGGAGTTACTTATTGATGACTAAATCCATGCTTTCAGCTCCAAATAACAGTTCCAGCTCCAAAAAAGGGTGCTGCAGTAGTGGAGTGTGAATAGAGTATATGTCTAGCAGGAGTCCACCAGAGAGAACAGTATCAGATGCAGTCCTGTCAACACTCATATGTTGCTCTTTAGAGAAGGGAACATGCCAGGCAATAATTCTAAGAAGGTGGAAATCATAATAATATTTACTGAATTCTGAAAGGCCAATGTTTCTTGTTTAGGAAAAACAGTTGGATATGGTGAACTTTTGCACCCTGACTGTTCTAAATGAACTGTAGGGTAGCCAAAGTCATGGGATTGAAAACGAGGATGGAATAGCTATTGGGATGGTTTGGAATAGATACAGGATATGGGGTAACAGATTCATTTTTATTGCATTTAATCTCCCAAACCAAGCAGAGCAAACCAGTCTGTAGGATATGCATAAGCAGCATAAGCAGCAAAATGTTTTCTTCTTTAAAGACAAAAATGTCCTAGTAACCCGGATACCTAATATTCAAATTTTGGACTTATACCGGGTGAAGGGAAACTGTCCCCATACAAGGATGGACTCTGATTCAGTATTTCTCTATTTCGGACTTGTTAGCATTCAGTTTAAGGTTGGTCAGTAGGTCATATTTATGAAAGACTTTTAGAATATTTGGTCATTAAACTTTGAAATTCTCAACCATGAACATATCATCATTCACATATTCTACTGCCTTATTTTCATCTTCTCAAAATATGAAGTCAAAATACTCCAATCCCATATGACCGCATCCATAAAATGCTCTAGGGAAGGGCCAATATTTTAGTAAGGGCTTCAAAACAGATGGGCAGAGATAAGGTGTTAGCTGTCACACAAACTGAGATTTTCACCCTCTTTTTACAGCATTAATATAAGAAATCATCAACAGAAAACCCCATTATGCAAAAGGGAGTATAGTCCCTTTATCAGTTTCGACAAGCGGATGTCACCAAATGATTTATAATATCATAAACGGAGGCCATCAGGGCCTGGGGCTTTGATAAATGGGATAGCTATCTGAGCATATTGAAGTCGCCCAGGAGGAGAGATCTTCGGAGCCTAGCAAGTGCCCATGTAAAAGGTCAAACCATTACTGCATGGTTTGCTACATTACCGGGGAACCTAGCCAGGGTACTCCTGGCATCATACCCACAACAGCAGGCTTTAGTGGTCATGATGCCTGGCATAACCGTTTAATAGTACATGTAGCTTTTCCATACTTCAACCTTTCCTCCAATATACCAATCTTTCTCTTATGATTTTTAATTATACCTCTATGAGCTTTATAGAATCTCTACTGTTTCAAACTTTTCCACGACAACTTTATATCCTCATTTATATTCTCCCTATATTTTATGCCATCAAAATAATGACAGCTTATCCTAATAATTTGTGACCAGAAGATAAACTCTATTTGACTGAATATGACCCTTGAGTGTACCTATCTTACCTATAGAAAACATATCTACTTTTGAGATTTGTTTCCAGATATTTACCTTTGGGGTGAGTTAAGAATTACATCATCAGACAAATTGTTACACATAAGTTATCTCTAAAGGCCTGGTATTATCCTTCCAGAGATAGATTACAATATATCGTTCAAGACTTACAAATGGACTTGTTAGTACTAACCAAAACAAATTGCTATTGCTAGATGCCATCTATAATAGTTCATCAAGTTACACAAACTAAGTTGGAGCTAAAGAAATAAACGGGAAAATTAATATTTATTGTACTAACCATATAAAGAGCAACACCTGGTTTTTCTATATTTTTTTCTTACCATGTGCTCCAATAATTATTTTGGCTGAAGCTGTTATTAGTTTATGAGTTTATATGCATGTGCCTCTGTAGTTCCTCTCATGTTCCACCTTTTGCCCCATGCAGCGTGACCAAAAATCTCAAAATATTTCCTGCTTGCTGGAGGCTTCTTTTGAGTGTTAGACATGAAAAAAAAAAGGATGTGGATGTTGCATGTGAGTGTGATTGGGAGCACTTAAGAAACTACTTCCACCAAATGGGATTTAAATCAAGCAAATAGAATAAGCTGAAATGCCCCAGGCACCAATCTATAGCATAAATAAAAGAGATGCCTATTCAAAGAGAATGTGTTTATAAAAAAGGATAAAGATTAAGTTACTAATTCTCCTCTCAATAAGAAAGAATGGGTTAAATAAACAAAGGATAGCTCTCATCTTACAGGAACTGTATCTTTTTAACACCTATCAATGATGCCACTTAAGATGCAGTCTCGGTTTCAATGATGTGCACATATTTTGTTCTGTTTATGTTTCCTTGCATTTATTTATTTATAACTTAGTTAAAGCAAAATAAGTGAAATGTCTATGGAAAGTTAAAATTATCTGACTTGGACACCAAAAAATAAGTGCCTACAGATAATAAACTGTTGATTGCTTCATAACATTCTACACAGCAAGTCTTTTATCTTTAGTGTTATTATTATTATCATTATTATTATTGGCATTTATATAGCGGCAACAAATACCGTAGCACTTTAACCCCTTAAGGACACATGACATGTGTGACATGTCATGATTCCCTTTTATTCCAGAAGTTTGGTCCTTAAGGGGTTAAAATACTATAGGAGAGGGAGATTTAACAATAAATGAGACCATTACAAAAACTTACAGGAACAATAGGATGAAGAGCACCCTGCTCAAAGGATGAGCTTACAGTCTAGATGGAAACTATTCTATTTCAATCCAAGAGAGCACAACTGTAATTTCTGATGTAATGATACATTCTATTAGATATATACTCATGATTTTCTTTTTTTCAAAATGTTAGTTTTTTTATATTTCAAAAAAAATTATAAATATCTAATATAAGACTGCTGGCACAGTCTGGCATTTGATGCAAAGTCAAAATGCTGCATGATTTCATGATTTCATAAATTCAATACATGAGTGACAGGATTATTCACTAAAGTGGCAACTGTCTTCCTGCAAATTCAGACCGACTAAATTTGTACAATTCACTGGGGCCAAATTTGCAAATAAATAGTTGCCAATTCTTATAAAAGCTACTGTTACAAACTACTGTCATAAGCACGTTTTGATAGCTAACTCCATGGGAGAAAGGGTTAACTCAATAGAGGTTTCCAATATACTCACATATTTTAAACATATTTAGTTATATGTATATTATAGTATTAATTTGTCTATATTATTATTATTATTATTATTATTATTATTATTATTATTATTATTATTATTATTTTAATCATTTGCCTGCTAGCTGTTTGTAATGCCATTGTGCAAATGCAGTGGATTTGTGTAGATTCACTTGCAAAAAGCAAATCCGGTCTGTTTGTTTATAAATATGCAAATGCTCTATTTATAGGGTATTTACACTTGAGAATTACTGTTTTATTTTATTTTTTATGTTTTTGCCATGTGCAGCTTTTATTGAGATTTTGTAGAATAGAGAACTAGTGAACAACTATTTCAAAATAATATGTAGGGATGTGCATGGGCAAAAAATTTGGTTCGGTTCGGAAATTCGGGTAAGTAAAAAAATTTGTCTGCTTCAGTTTGGCACTTCGGAACTGCTGAACGTCGTCACTTCGAAACTTCCACTCTTTGGAACTTCGGCACTTCGGACATTCATAAGCATCCGAATGGCATGAAATTTGTAAGAATGTACATTCTTAACAAAACGAATTTCACATGTCTATTGCTCATTTCACTGGACAAGGAATAGTGAAATTGGATTGGGCAAGCAAGCATATTGGTCAAGATTTCTGTCATCATTCATGTAATTTTCCCTCCCTCTCACTTGTTTTGCAACTTTTCGACACTTCAGAGCTTCGGAGCTTTGGCGCTTCAGCACTTCCGAACTACAGAACTTTGTCATTTCAGAACCTCGGCACTTCGGAAGTTTGGCACTTCGGACATTCGTAGGCATCTGAATGACCGAATAGCGTGAAACTGGTACGAATGTACATTCGCAACAAAACTAATTGCACATGTCTAATAATATGCAATGCTAAAATGAACGATGCTAAATATGGTTTCAGATGGTTGCAAATTAGATGAGCTGCTTCTATTGAAATAAGTTAATAATTGAATAATTGAATAATTGAATAATTGGATTTCAGTAAATATTATGAGCACAGTTGCAGTTTGGTTGTTTTTACAAAATTAGCTTGTGTGTACTGCATTCAGACTTTAGCAAATAACATAACCCTAGGAGTGTGTGTAAGTAGGAAATCAGAGGAAGAAGGTAGCCAGCAAAGTGGCATAAGATCTCAGCAAGTTTTGGCACATTATCACATAGGTAATAATTATAATACACATTTAGTTTTGTGTAGTTTTAACAGTAAATCCAAAGATCACAAAATGATTATTACCCAACTTAATAGCACATTTGTATGTATTGGAAGGATTAAAGACTGAGTTGAGCTTGCTGACTTTAAAATGCTACAGCTGGAGCCCTATCCACTGCCCTATCTCATTAACATATTACATTTTTACTCAATTATAGTAATGTTATGATTACATGTTATCATTTTAATATGTTTTACATCACATTGGACTATTCAATGTTTTCACTTGGTATATTTTTTCTAAAATCAAACTGTTTCTGAACTATGGATTTATTGCGTATTTAATATGTTTGAATCCTGACATGTTGCAATTCTTTTCTCAATAAGCTGACTCTTAAATATACAAACACAAAATAAAGCACTGCGTGGTGCTTTATTTTGTGTTTGTATATGATTTTTGTATCACACAGCTACGTTACAATACCCCTTCCCGTCTTATTAGAGATTCTTGGCTGATATCAGCAAATCTAATGGCTAGTGTAGGACTTACATTTTGAGGCTTGCCTTGGTGTAGCAGGTGAGCTTATATTCAAATAGCCATTGGAATGAAACTAAGAGCCTCCATTTTGTTTAAATGTACATAGGGATTTGGGTCAGAGCGCAGGTAACTTTCTCTTTGACTTTAAGATATAATGAAAGCAAGGAGTGTGAGGCTTTTCCTGCTGTTTTTAACTATGTGAAACTACGCTAGACGTCATCACAATTTGCATGAGGATGTCCCGCATCTTGCAAAACCACAGGAAAGCATTGATTGCTCGCTGCGCGTGTGCATTAGGTTTCCCCTCGCAATAACGTTGGAAGAGGTGAAGATGGAGATAGGCAAGTGTGTTCATGGTTTTAACTAGGGATGTGCATGGGCAAAAGATTCAGTTTGGCACGTCCCAAAATTCATGATTTATCCAATTAGGCACTTCGGTTTGGTTCGGCACTTCCAAAATTCGTGACTTCAACAATTCGTGACTTCACCACTTTGGTTCGGTTTGGCATTTCCAAAATTTGCGACTTCGGCAATTCAGCACTTAGGGACTTCCGCACTTTGGGACTTTGGCAATTCAGTACTTCAGCAATTCCCTAACCCCCGCCCCTAACCCTACCCCTAAGCCCACCCCTAACCCTACCCCTAATTCTACCCCTAACCCCACCCCTACCCCTAACCCTACCCCTAACCCCTAACCTTAACCCTACCCCTAACCTTACTCCTCACCCTATCCCTAGATGTGTAAGTGGTTGCGGTGGTTAGGGCTAGGGGTAGGGTTAGGGATAGTGTTATGGTTAGGGTTAGTGATTAGGGGTAGGAGTAGGGGTAGGCTTAGGGGTAGGCTTAGGGGTATGGTTAGATTCCTGCCATTATTCACATAATTTTCCCTCCCTCTCTTGTTTTGCCACTTTTCAGAAATCCGAAGCACTTCAGCACTTCCGAAATTCGGCACTTTGGCAATTCGGCAATTCAGTTCGGCTCTTCTGAAATTCGGCACTTCGGCAATTCGGATATTCGGAATGAAACAAATTACACATGTCTAGTTTTAACCTTCTGACTGCCATGAGGGAGGCTGCAGGGGCAGAGGGTATAGCATTAGGTCTACAGCTAAGTATTCCTAACACTACAGTGTTCATTTACTAATATTTTTAGTTGAATACATCTTTTATCTCTGTGATAAATTATGTATTCAATAATTAAGGAGAGATTTATGTTAAGGTGAACAAGTCACTTTAATATTAGTACTGATTGGTTAAATGTGATGTTATGTGATAAAAATGTAGAATATTAACTTGGAAACGGGATTTCAGGCGTGTTTTAACATGGTCAAAATGCAAACTTTGTTTTACTTTTTTGGTTTTTTTGGGGGGTTTGGTTTTCTGGAATTTCCCTCAGGAGTCAGGAGCTGACTTTTGTGTTTGTTTTTTGTTTACTTTTTTGTTAGGAATTTTGTTAATCTCTACAAGTATTGCAACCCGGCACAAACTAGTGTTTAATATCAAAATATTTGCACATCATCAAGCCCTATCCTTTTTTTAAATTTTAAGAAATATCTGACCTAAGCTACACTACAGATTTTAGGTAGGCTATGTAATGAACAATAAACCTGGTGGTCTTAATTGGGTGAGATTTGGTCCAGGGCAGAAAACAATCTCAGGTGGTAAACACATTTCTAAACTCTCACTGCAAGATAATTACTTTATTATTCACATGTAGAGGTATAGAAAAAGCAGTATTCAACAAATCATGTTTATATTCCTGAAGCCTAACTGGGGACAATTCATTAAAGAGTAAAAACAGAAATGTGAAAACAGAACTGTAATGTTATCTTGCCAAACTAGTCACCTGCAAGTTGTTTTATGATTTCCCTTCATTGAAAAGAAAAAATAAATACAATAATACATAATATATAACAAATGGAACACCGTATGTTTTTAAGATCTCATGCATGCACATTTAATAATGTGTGCAACTAGAATCTAACTAATGGAACATGTATTATTTCTTCTATACCACACCACATTGTACTTTATAATTAAATATATTATACATTTATTTATTTATTTATGCTTATAAATGATCTTTTAATTACAGATATAGACAAGTCATGTTTTCAAATATCACCATGCGCAGTAGATCCCTTATCCATTATTTACAGCAGCTGCTATTACAGTATTTCTGGGAATATAGCAACACTGTTATATATAAATACATAAATATAGAGATAAAAAAAAAAGAAAACACCATGGGAAATGCACTACACTGGTCCCTACAGACCAGAATGAAGTGGTAGAGGTTAACACAGTGAGGGAGTTTAAGCATGAGTGGGATAGGCATAAGGCTATCCTAGCTATAAGATAGGGCCAGGGACTAATGAAAGTATTTAGAAAATTAGGCAAACTAGATGGGCCGAATGGTTCTTATCTGCCGTTACATTCTATGTCTCTATGTTTCTATGTAATAAAACACAATATTTATTGGAGCCTCTAAATCAGGTGTGGGGGATACACTTTCAATGCATGTAACATTTTATGGTCTTATTTAATAGTTTGCAACATTTTATGACCTTATTTATCTTAAACATTTAAAATATGGGGTTGTTATTTATCTAGACAACTCCTTTATCAAGTACATATATCATCTAATGCCTCAGAGTATAATGCCTAGCTAACACTCTTAGATTAAAGAAACCCCCAAAACACTTAAAATGGTACGGTCACACCAAACCTAACTTTTTCATATTGTTTCCTCTTCTATTCCTCTCTCCGAATCTGTTATTATTTTCATCCTTTCTGATCCAATTTTCTTTAGAACATAAGACAAAGTAGGGACAACTTTGTTTTATGCATTTTTCCTACGCTTGACTTTCTTTGACCACATTTCCTGTGTCAAGGAGAAGAGTGAGTACTATATTTGAAAAAAAAAAAAATTAACATTTTTTAAAGAAAACTATTTCAGAAAAAAAAAAAAAGATTCTGAGAGATAAAAAACAAACAAACAAACAATAAGAGAAAGGTAAGTTCGGCGTGGCAGTGCCACTTTAACCCAAATCTTGCCTTAAAATGGCACTGTCACACACCCTGCAAAATAGGTATTATGAAATACTCTTAGTAACTGTGTTGGAATTTAACTGGAAAAAAACCTAAGGGAGTACTTTGTCTTGGAGTTTTGCCTACACCTGGCACAGCTTGAGAATGGACAGAGCTATTATCATCGAGCTTTGTCATTTCCCCTGGCTGCAAAGAAGTTAACTTTATTTATGGAGGATATGGTCCTCCACAGACCACACAATTGTACTCTTGCACATTGCAGTGACAGTTACTTTGGCTCATATCAGTTAAAGCACCAACAGCAGAAGAAGACCAGCAGGAAGACAATGGTGGCACCTACAAGGTACAGGTAAGTAAAACTCACTTTTTCCCCCCCAGCCACCAGACCCCCAGTGGCGATGTCACTCTCGGGATCTTTACAAATTATACAAAGTACCCAGACAGAGACAGATCCACTTTAACCCTAATTTTTAAACAAATCCTATAAAATAAAAGATAAATAATCCAAAAATATATATTATAAAAAAATAAGCCAACGAGGGGTTTGGGAAACATTCATAGACCACGCTACCTTCAGTCTCTTTATTTTTTGTGATGTCTCCAGGATGCCCTGGACTTTTCACACAAGTTTCCAAGACTATTATAAATAGAGAATTATGTTAAAAATATACACACAAATAAGAACAAATTTGGAATACAGAAGTCATAAAGGGTCATAAAAATACTATGTTTTACACCACCACATGAAAGGAAACATTACTTTTCAAAAAAATAGATACGCAATAGCAAAAACTTACTCTATAATGCTTTTGAATAGAGGTAAATTGCTTGTTCATCAACATAAAACTGCTCCAACTGTCAAAAGGCTAGAGACAAACAATGTTCTAAAATGACTGCTGCACATTAAAGCAAACCATGCTGTTACAAATATTTTTCTCTGACAGTACTGGCATTTATGGTATATTTAAACTCACACAAAAATTGTTAAAAGTTGTACAAGCATTTCTTTTAAAGTGTGTTTTTTTTCTGTTATTCAAAGAAAGAGCTTATTGAAATTGGATAGAGAAAGTACTTTCTATGGTGGCCATTAATCTCAGGAAAATGCTGCTTTTGGGAGAGTTAGAATTTGAAAGTTTTTGTAATTAACTTTTTTTTCGAAAATAATGAATTGTTTTAGATAAAAACATATTTCAATATAACAATTTTACCCCCCAAAATATAATATTAAATGATCTCTGAATGTATCAATTCCATTGTTTAAATTCTTTGTTAGGTACATAAAGCTATACACGTTCTGAGTGTGCATTAATCTTTTGGCCACATTACTAGTAATATTAATTTGTGTGAGATCTATGTAGCGCTAACCGTGAAGGCTAATTCTATAGACTTATGAGTACAGTCTGTGTATATTATTAATTTAAAGTGTGGCTGGGTCTCTTTTCCAACATGAATTGTATAAAGAAAAAGTAGGGAGCACTCAGCAGAACATGCCTGGTTTAACATGGTGCTGTATAAATGACCACATTCATATATATAATTCATATGCAACTTTGTAAATGATATTATATTGTTGTACACTTTTCATATAATAACACTTCATATAAAAAAGCCATTGATCTATCAAAGCTAATTCAAATGAATAATATTATCTTGGCTCTGGATTCCAATCAACTGTCATACATCTAGTTCAATGACCTTACTTACACTGATTAGAACTTTAACAGCAATTAATAGGCCATGGTATGTCACTTGTATATTATAATTCTGCATTAGACATTTACTGCAGTCAAACGCCTGACAAATTGGAAATTACGCCATGTTTAAAGGACATTTGCACAATGGTATGTTACAATGTTAACTGATAATCGAAAACTCAAAAAAGTGAATTTTACTGCTGAGGTTTTTCTATTATATAATCATTATTGATATTTTATATATTCACTTTTTAAGTGATTGCCAAGGGCACACTTCTGAGATGATTGATCAATACTAGAAGTGTTTTGTACTTACACAACTTTAGTTACAATATTAATAAATTGCAGTTGTCATGTAAAGTTTGTAGAGTAATTTATGTGTATTATATAAGTGTAACACATGGAATTCAAACATTGCTCCTGACAGATAATTGTCAGAAAATCAGTATAAAGAGATCCAGAAGGACTGGTGGGCATAGCTACAGTATCAAAATATTGAATGTAAAACAAATACAAAATGTATTAGTTATAGTTATACAAGATTCATGGTGGATTACAGAAATTACTTAAAAATCACAGTAACAATCTAAATCTAAAACACAGAAAAAATTATGAAAATATATAAAATAAAATAACACATTCTTGTTGTATCCAGACTGCAACCAGAATATTATGTTAACAGATGGCAAGTATAAACTTTAATATATAAATCAGACACATCCTTATTATGCCCATACTGACATATTTTCACATTTCGTTGTTACTGTTTTCCAGTTTAATGTTACTCATTTGAACCTGCAACCCCCAAGGAGGTGGGGGGGGGGGGCAGATTATTCTGATGATGTATTAGCCCACTAAGCTATCTCACCAGCCTCTAGCTGAAAAGAGACTTGCGGCCATCAAGTTCAGTCTCTTTCACATATGTTTTTTTCTGTTGATCCAAATGGAGGCAAAAAACCCTGTCTGAAGTGCTTCCATTTTGCAACAAACTAGGAAAAAATGTATATATTGCTTTATTTTTCTGTCCTGTGTCAGGAATTTTTTTTTCCCTTCAGTCACCTTAGGTAGCATAGTCTGAGGGTTTTCCAATTAGAAGATTTCCCTGAAAAGGAAGTAGGCATATGTTAGCTTTGATGAATTATCTGTACCCCATGTTCTCAACCAAAAGGATCTCTTTGCTAAATCTTATTGGCCCATAGCTTTAGATATAAGCTTGGTAAGGACTACCAATGCTTCTGTGATATCTGAAGCGAATTTTAAATCCTTTTTAATTTCCAGTAATGTATCTCTGTTAGTGCCTTTATGGATGTCTTTACTAAGCATATCGGTCCAGACCCTTAGAGCGTTTGACAACAATGCTTTTTTTCCCATGTATAATTTTTTTTATTATAAGTTTCATCATATACACTATGACAAAATTACATTTAAAACAAGAATACATTTGAACGCAGTCACACTATGCTTCACTCTGTTGGTTTTTACACTCAACATAAACACGAAAACATGCACAACAATGTATATATTATTTGTACAATTACAGGT
Source organism: Pelobates fuscus (assembly GCF_036172605.1). Lineage (NCBI taxonomy): Eukaryota > Metazoa > Chordata > Amphibia > Anura > Pelobatidae > Pelobates > Pelobates fuscus. Next base: position 329,105,300 of record NC_086317.1, on the reverse strand, counting down.
AGCATATCCTTTTTTAAAGCACTCGGCCCTTATCAAGTGTAAATCTGGTATATTAAAAGGAAAAAAATAGTATCCCCCTCTAATATCATGTTACCTACATTTCACATAGTGATATTTTACCCGTACTGTTCACATAATACACTGGTAAGGCCTGTTTGACATTAGGGTGCAAATTACACCAGTAACCAAGATGCTTGAGTATAACTAAGTCTGCAGTCTAATGTACTTTAAGTTACACTGTGTCTCATAGAATTTGTAACCATTTATACAACTTTACATTTGCGCTCATTTATTTAATCCTAAAAAACTTCAGTTAGTCTGCATAGTAGTGGCATAGGTGATTGCAAAACGATGCATAATAAACATAACATAATAAACATAACATGGGGTAAACAGGGGGGGGGGGAGCTAATAGCCTCTTATAAATAGTAATCTGGTAGGTACTAAATGCTATTTTCCCAGTGTGGGATCAGGGCCGAGGCCCGAGCTGGGGCAGGTTAATACCAGGATAACTCAGTATCAACCTGAGCCAAGTAAGCTAAATTATATTATGTATAGAAAAGAGATCATGTTGGGCACATAGTATACTAATATACTCCATATAACCTTAAAATGCTACTTCCAACTCTTAGCCTTGACCGGTTTGATGGATCTGTAATTTGATGTAAAATGGGTTACACTGTATCAAATATTCCAATTAGTCTACGTGATAGTGATATGAATGACTGCAATACAATGCATAGTAAACATAAAAAAATAAACAAAGGGATGTGTAAAGGTGAGGAGAGAAAAAGAATACTAGCCTGTTATAAGTAATCTGTTAGATACCAAATGCTATTTGTCGGGGACGGGATCACGGCCTAGGCTGAGGCCCAGTTTGAAACGAATTGATCCAGGGATAACTCAATATCAGATTAGGCCATCTAAACTTGATTATACATTACAAGAAGTCCCCATGTTCTAAACAGTGTTCTATGTTTTTATAGTATGTTCCCTTGCATAAAAGCCATTTTACAAGTATTTTACAGAAATTAATTATATTATTTCACGTGCTATCATACTATTGTTATATGCTGCTAAACTTAGGATTCTTGCTTATTAAACTAATTTATTCTGTCATATATCTTTTGTATGCAAGTCTCTAATCGTTATCCATCGCTGCCACCACATTATGTATTTTTTTGGCAGTTCGCCATTCATTCATAATTACTCGAGGTATCAAGACGGGTTATAACCTCTGTCAAAGTAGGGGCTAATAATTGATTCCACTTATGTGCGATAGCAGTTTTTGCTGCTATCAATGTATAATTATTATTAATAAATCTTCGGGATCAAGGTTGGAAACATATGTAGAAGATAGCATTCAGGGTACCTTGGGACATCTTAAATTTTTTTTCCAAAGCATTCCATAATGGAATAATTTTTGGGCATTTCCTTAAAAATATGTAAAAGGGTACCTTCTTGTCCCTGGCATCTCCAACAAACCGCAGGTGTGCCAGGATATATGCGAGCTAATCTCGCAGGTACCATATACCATCTCCTAGTTAATTTACAGTATGCCTCCCAATGTGCTAGGCTATTAGAGGCCCGTTTGGTGGTCCTTAATGCCTGGTACCACGCTGTGGGTAGAAGTTGTTTACCCAAGTCTCTGTCCAAATGTGGCATATAGGGTACTTTATCATTGTCTCCCAATGTAATAAGGATGTTAAAGCTCAAGGATAAGGCTTTTAGGTTCGGGAGTTTCCTCTTGCATTTATGCACAAAAGGTGGTATATGTGCATTATCCTGCGTTGTGAGTGATGTTACACTCATAATATTTTTAATACGCAGGTAAGTAAATAGTTCCCGAGATGGTAGAGAATATATCCTTTGAAGTTCGGGAAATGGTTTAATGCCTGCCTGGTTATATAAGGAACCAACTGATAGAAGCCCCTGCTTTATCCAGGGATTGTAAGAGAAGCAATAGTCTGGATTGGTGCCTCATGTAATAGAGCCTTATCTATTTTAAGTTTGGATATCAACTGTCCCCATGTACGTAATAATAATTTTGTAGGGGGCATCATCTTGCAATACTGTTTTGGTCTAACGAAACCAACCCAAAGGGCCTGTTCTACTGTACCATGTGTCATGCACGCGTTTTCTAATGCTAGCCTTATTGGAGGTGAGGTTCTTTCTAATATTGATATACCTTGTGCAAATATCAAAGACTTATAATATAGGTATATGTTCGGTATGCTTAGGCCACCTTTCGTGTATGGTTGCCAAAGCAGGTTTTTGCGCTATAGGCGGGGGTTTTCTCTTCCAAATATGTGCATTATTAACCATTTGGAATTTCTTCAAAAATGTATTTGATAAGGCGATGAGAAGCGTTCGGAAGAGATATAAGATGTGTGGTAGTATCATCATTTTTATAGATCTACAATTTTCTGTGTCAGAGTAACTCGGCATAAAACATAAAATATCAAAATACATAAAAATACATACAGAACATATAGGAACCCACAAATATTATACCCCCGGATAGCCTGGATCTGAGCGCCCAAGTTGTCCAAATGGCGCTCAGTTCCCACGAATACAGTCGAATCTCCACCGGTGTAACATTTTGACCGACCTCACATGAGGCATCTGCCCAAATCAGTTCCAGAGTTTCAATTTCGGTCAATTGCGGGAGTTCCAAAACATACAAAATGCCGAACGGTTCAACTGGCTAATAAGTAGCATTTGTTCGCCTTGTTCGTGCGAAGAAACCTAACGAACTGCACTGTCCTGGCTTGTAGCTGAAAGAAGCAGGCTTGTTCGTGCGGCAGAGTGTCCGACTTGAAGTTCCAGACCCTGCCTGCATTCGTGCAACAAGATGGCCACCGTTTTCTCCAGCACTTAGCGTTCGGTTATACGGGCGGTGGCCACACAGAGAGAACACTTAATTCTGTGGTTTTCTTTGATGTTTAATGAGCCAGGGGTGGTCGGTGTTCGGAAGATGATAGTTTCCGAATGGGTAAAACATGAATGGGGTTCAGGAATGTAACATATACTTTATCTTTTTGATTAAGCATTACATATGAATATATATTGGAATTTAGTATGGAAAGTGGAGTCCAACGTACAGTATTCAGTAGATTTGCAGACTATCACAATTTTATTATAAATGTATTACAAATTACAATTTTGTTGCAAATGTAGTATATAAAACTGTTTGAATATTCAATAATATACAAAGCAAATTAGAATTTAAGATAACTAGGGCCCTAATTTCCTTCTATTTTGTGCAATGTTCATATTTTTGTATAGCACTGTGGTTTTGATTCATTGGGCCATGAGAAAATTTTAAGGACTTTATCTGAGATTGTACTTGTGGAATGCAAGGAAAAACACAGTAACTGCACAGTCACCATCACATTATTTACCTCCTAATCTATGTGTATGGAGTGTGTTAAGGATATCATCTCAGGTTAATAGGTGTGTGGTCCTTCTACATTTTTGTGCAGGCACCTGCCACTCAACAGGTGAGTAAGACAAGAGAGTTGATTTGCTCTTACATGGCTCATTTGGGAACCTAAAAATGACTGACACATTTTTTAGATATCAATTTATGTTACCTCAGCAGCAGGGTGAGAGCAGTGCATTGAAAAACATTGCAGTGCTCTCTTATTTTTCTCCATGCATTTCCAGGTTGTTTTAAGTGTTTGCATGCTTTCTGATAAAGAATGATATTAAGAAACAACATTTACTTTTTCTTGGTTGTAAAAACGCAGGCAGGAAACTAAAAACGAGAAATGTAGCTAAATTGTGCTGGCCATGTTTAGCTTTAGTACAATGCAATACTCGGTAAATTGGGAATATTACCGAGAAATGTGTTGATTTGTATGGTAATGGAAACCAGCTTGAACTTTTTTTTGTGCATTTACGTAAAAATAATAATGATGAGGAATATCAATTTGTGTGAAAATATTCTAGGTCATATGATGTGTGAAGGTCATCACTCAAAATAACTAGTTAGAAAGTAAATGCTTTTTTAATAAGCTTTTATGATACAACAAACGACAAAAAATAAAAAAATTCCAAACATTCAGGTCAAGTGAAGGAGAAACAAATTTTCTAGAACATGCTTATCTCTGAATAACCATGTCCAACCACACTTTGTTATTATATGAGTCAAAGTGTTCTAAATTATATTGCATGTATAAATTCACTTTATTAATCCAGGAGATTATGTAAAATCTAATAAATCATTTGAAGACATTAATTATTATTGTTATTAGTGTTGTTTTTTTGTTGGCATTATTATTATGATTGTTATTTTGAAAAATATATAACATAAAGAAAAAAAAATCTCATGTGAGGTAGTTTGTAGTAAATGTTCTCAAACGAGAAAAGAAGAAAAAAATCCAGAGATATTGGTTTGTTTAATTTGCAATGTGTTGTTCCCCCAAAAGAAAGAGTAAAAATATACATGACAACGTTGACTGAATGTATTTTTTAGACATGCGATATGAAGCTTTAATCTTGACTTAATGCAAAATCATATATCTAGAAACGGTCAATTAAAATGGTTTTTCTATAGCTCTGTTATTTAGGCAGTATTATTTACATTATTATATGCCTTAATGTGTCTTCAGAAATTTAGTGGTTGAAACCTTTCTATATGTATAACTACACCAGCCATGTCACTTTTGTTTTAACATAAACAACATATCCATTCATTGGTAAACTTAGTAAATGGGATGTGATAATATTTGGTGTTAACAATGATGGGGTCATAATTATTTTTCCCATTTACCTCCTCCTCATAAATCCACTTGTTACAGCTCTCAACTGAACTAGAATTTTTATATACGCCAAGTACAACATCTGTAGAAAGTGGAACTACAATTCAGTATATAGAAATGGAAGACCACGGTATCTGGATTATCCACATTTAGCCCTGATGAATAGAAATTCACCCATTGTTCATATGCCATGCTTACAGTGGCTAGCAGCTTTTAAGACCTGGCTAGTAGCAAGGGTTGAACTTTTAAGCTCCCAACTAGCTTCTCATTCCAGTTGATCTGTTTTTATTTCCCATTGCTAATGGATGCTTACTTGATATGATCTGTAATACTCTTCAAACTTGCCTTTCAAGGTAACTGTATTGTGTTCAGCATTCCTGGTAGAGTTATCTAAGACCAGGCTTTCTTCATGAAATCACACATGTCTGTCGTGTTATGTTTCTAAATTCAACACTAGGCAAATGTAATGGTCAGCACAAACTTGGAATATGAGTCAGGCAGCTTGATTTTAAACAAAAAAATAATAATTTTCTAGAAAAACTTTATTTAAATAGCAACAAAAAGTCATACAGGACTCTTACGTAAGATATTGAATACTCAATTAGTGTTTTTTTTCTTTGGCTATCATAGGTAAACAATGTTAAGCTTCTTCATGCTTAGTTCAATGTTCCTGATAGCTTCCTCTACGCAATTTGGTGCTTTTTGGGAGGAACTTATTTTTGTATCTATTTGACTCCTGCTCTTTCAGTGTATCCATCTCAAGTCAGGTTTAGGACAGCAAAGCAATAAGCTACAGGGCCTAATTTATCTGGAATATTTGTTACCTGTCAGTATATTGAGTGAAATAAAAGGCCTTTTTTTTTTTTTTTTTTTTTTTTTTTTTAACCAAATTCCTTGTGTCCTATGAAATGTTTATCCATCTTTTCACAATATCAGTGCATGCTGGACTAACTTAACTGTCATTAAGTATGAAACAGCTGGTGGAGATCCTGACTGGGCTCTTTGGCTCTTATTGTGTGGATATGTGTCCAACATCCAACCTGTGTGACTTCCTGTGTTTCTCTAGCTGTGTATGTATGAGTATTACTTTGTTGGAGAAGGAAAGTATATAGAGCAAAATGTTGCCATATAGAGCAATATCGGTACAAATTAATAACATATGGGTTACTGTATATATGGAACAATATGGCAGCATAGAACAATATGTATAAGATAACATAACATAACCACATATGGGGCAAAGTGACAATATATAAAGTCCCCTTTAATTGGTGTTATGCTCTCCCAGCTCAGCCCACTACAGTCTATAATGAATGCTTCAGCCAGGCTCATCTTCCTTTCTTCTCACATCTCCCACACCACTCTCCTCTGTGTGGGAGTTGCTGGCCCAGTTCTGGAGGTGTGCCGAGACTGCATGCTGAAGGAGGGCCACCCAATGAGTATTGGTGAACAGGGGTGCAACCAGGCTCCTGTAGTATCGGCGGGTGTTCTGTCAGCAGGAAGGAAGTGACAGCTGACAACTTTCTCAGTAAGAGGCACAGCAAAGGCAGCAGCAGGGGGAGAAAGGACTGTCCTGCTGCAGGTCCCACACACATTAGCCTCAGCAAACAGCAACCCAAGTAAACCATCCTACTGCAGGCAAAAAATATGCTAACAGGAGGGTGGTTGCAAATATAGAAATTATTATGGAAGTGCATGGGAAAAATATTTAGTTTGGCATTCCGAAATTCGGAGCTTCGGCACTTCGGGACTTCGGTTTGGTACTTTAGAACTTTGGCACTTCAGAACTTCGACATTTACAACTTCGACACTTTGGTTTGGTACTTCGGCACTTCGGCAGAGGTAGGGTTAGGGGTAGGGTTAGAAGTAGGGTTAGGGGTAGGGTTAGGGCAGTGGCGGGCTGGGACAGGGGGCAGGGAGGCAATTGCTTCCCAAGCAGCCCTAAATCCAGGGCCGTCTGCATCCTGCAATAAAAGGAAAAGTCAAAATCCTCTGCTTCTGGCTCTCTCACTGCCTCTGACTGGGGACTCTCTGTCTATCAGTGTGTCAAATCAGGGAGTGTGTGTGTATGTCATTGTTTGACAGTGTATATGAGAGTGTGTATCTGTCAATGAGTGTATGCATCTATCAGTGAGTGTGTGCGTCTGTCAGTGTGTGAGCATCTGTCGGTCGAAGTGCGGCCTTGACAGGAAGGGGAGGGAAACATTTAAATTGGGGGGGTGCCCGAGCACCATCTTGCCTAGGGCAGCACAAATCTTAAATACACCACTGGTGAGGGGTAGAGTTAGGTGTAGGGTTAGGGTAGGGTTGAAGGTAGGGGTAGGGTTAGGGGAAGGGTTAGAGGTAGGGTTAGGGTAGGTTTAGGGTTAGGAGCAGGGTTAGGGTTAGGAGTAGGGTTAGGGGTAGGGTTAGGAATAGGGTTAGGGTTACCCTACCCCTACCCTAACCCTACCACTAACCCTACCCTTAACCCCTAATCCTACCCCAACCACTAACCCTACCCCAACCCTTAACCCTACCCCAACCCTTAACCCTACCCCAACCCTTAACCATACCCCTAACCCTACCCCTAAACCTAACCCTACCCCAACCCCTAATCCTACCCAACCACTAACCATACCCCAACCCTTAACCCTACCCCAACCCTTTACCCTACCCCAGCCCTTTACCCTACCCCAATCCTTAACCCCACCCCTAACCCTACCCCTAAACCTAACCCTACCATAACCCTACCCCAACCCTTAATCCCAACCCTTTCCTGTTTGCCACTTTTCAGAAATCTGAAGCACTTTAGCAATTCGGAAATTCGGCACTTCGGCAATTTGGTTCAGTTCAGCATTTCAAAATTCGGCACTTCGGAACTTCAGCAATTCGGTTTGGTTCAGCATTACGAAATTCAGCAGTTTGGAAATTCGGCAGTTCGGCACTTAGGACATTCGGAAGCATCCGAATGTCCGAATTTCTGAAATTCGTCTGAATTTGCATTTGGAACTAAACAAATTGTACAGGTCTAAAAATGATTACATGTACATGTGTGTCAGTGCATATCTGTGTGTCAAGTTGTGTGTATGTATCATTTTGTGTATGTGCAATGTGTCAGTGTGAGTCTGTGTATCTGTATGTGAATGTGTATCAGTGTATTTGTATCATTGTGTATATGTGTATCTGTGTGTAGAATTCAAACGCCAACATTCACACACACACATACTCCATATGAAAACATGCTTACATTTAAATACATAAACGCTGCTCAGTACTAAATACAAACTTGCAAGGATGGGCAAATTATAGATCCCTAGCTGGCAAAGCATTGTGGGCCTTGTTATACAGATGGGGATCTAAATTTTGATCCCACTCTAGCACAAGGGTGACCTCCCAAAAACATTTTCTTGCAACAGGGCACACTTTAGTTCCAGCACTGCTCTTGCGAGCAGTGGAGCCCAGTACATGTGAACTTCAGCTTCCTAAAAATCTCTCTAACTCTCACGCGCCTAGACAGAGCGTTGCCGCGGTTTACCATGGCAATGCTCTGCATGACAAGCAGACTGGACTCACAAGAGAGAGGAGCTGTCGGAATGTAAAGATCATATTAGCTGGGTCCCCTCTGCACAGCACCTGGCAGTCTGCTCAATGCCACCGGACCACCAGGGTGTGTAATATCCCCCCTTCCAGGACACAGGAAAGAGGTATTGAGGGGGGAACAAAATTAATGGTATACATTTTTTTAAATTAATTTTTATACCCACAGAATGCCACCCCTATCCTATCCCACAAATATACTCACACACTTTGCATCCACTTACACACACTGCATCAGTTTCACACACCCTACATCCTTTTGGGTGGCCACTGTGGGTGGATTCAGTGGTAGGCCCTGTGGGCAGGCTGGGGGTGGGCCTCAGGGGGCCCAGACATTGAGTTGTGTAAGGGGCTCCAACATTTCTGATGGCAGCCCTGCCACTTGCAATGTATGCTTATTTGAGTAAGGCCAACAGCACCTTCTGTTTATGCATGTCAAACATGTCTTGTGGCAAATGCTACCTTGTTAGTCTACCTATTGTATAGCACTCCAGAATTTCTTGGAGCTTTAAAAAAAAATGTAAATAATAAGTGGTGATATATACTGGGCCATGTGAGAAAATATGCATTATATTGTGGGCAAATGTAACAAAATATGGGACCATACACATTAGGATAATGTGACAGCACATATAAGGAGTTAATAATTGTGCAGGGGTTCTTAACCCTCTCTTTCTCATTAGAGGTTTTTAGGTTATCGCTTGGGGGAATTATAGTACACATATTGGTGATATCTGTCACATTTCAAATCTTGTCAAATGTGAGACTTGGACATTCTTTTTCACAACATAAAAATCATGGATTCTAGTGACAATGTTTGAAAATCATCCATTGTACAGCGCTATGGAATTTGCTGGCGCTATATAAATAATAAAATAATGCTAATAATATGCCAGTGAAAGGATCAAAACAAATGTGTAAAAAAAAAAACCATTCATTTTGGAGAGTTGGTTTATTCATATCAGAAATTTGCATAAAGAGTAAATTATATTCTTGTTGGGGGATGTTTTTTTATTTTTTTTAAAGTTGGTTACTTTATGAGTTATTAACTACAGGAAAAAATAGCCTGGCTTTCTATACAATTTGATAGTCTTTCACCAACTAGTTCGCTTGTCTCTAACAAATGCAGAATAAAGCCTAAATAATTCTCAATAAATGCGTTCTAAAAATACTGACATGGAAAATGATCTGCCTTCACATCCTAATATATCTGGATTACTTTAATATATATGCAGAAATATGAATAATTGCAAGATAAAATTGAGTGATAAAAGAACATTCAGACATTCTTCCAATCCACAGAGATAACTGGGATAACTTAAAATGATTTATCCTTTCATGCCTTCCTGAGCAAAATTAAGTTTATACATGCTATGACAACATTTTGTACATTAAGATTTTTTATCACTGAAATCCAGTGAACTCAAGGGAGATCAAGTGGTGCAAGACTCATTAGGGGAATTAATAAGAACACTTTCCTTAATGAGAAAATTCTCTAAACAGTTGATGTTAAGATCCCACGTTAATGAATATGCATATGTACAAATTATGTATAATGCTAATATATATAATATTATACATTATGTATAATGCATACATATATATTTGTATATATATATATATATATATATATATATATATACACACACACAATATATACAAATATATATGTATGTATTTATTTTTCATATATATATGACACAGATGATTGCTGGTATGAATTGATAGGCTAATGCAGGGATATTCTTTGCATTAGACATACCTCCAGCAGAGGGCAGTGTGTTTCTTTAATGAGCTTTTCCAGGGAGTGCATTTATTTTATTTATTTATTTATTTATTTTATCATTTTTAAACTTTTTGTCTCACTCACCTAAGCTTCTGTAACATTATTTAAGTTACCCCAGTAATATTGTCATAGACTGAAGGGAGCAAACAGCTGTACGTTTAATGTCACTCATGTCAAAGTTTCCAGTAGGCATTACTGGCACACACATGGATGTATGGAAGTACTGCTATGTGTAGCTTTCATGCTGTGAGTAATATATAGGGACACGCAGAGTGTAGTACAGGCTTCACCAAACTCCAGCCCTCCTGATGTTGCTGAACTACAACTCCCATGATTCTCAGGTTATATATTTCATTCATTCATACATGGGAGTTGTAGTTCAGCAACACCTGGAAGGCCGGAGTTTGGGAAAGCCTGGTGTAGTAGAATAGTAATGTGTACCGGACCTTAGAATGGCCGGGCTAACGTCACAAGAACAGAGAGTAATCAGGAACAAGCCAAGGTCAGGGGAGCCAGAAATCCGGAACAAAGTGAGAGTACGAAAGCCGAGTCAAAGGAGTTTAGAAGGTAGAATAGTCAAATGTAGCCAAAGTCAAAACCAAGAGAAAAATACAAATATATAACGCGCTATTGGGACTATAAGAACCACAACAGGGCAATGAGTCATGTCCTGAACTCCCCTTATATACTGTGTTTCTTTAATTTGCTGCCATGCCCTCAAAATGTTCAAATTTGAAAGTTTTAGCGGTCCGTGACATCATTAGCGTCATGACGTCAGTGCGCACGTGCCGTATCATAAAAAGTGGCGGGGCTATCATGGCCAGCGTGAGAAAGGCTGGAAAGAAGAGAGGGAATTCTGGAAAGGTCCCTTTCCACTTGCAGGATGTCTCTAGTGTGTGGCAAAGCCTGTGCCAACACATAAGGTACCCTGGCACATGCATACCATGCACCAGTTACCTGGTAGCAGTGCATTTGCATGGATATGTGAATATGTGAAATCAAGATCAAGAATAGATAGATAGATAGATAGATGCCAAAATACTAGTTTTTCTGTATACAATGATACCCTTTTTATTGGACTAACATGATACTTAAAAGACAAGCTTTCAAACACTTTCCACTCTTCCTCAGGTCTGAAAACAACTGAAGTTGTTAGAGAAGTTTGAGGGGGTGAGTGGGGTGACATAATAGCATAAAATGTGCCTGAGAGTAAAAGGGGCAGATTGGTTGATAAAAGCCAGAACAAGTGAATAAAAAGAGGAGAGTCAATAAGCTAATAAAATTCAAACAAACAAAAACAAATAAATATAACGCTGCATATATAATTGCTTAAAGGCAAGTAAAGCAGAAGTATTGACTAAGAAAGGTTGTCATTTAAGTATTATTTTAGTTCAATAAAAAAATTATCATTTCATACTGCAATACACTGGTATTTTTTTGCATCTTTTCTACTGGACTAATTAGGCTACTCCAATCTACATATACACAAACATATACTGTACAATATTTCTGATTATGACATTTATCTGCTATGTTAAAAAGGTCAGTGTTATTTTCTCATTAATGGATAGGAAATCTAGCCACGGTAACCACACCTACACTCACTAACAAAGCCACTTATTGAATGAGAAAATTGTTCAGACAATACTTATAGCTAAAAGCTTACTTACAAGGGTTGCATGAGATTGTGTCTGTAATAAGGACTTCACTTTATGCAGACGCTGAATTGTCTGAATTGGTGCAGACAGAGACATTCATGTCTAGTACAACTGGTTAGTACAGTAGAAAAGTAACTGGCATTTTAGGACTGCATTTTGCTTCGGGATGAACCTTTGAACTGGCATCTTATATAATATTTATGTAATATATGTGTCCCCCAGTTACCTTGGCAAAGATGAAATATGCCTTTATTAAAGTGAAATTTATAAATCATGGTGCACAGTTATATAGTACAAACAGAAATGGACCACAAAAATTAGATATTTTTTATTTTGAAAATCAAATCAGTGAACTATGACTCTCCATATATTCAACCACTCATCCATCCATTGTCTTCTCCACAAAACATCTCATTTTGCCACATTGTTTTACACTTGTACACAACAATGCATATTTACTGCAATATTAGTAATATCATAAATGCAGTGATTTGTATTTATATTATGAATATAAATGAGCCAGCTTACTAAACTAAATTACTGTTAAACTTGCTGAGCCTTGAATTTGCATATATATATATTTAATACATTAGTAATGCATAAAGAATTTATCAGTCAGTTACTATCTAATTATCATGAATAGCAATCACATTGTAGCCTGTTAGTCTGTGCAACAATTTAGTTTTATTGCTCAAAGCAAAAGTAACACAGACTATCTGGGATGTGTCTAGTGATATGTTATAGTAATTGTAACTGATAGTCAGACCAGACTACTAATTTAAAAATACTATGGCTTGGGACAGTTATTGTAATACAAAATAGTTGCAGGTCAAGTTGCTAGATGGGGCTGAAATTGCCATAGCTGCTAAACTAACTTAGTGCTACAAATCATTTACACGATTTGTGATCTTTACAATTGCAACTCATAAACTGACTTTTGATATTAATATTTCATAGCATAAGTGGAGACTTTCACAATGCTGGGAAAATAACTGACATAACCCATGTAATTATAGCAGCAAATAGTGATGCTTGTGCACAGTGCATGTAGCTATGACTATGGGACTCAGTAATAAAAATGTATGCTGGGGTCTGCGATCCCCAAAATGTAATCACAGACACACCAAAATATTACCAACTTTAGTGCCATCACAATGTTCTCATTGGTGGCACTGAAAATATAAACGAATAGAAAATATACATGCTGGGGTCCATGAGACCCGAGCATCTAATTAGAGAAGCCATCACACTAATAGAAATCTTTTTAAGATCAATAATTAAAGGGACACTATAGTCACCTGAACAACGTTAGCTTAATGAAGCAGTTTTGGTGTATAGAACATGCCCCTGCAGCCTCACTGCTCAATCCTCTGCCATTTAGGAGTTAAATCCCTTTGTTTATGAACCCTAGTCACATGTGACTTGCACAGCCTTCCATAAACACTTCCTGTAAAGAGAGCCCTATTTTGGCTTTCTTTATTGCAAGTTCTGTTTAATTGAGATTTTCTTATCCCCTGCTATGTTAATAGCTTGCAAGACCCTGCAAGAGCCTCCTGTATGTGATTAAAGTTCAAAATAGAGATTGAGACATAATTATTAGATACAATTATTTAAGGTAAATTACATCTGTTTGAAAGTGAAACCATTTTTTTTTTCATGCAGGCTCTGTCAATCATAGCCAGGGGAGGTGTGGCTAGGGCTGCATAAACAGAAACAAAGCGATTTAACTCCTAAATGACAGTGAATTGAGCAGTGAAATTGCAGGGGAATGATCTATACACTAAAACTGCTATATTCAGCTAAAGTCATTTAGGTGGCTATAGTGTTCCTTTAAATAATAAAAAGAAACAACAAATCCACTGTTGGCCAGTTATAGCCACCCAACTTTCCCTAACCCATATGTATGGAATATTGAGGGCTGCAATATCAGTAAGGGCATAAAAGTGACCTCTACTCCTTTCCTTAATTTGGTGGATTGTAGGGTGAAAAATAATGAAAAGCTGAGCCAGAGAGTGCCCAGCCCCTTGGCCACATATAGACCCCATTTTGGGGAACAACTTGGATTGTAACTGACCCAGGTAGTTGACTTTGCAAACAACTTGTCTTTAGTAAGTTTTGGGAAAGTTTACTGCAGGCTAGCACAGTTGGGGATTTGTGGATAAGTCACCATGAACTTTAGTAATATTATTTATATTTGCTAATTTCAGTCACAGTCAGCTTCATGTATATTTTGCTTCCATAAAATAAAAATTGGATATATCAGATATCAGAAGTGTGTAAATCCCTACTATACTGTTCCCTATTCTCTAATCACTTTTACAGGCACTTATTAAAGATGACACAAAAATTGCCCACAAATCCTGAATATTTTGCATCTGTGTATAGCTACATGAGTTTAAATTAAGCGAAAAAAGTATTATTTTATATGAATAAATCAATTAAATCTGTTACATGAGAAATTCCAGATCCCAACGCTATATTTTATGAACACAACAATCTACAGATTTCTAAAACGTAACATATAAGCATATTTTACAACATGAATGAAAGGAAGTCAAATCCCATCACCTCATCTTGTGAAATTCTGACAGCAAATACCATTGTTGAAATGTAATTCAATACATGGCTTTAGAAGATATTACAGTAGCTGGCTTAAAAAAACAGCAGAATATTTAGAGAAAATCAGTAAAAGAACATATACTATACATAGTATAAATGGCTTTACTAGAAGAATAGAACATTTTAGAATAAATAACAAGCCATACAAATAACAAATGTCCTAGTATGTATTGGGATATATGTTATTATTCATTTATTAACATTACTCCCCCCCCCCCCCCAAAAAAAAAATATATAATTTTTTTTTATTACAAATGCTTTGAAAAAAATACTTAAAAGAAAAAAAAAACCTGTTATTTGGTGATTCCAAACTGGTCTTAAGTGCAAATGTCTGCAAGCAGTAGTCACAGCACTAACTGTAACCACTAGTTTCACACTAGGATGCACAAAGCAGGTTAACTTCCAATCATAATATTTTTGAGCTCCACAGTGGCAGAAGTTAGGCAAGAGAAATTGTTTTTTTTCCTTTAACTACCCCCCCCCCTTACCCCCACTCCCCCAGGTAAAAAAATACATAAATACAATTCTTATAGTAGCTACCGCAAGCTATGTCGATTGTTGACATTAATAGAACTTCAAAAAACATATTCCATGCATCTAACTGAGGACTGAAACACTAATTAATTGCACAGAACATTAGATATCTGGCAACTGATTTCACTTCTATCCATTTACAGCCACTAAACATAAACATAGGCATTGCTGGGTCGGGGAGAGAGGGAGGCATACTTTGATGTTTGAATCCTCAGATTTCTACTAGCACTGGAAATGCCAGAAGCATATTAGTATTTTTCGTTTTTTAATTGTTAATATTTTTTATTTATTTATTTTTTATTTAAAAAAAAAAGGTCACTAGATGGTGCTGGGAACAGAACGTTGCTGCATATCACTCTACTAAGTAGTGTGGCTGTGATAAGCTTTTATTGGAGTGTTAAACAACATCACAACTATCTTTCAGAAAAAGAGTTATGCAAGAGTTATTAGCTCAGACCCAATGTGTTTCTGTAACCTAACAATGCCACTTACCATACATATTGGCCAGTTATCTAAAACCTCTGTGTTTTGTGTTATTCTAAAGCATTGCATTGTGTCTGCTGGCTGTAGGCTTTCTAGCTTTATACAACAGAATCATAGTGGCAATCTTTGATCATTTAATTAATAGTATCTTGGCACTCTCGGCAACATAGCCACTAAAGCAGGTTTGTAGTGTTCAAATAATCACAGAACAGAGGCTAATGCCGAAGTACTAACTCTCACCATCTGTCGGAAACAGCATATGCTGAAAGTATTTGAATAAACATATGGTGCAAAACAAGGTGTTCAGACACAACTTTAAAACAATCTGCTTAGAAGGTTTACATAGCAATTGCTGAAATGAAAACAATATAGATACGGAATACATAAATCAGTGTGTTTACGTGACTGCATGAGTACGTTGTGTATGTGTGGCTGGGTATAATGTACATCTGAGCTTGTTTGCAATATAAAGATGTATTGGTGGGTATATGCCACTGGATGAGTGTAAGTATGTAACTAAATGGGTTTTAAGCAGGTTAAAATGACTGTGTTGGTTGATGAATGTGAGTAGCTCACATGATATGCAGTGGCATGGCAGTGGTATATTATCGCGAATTAGGAGAATATGAATGGTTCAGTCCCTAATGTCAGTCTCAGGCAGAGCAAGACTAAATTTCTACCGCCATTTGTAGCCTTGTAACTTCAATGGTTTTCTATCAGACACAAATAATTTGTATGAGCTGTTAGATGGCAGAATAAAACTGTGGCAACTGTGTGAAATGCATTACCCTGAATTTTCATCTCTTTTCTCTTCTTTTTTATTTTTATTACACTGATCTTTCATTTCTTTCATGGCATTTCACCTTCTTTTGTACTTTCATACAAATTCTAAGTCTCTTTGTCCTCCGGGAGGCATAACCACCTAGCAAAGCTAGTGGGTATGCGGCAGCCTCCCGGAGTCAAATGCCAGAGCTGAAAAGGCTCGCGCTGTGCATCTGCACAGCAACAGCCTTTCAGCCAATCAGGTAATCAGGAGAGCCGTGCTGAGCGCGGGATTCCTGATTACCTCAGATTTTTAAAATGGCATCATTGATGGAGGACTCTATTTCTGTGTCTGCCACAGATTTAGTGGATGCCTCTCTTAAAGGCAGCCCCATCAATGTAAGAAAGCTCCATAAAAGAGCTTTCCTTGCCAGGGAACTTTCCTCTTCATCATCTGAGGAGGATTTGGTCTCAGTTTTAAATAAAAAACATAAAGGAAGACAGCTGGTCTCTTCCGACAGTTCCTCGTCTGAGGAAAACTTCTCCGCTTCTCCTTCCCCTCATACTCGTTTGAGTAAAAGAAAATTTAAAGGGACAGGACCCCAAAAAAGGAATAGTGTGTTTACCTCGTTTGAGCACCAGAAACACCTTCCAGAGGAAAAGGGCAAATCTCGTTGGAGGTTAGATAGTCCCTCTCCTTCCTCTTCTAGAGCGTTCGCTCATTCTTCCTCCCAAAGCCGTCCCAGTTCCAGATACGGCTCTCCAGAAATAGACTGGGAATCCAAGGAAGTGGTTCGTTCAGCGGCTTCCACTGAGAGAGGGAAGCTAAGCAACGTTCAGATGGCCAGAGTAAGTCTCCTAGGAAAGACTCTCCCATCAAAATTATTTCACTCCAGATGGGCTATGGAGCACGACTCTGAGGTTAGAGATTTTGCTAAACTAGCCTTCAGATCTCCCTTGGTTAAGGAAGATGATCTTCTCCTCAGGAACCACATCGGTATCCCGGACATTCAGGCTTTAATGGCCCCAGAGGTAGACCCTGCGCTGTTATCCATCACAGGGAGCAGCGTATCCTCTGATCCCACAGACCAGACTTTTCACAATATACAGTTTAAAATTGCTGATGCTGTGGGCCCGCTATTACTGATGCTGGATAAGGCAGAAAAGGAAGGCAATGTCCAGAAACCTTCCACTTCATCTCTGTTAGCATCTAAGATGGCCCTTTTAAAAGCGTCTGGCAGGGCAGTGCTAATTATCGGCCAAGCCTTTAATTATATATCGAACATCCGCAGATCACGCTGGCTCCATGCAGCTGGTCTGTCCGACCTAGCCCCCAAATCGCATGAGTTCCCAAATTTGGAGGATTCTCACCTATTCGGTCCCTCGTTCATTCAGGAGGTTAAAGGCCGTTACAAGGCAAGGAGATCCTTTTCAGAGCTCAAGAAGACTGTCCCTGGCTACAAAAAGCCCTTTCGGACAGAGGGTCGCCCCTATAGGGCTGCAGGAGCGTCCCGAGAAGCCTCTCACCAGGCCCAGTACCGCCACTACAGTGGAAGACATAAGCTCCCAGGCGGTGGCAGAGGAGCGCATTCCAGAGGCGGTTCAGCTTCCAAAAGAAAACCCATGCATTCAAGTAAGTGTGCCTCCTCATATGCCACTAAATTGGAAGGATATTTCCTCAGACAAATGGGTCCTAAAGATTTTTCAAAGGGGTTTACAACTCCCCCTTTTAAGGTTCCCAGTCCAGAAGTTTGCACCCCTCAGAGAGGTGAACCCAGTGCTAGATGCCTCCCTTTCCTTAGCTTTAAGTCAAGGGAAAATAGAGTTGGCAGACACGTCTATTACAGGATGGGTCAGCCCATTGTTCCCAATACCAAAGTCAGACGGTTCCTGGAGACCGGTCCTAAACGTGAGGCCTCTGAACGCTTTCATCAAAAGGAAAAGGTTCAGGATGGAGGGTTTATCAGATCTTCCAGGCTTAGTACAGAATGCCTTTTTCTGCATAAAGTTAGACCTAAAAGATGCCTTCCATTCAGTCCCCATAGCCAAGAAACACAGGCGTTTTCTCAGGTTTCAGTGGAAAGGGAAAGTGTGGCAGTGGACCGTTTTGGTGTTTGGCCTATCCAACGCTCCATACACATTCTCCAGAATTATGAAATCAGTGATAGCTCATGTCAGACTAAAAGGTTTCATATGTCTATACTATCTAGACGACATCCTGCTCATGCATCCAGATGGGGAAGCCCTTGCTTCTCAAAGGGATTACCTTGCTTCCCTTTTACAAGACCTAGGATTTGTAGTAAACCTACAGAAATCAGTCCTAATTCCCACTCAAAGCATCCTCTTTCTGGGTTTCATACTGAACACCAGGACTATGTCTCTTGGAATCCCTCAAGACAAATGGGACAAACTACTGGTACATCTCAACTCATCTCTCAGGCACCAGAGTTGGTCCTTGAGAGACCTAGCAAAGATTATCGGGAAATTAATAGCTTTAACAACAGCATACAACAATTCCCCCTTACTTTGCAGAAGAAGTCAGCTGTTTTTAGGGAACCGACTAAGACAGGGTGGCCATTGGGAATCAAAATTTGTTCTCCCCAAGAAGGTCAGAGAAGAACTGAAGTCCATTCTGGAGTTAGAAATTCCACTTCCTCGTCCACTGTTAGAGCAGCCTGCGACAGTCACTCTGATGTCAGATGCCTCAAGTCACGGTTGGGGTGCGTTTACATCCCAGAACGCCATAAGGGGAATCTGGTCAGACCAAGAGAGTCACCTCCATATAAACATTTTGGAGTTACGAGCTATAAAATTAGCTCTCAAGGGCCTAGTTCCTCTAAACCAGTCACCGATGTTGGTAAAAGTCCATTCGGACAACAGGACAGCGGTGGCTTATATAAACCACAGAGGGGGTACAAGATCAAGGGGTCTTTGCTTAGAGGCTCTAGATCTTTGGTCCTGGGCCTTAGCAAACAACGTTCAGGTCTTCGCAGAATATGTTCCGGGAGAGGTGAACGAGCTTGCAGACTCTCTCTCTCGCCAAAGTCTGTCCCTGGCAACGATTCAATTAAAGATTGCTCTTTTCCAACGGATAGAAAGCAATTTTGGCCAGAGACAGGTAGATCTGTTTGCATCCCAAACATCTGCAAACCCCCAGGTTCGTCTCCCGAACCTGGACAAAGGGAGCTTGGAAAATGGACGCAATGTCTTTCCAATGGACGGATGTTCCAGCCCCTTATGCTTCCCCCCCTCCATCTTTACTGATGAAAGTGCTGGAGAAGATCCGCAGGGACAGGGTGCAGAGCTTAGTTCTCGTTTATCCAGTATGGATCTCCAGACCCTGGTATCCCTTGATCCATCAGTTAGTCAAGGGAACCAAGATCCCATTAGGCATGACAGTGGACTGCTTTCAGGGAACCAGCGATCTTCTGCTCAAGCTCCCGCAGCTAATGTGGATCGCAGCCCTGGTAGGCTGTTAACACATCCCCTTTTATCGGATCAGGTTGTGGATATTATTAACTCATCTTTAAGACGTAGAACTAGGGTAAGATATAGAAAGATGATTGAGGAATTCAAAGAATGGGAGGTTTCTTTTCTGTCTAAGACACAAGGATCTGATACCATTCCTTTGGCGTTAGAATTTCTTACCCTTAAGTTCCATTCTGGTTTATCTGTCAGTTCAATCAAGACCTACGGATCTGCCTTAAACTTCCTGATCCCCAACCTTACTCAGGATGCCCTGTATTTGAGATTACTAAAAGGGTTAGCCGTCTGCCGCCCATATACCCCACGCTACACATCTACTTGGGATGTAGATGTCTTATTAAATTTCCTTAAGTCTTTGGATAATGCTAAAATTGATTTAAGATGAACTGCTATTAAGTTGGCTTCTCTGCTGTCCTTGGCCCTGGCAGCTAGAGGAGCAGAGTTAACTCAAATCCATATTTCAGAACCTTGGTTGTCCAGGACCCCGGGAGGTTTCCATATTATACTAAAAGGCAGACAAAAAACATCCCATTTTTCTCCTGGTCCGGTAGAACTGGACTTGGTCCAAGATTCTTCCGATCCAGGCTTATGTTTAGTCAGTTTGTTACAATCGTACCTTCAACTTTCTGCTGGATTTAGAAATGATATCAGTCAATTATTCATTACATCAAGGAATCCCTTTCGTCCAGCCAAGGTTAATACAATTAGAGGCTGGATACTTTCCGCCATGTCTACGGCTGGAATTGATGTTTCAGTGTTCAAAAGCCATTCAATTAGGGGAGCCTCGGCTACTAAAGCAGCAGGAAAGGGCCTTCCTCTCCCTACTATCTTAAAAGCTGCAAGATGGTTGTCCAGTAAAACCTTTGTTAGATTTTACTGGAGGCCATCAGAAGTTGAACGCCTTCAGTTTCTTAGGACCACCACCAGGTGTGTGCTATTCTACCCACTAGCTTTGCTAGGTGGTTATGCCTCCCGGAGGACAAATCAGAGTTTGCAGGAATCTATGATCTGCAAACTTTCTTTGTCTTAGGGATGAGCATAACCACCTAGCAATAGCGCCCGTCCCACCCTCCTCCAAGTTAAGAGTTTTGCCTGCTGGTGGTAGTTTGCTTTCTAAAACATAAGGTTATCTGGTGCTTATTCAACATTTGATAACCGTTCTCTGTTTTGTTTTTTACAGACTATAGCCGTACTCCAAGACCGGACCAACAAACCAAAGATCCACCTAAATAGGAGAAGTGGATGCAAGTAGTCTCGTCGGTTCAATATTCGCATGGACTCCCTGCATAAAGAATATGTTTGCTGAGACTTGTTTCAACATTTCTCTTCTCTTTTATTGAACTTATTTCGTTGCAATTTGTTGAATGTTTCCACTATTCATTTGTTACTCTCCTTTGGCATACATTGTTGCCTTGTTTTTCAGTTCAGCTGTTTTATACAAAGTTTCAAGTCTATCTTGTATGTCTTCAAGATTTATTAAATATTTTCTTGTTCCCCTGTACTATTGGCATCTTGAACTGTTTTATTTGTGTTTAGACGTTTAAATATATTCCCGTACACTGTCGGAAATATTTATCCTTAGTACTTCGTGGGATGTGCTAACCATCCGCAGTTTCCCAATTTTAAAAATCTGAGGTAATCAGGAATCCCGCGCTCAGCACGGCTCTCCTGATTACCTGATTGGCTGAAAGGCTGTTGCTGTGCAGATGCACAGCGCGAGCCTTTTCAGCTCTGGCATTTGACTCCGGGAGGCTGCTGCATACCCACTAGCTTTGCTAGGTGGTTATGCTCATCCCTAAGACAAAGAAAGTTTGCAGATCATAGATTCCTGCAAACTCTGATGTCTTTCAAGTCATCTCACTTGTGTTTTTCTTGTTCTCCATTTTCAGTCCATTTCTCTAACTCTTTGATTTCCGTGCCACATTTTTCTTTTTCTTTTCATGTTATCTCCAAGGTACCCCTTTCATGTTATTGTCTCATCGCTAATATTCTCAACTTTTAACCACTTTCATGCCATTTCTTTATTCATAATTTATATACAATCTTCCTCTAACTTTACTGTCATACCATTTTAATGTAATCTTAAAACTTTTCATGCTGTCTCCTTTTATATGTCCTTTGTACACTTCCATTTTCATGCCACCTCTGGTATGCCCACCCTTTTCCTTTTCCTTTTCCTTTATCTTTGGCATATGTCACAGCATTACCTTGCTTCTGCACAGCAAGCAACTGCATTTTTTTCTGACCGAAGAGGGCCTTTCATGGGCAGAGACAGAATATTATTGGCCATCATAGAGGCAGTTTATTAAACCATCAGACCTGATTTATTCACTAAACTCCAAGTTTTTATAAATTGATACCTAAATGGCAAAATTCGGGATAAGATAGATAATCTGGAAAAACCTTCAAGTCAGCTACAGCCACAGTTTGGCTACTTTAGCTTAAATTTTGCTATTCATGTTATAATTCTATACATTTTGGAGATTAGTAAATATCCCAGCGTGATGGTAGTTGCGTCAGGCTGATAATGGCGCTTTATTTACACAGAGTGCACTATTCAGAGATTAAAGGAATGCTCCAAGAAAGTAGTTAAACTAATTATATGAGAATTATTTGACAACTTAGCTGGTCTGTTTGGCACTGGGCGAATCCTTCCCTGGAGCCAGAAGCTCCTGCATGGCGCTCGTGTTAGATAAGTGGACTAACAAAGCAACTCATTGACTGAGTCAACTGAATTCTCCCAGGCAATGAATATGTGCGGCTAGAGAGGAGGTGGTAGTGGGTGCTTGGCCAAGTTGGCTCAGGTAAGTTGTCAAATTGTTCTAAAGAGGTTTGATCACTACTTACACTGTACTACTACCTTGTGAGAATGCCACCATAACCACTAAAGCGGGCTTGAAATGTTACATATTCACATGGTAAATTGTGATTAATGTTTTTGTTTTTTAAACTGGTCACACTGAGTGAAAATGAAACCGCTCCCCCTCATTCTCACTCATAAAAAGGCCAACATCTCCTTGACATGTACTGAGCTAAAATACACCTTTACCTTTGGTATGGTCATTCAGCTTGTACTGTGGGTAACCTCCAAGGAGAGTACAAAGTAATAAAGAAGAACTCTGAGTCTGGCTGTTTATATTCCAGTTGGGCAGGTGGCTGTATTGAGAATCTGCTGATGCTGTAAGGTGAAAGTTGAAGCACCAGTGTATAGCACATCACAAGTACCTGCATTAGTTCTGGGAACTTTCACTGCTGAATTTTGATACCTGCACATTATAATCCATGTAACAAAATTAAAAATAAAATGGATGCGTAATTCACATTTCGCTTTAGTGAACTATAGAGAGAAATTTGATACAAAAAAAAAGTTTGAAGGCATCTTAGATAAGATATCTGGAATATCTGGGAATTTGACTTTGCATTAAGGATTTTGTTTATATTTTAAGCAATAAAAAGACTAGGAGGGCAATTTAACATGGTATGCTATTATTTTTAGAGGTGTTTTGTTGCTGATTAACTGCTCCTTGGACAAGCCAGCTGTTTAGGAAAGCTCCTTAGCAGCCAATCAGCATGAAGGGTACTTTTAGGGCTGCTTCGTGTCAACTCTGGATCGCTATTTTTCATGTCTGCTTATAACGATAATGGCAGCTTATAACGATCATGGGCAGAGACAGAATATTATTGGCCATCATAGAGGCAGTTTATTAAACCATCAGACCTGATTTATTCACTAAACTCCAAGTTTTTATAAATTGATACCTAAATGGCAAAATTCGGGATAAGATAGATAATCTGGAAAAACCTTCAAGTCAGCTACAGCCACAGTTTGGCTACTTTAGCTTAAATTTTGCTATTCATGTTATAATTCTATACATTTTGGAGATTAGTAAATATCCCAGCGTGATGGTAGTTGCGTCAGGCTGATAATGGCGCTTTATTTACACAGAGTGCACTATTCAGAGATTAAAGGAATGCTCCAAGAAAGTAGTTAAACTAATTATATGAGAATTATTTGACAACTTAGCTGGTCTGTTTGGCACTGGGCGAATCCTTCCCTGGAGCCAGAAGCTCCTGCATGGCGCTCGTGTTAGATAAGTGGACTAACAAAGCAACTCATTGACTGAGTCAACTGAATTCTCCCAGGCAATGAATATGTGCGGCTAGAGAGGAGGTGGTAGTGGGTGCTTGGCCAAGTTGGCTCAGGTAAGTTGTCAAATTGTTCTAAAGAGGTTTGATCACTACTTACACTGTACTACTACCTTGTGAGAATGCCACCATAACCACTAAAGCGGGCTTGAAATGTTACATATTCACATGGTAAATTGTGATTAATGTTTTTGTTTTTTAAACTGGTCACACTGAGTGAAAATGAAACCGCTCCCCCTCATTCTCACTCATAAAAAGGCCAACATCTCCTTGACATGTACTGAGCTAAAATACACCTTTACCTTTGGTATGGTCATTCAGCTTGTACTGTGGGTAACCTCCAAGGAGAGTACAAAGTAATAAAGAAGAACTCTGAGTCTGGCTGTTTATATTCCAGTTGGGCAGGTGGCTGTATTGAGAATCTGCTGATGCTGTAAGGTGAAAGTTGAAGCACCAGTGTATAGCACATCACAAGTACCTGCATTAGTTCTGGGAACTTTCACTGCTGAATTTTGATACCTGCACATTATAATCCATGTAACAAAATTAAAAATAAAATGGATGCGTAATTCACATTTCGCTTTAGTGAACTATAGAGAGAAATTTGATACAAAAAAAAAGTTTGAAGGCATCTTAGATAAGATATCTGGAATATCTGGGAATTTGACTTTGCATTAAGGATTTTGTTTATATTTTAAGCAATAAAAAGACTAGGAGGGCAATTTAACATGGTATGCTATTATTTTTAGAGGTGTTTTGTTGCTGATTAACTGCTCCTTGGACAAGCCAGCTGTTTAGGAAAGCTCCTTAGCAGCCAATCAGCATGAAGGGTACTTTTAGGGCTGCTTCGTGTCAACTCTGGATCGCTATTTTTCATGTCTGCTTATAACGATAATTGCAATATAATTGTAATATGGTTAATATTGTTTTATGAACCACAGATCTAACTGCAATAAACAAGACAATTATACATAAATATACCACAGTGAATCAACCAGTTGTTTTACTGTTATACGCAGCTCTATATATTTGAAGGAACATCTGGACACTGAAATGAGGAGTATCTTGTTACAGTACACTAAATTATACATGCACCTGAATTTTAGAGAGGGGATTGTTGGCATAGGAAATCACTATAGTCATTTAAAGGTTCCTTGATTGGGTGCTTATAACATGTTTAAAAATGTGTATCCACGTATGGTGCCTTCTAGGATAATGAGGAGCTAGGGAAATTCAGCGCCGTGCTATTGTAAAATTCAAAATAATGCTGTATGTTATTTCATTAGTCCAATTTGATTTAATAGTATATTGTTCTGGTAAATTAACTGATACCAAATTAGAGGGAACTAATGTAGACATTTTTATATTGAGAAAGTTAATAAAGCATGGTTTTCATTAAGAAAATACACAAACATAGATATTCAAAACACTTCAGTAATTTTTTTCCATATATTAACTAACACAGGGAAATGTAACGAGTTTTCTATAGCATCTGTTTTTATTTCCTTCTCATGTTTTCTAAGTGAAACATTATCTATCTCATGCTCATTATATGTTCATATTTGTCATATAAAACATGTTCACAAAAATATGTCATTAATATGCAGTAATGAAATAAGTGAACAAAACATTTCTACAAGCTATATTTAGAGGATAAAGAAAAATATCTTCCCGGTGCAAATTTTACATATTACCTGTAATATTCTTATTATTCTCATATAATTATATGTGAAAAACTGTAATTTCATGATCAATTCTTCATTATGTTTTTCCATCCCCATAATATGTATAATTGATTTTTCAATAGAGTTGTATTGGACTTGGGCTAGTTTGCTGACATATATTTCATAGGTAGCTGGTAGAAGGTTTTGGAATATTTATTATTTTCTTGTTTCTTGGAGCTTTATAATATGTATTGTTCAACAGGAACATCACTCTTAAAGGACAACTACAGTGCCAGGAAAACATACTTGTTTTCCTGGCTCTATAGGGTCTCTAGGTCCCCCCCCCCCCCCCCCCACCCTCAGGGCCCCCCTCCCGCCGGGCTCTAGGGGGTGGAAGGGGTTAAATTTACCTATTTTTCCAGCGCCGGGCGGGGGACTCTCCTCCTCCTCTCCTCCTCCTTCTCGTCGTTATCGGCTGAATGCACATGCGCGGCTGGAGCCGTGCGCATTCAGCCAATACATAGGAAAGCATTCTCAATGCTTTCCTATGGACTCTGGGGTCTTCTCACTGTGAAAATCACAGTGAGAAGCGCGGAAGCGCCTCTAGTGGCTGTCAATGAGACAGCGACTAGAGGCTGGATGAATCCTATTATAAATATAGCAGTTTCTCTGAAACTGCTATGTTTATAGAAGAAAGGGTTAATCCTAGCTGGACCTGGCACCCAGACCACTTCATTAAGCTGAAGTGGTCTGGGTGCCTGTAGTGGTCCTTTAATTCTTAATTAGATAGCATAGTCACTGATTCAATTATATCATGATTTTCATTGTGCTTAGTTTACATGGTTATGGTTGTACCTGGCTATAAATTACAGTCCATATTGGGATTTGTTAATCAGGTGGGAGGATAGGTTTCAAAATTTCAACTAATGATTTATCTTATTAATTGTATTATTACTATTATTTATATAGTGCTAACAAATTCTTCAACACTGTACAATGGCTGGACTAACAAACACGTACCGTATATACTCGAGTATAAGCAGAGTTTTTCAGCACATTTTTTGTGCTGAAAAACCCCAACTCGGCTTATACTCGAGTCAATAGTCTGTATTATGGCAATTTGCATTGCCATAATACAGACTGGGGCTGTGGGGGCTGTGAGAGAGCGTTACTTACCTCTCCTGCAGCTTCTGTCAGCTCCCTCCTCCTCCGCGCCGTCCGTTCAGCACCTCGGTCAGCTCCCACTGTAAGTCTCGCGAGAGCCGCGGCTCTCGCGAGACTTACAGTGTGAGCTGACAGAAGAGCTGAACGGACCGGCGCAGAGGAGGAGGGAGCTGACAGGAGCTGCAGGAGAGGTAAGTAACGCTCTCTCACAGCCCCCACAGCCCCCACAGCCCCCACTGAACTACCAATGCTGGACCACCAGGGAAGGAGAGCCCCCCTCCCTGCCATATATCAAGCAGGGAGGGGGGACGAAAAAAAAAATATATTAATAATAATAATAATTACATTAAATAATAATAAAAAAATAATAATAATGAAATTAAAATAAAATAATAATAATAATAATTTTTTTTTTAAAATAATAAAAAAAAATTGCCCACCCCCCACCAAGGCTCTGCACACACACACACACACACACACACACACTGCACTCATACACACACACACTGCACTCATACACACACACACTGCACTCATACACACACACACTGCATTCATACACACACACTGCATTCATACACACACACTGCACTCATACACACACACTGCATTCATACACACACACTGCATTCATACACACACACTGCATTCATACACACACACACACTGCACTCATACACACGCTGCACTCATACACACACGCGGCACTCATACACACACGCGACATTCATACACTCACACTGCATTCATACACACACACTGTAAATAAATATTCAATTAATATATTTTTTTAGGATCTAATTTTATTTAGAAATTTACCAGTAGCTGCTGCATTTCCCACCCTAGTCTTATACTCGAGTCAATAAGTTTTCCCAGTTTTTTTGGGTAAAATTAGGGGCCTCGGCTTATATTCGGGTCGGCTTATTCTCGAGTAGTAATTATAACCAGACGAGTTGGACGCACAGGAACAGTGGGGTTGAGTGCAATAAGGGGGGACCTGGCACAGGATAAATACTCCCGCATGCCCCTACTAAAAAATGTAGGGACTCTAAATAAATAAATAATGGGGGGACCTTATTATTATTATTATTATTATAATAATTATTATTATTATTATTATTATTATGATGTTATTATTTATATAGCACCAACAAATTCCGCAGCGCTTTACAGTGGGTGGACGAACAAACATGTAGTTGTAACCAGACAAGATGGACACACAGGAACAGAGGGGTTGAGGGCCCTGCTCAATGAGCTTACATGCTAGAGGGAGTGGGGTAAAGTGACACAAAAGGTAGGGTTAGAATCTTACCAGTGGTTTGCCCATCCCTCTCAAAAGTTCTACAACTTTTGGTTTGGTGCTATCTCTCTAACGAGGAGAAACGGGGAGAAGTTCTTGTAACTGTGAGTTTTGATTTAAACAGTAATTGTTAGAAACTGTGTGTACTATTGTTTTTCTAGTTGCTATTTTATATTTAAGTCTATGGTATACATATAGTATTGTTTGTGCTTTACTATTAGTTAGTAAAATGACTACAGTAAAATGTGACACTAATATATGTTTTTGGAACTTTTTGAAAGATATGGGTTTATTTATGATTGCTAAAATATAATTAGACTTATTTAGAAACACTCCCAAACATTGAATAGCAAAGAGCATGAAGATGGTAAAATAAAATGCCAAATTGATGTTAAACTAATAATGTAAAAATAAATTAGTAATGTGTTTCACTAAACATCATAATACAATAAAATGATATTAAGTGACTTAACATAAGCAAAGACACCTTGAACAGCTCTCGGTTCCAGTTTGAGTTAGCAAAGATGCCCGTGTGATAATTATGTATAGGTTGAGAGGGAGGTCTTTGTCAGTAATATACAGACATTTTCCAGACATGATCGAAAATGATAGCATCAGATGTCCCAAAGTTATGATGGGAATTTTCGTTATGTATACCTTACAGGAAAACTGAGTGTTGCTTTTAAGCCAAGAATGGTTTTCCCTGACATGTATTTATTAAGCAATCAAAAAGAGGATATAAGTTATAATCCTATTTTACAATGCTTGTCGGGACTGTTTAATAAAAAACAGGTAACATAAATAAAATTGATAATGGCTTCTTAAATCCATAACTCCAGCACTAAATGATTTACAGATACAAGATTAGTAAAAAAAAAAAAAAAAAAAGTGTTTACACATATATAATAGTCACCTAACTACATTTAAAAAAAAGAAAAAAAAATATGAACAAAAAGGAAAAACATTGAAAAGAAAAAAAACATGTTGGATATCCATGATATCAAAATTAAGTAAAAAAAATGTCTATTGCTTCAGGTAAACAACCTTACTCTCCTACAAATTGGAAAAAAAAAATTAAATTTTTTGACTCTCAGGAGTTTCACTACAAACTATTCTGCAAGTTAGATAAGGGAAAGTAATTTTTATGCGTTCTAACTTTTTAATTTTTATTGCTGCAATACTTATGGGATTAATGTGACCATGAGGACAATCAAACTTAACTTTATGTCATTGATATGTTTTTAGAATAGAGGTGAATAGGTAATTGAAACTCCTCATTAGGGCTCTTTGCATAATTTGACATCACTGCTGAAGGTCCGGTGGCCATGGGGGTCAAGGAAAGGTGAGATTTACTAACCTGAACCTGTCCCTCGCAGGTGCTGTCATCCTCTTTCTGACACTCTCCTTTAGTTCCTGGTGCTTCAGCTACCAGGAGCCGACGCCAGAGCTGTACTCTCGTGCATTCACAAGAGTACAGCATTACTGGCTGGGGGAAATGACAAGTTTTGTCAAGCTTGTCAAGTGTAGGAAAAATACTGAGACAAAGCAGTCTCTACTTTGTCTCAGTATATCTTTTGACTGGTTTGGAATTTCTGTGAAATTCCAACACAGTCTGTATGAGTATTTCATAAAGATTCTATCTTTATGGAATGCTCATTTTTGACTTGTGGTGACAGAGTCAATTTAACCCCTTAACCCCTTAAGGACCAATCTTCTGGAATAAAAGGGAATCATGACATGTCACACATGTCATGTGTCCTTAAGGGGTTAAGGACACATGACATGTCTGACACGTCATGATTCCCTTTTATTCCAGAAGTTTGGTCCTTAAGGGGTTAATAACAGATAGGGTAGGTAGGAATGTTTAAAAGTATTCTTACTGGGTGCATCAGGGTAGGTATGGTCTGACAATTTTCATTATTATTATTATTTATATACATTTTAGATAGACAGTGACCATGTGGTTTGCCCTCACTGGCAACTTTGCATTTATAATATTAAGAAAAGGACATTTGGCCACTTGGTACTTCCAATAGAGGGAAACACCCAAAAACTGTCAAACCTCTGTAACCTTGCCAGTGATTGGAGACTCTTGGCCTATTTTCATGATTATTATTATTACCCACATGGACAACAGGATATACAGAGATGGGAATTGAGAAAAATTAGCTCTGGTATGGCACATTGAGAGTCTTGACAAAATCAATTCATTACCTTAGCCAAGTTTGAAAGAGACTGCATACATTATATATACAAATCAATGTCAGTCACAGATGAACACACAGCAAAAACTATTTTTTTTTCATCTGCTCTACAGAATATACCGTATATACAGTGAATTTGTTCATATGTCTTATGACTCAGTGTGCTGTTAAACCTACAACCCAACATAGTCAAAAGATTCAAGAAAAGCTTAGTGGAGTGATCTAAGGATAAAATTCATCCTACTCTTAGCTTGTTGCTTGTCAAATATCTGAATATCTATGTTCCAGTATAGCTTAGTACCTGCTGAGTTACTGACAGACTCAAGCTACCTGTAGCACATTTAAACTCTTAAGCCTCTTTTTTATTTCAATTGAAAATAATGAAATTCCTAGTGTATGGCATGATATGGCATGAATCTATCACTTTTTTATGAAAAATAATCACATTATTTGCATGTCTTTGATTTTAGGATTTAAAGTGTAGTAATACCCACTTTTATCTCCCAAAAAGTTTAATTTTAGCATGGGATCCTTCTTAATTTTTTTTTTTTGGAAGGCAGGCAGGAGGGGTGCGAGGAGTAATTGTTTGTTTAGGCCTGATGTTTTTTCCGTTTTTAATTTTTCCCCTCCAGAAATAAGATAAAAAAACTTCTTGACACATAGAAGCCCCACAAAACCCTTAGTGATTGTCATAACAAGGAACATAGAAATCAAGAGTATGCATGGGTCATGTACAGGTAAAATAGTTCTGCAAATTAATTTGAAGATGGTCAACTTTGATTACTGCCTAAATACGAGAATTCTCTGAAAATATGTTACTTCAGAAACCTGATGGCTTTCTCTACATATTTCCTTAAGTCTTTTGTTTCTTTGTTTTTTTTGTAATGGGAAATACTTATCGTAAAAATTATCTGTTTTTGTCTGTGTTGTTGTTGGGTTTTTATTATACTTTATTGAAATTTTTGAAGTTTTATCTGTTTCTAAAGAGAACCTGTAATGGAAAAAAAAATACTTACCTTAAATCACCCCCATATACAATGAATATTATATATATATATATATATATATATATATATATATATATATATATATATATATATATATATATATATTAATATATATATATATATATATATATATATATAAAAGATTCATCAAATATTTATTTGGTTCACAGATAGAGTGAGAAAAAGTAATCAAGAGTGAAACAAGAGTAGTAAAAAAAACTATATTTACATATATATTACCTAGTTATTAATTATATAATATATAAATGTAGTTTTACTACTCCTACTTTTCTTTCCCTCTGTTGGTCACATCTCCTTGACCTATGAATAAAATTAATATTTAGCTGCTGTTCTCTAACCAATGATCAAAACCTTTTCTCACATCAATAATCTCTCTTTTTTTTTTTAGATGCTATTGGAGGAATTAAGAATCCCAAATTCCAAGCCATCATACTAGTCATTTGCTTGCTTGCTTTTACATTTCTATTGTGCTTCACAGGGACAGAATTGAGCATATCTACTGATCCACTCAAATTTATCCGAATGTAAATTCAGCCAACATGAACATGCCTTGCTTTTAGTAAATCGTGGATATGGGAAAGCTTAAAGAAGAACCTTTAATTTATTCAATTGAATTGACCCTAAATGAAGTTCTTCTTAGGATTATACTGTATATAATATTAGACATGTGCATCCTACGTGCTCCCAACTTGCGCCGTTACGGTTCATAATGAATGCGGTGGCGAGGCTCATCTTCCTATCCGCCCATGCCTCACCCTTCCGTCAGTCCCTACATTGGCTTCCTGTAAGATATAGGGCTCAATTTGCTTTTAAATGTCTACATAATGCTGCTCCCACCTATCTATCCTCCCTAATACACAAGTATGTCCCGTCTTGGCCCTTACGCTCGGCTGAAGACTTACGTCTATCTTCTGTCCGTACTCCCACCTCTGATGCTCGCCTTCAAGGCTTCTCGAGGGCTGCACCGTTGCTGTGGAACTTACTTCTCTCCTTCTATAGATGCTCACCCAGTCTCCACTCCTTCAAAAAATCCTTAAAAACCCACTTCTTCATAAAAGCGTATGAATTAAACTGTTAATAGCTCCCGACTGATTCCTCTCTTGCAACTGTCATTAGTCTAATACTATCCTTACCTTTGGTGTCACTTTACCTCACTCCCTGTAGCATGTTAGCTCATTGAGCAGGGCCCTCAACCCCTATTGTAAAGCCCTGTGGAATTTGTTGGTGCTATATAAATAATAACATAATAATAATAATATTAATAATAATAATTAGGTCCCACCATTATTTATTTATTTAGAGTCCCCAAATTTTTGAGTAGGGGCATGCGGGGGATTTAACCTGTGCCAGGTCCCCCCTTATTGCACTAGCGACAGGGTAGCATTAGCTGCCCAGTCACTAGTAGTTTTAAAATAATTTTTAGGGTGACATGCCCCTACTTGCAGAATGCCGCAAGTAGGGTCATGCAGGAGGATTTAACCTCTCTTTTATTTATATGGGGGTCATTCCTACCTTCCCCATAAGTTTTAATGCGAGGGGGTGGGGGGTGTAGGATTTAATATTTATTACAACGAGGGAGCTGGTACCGCTGCCGGCTCCCTCCTTTCTTTCTTTTTTTTCGCATGCGCAGGGCTATAACAAATAATTTTTTAACGAATTTCGTCTGAAAAACTAATGGTTTACAGACAAAATTCAGGACTAACAAATTTAATTTTTATTTAGTACGAAATCATTCATACGAAACAAAAATTTTACTGGTGCACATGTCTAGAGAATATTATGTACCGTAGCAAAGTGGCTTGTGTTTCTTGTAAGTTTGTTTGGTAACACCAAAAAAATAAAGGGAGGGCTACTAATTATTGAGATTCATCCTATTGAATTATCATCTTGGTTTGCATAATAGTCCTGGCTATTGCAGTCAATTATAACTCTCATTCTTTTTTTTATTTATTTACAAATCACCATTTTTTATTCCTTCAAAAAATCCAATTAAAACATTTTTCAATTTTAATATATCTGCTATTGCCATAGTTACATAGTTACATAACTGAAAAGAGACTTGCATCCACCAAGTTCAGCCTTCCTCACATATGTTTTTGCTGTTGATACAAAAGAAGGCAAAAAAACCTAGTCTGTTATGTGTATATGTTTATGATACCCTTAAGTATTAAGTAGAAAATGGCTTAATAGAACTCCATCCACTTTGATATAGGTAGCTCAGGTAAGGGTAAAAAGGGTTAAACCATATTGAAACACTTAAAAGAAAATGTGTTAGAAGACTGTGCTAATGTTTGATATCAGATCTCTTTTGCGCACATTGTAATTTCTGAACCACAATAATACACCACATAATAGAGTCAACAAACTACCTATAATTTACCAACTGTGTCTATTGTTGTCTACGTTTAAGAGATTACATCCCCACCACAATCAATTTTCTTTTTATTCCATAGTTCATGCAAGCCTGCTGTTCTATATGTTTTCAAATATAATCTCCCATAAAGAAACCTGGCTATTATTACTTTTAAATTGCTTTTAACATGCAGTTACACATTTTGCAGCTGTGACATATGTGTAAAGTGGTGCAGATGCTCATCATTATACACCTAGTGCACCTAAACCCATACGGCTATAATATTATCACACACACACACACAACAAATCTAGTGCGATCCCTACTGCTAATTGAAAATGCAATCTCTCTATGGTTAATGCAATGTAATATATGACTTACCCTGTAAATTAATGTGTTAAAAAAATATATTTATGCTTAAACATATGCACACAGTGGTACCTGCCATAAAACTAAAACAAAAAAGTATCATACTTATGCAGGAAAATAAATTATTCAAAGTAAGTATTAGGATATAATAACAGATGTGCTCAAAAGTTTGCATACCCTGGAAGAAATTGTGAAATTTTGGCAATGATTTTGAAAATATGACTGATCATGCAAAACAAATGTATTTTATTGAAGGATAGTGATCATGTGAAGCCATTTATTATCACATAGTTGTTTGACTCCTTTTTAAATCATAATGATAACAGAAATCACCCAAATGGCCCTGATCAAAAGTTTACATACCCATAAGGTGACACACACAGGTTAAAATGGCAATTAAAGGTTGAGTTATAACACCTGTGGCTTGTTAAATGGCAATTACTGTCTGTGTATATATATATATATATATATATATAGTCAATGAGTTTGTTAGCTCTCCTGTAGACGCACCTATCATGTTAGATACAGAGCCATCGCGAGCAGAAAAAAAACTGTCAAAAGACCTGCGTAACAAGGTAATGGAACTTTATAAAGGTGGAAAAGTATATAAAAAGATATCCAAAGCCTTGAAAATGCCAGTCAGTACTGTTCGATCACTTATTAAGAAGTGGAAAATTCGGGGATCTCTTGATACCAAGCCAAGGTCAGGTAGACCAAGAAAGATTTCAGCCATATGAGATGTACTTTAAGAAAACTAAAAATACCTTAATATTTTGATCTGAAGCTTCTCTGCCAATTTATATTTGTTTCTTATTTTATTCTATTATTTGTGCTAGTTTTGCTAGCAGAAATACATAATAAATTCAAGTGACTTTGGGGCAGCAGTACTAAAAATGCAGAAGGTATATTTAAAGTCTCAGGTGGCAACTTGCTAAGAATTCAAAATAGGTCATGGGTGTTCCTCTTCACCTCTGCTCTTTCTACACACACTAAATAATTATACACCTGACTAGATTATATGTTAAGAAATAGTTTGTGATATACAGTAAGCTATAATTTAATTCCCTCTTGTCGAGCTATGTATTTAGATCCTACCAATCAACAAGAAGATCCTTGCTTGTGACAGAGGTGAAACATAGAATTAAAAAGAAATTGAATTCTTTGAAAAAGACTTATTGATTATGCAAAACATTTTCAGTTTATCTTCATTCTATTTAAGTGACTACTTATCTGTTGTTTTAATTAAGTAGTGTATTAGCTTGTGTTTTTTTTTTAACTATGTAGTTAACGCACAAAAACAACAGCCATTCTTAATTCTGTTAATATTGATATATTTCTCAAGATACTAAAAAAAAAAATAACAACCTGTTGGGTGAAATCATAACCATTGTATAGAGTTTAATTGTTTGCTTTAGAGAAATATGACTTTGTTTCAATATTAAAAAAGAATTGGTTTGTTCCATGACTGCAAGATAACAGTAAAAAGTAATGGTAGTTTTCAAGTTATTTTGCAATATTAGTTTTGAGCATGAAAAATTAAAATGTGGTGAACCAGAATTTAGTCTAAAACATGTCTATAAAATGACAATGTTCATCATCTTTTAGAGATTCAAATACCATATTTCAAAAATTTACAAAAATGTACACCATAAAAAAAACATTAAAGGGACACTCAGGGAACCAATTGTACTTTAATGCATTTGATAACCTTATTAATATGCTGTATTTTTTTTTGCATGCTAAATCTTTATAGTTTTTGCATAAAATAAATACGTTTTTCAGAATACTGGACCATAAGCCTGCCTCTTTCGTCACACCTCCTCACTCCATAAAAATACTTTCTTATCACATGTTCTGCACACAGTTCAGCCACAGACAGTACTGAATGACCTGAACAACAAAGCAACCTGCATTAGAAGAAAAGGACTCTCATAATGACATATAATAAAGATATCACTACCTGTGTGCAGTTTTTCTGACTGTCTGCAGCCAGGTTGTGAATTAAAAGTCACTTACTCAGTATTGTTGGTGCTGAGACTGTGTGTAGGCTTTTGGTGAAGAATTCTGCAACTTCTATTTTTTGATGCTAAAACATTTGAAAAAAATATTAAACATTAATAATGGAATTTCAGAAATATTTTTTATAAAGATATTTATGACCAGCGTCATACTCAAAGGCACAATCAGAGGCTCTTAAAATCAGTGTGTCAGTGAGAGCATAAAAACATGGAAAAAGGCAACAGGCTGCACCAAATACGAATGTTTACTAAACAAGTGTATGAACACAATATACCAATGTAAAATATCTTAAATAAGATAATACTTGTAATTCGAGTGATAATCACTTGAAAACGCCTCTGGGTGAAACGCATTGTGATTAAAAACAAGGACTTTTATCTGATTGTATTTAGTTTGTGTGGTATATCATAACAAATATTGTTTTTACCATTCAAACTTGTTTTGTTATTTTTATTTATTTTATCTTGACCCTACATCCATCTAATACCTCCAGATGAAACGCTCTAAGCATTGGCCCTTTCCTACAAATCTATATGTATAAATCCTTGGTGGGGATCATATCACCCATTTAGTAGATGTTATTGCAATTTTTTTCTAGTACCCTATTCAACGCAGAGAGCAATATATTTTATTCCATTTATTTAATATGCCAATTGTATCGTGAATATGCAAAGGTACGTCTCCAGTTTAATCTGAGAGCAGGGATTGTTCTGTCCAAAGCCTTATCTAAGAGCTGATTGGAGGTTCTCTCCTTGTGAGTGTAACTTTATCATTGCAACATATCTAGGACACTGTATATATTAAGTTACATTATTGGTATCTTTTTGTGTTTCTATTTCATATTTGACAACTTCAAGAAAATGTCTCATTTCTACTAAAATACCAGATTTTTTATTCAGCAAGGTGGACAGCAGATTGACCTTCAAGAATACTATTTCCAACAGGTTTGATGTTAGTACTATCAGGAATTTCTCTTCGGGACTCATACCATATTCTTATTTAAGCTATTTTACATTGATATATTGTGTTCATACACTTTTTTAGTCAACATTCGTATTTGGCGCAGCCTGTTTCTCTTTTTTCATTTTTTTTTTGTCTTCTCATTTTGGATTGTTAGGGTACCCATACTGCAGAATTTAGCGATGGATCTTTCCACTCTTTTTTGTATGTCTGTGAGAATGTGCATGTGTATCAAAATAAATGTAAAAGATCTTTTTCCCCTTTTAACATAAAATGATCAATTATAATATATTATCAATGATGTTTTATATATATATGTGTGCATTAAGTACAGCATTCATATGTTTTTCTCAAGGTGGAACTGGGAAAATAATTTGGCCTGAGCATTTAAAGATGGAGCAGCCCAATAGGTGGGAGCGAGGACAGTGATAGAACATTTTACATCATCACATATCATGTGCACACCCCTCAAAGTAGTTTGATGAACCTACAGAGAAAATTAAGAAAAAAGTGGGATAGAGCCAGTAAAGAGTGTTGTGCATGCGTGGGCAGGTTGCCTGTGCTTTTCTTTGTGTTTGAAGGCTATTTGTGGAATTGTGTATGTGTAGAGACAGCTGTTTTTGGTGTAGTGTGTGAAGGGGTCTGCTTGTGGTGTATTATATGTGTCTAGGGTAGAAGAAACCTTAACACACAAAGTGCAAGTGAGGTGAGGTATTTTAGTTGCTCTCTTAATAGGTGTGACTTCCCCAGTGTTTAAAAACCACTTAAAAAACACAAGATTAAAATATAAAACAAAAACAGATAGGGGGCGCTCCAAATAGTAAATCAAGGCAAAGAATACTTATACAGACTGGTTCTTCAGTTCATATGTACACCACCTAAATATCAAAGATAATAGCACATAGCATAATACTGCATGGTGGAAAACTGATTAAAACAGTGTATCAATTGCCAACTCACAATCTGCAGAGCCACGTATAGTAGGCTCTGACTATAATCGCATGCTCTGTTATCTCAGGAAATACACCTCCGCTCTCAATGCCCAGAACTCGACTGATCCCAGGAGTCAGCAAAGAAAAATAGTCGGTAGGTCCGGAGTATTCAAAATGCTAAAAATAGCTATTTAATCAAAGGTATTTTAAAATAAACAATAAAAGATATATTGTATACAGCAAAAACACTAACGCGTTTCGACCCGATGGTCTTTTTCAAAGTGTATTGTCCAACTGTCCGGACGTCCTTTAAATATCCTGTCCAGATCATCACCTTTGGCGCCAAATCGATTTTCCCGCCAATCGTTCATTCACTTCTCTGTGTCGCCTTCATTTCCGGCTCTCAGTGATGACGTCTTTCCGTTTCCTGTTGCGTACGGCGCTTTCCTTTTGCATCCGCCGGTGGCATTATGGTCTTAGTCGCCATCTTTGAATGTCCACACATCGGGCAACACTAAGTTTTGTTCACTCATTCATATTGCAAAAAAAGTCCCGAAATATGAGAATACTTAATCAATAATCATTATTGCACCACATTTACAGTAACATGATAAATTCATCCTGTATATCCCAATACTATAACATATATATCCCATCATAATTAAAAAATATAATTCACTATATACAAATATTATTATTAAAACATATATCTCAAATATGTATAAAATATATGTAAAATATATATATTCTCATTTCAATCAGAAAAGGAGGGGGGAGGGAAAAAGGAGAAAAGAAGAGGAGAATGTTATTATCATAGATATCTTAACTCATTATTTTCATTTCTTATATTAATGCGCTCATTTCGAAGTCGCAGTTTAGCCCTTTCGGTGCTAAAGTATCTAAATTGAAGATCCAGCCCATTTCACATAAGCTAAGGGCTGCATCAATGTCCCCTCCTCTCCAATGACGAGTAATGTTTTGAATTGCATAGAATTTCAGCCCTTTTGGGTTTTTATCGTGATACTCTAAAAAATGCAGCGAAACACTGTGATTTCTAAAGCCTCTTCTGATGTTATACATGTGCTCTCGTACCCGAGTGGCCACACATCTAGTGGTTTTACCCACATATTGTAGACCACACGGGCATTCGAGCACATATACAACATTTTTGGTTTTACACGTCATAAATGATCTAATTCCATACTCCTTAGAACTGGACTGAGAGGAAAAAGTGGTAATTTTCTTTGTTAAGTTACCTAATGATTTACACCCCATACAATCTTTACAATAATTGAAACCTTTTGCAGACTCTCTACTAATACTTATAAAATCTTTGTCCGATTTTTCTAAAAAGCTATTTGTTAAAACTTGTTTCAAATTTTGGGCTCCCCTATATATTAATTTGGGTTTTTCTCCTATGTACTTATTAATCTCATTATCTTGTTGTAATAAATACCAGTTTTTTCTAAAAATCTTCTTAATTTGAGCATGATTCTTATTAAAATCAACAATTAAAGGGACTACGTTAGAATTCTCCCCATCTTTTGGTTTTT
Source organism: Pelobates fuscus (assembly GCF_036172605.1). Classification (NCBI taxonomy): domain Eukaryota; kingdom Metazoa; phylum Chordata; class Amphibia; order Anura; family Pelobatidae; genus Pelobates; species Pelobates fuscus. Next base: position 329,065,935 of record NC_086317.1, on the reverse strand, counting down.
TATACTCCAGTAATTCATCTCTGTTCATCTGTCTGACCTGCATAATGGATCCATTTAGATCATTTTCAACATATCCCTTTTCTAAAAACTGTTGTTTAAGAGCCTCCGCTTGTAAGTCATATTTGTTTATTTGTGAACAATTCCTCCTTAATCGTAGGAATTGTCCTCTAGGGATATTATCTAACCAGGGACGAAAATGGCAACTGTCTTTTTCAATGAAACTGTTCACATCTACTTTTTTAAAAAATTTACATGTTTCAATATCAGTGCCGTCTCTGTAAATAAAACAGGGAAATCAACTTTTTGGATCTAAATATTTATAGAGACGGCACTGATATTGAAACATGTACATTTTTTAAAAAAGTAGATGTGAACAGTTTCAAGACAGTTGCCATTTTCGTCCCTGGTTAGATAATATCCCTAGAGGACAATTCCTACGATTAAGGAGGAATTGTTCACAAATAAACAAATATGACTTACAAGCGGAGGCTCTTAAACAACAGTTTTTAGAAAAGGGATATGTTGAAAATGATCTAAATGGATCCATTATGCAGGTCAGACAGATGAACAGAGATTAATTACTGGAGTATAAAAAACCAAAAGATGGGGAGAATTCTAACGTAGTCCCTTTAATTGTTGATTTTAATAAGAATCATGCTCAAATTAAGAAGATTTTTAGAAAAAACTGGTATTTATTACAACAAGATAATGAGATTAATAAGTACATAGGAGAAAAACCCAAATTAATATATAGGGGAGCCCAAAATTTGAAACAAGTTTTAACAAATAGCTTTTTAGAAAAATCGGACAAAGATTTTATAAGTATTAGTAGAGAGTCTGCAAAAGGTTTCAATTATTGTAAAGATTGTATGGGGTGTAAATCATTAGGTAACTTAACAAAGAAAATTACCACTTTTTCCTCTCAGTCCAGTTCTAAGGAGTATGGAATTAGATCATTTATGACGTGTAAAACCAAAAATGTTGTATATGTGCTCGAATGCCCGTGTGGTCTACAATATGTGGGTAAAACCACTAGATGTGTGGCCACTCGGGTACGAGAGCACATGTATAACATCAGAAGAGGCTTTAGAAATCACAGTGTTTCGCTGCATTTTTTAGAGTATCACGATAAAAACCCAAAAGGGCTGAAATTTTATGCAATTCAAAACATTACTCGTCATTGGAGAGGAGGGGACATTGATGCAGCCCTTAGCTTATGTGAAATGGGCTGGATCTTCAATTTAGATACTTTAGCACCGAAAGGGCTAAACTGCGACTTCGAAATGAGCGCATTAATATAAGAAATGAAAATAATGAGTTAAGATATCTATGATAATAACATTCTCCTCTTCTTTTCTCCTTTTTCCCTCCCCCCTCCTTTTCTGATTGAAATGAGAATATATATATTTTACATATATTTTATACATATTTGAGATATATGTTTTAATAATAATATTTGTATATAGTGAATTATATTTTTTAATTATGATGGGATATATATGTTATAGTATTGGGATATACAGGATGAATTTATCATGTTACTGTAAATGTGGTGCAATAATGATTATTGATTAAGTATTCTCATATTTCGGGACTTTTTTTGCAATATGAATGAGTGAACAAAACTTAGTGTTGCCCGATGTGTGGACATTCAAAGATGGCGACTAAGACCATAATGCCACCCAGGGCCGCCATCAGGGGGTGACAACCGTGACAGTTGTCACGGGCCCGGCGGCCCTGGGGGGCCCGGACTGCTCTGGCAGTCCTGGGCCCCACTTTCTTTCTCTGCACACATAGATAGCGAATATCGCTATCTATGTGTGCAGCCGCGGGCCCCCGGCTCCCTGTTACCGCAGAGGGGGCCCAGCACACAGCTTCTCCTCTCTTCTCTCTTGTACTAACTCTCGCGAGACCCGGTTGACATGGCAACGCTCCGCGGGTCTCGCGAGAGTAATTGAAGAGAGAAGAGAAGCTGTGTGCTGCCTGGGCTCCCTATGCGGTAACAGGGAGCCGGGGGGCCCCCCACCGGACCACCAGGGATGGAATCTCCCCCCTCCCTGGACAAAGGTAAGCAGGGAGGGGGGAGAAACATAAGAAAAATTAAATAAATAAAAAAAAATTATGTAAACATTTTCCCCCCGTCCTCTGAGTCCCACCGGGTGGCCCATGCACTTAGGGCCACCCGGAGGGCTTGTATCAGCAGGGGCCCGGTCGGGCGCTCTTTCCCTTTAACACTGAGACCGGGCCCCTTGCTTTCCGGCAGCCGGCTGGGAGGAAGTGACAGCCGCAAGTCACTTCCTCCCATAAAGAGAGGAGCTGCATGGAAGGTGGCAGGAGGAGTCGCGAGGGAGTGAGGATGGGGGATCCTCACTCCCATCATCCTCAGGCACCACACTGGACCCCATAGAATCCACCCTCCAGCAAAAGGTAGGAAACTGGAGGGTGGGTTTCAAAATGTACATTTTACCTGTGTGTCAGTATGTCTGTTTGTCTGTGTGTCTGTTTGTCTGTCTGTGTGTCTGTGTGTCAGTAGGTCTGTCTGTGTGTAAATATATTTGTGTGTGTGTCAGTATGTCTGCGTGTGTGTCATTATGTCTGTCAGTGCATGTTCATGCATGTGTCAGTCTCTGTATGTGTCTGTGTGTCTGTCAGTATATCAGTCTGTGTGTGTCCGTATATGTGCCTGTATGTGTGTCAGTGTGTGTGTGTGAGTATCTCGGTCAGTGTATGTGCCTGTGTGTGGGTGTCAGTATTTCTGTCAGTGTATGTGTGTCAGTATGTTGATCAGTGTGTGTGTCAGTATGTCTGTATATGTGCCTGTGTGTCAGTATGTCTGTATATGAGCCTGTGTGTGTCTGTCAGTACGTCTACCAGTGTATGTGTCTGTGTGTGTCAATATATGTACCTGTGTGTCAGTATGTCTGTCAGTGTATGTGCCTGCTTATCTGTATGTAGTCAGTGTATGTATCTGTGTATCTGCTTGTGTGTCAGAGTATGTACCTGTGCATCTGAGCCGCAACTTTATATACAAATACACCCCTCCATTCAAACTTCAACACTACATACAAGCACACTCCTACATTCAAAAACAAACACTACACATAAATGCACACTTGCATTCAAACTCCAGTACCACATACAAACACATTCACACAAACATACTTCATACAAACACATGCTTACATTCAAACACACAAAACAGTGCTAAATACAACCCTGCAAGCATGGGAAATTGGTAGAGCACCAGCTGTCAAAGCATTGTTGGAGTTGCACGACAGATGGGGTTCTACCTTTAGTCCAATCTTGCAATTGGGTGTCCCAATAAAATTCATTCTATTTTAGTGCCGCCACTGCATTGGGATGGATGCCGTGATTGCATACCAGGGAGTGAGGGGCGACGGCGGCAGGGCCCAGGGGGCCCAAGCAAACGCTTGCCCAGGGTCCAGTCGTTATTAAAGACGGCCCTGCACACACACACTGCATACACTGACACAACACACACACACTGCATACACTGACACAACACACACTCTGCATACACTAACACAACACACTCTGTATACACTGACACAACACACTCTGCATACACTGACACAACACACACTGCAAACACTGACACAACACACACTGCATACACGAATACAACACACACTGCATACACTAATACACTAATACAATACACACACTGCATTCACTAATACAACATGCACTCTGCATACACTACACACTAACACACTCACTGCATCCACTATACTGACACACACTCTGCATCCGCTACACACTAACACACCCTCTGCATTCACTACACATTAACACACCCTCTGCATTCACTACACATTAACACACTCTGCATTCACTACACTAACACACACACTCTGCATCCGCTACACACTAACACACTCTGCATTCACTACACATTAACACACTCTGCATTCACTACACTAATACACACACTCTGCATCCGCTACACACTAACACACTCTCTGCATTCACTGCACTAACACACACACTACATTCATTACACTGACACACTCTGCATTCATTACACACTAACACACACTCTGCATTCACTAAACTATGCACACACTCTGGATTCACTATACTGACACACACTCTGCATTAACTATACACACAGCATCCACTACACAAACATCCTGTATTCACAGTACACACACTACATCCACCATAAATTGAAACACTCTGCATTCACTATACACAGACACTGCGTCTAATACACACACTACATCCACTACAGACACTGCATCCACTAAACACATTTCATATAGTACATACAAACACTACATCCACTACTCAAACACACTCTGCGTTCACTATACACACTGCATCCGCTACACAAACACACACTCTGCATTCACTGCACAAACAGTATCTAATACACACAAACACTACATCCATTACACACATTCTAATTTACTTCCACCATACACACCACATTCAGTCCTGCATCATTGTCAGCGGACTAGGTAGGGCGTGGGCGGGCCCGGGAGGGGGCCCAGACCTTGTGCTTTGTCAGGGGCCCCAAAATTTCTGATGGCAGCCCTGATGCCACCGGCGGATGCAAAAGGAAAGCGCCGTACGCAACAGGAAACGGAAAGACGTCATCACTGAGAGCCGGAAATGAAGGCGACACAGAGAAGTGAATGAACGATTGGCGGGAAAATCGATTTGGCGCCAAAGGTGATGATCTGGACAGGATATTTAAAGGACGTCCGGACAGTTGGACAATACACTTTGAAAAAGACCATCGGGTCGAAACGCGTTAGTGTTTTTGCTGTATACAATATATCTTTTATTGTTTATTTTAAAATACCTTTGATTAAATAGCTATTTTTAGCATTTTGAATACTCCGGACCTACCGACTATTTTTCTTTGCTGACTCCTGGGATCAGTCGAGTTCTGGGCATTGAGAGCGGAGGTGTATTTCCTGAGATAACAGAGCATGCGATTATAGTCAGAGCCTACTATACGTGGCTCTGCAGATTGTGAGTTGGCAATTGATACACTGTTTTAATCAGTTTTCCACCATGCAGTATTATGCTATGTGCTATTATCTTTGATATTTAGGTGGTGTACATATGAACTGAAGAACCAGTCTGTATAAGTATTCTTTGCCTTGATTTACTATTTGGAGCGCCCCCTATCTGTTTTTGTTTTATATGTGTCTAGGGACTGCAGAGAGAGAGTACGTGCATGTCTAGAGGGTATAGTGTATGCATTTGTTTGTGCATGTACTGTATATGTAGGGGCTGTAGAATGTGTGTGAGTCTAGGGGATGTAGTGTGCATGTATGTGTATAGAGGCTGTTGTGTGTGTATGTGTATATGGGCATCAGTGTGCGTATACATGTATCTAGGGCAGGGATAGGCAACCTTTTATTAGTGCTGTGCCAAAATAAGATATTGACGTCCCTTGATCTTGTGGTCCTTGATCTTGTGTGTATTTTGCTGTATGCTGTGTTATTTATGGGTGCTGCAGTTGCTGTGTAGTGTTGTATTTGTGCGTATGTGGCATGTTATATTAAACATGTTTATGAGTGTATGATGAGGAGTTGTTTTGTTTTTTTACAGTTCTGTGTATGTCTTAGTGTTGGTGGCGTCTCTCCAGTGGGGACCAGGCTGGCCAGGTTCAGGTCAAGGGCCAGAGCTGCAATAGCAAAAGGTGGGAAAAGCAAGTCTTAGTTCTGAGCATGAAAAATTAAAATGTGTATATATTTATTACAATCTTAAACAAAAATCTGCACACCAGTTAAGTCAAAAGACTTGCTTTCCCACCTTGTTGGTTTTTGCTATATATTTGTGTTGTGTCTAATATCTGTCATTTATTAAATACTGTTTCATACACACATGAACTTCAATACAGTGGAAAGTGGAAAAGCCTGAACTAAGTTTGCTCAGACACCATTCGACCCAAATGATTCTCAGGAGTGTTAAACTGAAATACAATGTATGTGTCTTAATGTATATAATAAAGCTATGGCAGACAGAAAACCAGTTACAATCATTACTTGCCATGCTTGCTGTGCATGCCGTGGTGGAGCGCCATCCCAGCGCTGTGGGACATTGGCTCTGGAATCGGGTAAGTAACTAAAAGGCTTTTTAACATTTTATGTGCAGGAGGGGAGGCGCAAGGAAGGAGAGGGGACCAGAGGGCACTATTGTGTTAGGAATACAGATTTATATTGCTAACACTACAGAATTCCTTTAACCAAGGATGCAACCATTCAAGCTTAAACATTCATGCAATAGGAATCCTATGGTATGTTTGTTACTTTTTGCTGTTTGGACCTCAAAACCTCAAGTCATGGGAAAATTTACTAAACTCCTCTATAGATTGCCATCCTCTGATTTGCACCTATTTCTCTCCTTCATTGGGATGCACATCTTTGACAATAAGGTGTTAAGACCTTAGTATCAATATTATATTTTTTTTGTCATCATATTTCTTCTTACTTTAAATACAACCCCATGTATTACCTTTGCATTTTTGTTTAAAACGCTTAAAATATTTTCTTTTAGGTTTGTTAGACTGTAATGATGTCGCTTCATGCAATGAAAACAGAAACTAGTCAAAAAGATTTACTGGGAGGAAAGACTGCTATGGTCTTTTAGTAATGATGTGTGACCTATGCAATTCAGCTGCTAACAGTGATATCAAATTAATATTCTGTGAAGAGACTTGGTCTAACATGCTCATGAATTGCTTTTTCCATAACTGTGTATCAAATGTACCATATCACTCACTATAATTTAATTTATGTACAGTTCGCATTTATGTAAAAAAAGACACAAGTCTCCTTAAAAATTCTTTATGATTAAGTAACTTTGTTTGATCATTTCATTGAAAAATATGATAATAGGAAGAGCATTTGGAGAAATAGGAACAGCTTCTAAAAATCATATGGAAGGGCTGAATGACAGTCTAGAAATTAGAAATATTCTGAATGTATAACTATATTACACTACAATTAGTAAATGTTGTGTGTCCACAATAGAAATTAACATGCCACATACAAAAATGTAGTGTGTCCACAATAGAAATTAACATGTCAAATACAAGGCACTCCATTAGAAAACATGTGGAATAATATACAGGTTTATTTAATAAAGTGAGATTTAAGTGAACTCAAAGTTAATTTCAAACTTAAGGACAAAATAGATTAATTGGAAGCTATGTTTCAAGTGTGGCTACTATGGTCCAAAATATGAAATTCTCTTTGAATTCTCACTTTAGTAAATAACCCCGATAGGATACATATATATGTATTAACAGACCACTGAGTCAAGTAATTAGGAAGAAGTTCGTTTCAGGGTCATTTTACAAGGAGAGATTCTGCCTGTTAACTTGTTACAGCCTGCATGGATTTCATTGTTGGGTGTCTGGAAGCTGTATAGATGCCTGGTGGTGTTTTTGTTTTAAAAGTTGTATCAGGAGAGGGTTACCTGACTTATGCCACTATAACGTAGATCTCATAAGACATACTAGTGGAAGAAGCCTTACAGTGTGTATAAGTTAACAGCTCTACTTAAGAACAGAAATATATAATCACCCTGAGCATATTTTGGCCAGCTGGCCGTGCTCATCCATCTACACTTGTCCTTACCATTAGTGTTAGCAATTTCTTCCTCTCTTCTCAGAGGATATATGCGTGGAAACTATTGAGGCTTGTGCTTCTCTGCCGGAAGCAATACATGGCACTATAGCTTCCTTCCTAACAACGCAGCCAAAAAAGGGAAAAAGATGGGCTGTATATAGCTCAGTGCCTGTCGGGTTATATACTCCTTTAACACGAGGGAGAGATCCACTGATCTCCTCTGCGAGTCCTTGGCCAATGAAAATTATTTTTTTTTTTACCATTGGCTAGCATGGACCTGTTTCTTACTAACTATTTCCACATCCACCTTAGTGGTCTATTGTACATGCATATGTAAAGATTTATTAACAACATATATTAAAAAATAGATTTTTGCTATAGTGGAGAAAAGTATGTTTTACTTATTACTCCTTAGCACATTTTCCCAAAACTAAGAATTGTGTTACTGTTGATTTGCTAAATAGAATTAATCATTTATTTAATTTTACCTGGAGTCTTGCTACCTTTAATTAATATTATATTAATCTTGAACTTCTGAACTTCTGAATAAAAACTGAATCCCATTTCACCTATGTCTATGGCTTGCAATTTGGAAATAAGGGCCTAAATTGTCTGCTGCATCCCTTACACATAAAATCCTATTAAATGTTTGCATACCTGTAAAACTCAATCTAATTTTAAAAATATAGTGAGAGTAGAGGAAAAATGAATTTGGCCAATTCAATTTTATATAGAGAGAAAGGTTAAAAAGGGACCTCATTCCAATCTACCGAAGAAGGTGCTTAGAGATTAATCTACTGTTTGCAATTCATTGCAAAGATGATGATTTACGTAGAATTTGAAAGCAGGATTAGGAGCAATCCCATCAAATGGTAAATGTGTTATCATGAATAAATGCTCAGCTGAACTGTGATGCTAATAATATCATTTAATTGCTTGGTGAGGGTATTTACCTACTGAGACCAACAATGTCAATTCCTCTACAATTCCATTTGCAGTATGGATTTTAGTGAGAAGAAGGAAAGGTTGAACTTGAGATTTTTGGCATCGAATTGGAGTGGTACAAAGTATCCATTCAGCAGCTGCATACATAACTCAAATGTGATAGAAACTAAATCGATAGTCTCAAAAAGCTCAACTTGAACTCATACAAAGGTTGGATATAAGTACAATGGGCTAGAATTGAAAGTCGCCTTTATTAAAGAAAAAAAAAAACTGCTCACAGAAAATCAATTCTTTATCAACAGCATTTCAATGAGTAAAAAAAAAAGATCACACAATGACGGGTTTTTAAAAAAGGATGGCGTTATCAAAGAAGGATTCCAGCTGCAGAACTAAAATCTTTTACTGTAGAAACAAAATAACCGCGGTTTGCAGGGGATAATTCAACATGTATAGTTTGTTGATACAGCTGTCGATTGCACAGATATATAACTTAAAGAAATTATACTTGTTAATTAACCTATATGTTTATGAGTTAAGGCATGTGTGGCTTTTTATTCTCTGAAGCTGGGATGACCTTTCATTTGTAGATTGGCAAATGCTGTTGTCAATGAACCTAAACAGGTTTTATTCTAATGGCATTTCTGTCTGAGCATTGGTGGTCTAATCAGCTAGGCGGACCCACTTTCAATCAAGCAGAAATATTGTTACATGTGATCAGTAATGTCTTTTTTGAAGATAAGATCTAAAAGGCATTGCCAAGCACATCTATCACAAGGCAACAATGTAATAACTCATTTGTCACACTGCAAAGACTTTTATATTAATATATATTGAACGCCATATGAAGGTGATCTTATGCACATTGATTGCCTTTGTTTATTTTTCGTCTGTCAATTAAATTGGGATTGGACATAAGAATTATGCACCAGCTTGGCTTACAACTGCATGCTCCTTGTTTTGTTCTAGTCTCCTTCTGATAGTCATTATAAAAAAACTTTCTTTTTAATCCATTATATTATACATAAATGAATAATAGCAAATAAAAAAGTTACGTAACTTTGCAGAACGTGGTTTGCTATAAATCCTCATACCCTCAAATTAAAGGACCACTCTAGGCACCCAGACCACTTCAGCTTAATGAAGTTGTCTGGGTGCCTGGTCCCTCTAGGATTAACCCTTTTTTTTATAAACATAGCAGTTTCAGAGAAACTGCTATGTTTATACTGAGGGTTAATCCAGCCTCCAGAGCCTCTAGTGGCTGTCTCATTGACAGCCGCTAGAGGCGCTTGCGTGCTTCTCACTGTGAAAATCAGTTTTATGATCAGGTACTAGCTAGATGAACCCAACTATCATTGAGTTTGACAGTCAGCTACAATAGGTGACTGCATCTGTCTTTCCCTTAGAAAATTGCTGACATTAATGACGATGCTTTACTTACATAGTAAAAAGTACGTAATAAACAGTAAAGTTGTTTTTTTCATCAACGATTGTGCAAAATAGATAAATTGAAAACTCAAACATTAGCACATAGGTCCTAAAAGCAACAAGCATGAAATATACGCTCTATAATGCAAGCTTTATTCCCAACACTGACAAATTTGGTCTGGATAAAACACGTTACCTATATATTCGGATTCTATCTGCTCTATCTTTCAGATGTCTTGTTTTACTTAGTTGAAGGAACATATCAAATTGTACTCTTCAAGGTATATTTAATTATGTATATAAAAAACAACCTATTAGTGTATAAAGTAAGGTTTGTGGATGTTGCAAGGACAGCTTATTTGGTTACTTTTATTAGAAAAGTAATATTAATCTTAATCTTTTTATTCAGGGCTTTCCTTGCCCAAGGGGACTCAAAGTGCTTAGTCCTTCCTTTCAGGCTTAAGATCAACAGTTGATAAGCAGATGGTACACTTAGTAGTGCTCATTTTATCAGCCTTGGAAGGATAAAAGGCTGAGCCAGCCCTTTTGGGATAGATCCTGTAACCCCAAGGATTGAACAGGTAGTACATCTTCTGCTTTAAGCAACCGAGTTTTCAGACACTGACACAGCTAAATTTTATTTTAAAATGTTTTGCTGGAATAAAAAATTATAACTGTTATATTTCTTTGTTACATTATTTAAATATGCTGGAACCTGTTGCTAGTCTATTATATGTTTAAATACTATAAGCAGTGACACTATACCTAAGCCCTATATGACAGGACCTTTATAAACAAATCCCAGACAAATTCTGTATGCGGTTGGTGCCCTTTTTGCTCTGGATAGTCTGCCCCTATGGGAGGTAGAGTCGTCATTACTGTTAGAGCTCAGGCCTGTATGGGGATCTAAGGAGCTGCAGGTCTGTACCTCGGCCAAGGGGCAGATCACTTCCTATGCTTCTACATGGTCACAGACTGAAAGGGAGCATTCTCAGAGGTCTGCAATGAGCAAACATGCAGCACAGAACCAATGGACCAAGGGATAAAATGTTTACAGCCTCATCGGAGCCCCATCCTCTTGAGCACTAAGACATATTGCCCACCTCCCTGCCAAATAAGTAAGCAGGAGTGAGTGGGACAAATATTGACACTTCCACAGACACCCTCCTCAATCCCTTCCCCACAGTAACTAAAAAAGCACTGTCACCTTCCCATACACACAGTCACCATCGTACACACACAAATACCCACATATGCACACAGTCACACATAACTCACAGCCTTGCCATAAGCACAATGCACATGTCAAAACTACAAGCATGCACCCATATACACACTGCAAAGAGCTCCCACACATATGCTCCCAGACACACACATGCTCACAGACACAGGGACACACATTCACATAGATTAGATGTATTCCCTGCTATGGTGCATTTTTCTATGTTTGGGGAAATTTCCCTGAATGTAGACAAACGCACCAGAGCAGGGAATCCCTCTAATCTATGTTTGGGGAAATTTCCCCGAACATAGACCAGGAAGAGAATCCCTTTAATATATGGTTAGGGGAAAATTCCCGGAACATAGACCAGCTCTCTAATGTGGGGAATCCCTTGAATCCCCACGCTAGAAAGCTGGTTGTAAGTGCGAGCTGTTGAGAGACCACCTGTATTGAGAAATGTTATTTACTTACAACACTGTTTTCTTATCTATAATTTCATTTTTGAGTAAATTAATTATTTTTCTGTGCAACCAAAATTTCTAATTCAATAATGACTTTACTTTCCAAGACATCCAATATGCTTAGATTCTGGGAGTGTTTTTTTTTTTTTTGTAAACTGCTTGGTAATTATCCCCTTAAGGACACATGACATGTGTGGCATGTCATGATTCCATTTTATTCCAGAAGTTTGGTCCTTAAGGGGTTAAAGTGGCTCTGTCTCCTCATACTTATCGTTCGCCTGTTGCTTCCTTTTCTCTTCCTATTTCGGAATCTGATCTTTTTTTCTTCATGTCTGATCTAGTTCTCTTTAAAACATAAAACAAAGTACAACACTTGGCAAATGGTAGCACGAAAGGCAAGCTTCACCCTTTGTTAACTTGACAAAGGACATGGAGCTTGCCTTAAAGGGACACTCCAGGCACCCAGACAATTTCTGCCCATTGGAGTGGTCATAAACTGCAATAATTACCTTGCAGGGTTAACTCCTCCTCTAGTGGCTGTCTACTAGACAGCTACTAGACAGCCACTAGAGGGCACTTCCTGCTTCATAGCACAGGTTTTCTGTGCTAGAGCGTCGCTGGACGTCCTCCTCAGCCGGCCGGCGGGATCAGTCTCCCCCGGCGGCTGACATGATGAAGGGGAGGAGCGACGGTGACCCAAAACCGCCGCCGAGGGACATCGGCAGGGGTCTCAGGTAAGTCAATGAAGGGGTTTTCACCCCTTCAGCAGCCAGGAAAGGGTGGTGGGAGGGAGAGGGGACCTGCAGTGCCAGGAAAACATATTGTTTTCCTGGCACTGGAGAGTCCCTTTAAGCTTCACCCCCTTGTCACAATTGTCAAGCACATGAAAAATACAAACATTTAAGCATGTTTATGCTACAAAGAGTTTGTCTTTTGCTGCAAAGAGAACTAAATCAGAAATTAAGAAAAGAAGAACAGATTTTGAAAGAGGAATAGAAGAGGAATCAATAGGAGAAAGCTATGTTGAGGTGACAATGCCACTTTAAGGGTTTAAACACAATTTTACCCATGCTTATCAGGTATTTGAGAAACAAGTGTACTTTAACATCAGTTCATCATTTGAGAAACCTATACACCTTTTTATTATATTTGAAATCTTTGCAAGAAAATTGGAATTCCCTATATTTCTTAAGTGACCCAGTTAATACATGAAACTTTTTCTCAAAAGTTTTGCTCAAACAAATGTTCAAAGATATGGATATGGACATTGGAAATGATGCTTATATTTCATAGCATCATAGCATTACCAATTCTTCTTCCTCATAAAGGAACACTCAAAGCAACATAAGCACTAAATCCGCTGTACTGATGGTTATGATGCCAGCAGTGCCTTTGGGTCTTTCTTTGTGAATATTCAAACATTTTTATTATGTTTTAACTTCTTACCAGGGGTCTATGAGATATTGCTTCCTGACTCCACTATGTCCAACAGAGATCTAGACTCTCCTGCTTAGGTGTTTATTTTAGTTCATCTGAGCAGTGGTTGGCTAGCTCATAGGCTGAGAGCTTCAGCTAATCACTCTCAGCAAATTACCTAAGCACGGTATTGCTGGCTTAGATCAGGTTGAGCGCACCATTGCTTTCTCTCAAAAGTAGGGGAGTCGGAGAGAGGGGCATCCCAGCAGACCCCAGGGAAGAAGTCAAACCATTCTAGATTAGTTTGGCTACTACAGTGCACTGTGCATTGTAGTTGTTATTGTGCATATAGTGTTCCTTTAACAATTATATAATGTGCTATTAAAATATACTATTTACTAATATTTGCAGCTTGCAAAAAGTAAAATGGTTATAAAAAATATAAAATTACAACATTTTGTACATGCAGGTGTGTTTCTGTATTAAAATATAATCAAGAAAAAAAATTACAATTCAAGAAAGTAAATCTTAAATGTTAAAATTCTATCAACAGCAGTACATATATGGTCCTTCATTTTAAATTGCATCAAGATATGTCAAGAATGTACCTATTTTACTCCTCAAAATACTGGCTGTTTATTTTTTCTGTGCAAGGCCAAACATTCCTGGGAGATATAGTACACACTGACACAGGAGAAATGTTCGATAATTTTCCTGAAATGTCTGAAACAAGAGCTTCTACATTATCATATCTTTCACATTCCTTATCACCTTGTGCTAGCTTGTTCTTTCCTGACAGGTCATAAGGGGTCTTGCACACTGTCAAGAACAAGACAGAGGGTCAATTGTACGTTTTATTTAACTTAAAGAAAACCTAACAGTAACAAGTTTAAAGCAAAACTGCCACATCCTACCTATTTGGAAATACAATGAAAACTTTTTTTTTCTTTCAAAATTAGCATTTTGATGAAAGAAAGCATCCAAGCGGCTCACGTAAAATAAAGACTCAAAATCAATTTAAACGTAATTGTTTAGTGTCCAAATGACTTTACATTTAGATATTTCTGCAGAATTAGTTATCAACTCTACCTGCTGTGAGGTTGTACCATGAAGTCACCACACCTTAATATTGTATGAAACCCAGATTGGCAATAGTTTGCTAGGTCAATGCTCAGAGGACTTCTTCATGTACCACTTGCGAACGTTTAGATGGGATGTCAGAAGTATGACATTTTGAAATCCCTAACTGGAATAAGACCAATCTTATTTAGTTAGTTGCAAACGGTCATTCAAGTTCTTGCTAGGCATACAGAGCAAGCTGGCTTGTTTTATGAAATAGCTAACTCGAAGACTTTTCCCCCACAAAGATCTTTTCACCAGGAAATGTCCTTGCGTAACCTGAGATTCTATAGATAGACCTCCTACGTTATCTCTAATTTATGTTCATTTATTAATATCAATCTAGAAATAGGCTATAATAACAATGGATAGTGAAGATGGAATTGCTGTACTTGTTGCTTCTTTAATACAGTGTACAATTTTACACTGTTTTGGCACCTTTCTTTGATCCTTTGAAATAATTGTAAAATATTTCAAGATCATTTTACTCAGTTCTATTTTTTGTTTTAGAAGATAATGCTCAAAAAATACCTTCAAAAGCCATACCATTAATCTGTTGTCATTAGGACATTCCTTATAACGTGCCAAAGATAAAATTTTCTCTATACACAGACACATATATAATTCAATATCCATTAGCCGTTTATGTTGTAGTGGGAGTGAGCACAGATATCAACATCTGAAGCTCTGGAATTACACAAACTGTGTCAGAGTCTTCTACTCATAACATTTCACTTCTTAATATTTTTTTTCGGAATACTTAGTGAGAAAGCATAAAACATTTTCAAAATCCTCTAATGGTGAAAGATATGTGAGTGATGTAAAAAAAAAAAATGCTACTGCTATTACTCCCTACCATCTATAACAATATCTGGAGATATTTAGCAACATGGGATTTCTTCAACTAAATTCAGTCCAAAAATATGTCATTGATGAAAAGAGAAATCATGATATATTACATGACTCATCTGTTGAGCTCCTACTACAGTCACACAGCAGTTAGTCCTATACTCCACCATCATCCACCCGTCATGTTTCAAAATCCATTCTGACAAAATGGGCAGCACTCTAGTTTCAGAAAACCATTAAATGATTATGTGACTTTGTTTACTTACTCTGGGGTAACATTTGGGAAAATACTATATTGCTTGATTGCCTTTGAGTCTCTGTAAATTATTTTTCATTTACTGCAGATACCCAACTATTGTTTATAATCTCCTAAACCCCTGTTCATAGGACTGTGTCTCCCTTTATGGGTCTATTGTTTGGTAGAGCCCTATGTACAAGGTAGTATCAAAGTGCACTCAATAGTCACATATAGACACAAATAAACACATATCATGCATAAACAATATGTTTACATATACTAATGGTGCTCAACCCAGGCAGACTAGAGTCACTAGTCTGAAAATTATATATAGAATATACATATTCACAAAGATTGTATAAATATTAAAAAAATAATCCCTCGCTCAAACTCTCACTACTCCTGGCAGTACACATCAGCCCTAATACATAAAATACAATACAAAGAAAAAAACTATTTCAGTTATTTGAATAATTAGTTTGTAATGCTTGAGCACATACCAGAGATCAATTGACAATATGGGGTAAACCCTTCTTAATCAGGTCCGTCATGGATTTGGCAATAGTGCTCTATGATGGTACAAATTTCCGGTATTATCCGCAGGTGAGATTAAACTTATTGGCCATTGGAGGGATACTAAAAAACCTCCAGTTATTGAAATGTGCAGAGGGGTTTGGGATAGTGCGCAAGTGACTTTTTCTTTGGTTTTTATTGTGTATATAAAACAAAAAGACAATCAGTCAATGGAGACAAATATCGCATACATTATGTAGCACAATATGTTATAGTCCAGAAAATGAAAAAAAATAATAAACACAACATAGATAATAGATATTTTGGTCAGTATTTTGGTCCATCCCATTATGACCATTAACAGTAGATGTACATACCAGATATATTGGGAAAGAGACGGTAAATAAATGATAGCTTGGAATATTTTCAGAATTATTTTTTTATTAATTCACACAGATATACCTATTTTGTCATGAATATTTTAGCTAAAAATATGATTACTGCATATAGTGTAGATTTGGCATGCTCATTTTCAAAATGTTTTTTTTTTTTTTAAATCTTTCTCTTCCCTTCCACCCTCATGTTTAGAACCGATCTACTGGTTCAACGAAATTGTAGGTGTATTACGTTGGGAGTTTGAGTGGATTGACAGACTTGAGAAAGTGTGAAAAACGTTGATTGCTTAACACTCAAAAAGTGGAGGAGTATCCACTATTTTATTTAATAAGCTCTTCAATGAATTGCA
Source organism: Pelobates fuscus (assembly GCF_036172605.1). Lineage (NCBI taxonomy): Eukaryota > Metazoa > Chordata > Amphibia > Anura > Pelobatidae > Pelobates > Pelobates fuscus. The sequence continues at coordinate 329,049,389 of NC_086317.1, read as the reverse complement.
GAAGAAGAAAGTTAGAAAGTTACTGCAAACTGAAACTAACAGTGTTTAAATAATATTCTTATTTAAAAGGTATTTTTAATGATTGAGGTGAGCTATAGTGACCTGACTTTATTGGAAATCTGAGCCAATTCAGTTTTTCCTAGGTAGCTTTGAGGTCTTCTGATATTTGTAACCAACATAGAGTCCAAGGATTTAGGATTATTCTCTATACTATATCTAAATCAACTAATATGTCAATCAATTTCAAAATTCTTACTATGCACATACTATTTTAGTTTGAAAGATCTTAAAATCTTTCAGCCCACTATATATATATATATATATATATATATATATACACTGCTCAAAAAAATAAAGGGAACACGTATGCTTCACTTCCATTTATGCTAGAGAACAAAATGTGTTTTAAAAAATTCATTCTCTTTCTGAAACTGACATTTTAGTTCACATCTGTTCAGCGAGAATTATAGCTAAACATTTTAGGGTGATTACGTTAGTGGAAACTAGGGAATATAAAATTGGAGCAAACATCATAAACATTTTGGATGTACAACCAATGCATATGTCTGACGTATTCATCGTGAATACTTAAAATTAGTAATATCTCATAATCGCTGTGGCAGCATTAAACTCTACCTTTCTTGACTCATATATAGCATTCGAATCCCTGGGAAGTAGCTAACGTGTGCCATTCTTATTTGGCTTTTAGAGCAATCTGCTATATTTGCTAAATCGTTTTAATGGAATATTGAGCAAATAATAGATATATTATTTTCTGAGCTTTAATTACTCCTTGCTTTTTGATTCCATGCTTCAAGATGTGTTTTACTGCATTCTGTACCTCACACTGACATATTTAATGATCCCATAGATTAGGTCTTATATTGTGAGCTAATGTGTCAGCTATGCATTCATACTCCTGAATGAATCACTAATTACTGAATTACAAAAGACTCACCTTTTTCACCCATTTCACTTCATTCGGCTTCCTTAAATGTTCCTTAAATGTTTGCTATATTAGATCATGTAGCAAGAACAGGCTGTTACTTAGCATGTCACGCAAACCATGCCAGCTTAATCTTTGGCACAATACAACTGTAATTAAATGTACCTATATTTTTGTTCACCAATTAAAGCTATTTTCTGAGGCTTCTGTAGTGTCTATTGTGTTCCTCTTTAACTTTAGCCAAATTTTTGCAATAGACAGCATGCTGCCAAAATAAGGAGTCACTTGGAGTTCAGATTATAGCTTGTTTCCACAGCCAATATATAATGCATGTAAGATTAGCAAAGATTGTTCTACAAACCACATAAAGATGAATGTTTATGCAGTATTTTTATTATATCTGCCCAGACACATCATCACATTTGTAAACTGTTTGTTTACTACTTTGTTAGAAATATTTTACTAATTATTGCACCTTTAATTATTCCATGCATTTATTCATCTAATTAATTGATTGATTGATTTTGGCAGTACCAATAATGTTCCATGCAAATTTGTTCTATTTACCCAAAAGAGAAATTTGAGAGGGAAAGCAAAGGGTTTCCTGCCATGGTCATTGCAATGATACATGATGCCTTATACAACTATATACAAGGAAATTATAGGGACCATAACATCTTCATCTTCCCATTGTACAGCACTACGGAATTTGCTGGCGCTATATAAATAATAAAATAAATAATAATTTAATTGAAGTGGTTATGGTGCTGTAGTCCCTTGATGCCATCGCACTATTCAATGATAAAACCATTTTGTTAGGGTAGTATAGAGTTTAACATAATGTTAGCATAATGTGTGGTGCAGAGTTAATGTTTTGTGCTAGTGTAGTGAAGGGGATAATGTTTACTATAGTGAGCAGTGAAGGGGGAAGCTCTTTTTTAGCTCTTTTTACGCAGTGTGCACCTTCCTATCACTCCGGCCGGGCACCGCGGACCGGAGTGCAGCTCGGCCATGCTACAGGGGAGGGGAGGTGAGGTGAGAAGCTGCAGCCGCCTGAGCGCTCTTAAGAGAGCGCTCAGGCGGCTGCAGCGTTTAAAGGGGCGGCCGGGCGCCCTGATGGCAGGCCCCCCTCCCGGCCGGGCCCTCGGACCATGTCCGAAGTGCCAGACCGGTCAGTCCGCCCCTGAGAGTAGTGTAGTCTGGTAGTTAATGTTTAGTTCAGTGTAGTGAGTTAAGGGGAATTATATATATGAAAATAGAAACATTCATCTTAAAATACCATACAGCAAAGAATACATAAATATTTTCTTAAACAAACTCAGATACAAAAATATGTGTTAGGCAACGGTCTGTAACATTGGATAGACTCAGATACTACTGGGACATATGGGAAAATTAGAGAACGGCTCAGCCTGTAGTTGTGGGAGGGGTTACCCGGCCTATAAATACACAGACCTCCCCTTCCTCTGGGCTGAGACTGCCTGATTCAGTACAGAACCATCGACTTCCGGTTCAAAGGTCATCAACACAAACTGCCTAAACTCCAAACATGCTGGTCTTGTGCAGCCCATGCAAATATTAATTTTACCTCACTCTAGTAAAAATCGTCCGCCTCCTTCGAAGCTCATGGGCACTGCCATGTCCGGCACTGCCACGTCCGGCCCAGTCTTCGCTTTTGCTGTTGCTGTTTGCACATTTATTACAACAAAACAGTTAGTTTGTTCATTCAGCCCGCGTTGGGCCATGTGGTCCCTGACATTCATCACATATTCACGCCATGTTGGCGATATCAATTTTATCATATGCAATTCATTTAGTCACCCTGCATTTGTAATATTTAATGCAATGCCATATATTTGGTTTTTCATATTTGCAGATTAGTATTGTTGGCCTATATACTTGTCAGCTTTAACAGATCAGCATTTGTTACTTATGTTCATCAGGGCTCTTCCAGCCTCTGTACATATATGTATTCTATATGTCTGCCATCTGGGTATTTAGGCAATCATTGGGCCTACATTGTTAAATAATTATATGGCTCGGTGTTGCTAATGACTGTCTAAATTCATGTCAGGCCCAATCTTGGGCCTACACATGTGGTTAGCATTTATGGTACTGCCTGTTAATAATATTATTTTACTGTCCATCACTACTTACATTACAAAGGCCTGGTCAAGTGTACTTTAACATAATGTTGGTCATAATTATGTCTGTTCTATGGTTATACAGACATATTCACGGCTCTCATCTAAGTATGTTGTTTTTATACTTCAAATTAAGACATGCCACAAACTAGGTCCGCTACTTGGGTGTCACCAATAACATACTACATTGTAGCCGATCTACTCAGATATTTTCAACATTCATTAAACCCCATTTAATTGTATCATTATGCACCTGTAACTTCTCATTAGGTCCTTACTTAGCCACCCTGCATCTAGGTATAGTTATGTTGGGCCCTCATTTGGCCTTCACTATTAAGGAAACAATATGTATACTTATTAATAGAGTGGTAACTGCATACATGTAGATAATAATAAAAATAAAAAAAGCACAACCTTTCATTGAAAAAATGCACAACTTTTCATGCAAAAAAAACAACTTTTCATGAGAAAAAAATGTAAAATTATTAACTTACATAAGCTTCATATGATCCCAGGTGGGCTTACAGCTGCAACCTAATTTCAGCCTTCCTGTCGCTCAGGGGTAATATAGTGCCCTGTTATACTGCGTTTAAGTACACCACAAAGTAAAAAAAACAAAAAAAACAGATTGAATACCATAGCATCACCACTGTCCATACGCAATTCACAGTCCATTTCTACAACTTTGGTACAATTAACCTACATTTGTTCATGCCATAATCATTACTTTACATACACCCTATTATACACCCGGCAGTTTGAGACTTATATTTGGTAATATTGGCCTTCCGCTGCAATACCTCTACATGCAGCCCTCACTAGGCCTTCACTCCATACATTACATTCGTGCTCTGTGGGCAATCCACTACAGCACAATTTCTGCCACACGTTTGGGAAATTACATACAACATTTCCAGCTTTACAAGGGTCAACTACAACAACTATTCCTCTCAGCCTTGTTATGCTCAAGCAATTCCTTCCTTTACGACCCTCTCTCTGCACTCCTGAGAACCAAGAACCCCTCATTACGCATTTAACCATATTCAGGCCTCCTTGGTCTGTCACGGTTTTACGTAAGCCTTTTATAATCCACAACTAATGTTACAGTCACTTACTAGATCTTACATATTTTGCTTCCTGCTAGTAAACAAAAGATGTTCCAATCTTTCTCATACATACTTCTGGGCCTTCTTGTGGAAGGACGCACAGTGGGAACTCATAATTAGACACAACACTACTAGGCATATCTTTCATATCCATATTGACAATCATAAGTTCTACTACTTAGATGTAGTAGGTTTCCCTACTTATTATCCTGTTAAGGTTTTATTTCTTAACCACAACACCGGTACTTTATACCCTTACCTCAATAAGCACTTCCACCATACTGGACATATTTCCATTAATGTTCCGATTGTGTCTTTAGGTTACTCTCTATGATATTCCTTTCTCAAGCCCAACTCATAGCTAGAGCCTTGCTGTTACCTCTCTGGCTTTTAGATAGGGCCTCACATGTCATGGCCACTCCTTTGAATCTCTCTCTTGTCACCGAGAGGCCAACATTCCCACCACATCGTTCGGTGGCCTAAGTCCCTCAGCCAATTCATAGCTAGAGCCTCCCAGAGCCACTTGGCAGTTAGTAGGGCCTCATTTTCCCCTCATTTCGCAAACCTTTCACCACTCGGCATTATGAAAGCTGGCAGTAAATCACCTACGTAAATCACCTACATGGCTGTCACATTTACTCTACATGTAGATGTTGCACACCTCAGAACTAGTAATATATTTTAATCTAGGCTCCCCAGCCAAACCCTTCACTCCACCTAGTCCATGCACTCCAGCTGTAACCCAGGATACCCCAACGCCTGTTCCTGGCGATCTTGTACCATTCCACTTTTACCGCGGAGTTTTGACATAAAGGCGTGCCATTCCCTTCTTTGGCTCAGAAAACTGTGCTGTATAGACACCAGATTCTAGCTCTGGGCTCCCCTACCTTATGCCGACACCCAAGCTGGAAATACAGACATCATGACAGGGATGTAGGCCACGATGGCTCCAATCCTTTCATCCTTATAAACAACTGTTGACACTAGTGACATTTAGAATCTCCTGACTTTGGACGTCTTACCCTACCATATAGTATTCTACGTCATGCTACTTACTTCCATCCTCTCAGCGTTACACCGGCAGTTGCTATCCAGCACACATTTCCTCATCTAATGTTATTATCTGTACAGTTCCCCTGTCCTTTGGACATTCATCTTGCTGGCTCTCTTTTACAGGCCTATCTGAATGTCGGTGCCGTCACACCCCACCCGACTTACACCACCATAACTAGGCTTATTGTATACGACCACAAATATATAATGATGACTCATTAAGCCTGTCTTAACAGTAATCTAACACACTAACTCTTGTCTAAAATTGCCATGTAATATACAAGATACATAATAATGATGTGTGTATTCAGGGAAATGAGGAAATAGTGTAATCTCATGGTTCTTTATACATTTACAATCCACTCAAACTTTAGCCACATAACTCATTTTATTCTAATGCCTCTATCTATACAGTATATAAGCACACACACACACACACACACACACATATATATATATATATATATATATATATATATATATATATATTAAAATGTCAATGCTTTATTTAATCAATTTAAAGATCAACGTTTCAGTCCCCGCTTGGGACTTTCCTCAGGATCAACAACAAGACCACCATAAAGCATTGAAATTTTAAGACCGGAGGGCAGCCATTCTACTTTGGCTTTATGTGTATGGAGCCCAGGCTATTTTTTGCACCCAACATTGAAGAAGTTAAAGCGTGAATGCAGGGGATTTTTTCGTTTTTATTTTGGTGTTTATTTGTGTATACATACATACATTGAGAGAGACAGAACAGTAAACGACAACATTTTTTTATCTGTCTGACATTTTAGCATGATTAAATCAAAATTTACAATACTGTTATTTGTATGAGAATTATAAACAAAATGTGTAATATATGGCTATACATACTTGGAATACTTTTTCAACCTAAAATAATCTAACAATATTATTTCTGCACTTCTGCTCGCTTGACTCACTAGGACATTTTACTTGTGTTAAAAAGCATATAGTATTCAGTGAATACAGCCTGTGTCTAAACATTTGTTTTGATAAAAAGCAGAAGGTATAAGTAGCACTTCACTTAGTTTATACACGTGGGAATACATGAAGTATAATTAAAACATGTTATATACAGTAGGCATACACAAAGTCTATTATGTTTCTTCGTGATAATTGATGACCATAAATTTAATTAGATTTTACGATTTCACAAATATGTAGTCTACAAAGTAAAAGTTCTCAATCGCAGAAAGATATGCTTAGATCAATACTTTGATATTACAATAAATTACGATAATGCTATAGAAAGAGAACTTGACTTATTTAATACGATTATGGATATTTTATTGATATTGCATTAATTAAGAATGATGATTAATGGTGTTCAAGTAATTAATAAAAAAAAATATTAAATCACTTTATGTTAATAGAGTATATACTCCACACTCATACATAAGGACACACAAACATATGCCTTTTTCAATGATTCTATTGCCCCTGCATTCAATCATTCACAATTTTGGAAGGAAAGGAGTCAAGTCTTATTCTCTGTTTGCTCTGGAAGTAAATTTAGCCTTGTTCATTTTTTATGAATCTATTCTGTAATTTTCTTTCGGGCATAATGATTGTCAATTTCTATTAGATTAGTGCAATATGTAACATTTTATCAAGGTACTTACATGTTAGACATACTTCTATCATCTTATAATATCTAAATTCAGGTAATTTCAACACACTTACACAGGAAGTTTCCATGGCAACTTCAAATAATCAGCAGTTAGCATTAATTCACATAGTACCGAACTAGAAAATTTACTGCCACCTAAGAAAAGTTTATTTTTATATGTTGAATATGTTTAGAATTTAACTTAGCCACTACGTCCAGCTGTGTCCTTTTTATTGCTGCAGGTATTGGTAATTGTCAGAGAAAATGGAATTCTGGAGAGGACATCTAGCCATGAGCAGTGGCGGAACTACCGCGGTTGCAGGGGTCACAGCTGCGACCGGGCACGTCACTCCTGCGGACCCCTGCGACCACTGGTCCCGTAGGCTAAGTAATGCGGCCCGGCCCACGCAGTGTAACAACCATGGCCGCATTGAAGGGGTCCTGCAGGTGGCCCATGCTGTTAGGGCCACCCGATGCTATGTATTTCCAGGGGTCACGGCCAGCGTTTTAACAGCGCGACTGGTCCCCCTCTGATGATGTCAGGTGCTGGGAGGAAGTGACTGGCCCGGTCATTTCCTCCCAGCAACCACCGGGAGCCACAAGGGGAAGAAGGAGAGGAGGGAATCAGAGTGGGAACTCTGACTCCCATCAGGCTGAGCCACTGGACCCCAGGGAAAGGTCTGTGTGTCTACATGAATCTCTGTGTGTGTATGTATGTCTGTGTGTGTGTCTGTGTGTATGTGTGTCAGTGTGTCAGTGTGTCTGTATGTATGTATGTCTGTCTGTGTATGTGTGTGTGTCTGTATGTGTGGGTGTCTGAATGTGTGGGTGTGTGTGTCTGTCTGTGTGTCTACATGTCTGTATGTGTGTTTGTATGTATGTTTCTGTCTGTGTGTCTGTATGTATTTGTGTGTATGTTTGTCTGTGTCTGTATGTATGTGTCTGTGTGTGTGTATGTATGTGTGTGTGGTTGTATGTATGTATGTATTATTGTTATTATTATCGCCATTTATATTGCGCCAACAGATTCCGTAGCATTTTACAATAAGAGTACGTGTCTATATGTGTCGGTGTGTGTCTGTGTGTGTCTCTGTATATATGTGTGTGTGTCTGTGTATGTGTGTGTATCTATGTGTGTGTCTCTGTTTATGTGTGTGTCTATGTGTGTGTGTCTATGTGTGTGTCTACATGTGCATCTGTTTGCATGTGGATGGGGGGGTAGATGTACAGCGGGGAGCGTCCAGGGCAATGTTCACACCGGGCTTCCCTGTTTTCTAGTTACGTCTCTGGGCATGAGTACATAATACAGGAGCCTGTATCTTTCAGTTTACAGGAGATAACACAAAATAGAAATGTGTCTTTGTGATCTGTTTGTTTTCCCATTGCAAGCTAGATAGAGCCTGGGACCATCTCTTCACACATTTAAATTTTCAGTTTCAGTTTTCATGTTAGGGCACTCAACTGCCTGTGACGTTCCATCCAGCTCATACTAATAATATGTCTCTGTAAATATAGCAATCTCTAAGGTAATATGTTTAGGGTTCTGACAAAGGTTCTATCTATGTACTCACTATCCATCATTTTCAAGTGGATTGAGAGATCAGAAAACAAACCTTGCTGAATATAGTAGGACACATAGTTGGATATCTATGTGGGTTCAATCGAAAAATGTATTTGAGATATGCATTGCATGTGTCTAGGTGGATCAATAAAGTTAGTATTACACCACCTTGTAGGGGAACATAATGAAACCCTTGTCTGTGCTTTTAGTGATACATTGTTTATCAAAGAAAGAAATGTAATGCGTTGCAAATACTGCAAAATAAAAATGTTCATTCTGTATTGTAGACTTGCTGATTTTATACGTGCATAAACGTTTTATATAATCTATGTATGTATGAATATGGGATTTCTATAAATAATCCACAGTCCTTTAATAAACAGACTCAGGAGCAGATACTTAGTACATAATAGGTAATTTGTTACAGTCTGATTTAAGTATTTTGTCTTAATTGTGTTATTAAATTCTTGCTGTTTAGCAAACCCAAATTTAATTACTTTTTGGGGATTTTCTTTTTCTGTTGTCAGTCTACTTTATATGAGAAAATAAGCTGCAAGTGTGAATAGAAGCTAACTGGCAATCATTTATAAAAAGCATGTAATTAATTATAACTACCATTATCTTCATTAGGACAAAGGGTTAGGTACACTCATTATATCATAGTAGCCCTGTCACTCGTAATGGTGAATGGGACTAGCAGCCATAGTATAGCTGCTATCATCTTATCCACCAGTTTCCTCAGCAGATTTGATAAATGTGAAAAAAAAAAAAAAGTAAATATTACAGAAACTCCTTCTGGATTTGAGTTTATTAGAGAAGATGAAACCCCACTAAACTAGAATCAGGGGCTCGTCATGGGCGTAAACTCTTATCATTTTGCTATCAGCTTACTGTGCCTTAGCTACGGGTTAGAGGCACCAGCAGCCATTCAGCACATTCACTATAAACACTTCAATGAGATAAATCATTTACATAGCCTAAAATGTTGTTTTAATTAATGTACTTATATATGCGTAGTCCTTCTAATAATAATCCATTGGATGCTGTAAGCTGTATCACCATTGTGCTTTGGTTAGCATGGCAAGCATTTAGCAGTAACCTTTACACAGCACACAACAGCTTGTGGACTTTAAAAAATTTTTTTTTTTGCTAATTACTGCCTATATCATTGAACTGGGCAGCAAAGATTGAATGTGTTTTTACGAGAAATCTTTATTTATTGCTTGGTTAAAGGTTTTCTTACGTGTGCAAAGGTCGTTTTTGAGCAGAAAATGGATAGCAAAATGGATAGCAGATTGATTTCTAACTATTGTCATAATGTCCTTCATCTCACGCTGAATAAACCTCCTTCTTTTCGCACCTTCTTAAAAAAATTAGCAAGAAAAGCCACATTTCAACTGAAAGGCTTAATAGTCAGAAGACAGTTTGTAAAATATACATCCATTTTGAATGTGATGGAGAAAAGTGATATTATCCTTTACTCTGGCTGTCCAATAAATTTGAAAAACTACAGACCAGGTCCATATATTAATGATTGGAAAGCTGCAGAAATATTAGTGGGAGACTCCCTACAGGAATTCCATGTCTCCTCCTCACTTAGCAGCTCAATGTTTACTCAACTAGACCTCTGTTATCTGATTTGAAAAGTTGACACAATCTACATTGTTTTTATTTTTTTCATAGCATTGCTTTTTTTTATTTTTATTTTTTTATCAATGTGGATACCAATGAGGTTAGTCACATGAAACACATTTATTTAAGTTTGTCAACTTCAAAATACAGTTTTGTAGATGAAGCTTTAAAGGATTTTTTTTTTTTTTTTTAAAAGAAAGGCTACATTTTATTTTTAATTTTGTGTTTTCCATTTAAGTATATTTTCTTATTAATATGGTATCATTTTAATTTGTATTTTTCCCTATTCCTTGGGTAGAATGAGCAAAACCTATTTCTGAGCCAAAACAAGATACTCAATGTCAATGAAAATCTATAACACATATCTATCTCATTTCTCATTATCAGTACTGGCAAGAGTACTTTCACTAACCCAGAACCTTTAAAGGACCTTCCTCTTCCGGCATTATTGGATATACATAGGTTCATTTTAATATTGCTGTGTAAAACAATACACTTAATAAACAATAAAGAAACTCTTTTTTTTCCTCATTTCTATCAATGGTTTTGAGACTGAAGCATTTCTTTGAAGGCTCCATTCAGTCCTTCTGCATCTTTGTACAAAATATTTTACCACCTCATAAACCAAAACAACGTTTGTATATCAAACTTGATGGCTGGAATTTTAGCACTTGGGGTGGGGAGAGATTCAGAACATTGAAAGAACAATAACAGCTTACAGACTTTTATAGTACAAATGTTTGGAGTAACTGTAATAACTTCATAGGGGCATTATGTCCATATAAGCAAACAATCGTTTAAGAGGACTGGAAGGAGGGAGAGAGGAAGGGAGGGAGGGAAGGACTGTCATTAGGGAGAAAGGTGAACTGAAGCACATTGTTAGGGCTTCTTCTTTCAAATGCATTCACAGTGCTGGCTGCAAATGAAAAAGTTCATTTTGTCCATCTCCTGCACGTAGGTTTGCTGATTCATACTTAATTTTTGCACACAACTAACATAAGGCAGTTTAGACAGAGTTCAAGGCTAGCAGACCCCGGCACAACACTTCTAAAAGCAAAAATTGTCATGGAGGGTGACTTGTCTTACATGTTTACTTTATAAATTCTTATCGCTTGCTCTGTTAAAGGTTTGCAAGAGTCTACAGCAGTCTCCTGTGCAGGGATTTAGTTAATAAGAACTTCTAAAGTAAACACAGTGTGCTGTAAAAAAATTCATATAGACTGGGGAGGCGTGGTTAGTGCTTTCTGAACAAGAGTGCTGCCTATCATATGTACTACCTTTCAGATTCTTAGTGTGGCTTAGTGGTGTATATTTTATGTGTTATGGATAGGGGAGGGATTGGTGCTGAAATGGCAATGTAAGTGTGCTGGATGTTACTTAATGTCCAAATCATACTAAAGACACTTTAACTGGGTCCTATTTTTTTGTACTATTTCTAGATAAGGAACAGGTTAGTGAAACCCTCAGTTCCATTTGGTTGATTCTACATTTTCAGCCATCTCTTTTTTTTTTTCAAAATACATTTCTGGATTGCTTCAGTACACAACAGTAATCTTTAACTCCATAATCGTTAACTGGTTTACTCAGTGAGAGTAAAGTTAGTTACCATTAAAATTGAGCAAGAGGAATAAATTTGTATAGCAGGAGATACATTTTCTAGCATAAACAACTTTTTGCAAAGCATCACCCATTCTCTCACTTTTAATTTACAGATTGGATACCTAGAAGGAAGACATACCTCTGCACCACTCCAAACCTTGTGCAGCATGTTCCTTACAGAACAAAAACATATCACAACCGCTCGTAAAACTGAATGAAATCCTACAACTCACTGTTAGTTTTTCTTTTCAATTGATCAAACTGTGGCAGGCAAATAAATTGAGCATACCATTCATTTTTTGTCTTTAATGAATTACACAGTACACTGTACACCCATGGCATGATTCCTCTAACAATCTTTTGGAACAGGGTTTGGCTGAAGACAGAATAGTTAAAAAAAAAAAAGAGAGAGAAATGCCCCGGGGGGGGGGGGGGGGGGGGGGGGAATTTAATTATTTAATGGGTTATCCCAACCACCACCACCACTTCAGTGATTTGAAGTGGTCATTGTGGTAGGAATTTGTATGCACAGTGTTTGGCTTGAAAGATAGATATTGCTATTGTGTTCTGGGTGCTTATTGCACCTCCAGCACACATTACAATGGCAGCCCAGAACACTGTTCAGGCTCACAGACTCAGAACACGTGCATGTGCTTTGAGCCAGTGAATTAGTCCAATCACAGGCTTCCATTTAAGACCACGCAAGGCCCCTGTCATGGCAGAGGTGGTGTGGAAGTCATTGCCAGAAGCTTCACTCAGCACTAGATTTCAGGTAAGTATACCTTTTCTGCAGGGGACCTTGTCTATAGTGTCCAATAGGGCATTTTACACAGTAAAGGCCCCGCTCAAAGAGTTGGAGTAACCTTTTCAGTTATTTTATTCTGCATTTTATACAATATTTGTATAAAACATAAGGCATGGCTGTATTATTAAAATATTTAACAATATTGTTCCTTATGTTATTTACAATAAAAAGGTTGGTGCAAACAATAATAAAAAAAAATAAAAGTAGATTGTATAATATAAGTCAAGATCCACTTATCAGAACGCAGACTGTGTGCAGACGTCCTGTTACAGGTTTTTCATTTTTTTCTTTTCGAAAATAGATGAATGAAATGGATTCTTTGGTAAACAGAAATGGTATATTTTGTCACTGTCAACTTCTGTATGTAAAAATAGCTATTATATCTGCAGGTTCAATCTCTTTTATCAATTATAATGTAAACTTGAGAATGCTCTTCTAGTTTCCTTGACCTGCACGAAAAGGTCAGTTTAATTTTTCAGACAACATAATTAAACAATATAAGACTAGTATTTATTTTCTCATAGCACAGTTTTACTTAAGTTTTCCTTTTTAGTGTATTGTACATATCAACTTAAAACATCTTAACGGTGAGCTTTGTATTTACCTAATCAACTGACTTTTCAGTAGCATTGCAAAATGTCATCTATTACAATTGTGAAAATACACCAGCTGTGCTCTTTCTATACAGAGTGGGTGTTTTATCGTGTTAAAATTAACTATTCTCAGAACTTTTTTTTTACGTAGATGTCATTTTTCAATTTATTCTGTCAAAGTAAAAATCAACAAGCCGTCATTAGTTCTGTACAGCAATTTTCGCAGATGCTATCAATATCGTTTAATAAACTAGCTAATAAATGTAAAATATATGTTTTCCCAACAAAAGGAAACTGCATTACATTTATATAAAAGGAAACTTTAGCTCAAATTGTGATGCGTTTTGTGCAATTTCCTGGATGGTAATGACCTTGAAAAGTAACCACTGCAGAATTTAATTCTTTGTGTGATCATTTCTCCTGATTTTAATAATATTAACGTGGTAAAGCACTTTTAGCACTGTTTCCTTCTATCTATTCTAACAATACATGCTGTTAAAGGGAACCTAATACATTTTTTGCAACCAAACAATAACAATCATTATATGCCCTCTGGCAGTGCCAGCAGGCTATGCGCAATTAGTTAAAACAATCCTCAGGGGTTGAAAGAGTTATTTTTTTTAAAAGCAACTTAGCAGCAATTTGTAGTCTCTAGCATATATATATATAAGATAAGTGATGTATTTTACGGAGAGTGGAATAGGTTGAGAACCGGGAGAGTAGTGATATTGGAGAAGACAGAAATTGTAGGTAATTAAAAATGATCTTAACGAGAACATATAATGAAAGTATTTAAGTGGAACGTAAAATTTGTACAGATAATTATAGCAGTATTGTAAACATGCTAAAAATGTATTGGAAGTGAACCAATACCATCAACCCTTAAGTAAAAAATACCTACATTCAAAGTAGAACCTGATTTAGCAGAAAAGCTCTATGTAGGGTTTACATTAAATATGTAACAAATGAACTCACGAAAGTGAAGGAAAGCGAGCCAATCCCAGTGGTTTTTAGACCCGAATGGTTATTCCCACATGTTCATCCGTAAACATGCCGGGTCTCGTGGCCGGAAGCAGGAACTAACTACAGTGGAGCTGGAGGTCCGGAGTCAGTGTAGGCTGCAATAGGAGCAAAGATCGGTTAGCAGCAGTGCGAGATGGACCCGACCGGAAGTGTAGGTTGACTGGAAGTGCAGGTTGCCATGGATACCACGTCACTCGAACGAAAAATGGCACAGGTAAGCAGTGGAGATTGCGTTTTATAGGACAAACTAATTCCACAAATTCAGGTCTATGACCTTCTATATATATATATATATATATATATATATATATATATATATATATAAAGTGAACTATAAATGTATGTTGCATAAAATGTTCCATTAATAAAATATAGCAATGGTAGTCTCTTTGCATAAAACATATTTTCTAATATTCATGAACATGCTACATAACTTGCAATAATTAAATACATAATCCAAATATACAATGTAAACAGCATGAGAATCAATACAAATGTATAGAAAGCAGAATAACGCAAGGTTGTCCAGTAATACTTGATCCATAAGTGTTTCCAAGAATAAGCCAAGGATCACAGGCTCCATGGATACATTAGCTGTGATAATAGCTCTGAAATAAACATAAGAACAAATTATAATTTAATGCACATATCTCTTTTCATGCCAATAGATTCAAAACTGTTTAACTCCTTCATCCACAATAGTTATCTCTGATGAATAATCCGGAACATTATGACAGGCTTCAATAAAATGTTTTAAATGTTTTGGTGCAGAAAAATCTATCTTACCTGTTTGTACAGAGGATTTATGACTTGAAATCCTGACTTTAAATCTGTGTTGTCTCACCCATGTAAATTTTCTCACATGGTTACTATAATGTACAAATATCGTGAGTGGTATTATACCTTGCTTTCCACCTTGGTTGATGTGACATATTAGAGATTACAAGAATTGGTGGAGAGAAATGTGGAGGATCATAGACGCTATGTCAAGGCCCATAAACACCAGAAATATTGGTAGGACTTAAGTAACAACATAGCGGGGATAGTTCATAATTGGCAAGGAGCAGATACTTCAAGCGGACTGAGGAGCCAACATTATGTATTTAAAAAGAGTCCATGCCAAACAATCAAAATACAGATGGTGACTGATGATGAATCCTCTTGAGATGGATCCTGCAGTGTATCCTGCATCATCAGTGAGTTCTTTTTTAGAGTTTCAATCTAATTCATGGGCAAAGTCGTGGGCAAGGGGTGGAAGCAGAAATCATGAATGACATGCAGAGGACCAGAGTAACAGTTTTTTTTTAAGGTTCTGTTTATGGGATTGTGTTTCTGAGAAAGGTAATCCATTGAAAATTTACATTTATATGTTTAAGTTTTTTTAGAACCATCTGACTTAAAGCGGCACGTTCATGCCAAACTTATATTTCTCTCATCGCTTCCTTTTCTCTTCCTCTCTCAGAATCTGTTCTTCCTTATTTCTGATCTATATTTCTTTAAAACATAGGACAAAGTAGAAACTACTTTGCCTTATGTATTTTTCCTATGCCTTACTTTCTTTGACCACTGGAGAAGTTTAAGTCGGCTCCATTTCTTGTGTCAGAGAAAGTACTCACCATTTTCCTTGACACAGGAAAAATATAGAAAAAATATGTAAGACTGAGTAGCCCCTACTTTGTTTTATGTTTTAAAGAAAACTAGATCAGAAATAAAGAAAAGAAGAACAGATTCTAAGGAAGGAAGAGAGGAGGAAACAATAGGAGAAAGTAAGTTTGGCGTGACAGTGCTGCTTTAAACCCTTTTTGTGCAAATAGAGAGGATGCAGATTTGATAGACGTTTATGGATCATTACAAAGTCTACATGAATTTGGTTTAATGAATACATTTAATGTAATCCCAAAAAAGATAGATAGATAGATAGATAGATAGATAGATAGATCAGGGCTTGACAAATTTGTTTGGAATATAGGAGCCAGCTAAAAAAGTTAGGAGCCAGTCATTTTCAACGAGAATCTTCAATTCTTAAAGGGACACTATAGTCACCAGAACCACTACAGCTTGATGTAGTTGTTCTGGTGTCTATAGCCTGTCCCTGCAGGCATTTCAGTGTAAACACTGCCTTTTCAGCGAAAAGGCAGAGTTTACATTGCTGCTTAGTAACACCTCTAGTGACAGTCACTCAGATGGCCAGTAGAGAGTCCTGGGTCACTGCTGCAACACCCAGGTTCAGTGTCTCCAAGCTCTGCATTGAAGCGCTGAATGTTCCTCATAGATATTGATTAATGTAATGCATCTCTATGAGGAGATGCGGATTGGTACATTTGCTGCGCATGCATAAAATACTCCTAATGCTTTCCTAAGGGAAAGTATTGCCTTAGCTGAGCTCATAAAGATTGATCATCTCAGCCATGGCAAAACTGGCACGGTGTGGGAAAATGGGAAGAAAGGTGAGTAAAAACACCTTCCTCATGTGATCGTAGTGGACAGGTACCTAAACGCGCACACACACACACACTGACAGGTGCACACACTGACAGGCTCTCACAAACACACACTCTGCGAGGCTCACATACACACTCATGCTGACAACAGGCTTGCACGCACACGCTCTGACAGGCTCGCACACAAACTCTGATAGGCACTCACTCACTTGACAGGCTCTTGCTCACACACACACACACACACACACACATACAGACACTCTGACAGGCTCTCTCACACACACATTGACAGGCTCACTCATTCTGACAGCAAACACACACACACACACTGACAGGCTCACACACACTCTGACAGGCTCACATACACACACTCACAGGCACACACACACTTTCTTGGCAGGCTCACAAACACACTCTGATAGGCTCACATACACACACTCACAGGCTCACACACACTCTCTTGACATGCTCACACACGCTATTACGCTGGCAACAGGCTTGCATGCACACACTCTGACAGACTCGCACACACAAACTCAGACAGGCGCTCACACATACTCTCTTGATGGGCTCTTGGTCACACACACTCTGACATGCTCTCACACATGCAAACTCTGACAGGCTCACACACACACTCTGACAGGCTCGCTCACACACACACACACACACACTCTGACAGGCTCTTTCACAAATACACACACACTCTGACAGGCTCACACACACTCTGACAGGCTCTCTCACAAACACACACAGACTCTGACAGACTCACACATGCTTACACACACACACACACATTTTTCTTTTAATTGAAACCCACTCAGCCTCCCTACCTTTGGGAGAGCTGAGTGGGTCTATCCTGGTGTCCAGTGGGGGTGCTCTCTTCCTGTGTGCAAAGGAGCAGTACTCTGCCTGTAGCTCCTCTCTGCTCCCTCGCACTCTGTAATGATGCCGGGGCCAGAATTATGTCATATTCCGGCTCCTGACATCATTAGACAGCGCAGGGAGCAGCGAGGAGCTCCCTCGCGTGCCGCCAATAATGCTCCCGCGGGCGGGCAGCCGGCCGGCCGCCTCCAATATTCCCCATGCCAGCCGCCGTCAAAGCTTCCTCCAACACTAATTAAAGAGGTGGCAAATCCCAGACGCCCGGGCGAAATTTCTAGTTGCCATGGCAATCTGGCGCCTGGGATTTGTCGAGCCCTGAGATAGATAGATAGATAGATAGACAGCCTGGGGTAGAGGAGAAGCAGGGGTGGCTTGGAGAAGCAGGGGGATCCTGGGACAGAGGAGAAGCAAAGGAGCCTAGGGTAGAGAAAAAGGGAAGATAGAAGAGCAACTATAATAATTATAGCAACTATATTAATAACAAACATTTCACTAATATGAGGGGTATCTTTCTGGAAATGGGCTGTCAAGGTTGTTGAGAACCACTGTGTTATAATTTTGAATCTACGACACTCACAAATGTCCCTGCAACTGTTGAAGCAAATAGCCTTCCTCAAGTTCAATCTCCCCAATTTGGGTTACCCTGCACTTCAGTATTAATACTTGAGGTGACATCATCTGCTAGATGCAAATGCCCACTCACTATGCCTAAATGTATTCTAAAATGTGACAGTAAAATTTAATTTTTTTAAATTAAATTACTCCTGCTGCTGCAGTCCCCCCTTTAAAATGCCTTTCATTGTAGTTGTCTTGCCCTGCTTGACTGAGTCTCACTATGTGGCACATCTGCTACTTTCACATATGCAAACTACCTTCAAATCCAAATCTTTTACTAAATTTCTAAAATGATTCTCAAATATGGTGGCAAATCTGGTGGTGGTCCTGCCTCTTGTGGTGTGAATATTCCTGCTACCTCTGCAGATGTAAATTGCCTTCAAATTCCAATCTGTTTCCTAAATTTCTAAAATGTGGTAGTGATTATAATATGTTCAAATGGCTTTCATTGTAGTGGTTGCACCCTGCTGTTGCTATATATTAATAGGGCACTGTTTCCTTTGCACGTCAAAGGACAAGTCACTCTACAGATGGGAAAACAAGTGAGTGAGTCATCAATTGTCTACTCACTTTTTTCATTTTAATTATTACAAATCCCCTTTTATCATTAATACAAGATTGCAAAAGAAAAAATAATCATAATAAATATTAAGTTGTCACTTAATAATTTTAATACATATATAATTAATATAACAAGTTGACACTTCACAATGGCATTGCAAAAATACCTGATATTGTATAGATATTAGATATCGGGCATTTTTGTAGCCATTTTTATATTGCATACAGTACTAAGAGTATTTTGGTTTATCTCAATCATTTTCCCAAAACAGTTGCATGGATGAAATTCTACTGAACAGAAATGTCACATAGATAAAATTCAGGTCACCTGAATCCAATTAATTTTTTTCGGACAAACCTTTTCGAACAAATCCTTTTTTATTTAATTTTTTTGTGCACATGTCTATTAAATATACATTTCCAGTTTTGTGCTGTGTTTGTATTGCTAAACTCAGGAGGAATATCTATCATCATGCCTGTTCTGTGATAATATCAATTTAACCTCATATGTTTACTCCTAGTGTTACGGTTAACCGGCTGATGATGTCATGTAGAGGATGATCCAAGCCAATTTAAAGTTATGAAATTTTATTGAAGCATCCACTTTAAAAACGTTGGTATAATAATGTAATAGGCAAAGTATAATATTTGAAATGGAAGATTTACCTGACACAAGCTATACAAATGATATCCTTCTGCTATGATTTGATGTTATTATGCCGATATTATACTGTATATGACATATCTCAGACACTTGAATTGAACCAGGTGTTCTGAATAACAATTTCTCATGTATAAACAGTAACTGACTATTGGAAGCTTTTTCAAGGATAATAGTCATTTTTATTTCTCTTGCAGATGGAAGCATCAAAAAGAAGTCTTTAACTGTCTATTCCAGAGGGTATTAAACCTTTTTCATTGAAACAAGAGCTGTCAGAAATTCATTTTTCTTTTTTAATGAGGTATTTAATGTCTCTACTCCCAGGAAGGTTGTTGGGTATTGGGATCACACATGTATAGCAAACCTTGCCATGTGATAACCGACTGTTCTCAGAATTATGGTTCCCTGGTCCCTTGACACATTATAAAAGTAACAGGGTATGTCTAGTCTCCTGGTCCTTACTAGAACCATGGATCTCTGGGCACTATTGATCTAATATTGTGACCTCCAGTAAAAGGACACTCAGTTGACTTGGAAAATCTGTCGAAAAGGAAAATAGGAACAAGCAATATCCATAGGAACCACATCGACTTAATAAACATGCATCACTGTAACAAGCTCATCAGCGGCAGAAACTTCAAACAGTCTAGATCTCAGCACTGGCTAACTAGATGAATAGATGTCTACAAAATCTTCATACAAATTGTAAATTAACAGTGAGTGCAATTGCATTGTGAAAGTTGTGCTAAATAGTTCTGATGCTTTTTGACAGCTGTTGATAGAATAATAACACTTTTATTTCTTATATTTTATTGTAAAGCCTAATAAACTGAACGCAATTAAACTTTAATTTTACAAGTAGTGCCATACTATCGATATTAACAGCAGCCGTGGCAATAAGACACAACACAAATAATAAGGTGTTTACTGAGAGTATGAAATAAGCATGCCACCAATTGTATAACTGAGTTTATACTCATGAATGCAGGTTCATATTGATGTTGCCGAAATCTAAATAATATATTGCTGTTATATTGTGTACTTGTTAACAATTGGAAATCGATGTAACTGGACAAAAACAGAAATGTGTTCTTGGTTTGGTACACAATTGGTTAAACATGCACTTGCTTGATTGCTATATAACAACATATATTTATTGCAGCACAAGCTTTGTCAAATGAAAAGCATATAATTACGAACAGAAAAGCAGCTTCTTTGAGGACTGCTGAGGGTTTGTGAAAATGGCCTGTTGACAACACAAAGCATCAACGTATATAGAAAGAACATGGAGAAAAAAACGATATAAAACTTGCACAGCTACACTTTAAGAAAGCTAAGGCAGTTGTATACCCTGCTTTGTATACCCATGAGGTACCAGTAGAATTATTAATTCTGCTGGGAATTGTGAATAATTCATATTTATGATCCAAATAAAACACATGGAAAAGTTTGAGATTTTTTTGTTAGGTTTGCTATTTGTAATTCCCTTATCAATTCTCCTCAATTCCCCTTCACTGTATAATCCTCGAGGCAAACTTAGATTCTTGGAATATGGTTTTATGGATTAAAAGCAGAATGGCAAAAAATGTAAAGGAAGCACAGAAATACTTTACTGTGGGTTGATTAAAAGGCTCACAGGACCACAATACTAAAACCAGATTAACCACAGACACTGCACCCCAAACATACTAAGCACCACTTGTATTTTTTTTTTTCTGACCCCTATAGTGCATCATGATTTTTAAAACGATGAAAATTGGTAAGATGTATTATGGTAGAAAACAAGTTTGATTTCACACATAATGTACATCAGTAAAACAGAAATCTTCTGTAAATAGGATTTACAACCAATTACAAGAATATTTTTGCAGGACAACAAACAAAATATATACAGTTATGGTTCTGAGTAATGCAACATATTCAACATTAAGATGGTCAATAAGCCGTACCTCTCCATACTATAAGCCTAAATGGGACAAAAAGAAGATTTGTAAATGATTATCAGTCACAAAAGGCTTGTTGACAAATCTCAAACAAATATGTGGCTCATTAGCCATGCTTGCAATATGAATGTAAATATGACAATCATCATTCTGCTTTCTTAAAAATATACTTAACCTTTTTATGGGAGGTTAGTGTAGATGTCTCTGTAGCGGCAGCATGAACAAGAAAGTTAAAAAAGAAACATAGCATATGTGGGTCAACCAGGGCCGGATTAAGAGCACAGTGGGCATGGTGCTGACAATTATGATGGGCCTAATTACGGAATCTTATCGACCAAAAACACTAAAACAGTCATACCTCTCAAGTGTCATGTATCTGATGGAGATGGTGCTGGAGGGAAACTCATAGGATGCAGCTATAAGAAAACACATACTCTATGCTAATTTCTCTCTCATTGATGCTTTAATCTTTCAAGTAAATCCATAACCCCTAACAGCAGTGTCCAGTGAAGCAGGAAGTCAATGGGCGGGGTATAAGGGTGTGCCACTGGCGCGAATGACGTGACAAGACCTGCCAAAAGGGGTGAACATGCCCAAAAAGGGGGCATGTTTGTCCAAAGAATTGGAAGGTCAGCCTGGCATGAATGCATGTCAGGCTGCCTGCCAATCCTGCAGGCTGCCCAACTAAGGACATACTATGCAGGCAGCACCTTGAGCTTGACATAAATGCGTCTAATGATGCGCTCACTCCATGCTTTCTAAGGACTGTCCCCTAGCACTCGCTGGTCCACTTGTCTCCTTACCTTACTAGCAGGCAGAAGTTCCTGGTATATAGTCTGAGACAGAGAAAAGGTGTATGTAGTGAGTGTAGAAGAAAGGGGACATGCCACAGTGTTAGAGAGACCAACGTCTGCATTACCTAAACTAATTTTAATGTCAGCCAGTCCACACAAGTTTTGTTCCCATACATCCTTCTTCAGCTTCCAAACTTGAAGGGACACTATAGTCACCAGAACAACTACAGCATATTGCATTTGTTCTGGTAAGTAGAATCATTCCATTCAGGCTTTTTGCAGTAAACATTGTCTTTTCAGAGAAAATAACTCCACTGTCCGCTCCTTAGATGGCTGCTAGAGGTGCTTCCTGGGGCAGTACTGCCTAGTGTGCAGCACTGCCATTCAGTGTCTCCACCCTCTGCATGCAGACACTGAACTTTCCTCATAGAGATGCATTGATTCAATTTATCTTTATGAGGAGATGCTGATTGGCCAGGGCTATGTTGGACTTGTGCTGGCTCTGCCCCTGATCTGCCTAGTTGACAGTCTCAGCCAATCCTATGGGGAAGTATTGTAATTTGCTCAGACCACCACTTCTGAGCCAGCAGCTGCAGAATTGAATAAAAGTAATATTTTACTATATTTAGGGAGGCAAGAAGGGGCCAGGGTGGTGGTTTTAACATAATAGGGTCAGAAATACATGATTGTGTTCCTGACCCTATAGTGCTCCTTTAAGCAAGAGTATGTGAAGAGTAGTAAAGGTTGCCACCTTTCTTGGAAAAAAATACCAGCCTTAATCATTTGTATAATTAATTAGTTATGCGTGACATCACATGATGTAAATCACAAGGAGTGACATCAGAGAAAATTCTGTAAAATCACCAACAAACTACTCACAGTTTGATTCTGCTTTATAGATGGATTGCTCCCAGTGTCTCCCTGTCTCCCAGTGTCTCAGTCTCTCAAGTCACCCAGTGTCTCAGTGTCCCTATGTATCACAGTGTCAGTGTCCCCATGTCGCCCAGTCCCCTAGTCTACTAGTGTCTGTGTCCCCATTTCTCCCAGTGTCCCAATGTCTCAGTGTGTCCCCATGTCACTAGGATACTGGGGACACTGAGAGACATGGAGACACTGAGTGACCCGGGGACACAGAGACATGGGGACTGTGGCGAAACCAACCTCATCACTGCTCCCTTTGGACTATGGCCCTGCAGGTTAAATCGTTTATTTTCCCTGCAGAAAGGCTTATTCGTGCCTTTCGGCCGGGGTGTTCGGTAGATTCCAACTACCGAACGGGGGACCACCGGGGAGCTGGAGTGTGCCGCCAATTGACCGCCCAGAAGCTACGGTTAACCGCAGCTTAATTGATGAACGCTGGGTGGCCTTTGTTCATTTGTCAAACACGTGGCAGCGGCCATTTTAAGTCCCAAAAGGCGAGCGGTGTTCAGCACTAACACTGTGGAACTGAAAACGGACACTTCCTTGTGCAAACACAGCTGAGCCGTCCGCCCCCTGGTTCCTATTCGTGCCCTTGGTGTCGAACACCGGTTCAGTCGGTACTTTGGGATATGTGAAGGTGTTAACCCAGATAGCCAAGTCATGGAGCCCATTCGTGTAACGAAAGACTATGTGAAAGACTTTGGCTCCATGGCATTTAAACTGTATGTATGTGATCTGAGCGCTCAGATCTAAGCTATCTGGGGATATGTAGAATGTATATGTTTTATGTCCTAAATGTATCAGTATGTAATTTTATGTCTTTTACTGTCTTTTGTCTGCCATGTGTGTAATGCAGTTTGCCTCTGTCCTAGGAGATAATTGGATTTCTTCCCCAATTATCTACAGCCCAGAGGGGAGGGATTGGGAGGCATTGTGGGAGGTAACTCCTGTGTGATTGGTGTATTATGTAATTGTTGTAAATCCCTCCCTTGCATGGGAGAATCCTTTATAAGACAGTTGTGTGAATAAATCAGTGTTGTTCCTGCTTGACCCTCAAAGTGAAGTGTTGTCTCATTCTTGGGGGGAATTTGACTGCATGCCGATTGCCAGGAGTGTAAGCTGTTCGTATTGCTTTTCCTGTTCGGCTGCTTCCAGGTTCGTGTGTCTCTTGTTCGGGAGTTGGTGAATTCGTGCAGTTTGCAGTTTGGGAGATTGGTGATTATAGTAGCTGCCTGTGTATCTGGAAAGGGGGATATCGCCTAAACGTGTTTTATCCTCTTGTGAGTGAAACGGTCCGTTACAGGGACACTGAGACATTTAGGGAAACTGGGAGAAATGGGGACACTGAGACACTAGGGACACATACACTGGGAGACATGAGGACACTGAAACATTTGGGGACACTAAGACACTAGGGACACAGAGACATGGGAATACAGACACTGGGAGACTAGGGGACACTGGGAGACTAGGGGACACTGGCTGGGAGACAGAAACTTGGGGACAGTTGTGGACATAGACATGTGGACACTGGGACATATAGGGACACTGGGAGACATGGGGACACCAGGCACACTGAGACACTAGGAACACAGACACTGGGAGACATGGAGACACTGAAACATTTGTGGACACTAAGACACTAGGGACACAGACACTGGGATACTAGGGGACACTGGGAGACTAGGGGATACTGGGAGACTAGGGGACACCGGCTGGCTTTTTAACCCTTTTTTTTCTATTTTCTATTATATTTTTCTATGTGTGTCTGTGTGGTGCTGTGTGTGTGAAGGTTGCTGTGTGTGTGTGTGTGTGTGTGATGGGACAGTGTGTCTGAGGGAGGCAGTGTGTGTGAGGGGGCAGTCTGTGTGAGTGGGGCAGTCTGTATGAGGGGGCAGTCAGTGTGTGTGTGAGGGGTCAGTCTGTGTGAGTGTGTGTGTGTGTGTGTGTGTGAGGGGGCAGTCTGTGTGTGTGTGTGAGGGGGCAGTGTGTGTGTGTGAGGGCTGTAGTGTAGTGTGTTTCTGTGTGTGAAATGTGCATAGGGTCTGTGCTATGTGTAGGTGGGTGAGATGTGAAAATATATCTTAATGTCTCCCTCTCCCTTCTTCTTACCTATTACCAGGGAGGGGGGACATAATGCTGCAGGCCCTGGTGGTCCAGTCGTAGCATGTTCACTTTAGCCTTCAGCTCCTCCGGCTGCAGGCTGACTCTCCTGTCCTCCTGGGAGCACAGCACTGTATCGAAGCATTGCCATGGTAACGCACGGCAACACTCTGATCAGCCTGCTTGCGGGAGGAACACAGAGTCTCCCAGGTCTTTCCCTGCCTCTGATGGAACTAAATGCCAGTGGGCCGGTAACGGAGATCTTTGATCTCCTCACCAGCCTAAGAGGGCTTACAACAAGGCTGGATCTGCATGGGCCGGCAGCGTAGATGAAAAGATCTACCCTGCTAGCCTTGGTCCACGGTATTTTCTTCAGATTCCACCACCTCCCACCTGAAATCCCAAACTGCCCACTAGTGGGCGGTAGGGACCAGGTTGACTACTCAATAACATATGCAAATACACAGACAAACAGATACACACACTGACACACATATACACACATATATACCCACACAGAATACACACACAGACACAAACACATATACACACACTGATACAAATGGACACACATACAGGCACACAAAGATACACACATACAGACACACAGAGACATACTGACAAAGACACACACATACTAACAGAGACACACACTGAAACAGATATACACACATACATACACACACAGACATTCATACTGATACACTGACACATACTAACATACATACAGACACACACATACATAAGGACATACAGACACGCACATACATACATACTGACATTCATACAGGCACACATTCACATACAAGCATTCTGATAAAAGCACTATGAAATTTGTTGGCGCTATATAAATTATAATAATAATAATAATAAAAACTAACATACATACACACATGTTCTTACATACATACAAACACATACATACTGACACACACACACACATACATAATGGCACACACATACATACTGACAAACACATAAAATACTGACATATACATACTGACACACACATGCATACATACATACATACTGACATAGACATACATACACATTGACACACACACACACACACACATACTGACACACACACACACACACACATATTGACATAGCCACACACATACACACACACAGTTCATTTTTCAGCCACCCTCTTGGTTCTTACCTTTGCAGTGCAGGAGGGTGACTAGGGCTGATGGGAGTCGACTGGCTCTCCCTCTTGTATGGCTCCATTCAGCCATTCCTCCCTTCAGCATGGAGTAGGCTAGGAGGAAGTGACCAGCCGTCATTTCCTCCCAACAGTAGTTGCGGATTACTTTTCTAAAGGGGCCCAATGGCGCTATTACACAGTCGCATCGCTGACCAGGCCCCTGAAGATATAGGGCCCATTGGGCCCTATCAGCATGCGGGCCATGGTGCAGCTGCACCAGTGGCAGTTCCGCCGCTACACATGGGGCCCATGCGACCGGGCCCGTGACAACCATCGTGGTTCTCACCCCCTGATGGCGGCCCTGCACTCATGCTAGGTGCTGTAGGATTAAAACATTGAATTAAACAAAACTTCACTATAGAGGAAGATAATTTGTCATCATACTTAATATCAAACAGAGTATATGACCTTTGAGAAAGATAGCTCAGAGCTGGCTAGCATTTAAACAACTTTCAAACTAAATATGTGCGCTTCTTCTAGAGCAAGGTCAGGGCTATTTGCCATAATGCCAATTACAAAATTGTGAATGTGACCTTGATATTAAAGAGCTAGATTTCTCCTGGTCTTATGGTCAGCTTCTGAATTAGGCAAATAAACTGTTTGGAAGTGGAAGTTCAGGTTGTGTACAATTATGCCAATAATCTAACTGAGCTCATGAACCCTGATAGGGAAAGCTTAAAAAAGATACAGGAAGCTCGGGTTGATGAGGTTTAATTTAAATTGAAGCGGATTACGTAACACGTGAAAATAAAAGCCATAGCTAGGTGACGTATGAGCAGGCCACCAGGCGCATGACCTTTTAATAAACTGACTTGGAACTGGGCACCCATGTGATGGGGTCTATTATACATATATGTCATCCAGAACAGAATGCATGTGCATAAAGTAAAAGTGTTGACAAGGAAAATGTGACATTCAGATAAAAGAATACCTGTGAATCCTATGCATGCCCAGTTAATAAAACACTAAAGCAATGGATGTTTAAATACATAATATAACCATGCTTAAATAAATTATATATTATTATTTGTATGTGGAAGACAGTGATGTGCTGAACACTGGACTGCCCAACATAACACGGAGACCCAGCCTGTTGCCAAGCACTGTGGATTTAGGAAGCACAGATCAAAGGCTGACTCAATCTGTACAGTTAACAAACCAGAAACACAGGTACAAGATTAGCCTAAAAGACTGTGCAATCAGTCTGTTAGTTACAGTTTATCATGGGATCAATATGCATTGGCCAGGCTTACTGTCTGCCTTATTTCATTCTATATCTCTGACTTAACAGACAATATCTGTTAAAATATATACAGCTTCTGCAAGGTAAAACAAGCTTCTTGAAGAATGTACTACATGCATTTAAAATAAATAACTCTACTGTTTGATTAAGTAATCGTATTTGTCATAGACAATTAAAAAACAAATATAGGAGAGAAAATAAGCAAACAAAAAATAAGTGAACAAACAAAATTCCAATGAACTCGGCACACTATAAATATTTGGCTAAGTAAACTAAGAGCAGTAGAGTCTAATAGTTGATAATGGCTGTAAGACAACTGATGGGGATACAATGAGCCATTTGAATGGAGTGCTCTGGGCCACATTGCCATGGATTATAGTGTTACAGTGGAGTTTTACTACGTTTTTGTTATTTTTTGGAACTCTGCCTCTAGTGCACAAAATAAGAATGAAAGTGCTGTGTTATTAGCCTATTTGTTTAAATGTAACTACACGAGGCTAAGGATCATTAGGAGTATCGTCGGTGTGGCAATAAAATGTTTTTACTTCCATTATTATTCTCTCTATGTCTTCTTTTGCTCCCTCAGTCCAATCATCTCTTAATCCTATCCTGTGTCAACTGCCTTTCACAACCATTATGCATTAATGCTCCCACTTCCAACTCCTGTTTTATTCTTGGCCTTGTTGCCCACTAACATTTGCATTACCCTCTTCTGTGCCCAACCACCCTCCATTACATTAGTATTAGTATAATACTATCATTACCCATCCCACATTCCATGACTTAGCTCCTCTGGACTCTTATCTTCACCTTTTACTTTTATCACTTATCATTCCAGTACCCATTCCTGCTCTTCTAATCCACTAATTTATATCCCGAGTATCTACAGCCTCTTATTCTGCAACAACATGGTCCTCCTCTGCTACCACTCTCTTACTCCTATTTCCATTCTGTTAACTACCCACTCGTTCTTCTACTAGAAACTACTGCTTGACTTCTAGTCCTGCTGTCCAATAGAAAAAAATCCTGCCCAGTTCCTACTATACAAAGGTCTCCCTGACTATTATTGCCTCTGCCATTCTATACTAATATCCAATCTGTCAACTTGTCTTACTGCCCATTCTTTCTTGACCCCAGCTCACAGTATGCAATAAAAAAATCAATAAGCACAAATAATATTTCCTCCCTGAAACTCACTCCCCTAATAAACATATACCAACATATACCAACTCCCTCCTGATCCCTTATACCTCCCTCACTGCTTTATGTTAATACAACAAATCTAAAATTACTCATAAGTACTCCTGCTTCTCTCTGGCTGCACTCCTAATGTTAACCGTTACCCCAATTAGCTCTTCTTCCTTACTCCCACTAACACTCTGGACTAGTACTCCCGATGTCCAAGTCTGCTTCCTCTACTCAGTGCATTGTAACTGCTGATACGGTCTAGTCCACTCCTTTATGTCTTCCTACTTTTATTAGCAATAGCAATTGTGCCAGATCTATATTGTGGCTAATCATGATACAACTATAACAATTCCACTATTCAACCAAAGAAAACAGGGAATTTGGTACCGACATATTAATAATTTATGACAAAGAAGCTTCCCAAGATAAACTGCATACATGTAAAGTACCTCCATAGAGGAGGGAGTACTAGAACCCAAATATTTCAGCTCCTATATAATGTACATTAAAATATACCATCAAAAAGCTATGCACTGAATGAAGTGGGGATTGCTCCCATAAATCCATCTCTCTATCGAGCTATATGCGTTCTATTTTCACACTATCAACAGCTTCTTTTGCGTTCAGCATATATCCCTAAGCATGTCTACTTTATACATTCGGATTCTTCCCACACACCTAACACTGCAACTTATTCTCCTTTTAACTTTTTCACCCTCTGACAGGTTGAGTGTTTGGCTTGTTATACCATTATATATATATATATATATATATATATATATATATATATATATATATATATATATATATATATATTAAAAAATAGTGCAATTTCTTTGACTAAGTTAACCATTCATGATACGCATTTGTCTCGCTATGATGTCACCAAAAGCTTATGTGTATATCCCTGCACTGCAAAAAGAAATAATTTAAAAAAGAAAGGGTTATGCACACCAAAATGTAAGGAATTCAGTCTTGCTGTGTATAACCTTTTATAATAGTATATCTTATCAAATGAAAGCGGATTTTATTTAGGTTACACTTCCCACTTTTGTTTATTCCATTGGCTCCCACTAATGGTTTCCACTAACTACCACTTAACACAAATACCCACACAGCCCATTCCCACTACCAAATTCTCCCTCATGAGTGCTTGCGTTTAACAGTGGCAGCCCACAAATGCCAAGTTCTGCCATCCCTTCTTTTTTTTACTCCACATCCAGGCCTGGTCCTACTTTTCTTTTCAGGGGTCTTGGCCTTAGCGATATACAGAGACAATTAGGACCAGGATACTTAATATTTATGAACAACGTTATTTTTTTTTTAATTGGCCATGAGACTTGATGATCAAGTAGTCCATTGTTTTAACTATTACCTCTGACTTACTGCACTAATGAATAGGGAGTAAGTCCCAGTATATTTCATTTTTTTTATGTTAAGGGGTCCTTATGATAGTTGACCAGCTTATGACTTATTGCCTATGATATCTTTGAAGCTTGTGAGTTTTTCTGACTTGGAAACAGCACATTAGAGGAATGAGAGTTTATAACTGCTCAAATATCATGTAGCTCCAAATTAACTTGAAGTGCATTATTCATGTTTTGGACGAGTGTCATAGTAAAAATCATAAACCATTCTAGTAGATTGTGCTTTTGAATGAACTCTTTTTTCCCCCAGTACATTTCATGAATGCAGTTTTAGAATAAAGTTTTAAACAAAGACATTTGAAGAGAACTTGAACAAAATAGTGTCTGATGCAATCAGTCTTAACAATTTCTTTTTCATTTGCACAATATACCGATATTTCTCTGGAGACCTAACTTATAGCTGATAATTATCATCCGTATTTGAGCTCTTTCTGATGTGTAATGATTTTATGGAATTGCAAATAAGAGCAAGGATTAAAGAAATGTGGTGCAATACTGCCATCTAGTGTTTCTAGTAAGTGTTACAAACTAATGTAGATTTAGTGATGTCTACAACTATTTTTTTATGTGCACATTCACACATCTACTCATATTCTATGTGAACACGAAACACATTTTACCGTGTACGTGTTTAAGTGCATTACATTGTTTAAATTAATAAAACTGGCAATGCATAAAAATCCTAATGCATAAACACATTTGAAATCACTATATCCTTTCAACATCTGTTTTGTGTGTTTTTATTTAGTGTGGATACTGGAAAACATTCTATGCCCATGTAGTTGCCTTGAGAAATGCAGCAGACAGAACATACTTACCATGTTTGGGAAAGCAGTGTTTAAGTTGTTAGGGACCCTGAGCTTATCAGAAATAGTACCTATGATGTGGCTTATGATCAGGGCCGTTGCTACCATTAGGTGAATAAGGCATTCGCCTGGGGCGCCCACCTGCTGGGTGCGCCCAATGAGAAGTTTCTTGGTGGCTGTTCCTGTCATGGGCTGGAGTGCTGGGTGAGCTACTCTTTAACCACCCCCCAGCGCACCAGTTTCTTGTGCTGAGTTCCCTCAATGTAATCTAGAGCCCAGTGCCCGAGCAGATGCATCCTGCAGCCAGGACATAATATAGTATCCCAGTTGCCCGCTGCCTGTGTACACCAGAAACATGGTGGAGGGAGCACAATGAATTTACAATGGAAACTTTTACGGGTATAATAGTACAGTGGTGAATTTGGTGGGGGCCTTCCACTTTGGTGTTGGACAGTTCTTCCTTTAAAAAAAATAAATATATATACTAGTCCCCAGATGCCAAGTATATTACCTTTTAGTTTTTCTCAGTTAGTTTTGCAGAGTTCAGTCTGTGCTTGGAAATATTATTTTTTTCTTGTGAGTCACATGCAAGACAGTGATGTTAAAGGGACACTATAGTCACCTGAACAACTTTAGCTTAATGAAGCTGTTTTGGTGTATAGAACATGCCCCTGCAGCCTCACTGTTCAATCCTCTGCCATTTAGGAGTTAAATCCCTTTGTTTATGAACCCTAGTCACACCTCCCTGCATGTGACTTGCACAGCCTTCCATAAACACTTCCTGTAAAGAGAGCCCTATTTAGGCTTTCTTTATTGCAAGTTCTGTTTAATTAAGATTGTCTTATCCCCTGCTATGTTAATAGCTTGCTAGACCCTGCGATAGCCTCCTGTATGTGATTAAAGTTCAATTTAGAGATTGAGATACAATTATTTAAGGTAAATTACATCTTTGAAAGTGAAACCATTT
Source organism: Pelobates fuscus (assembly GCF_036172605.1). Lineage (NCBI taxonomy): Eukaryota > Metazoa > Chordata > Amphibia > Anura > Pelobatidae > Pelobates > Pelobates fuscus. Next base: position 329,017,532 of record NC_086317.1, on the reverse strand, counting down.
TTTTTTTCCATGCAGGCTCTGTCAATCATAGCCAGGGGAGGTGTGGCTAGGGCTGCATAAACAGAAACAAAGTGATTTAACTCATAAATGGCAGTGAATTGAGCAGTGAAATTGCAGGGGAATGATCTATACACTAAAACTGCTTTATTTAGCTGAAGTAATTTAGGTGGCTATAGTGTTCCTTTAATTTTATTCTATCACAGAATATTTGTTGACCATCTAAAAGTTATATATTGTTGTTATCATTTATTTGTGCCTGTAAGTTTCTTGTTATTAATGTCAATGTATATTAACAACTGAGAATTCACATATACAATGTTCACAAGCACATTTGCTCTTTATTAATTAAATTGTATAATTGATGATTTAACTCATTAAATTCACAATTGTATTGGAAATCCTTTTTACATTATGTATTCTGTGAACAAAGTTGCAGCTTTATTTGCAGCAACCATTTTGGATTTCTAAACACAGAATGTATTAACTCTATGAATCTCAATATGTAGCCTTTTAGATAAAAATGATCTATAGAAACAGTACCAAACCTCTATAGTCGCCTCTAAATCTGATTAAGTAAAGGGCTAGAAGGTGAAATTCACCACAAGACCCTTCAGTTGCGTGCTTAAATTATTTCACTTACCCCTATAAAAGCAAGTATAGTAAGTACTAAAAGAAAGAAACATAGTACAGTATATCCAAAAAATAGGGATAATGTGGAAAAATAAATAGTCAAACTCACAAAGGGAGAACCAAGTAAAGGGACTGGCTCAAATCACAGTTGCCTTGGTGTATTAAGGTGACACACTCCCTCTCATTTCCTTCTTTGGATAAGCTCAAAGATAAACACAGGGAGGCAAACTTCTGGTATAGTATATCAGAAAATAAAATATACTAATATGTCATACATATATTGTCATGGTATTGGGGAGTCATCTACTAAATTGGTCTTTTAACCTACTTTACTAATACTAAGTGTCACGGAAGCCATGACTTATCCCATTGGGCGCCTATATTACTCTCCGTAAATTGTCAAACCCACTTGTTCCCTTGAGTTTGGTAAACTACCGAACAGAGACCACCCTCCTGGCTCGTTAACTTCACAGAAAACACTTAACTCAAGTGCTCTCTCTGTGTGGCCATTCATATAACTGAAACGCCTGCTCCAGTGTATGGCGGCCATCTTGTCTCCCAAACGAAAGCAGCGGTACATGGTCATTGAGTGTGTGGAACTATACTTTGGACACTTTGCCTTGCGAACCCTGTGAAAATCGCACAGCTGCCTACTCTGTCCCAAGACAAGCCAGGAGAGCGCTGTTTGGGAAAAATACTCTCCCGAACAGGGAGACCATTCGCTCTCTACAAGCCAGGGGAAGCCTTCAATTACAAGCAAATAAGAACTCCCAAAAGTTGACCGGCTGCTACCCCTTTTCTTATGGAACTATTTTGGGCCACTGCCACGTGTGCAGTTGGTCAAAACTTTACCCCGGTGGCGATCTGGCTATACTACATGGATACTACATGAGCGCTATTTGGACAACTTGGGTGATTCCTATCTGTTTTATGTGTTTTGGGGTTTTTGTTATAAAACAATGCACCTCTAGTGCCTGGGAGATAATTAGTTTAAGCAAAAGTACATACACTTATCTCCCAGACACAGAGACGCCTGGACGGGGTTACTATTGTATAAAGACCCCGTGCTGGGGGTCTGTATATATAAGCTGGCAACTTGGTCTTAATAAAACAGTCCTTCTTGAACCCAATAGGAATGGTTGCGTCCAATATATCCCATATATCCCATATATTGGGGGAATTTTTATACGGAGTGGGAGAGCTATAATCACTACTAAGCACATCTGGAACTAGGACTAGCGGAAGAAAGCAGGATATAGTCAAAATACTTGCTGAGGGGGGGCGTGGCCTAGCGGTCCGAGAAGATGGCAGCTTAATCCTCGAGCTCCCTGCAGGCTCAGCTCGTAACCTCGCCTAAACCGCACTCTGACCGCAGTGATGGGGAAGACCCACCGAGCTTCACATGCCCAACGACCGGGGGATGCCCCAAAGGGAACCCCGACCCCGAATATGAAGCGCTACCTGCTTACACAGGCGGACATCGAACCGCAGGCCTCAAATGACTCCACGGAGTCGGACATTTTCTCCCCGCACTCCCCAACGGGAGAACAGGCTCCCACGACACGTGCAGCAAGGGATGCCGCAGTACCGGACCTTATGGCCCTGTTGAAGGATTTACCCGCAAAAGCGGGCAACACTGGCCTCAAGACGGCCAACACTGAATTGCGCACGTCGATCACGACGGAACTCCACGCGTTGAGAGAAGACCTACAAGGCCTCAACCAGCGAGTCACACAGATTGGGGCGGACTGTGACCACATGGCAGTGGCACAGGCTGCTAACACAGACATGCTGCAGCACCACACCACAGGGATGAGACAGATGGCCCTGCATATAGAGGACCTCGACAACAGGGGCAGATGCCAGAACAACCGGGTGAGGGGGGTCCCAGAGGAGCTAGATAAAAATGCCCGGTACAGAACACACTGCTGGAGCTGTTCAACAGGCTCCTAGCCAGGCCGCCCCAGACGCACATGGGCTTCGTTAGAGCCCACAGGGCCCTAAAACCCCAAGGACCCCCGGGGGGACCTCCCAGAGACATCCTCTGCCGTATGGAGAGTTTCCAGCTTAAGGAGGAGATCTTCCGCAAGGCACGTGCCACTGAAAAGGTACTGTTATAGGGGTCAGAAATCCAGCTATACCCGGACCTGTCCCCTGCCACTCTGGCGTACCGGCGGGCCCTGAAGCCTCTCACCAGGCAGCTGCAGACTGCCAACATTAGGTACCGCTGGTGTTTCCCCACAGGCCTTCAAATAGCAACACCCTCAGGCCCTTTCATGGTCACGGGAGCAGAAGACTTGGAGACGATCCAACGGGAGCTACATCTGTCGCCAGAGAAGCTTATCTGGCCGAACCCGCTAAGATTTTACACAGAAGGCCCTAGGCCTCAATGCACAGGCCCCAAACCCCAACGGCTGCGGGCTCCCCGCACGCAGACGATACGACCAGCGGGGACACCGAATTAAACAAGCCGCCTGCCCTGCCGCTCCCTGGGACTCTGGCAATGTACGCCATGCCGTGAACGGGAGGATTTGTTTTTCTTAACCCTTTATTTTTTCAACCACAATGTCTCGACCACTACACCCCACTCGGAGTCTTTCTACACCAACCTTGAGACATGCAGCCGGACTTCCACCTCCAAACCCTGGGTTCGTGTGGAACCGGAGGGGCCATGGACTTCCACTCCCGAGCCTGGTGGCGACCTTCCTCTCTCCACACCCATACCGCAAGTATACCTCCGGGGAACGGGGGGGCACGGGACTTCCACGCTTCCCCACTACCCAAGGACAGCGGGCCGAGCAAGGGGGGGGGGACGAACCGGGAAACCCCATGCCGGACAAGGTGGCACTCCCTGCATGAGCAAGGCACGGAGGGAAGGGGATGGACACTTTCAGGCTCTGGACTTGTTCCTTCCTTATACGAGGGGCCTGGGGGTACACCCAGTTAACCCCCGTAGACGCACCAAAATCTTCAGCCTTCAGGCATATTGTGTTAAAAATACGCTGGGACGACATAAGGCTACTACCACTATGCCACTTACAGGGGTCAGGGGAGCCCACCACATTAGAACAAGGAGAGGGGATGTACGGCCCACGTAGCTATACCATAGGCCCCCCCCCTGCAGGTACAGAGTACTCGCCGGGCTGCCGGTTTTCACAGTTTGGTGTAGCTCTTTCCTAGCTTCCCCCATACCTCGACACAGAGGGCTACATGAGGGTCCTGAAATAGGTAATCGTAGGACCATCCAGACACACGTCTACATGAATAGGGCGGGTGCCGCCCAACCGGTAGGGGATAGGGCCAGGCTGGGGTAATGCATACCACGGAACCTGAGGGGGGGCGGGGGGAGGCGGGGGGGGGGGCGTCTGCGGACTCCGAGGAGACCATGACGGGGCTCTCACGGCACAAAGTTAGGTATTTCTCCCGACCCTAGGTAATTAGGGAAAACCCGGACACCAGGGGGGTGGCAGGCGACGTGAACTAAGGCAAGGAACACCACATCACACCGGTGGGCCGGACGACCCACTGGCCGCGGTCATGACAAAGACCCTGCAAACATTAGCTCACAGAGGTTCACCATAGGCTACATTCCCTACTTGGAGAGCCATGAGACGGGGAGACGGGATGTCCTGACTGGGCGGAACTCCGGGGGCTCGAAGCCGAACGTGGCAATCTTTCTGGGAGAGTCCTGGGCCCACTGGGTTCTGCCTACTTGGGGCTTCTTGGACTCCTTTGCTACCCTATTTGCTGGAGCGTTTCGACCTAGGTTCGCGGTGCACCCCCCTACCCACGGGAGAGGGGGGAACCCACTGCCCTCCAACGCTCAAATCCACAATCCGCCGTATAAGGCGATACTCATCAGTACCCGGTCTCTAGACCCATAGGGTACGTCCTTTCCCTTCTTCCCCTCAGACCATCCCAGTTTCCCCATCCCATACTTTCTATACCTGACGGACGTGACTACATCACCTCTGAGAGATAAACTCATATCCAGCATGTCCCTAATACCGTCCCCACTCACAATATTCACACTGAACGCTAGGGGACTCAACACGCCAGAAAAAAGGGCCGGAGCCCATAAAGATTTTAGTGTCTACAAGAGACCCACTTTCGAGCAGGCTTGTGACCCACACTGACAAATCAACACTATCCGAAAGGATATTACAGCGACTTTCAGGGGGGTAAGTCACGGGGCATGGCAATACTCCTACATAGACACCTCCCTTTCATGGAAACAGGGGTCTTAACGGACCCGGAGGGCCGTTTCCTGTTCCTCAAAGGGACGATCGTGGGCACGACATATACCTTAGCCAATCTTTACGCCCCAAACCACGGGCAATATAAATTCCTAGCCAGGACGCTCCGCACGCTTGCAGGCTTCCAGGAAGGCATATTGATAGTAGGCGTAGACCTAAATGTAGCGTTAGACCCCAAATGGGACTCCTCCTTAGGACATTCACACATTCCCTCACAATATCTTACGGCCATTCAAGCTCTCCTGACAGGAACAAAACTAGTGGACTGTTGGAGAGCTTTTCACCCCGAAGAAAAGGATTTCAACTTTTACTCCCACCCCCATAACTCCTACACCCGCATAGATTACCTATTGGTCCCCAGTCATCACATAACGCTGGTCTTACAGGCCGACCAGGGCACCGTGACGTGGTCGGACCATGCCCCAGGGACCATCAAATTACACTCCCCCCTCCATAGACCCAAGATCTCCAAGTGGAGGTTAAATGAATCACTGCTCACTAACCCAACGGTCACCTCCGACATAGGGAAGACACTGCAGGACTATTTTACAAACAACACCTGCGAACAGACTTCTCCCACCATGCGCTGGGAGGCACACAAGAGTGTCATAAGGGAGCATTTTATCCAAAAAAGCGCGCTCCTGAAGAGACAGAGAGAGGCCCGTATGGCCACATTACTGTCGGACATAGAACAAGCAGACACACTTAACAAACAACACCAACTCCCCATGCACCAGGCCACAATTCTCAGCCTGCGGAGGGAATTGACCACTATCCTTCACTCCACTCATCAAAGGGACGCATTACGTAACAGAGCTTTCTTTGCAATACATGGAAACAAAAGCGGAAAGCTTCTGGCGCACATGCTAGCCAAAAGAAGACAAGACACGCACATAGACAGGATCCGTGACAAGGCAGGGGTCCTACACAGACACCCGGCCAAGATTCAGGAAATCATTCGCACATATTACACGGACCTATATTCCCTCCCACACCCACACACCGACGCGCAGTCACGATCACTCCAGACCTCAATAGATAAATACCTAAAGACCCATAGGCTCCCCTCCCTGGCGGCCGACACGGCTGATCAACTGGACGAACCAATATCCATGGGGGAACGCAATCAAATCCACAAAACCGGGTAGGAGCCCAGGTCCAGATGGCCTGCCCATCAAATACTATAAAAGCTATGCCGAGATCCTGTACCCCCCACTTCTAGACATGTTCAACGCCATCAGGGAGGGACACGAATTACCTGCACAGACACTCATGACCCACATCACCATAATTCCGAAAGAGGGCAAGGACCGGGAACACTGCGGGAGCTAACGGCCCATCTCCCTCATAAATAACGACATTAAACTGCTGGTGAAGGTCCTGGCGACCCGGCTCCAGGTGCACATGCCCTCTCTGATCCATGCGGACCAGGTGGGGTTTGTAATGGGACGGGAAGCCAGAGACGACACCATCAGGGCCCTCACGATTATGCACAGAAAATCAGGGGAAGACACAGGCCTTCTCCTGCTGTCCACGGACGCGGAGAAGGCCTTTGACAGGGTCTGCTAGGCATATATGTTCCAGAAGCTGACACATATGGGTATGGGACCATACCTACAAGGATGGATTAAGGCTCTATACACTCACCCGACGGCGCATGTCCTGGTTAACGGAGCACCTACAGAGGCGTTCCCAATATACAACGGTACGAGACAGGGGTGTCCCCTGTCTCCATTGCTATTCGTCCTGGCCCTGGAACCCCTACTAACCACAATCCGACACCACCCGGACATCAAGGGGGTACACATAGGAGACACACAACATAAACTAGCCGCGTATGCAGATGACCTACTATTCTTCATAACCCACCCGGAAGTCTCCCTCCCCAATCTAGTGCAGGTGTTCCAGGCCTTTGGTGGGATATCGGGGTACAAGATTAACTTCTCAAAGTCATATGTCTTAAACGTAAGCATACCCACAAGGAGAACTGCACAGCTCCGTCTGAGTTTTGCGTTCCAATGGGCCACGGACAAAATCCGATAACTCGGCACTTGGCTGACCGTTAAGGAATCGGAGCTTTTTACAGCGAATTTCGCCCCGATACTAGCTAAGTTCCGAACAGACATGAGGGAGTGGGCCCTCCCGCACATCTCCTGGCTGGGTAGAATCCAAGTAATAAAAATGAACTTTCTACCGAGACTACTTTACCTCTTCCAGGCCCTGCCCATCACAATCCCATCCTCATTCTTCGCCACACTTAGACAGGCTTTGGGGGCTTTTGTTTGGGATGGGAGGAGACCCAGACTGAAATACACACTACTCACCCAACCCAAGAACAAAGGGGGCCTAGCCCTACCTGACTTCCGACTATACTACAAGGCATGCCACCTGCAACGTGTAGCGGAGTGGTCCAATACTGGGGTCAGCAAATTATGGAAACAGGCGGAGGAGGGGATGGCTGGGCTCCCATCTGCCCTCATCCCGTGGCTCCCCGCAGGGACAGACGGTAGGGAAACGCACTACTCCATATACACGAAAGCGACGCTGAAGATATGGCGAGGTAATGCCGATAGACATGCGCACTCCACATACCCGTCCCCACTGCTTCCCCTCACACACAATCCAGACTTCCCACCGGGCAAGGACCCTAGGGCACTACGGGCCCTGGTGCAAGGCCCACTGCCAAGGCTGAGACATGTGTGCTCCGGTCAGGGGCTGATGACCTTGGCTGACTTAGGTGGGGGCCCTACCCAACCATTCGCAACCCACTTCCGTTACGCACAGCTGGCGAACTATACAAAGACCCTACCACTCACTAGGGGACTCACCACTTTCGAGCAACTATGTGCAGACCCTGACCCACTGCCACATGGAATCTCGCACCTCTACTCCATCCTACAAACGCTCACACCCATGGCCATGCCACGTTTTATGGGGAAATGGTAGGAGGCCCTTAATCACACATTTAGTATGGTTGAATAGGAAAAGATTTGTGATGTCACCCACCACTGCTCCATATTCAGCAAGAGTCAGGAGACAGCATATAAGATACTTACACAATGGTATTGCACCCCAGACACGACTCAATACACACATGCTCACGGGTCAAGCCTATGCTGGAGGTGCGCCAATGAAACGGGCACGCCTTTACACATTTGGTGGGAATGCGAACTCGTACAACCATTCTGGAGGAAAATCCATAAAATAGCCTCCCGCTTCTCTGACAACCCACCACCACTAGAACCGGCCGCAATGCTGCTCCACCACATGACCACACCGACTTCTAAATACAAAAAGTCACTTACAATTCGAATTCTAAACATGGCTAAGCAAACTATACCACAATACTGGAAGAAACACAAGACCCCCTCTATACTCAAATGGTTCACCCACATGGAAGACCTACGAGCGGTGGAAGAGCTCGCCATGTTAGCGACTGAAAAGCAACATCAGACATACTTAGACATCTGGACCCACTGGATATTGACCACGACGAAACAGGACTTCCTGACGTTGCTACATAACTAATGACAGGGAGCTACACAGGCTGGATAGCCACATGGACGATGGACAGACCCTCCTCCTCCTTCCTTACACTTACCTTACCCCCCCTCCCCTCTCCCCTCTCGTAGATTAAAACAAGTGACACCGCCTAACTGTCACACAGGTTTAACAGGCATTGGGAGCACACTCCCCATTACTCATATCTCCCTCCAAAACAGGACTCCATCACTATAGTCTGTCGATAACTGAGGTCCTCAACGGACATCACCCTACAAGAACACATATCGACCGAACAGTGCTCATCCCTCCCGCACGCACAGATAACACAATCACGCAAACCTGAACACTTGGGGGGCGATAGCGGGGTGAGCATCAGACAGTATAGAGGTAGACAACTGGAGAGACCATGCCCTGCCTGTAGGCTTCATATGGCACAGGAACTTGTGGTCACTGGGAAAGACCTGGGAGGGGGGTCGGGGGTACACCCACATAAGATTTACATTACTGTTGATATATGGGACCTGCGAGTCCGACTTTGTTGTTGGGCCTGCGCGCCCGCCTTATGATTGAATTCTATACGTTGAATACAAAAACACAGACCTGCGAGTCTGCATGATACTTACCTCTCTTCCCAAAATACAGGAAATAAAAATCATATTTACAAAAAAAAAATACTTGCCGAGGTCAGGGATACAGAATGAGACACGATGAGGGAACGATGAGGGAAAGCCAAAAGTCTGCCAGAAATCAGGGAAGTCAAAATGAAGCCAAAGTCAAAAAACAGAATCAAATATAAATATAAATATATATAAATATATATATAAATAAATATATGAACCAGATCTTGGGAAGACGGCAATTTTTTGAGTGGAATAAAATGTGCCATTTTTGAAAAGCGGTCAACCACCATAAGAATGGTGGTATAACAATTAGAATTTGTAGTTCAATGATGAAATCCATAGACAAATGAGACCATGGGACACTGGGTATTGGATGCGGATGTAATACGCAGTGGGGCATGCAAATTTCAAATTTGTAGGATTTCAGACTGAAATAATTCAACAGCACAGTCTAGATCTGGGATAATGTTTAATCTGTGCCATGGGAGGTTCTTGATGTCCTTTAGAAAGGATTCAGGATTACATTTTTTGAAGGACCTAGTTATTTTAACCTTGGGAGAGGATTTAATAGCCTTTATTTTGCGCACACAGTACACTAAACAGTGATCATTGAAAGTGTTTGGGAGAACACCGGCCTCCTGGATTCTATCATGAGAAGTGGAGAGAATCCAATCTAGCAGGGTATGGTTATGGCTTTTAATGTTTATGCAAGTTGGGGAGGAGATTAATTTTGTTAGCTGCAAAGTCTTAAACAGCATGCAAGAACTAATATTTTTAGGATTCAGCCAATCAATATTAAAATCTCCAAAGACCAACAGTTCACTTTTAGGGTTTTGAGCTATGGTTTCACTAAGGAGATGGGCTATGTCAGAAAGGGAATGCACAGGGGAGCTAGGTGGGCGGTAGATTACTGCAACAATGATTGATTTACTGCACAGGATCTCAATTGTGCCAGAAAGGAAATCAAAGGTGGCAGGAGGACTAAGGTTTTGTAAAGGGGTAAACTTTATGGAATTGTCAACATAAATAACAATGCCTCCTCCTCTCTTTGCTCTGCCATTTCTAAAACATGAATACCCCTGTATTGCAATGGCGGTGTCTGGTATTTTAGTCGTTAACCAAGATTCTGAGAGCACAATGATTTTTGGTTTGTAATGGGAACACCAGGCTTGCAGTACATCCAGTTTAGGCAGTAAACTACGGATGTTGCAGTGCACAAAAGAGAGGCTTTTTTTTAGTGGGTAGATTAGGACTAGAATTAGCTGGGGGACCAGGTAATTGCTTTTGGGGTCAAAGGTCGGTTACAGCCAATCGGATCCACTGGAGGGGTATTTAAATCCAATTCTCCTTTTGCTCGTTGCCCTGTCATGGTTTCATCCTGATGGCAATCCGAGAGTGCATTTCTGATCTTGATTTTCTGGTATTTGACTTTGGCTTCATTTTGACTTGCCTGAATTTTGGTATCCTTGACTTTTGGCTTTCTCTCATCGTTGTGTCTGATTCTGTGTTCCTGACCTCAGCAAGTATTTTGACTATTCTTTAATATGTTAAGTCCGGCCATTCTAAGGTCCGGTTATACGTTATCGTTAGTCCTAGGTGTGACACAGTTCTGTGTGATGGATCAACTTGTAATTGTCAACATAAATAACAATGCCTCCTCCTCTCTTTGCTCTGTCATTTCTAAAACATGAATACCCCTGTATTGCAATGGCGGTGTCTGGTATTTTAGTCGTTAACCAAGATTCTGAGAGAACAATGATTTTTGGTTTGTAATGGGAACACCAGGCTTGCAGTGCATCCAGTTTAGGCAGTAAACTACGGATGTTGCAGTGCACAAAAGAGAGGCTTTTTTTAGTGGGTAGATTAGGACTAGAATTAGCTGGGGGACCAGGTAATTGCTTTTGGGGTCAAAGGTCGGTTACAGCCAATCGGATTCACTGGAGGGGTATTTAAATCCAATTCTCCTTTTGCTCGTTGCCCTGTTATGGTTTCATCCTGATGGCAATCCGAGAGTGCGTTTCTGATCTTGATTTTCTGGTATTTGACTTTGGCTTCATTTTGACTTCCCTGAATTTTGGTATCCTTGACTTTTGGCTTTCTCTCATCGTTGTGTCTGATTCTGTGTTCCTGACCTCAGCAAGTATTTTGACTATTCTTTAATATGTTAAGTCCGGCCATTCTAAGGTCCGGTTATACGTTATCGTTAGTCCTAGGTGTGACACAGTTCTGTGTGATGGATCAACTTGTAATCATGACACCCACTCTCTTAGTAACGGGTAACATGCATCTCTCAGTACAGTCTTACCCCAATTCCAGTATTTCCCCTTTAGCCCAGTCAATATGAGGATTGTGCTTGATGAGCCATGGAAATCCTAATATAAAGGGGAAGCAATTATCTGAAATGCCATAGCTTCTTCCTTGTGTGAAGCTCCTATAGTAATGCTAATGGGTATGGTTTCATGGGTAATCAGAGGTTGAGAGAGATGTCTCCCGTCAATAGCTTCAATGGCCAGAGGTGATGATTAGAGTTGAGCGGACACCTGAATGTTCGGGTTCGCCGAGTTCGGCCGAACGTCGTCGAAAGGTTCGAGTTCGGGCTCGAACTTGACCTGAACTTGACCCTGAACCCGAACCCCATTGAAGTCAATGGGAACCTGAACTTTTGGGCACTAAAATGCTTCTAAAAAAGTAATGGAAAGGGCTAGAGGGCTGAAAAAGGAAGTAAAATGGGGGTAAGAGTAGGACAAGTGCCCTGCAAACAAATGTGGATAGGGAAATCACTTAAAATAACATAAAAATTAAAAATACAGCTGATCCATAAAATAGCACTAGATGGAATCTTTTATTTTAGCTTTGGAAGAACATAAATCAAAATCTAAAGCATGGCTGTCAGGAGGATCACCAGAATTATCCATATGAGAGAAGGTTGGAATGCAGGGTATTCTCTTTCATTTTTCAAACTGAGCATGGAGAAAAGGCCTTCACAAGCCTCTACTATTGTGTACATAGTTTATACTAAGTGACCCATAGGTTGAGGAGGCGGTGACCATGGCGGTGTAGGTGGAAGTGGTGGTGGAGGAGGAGGAGGTAGCCAAAAATGTTTTTTTTTTTATTTTTTTATTTTTTTTATTGGGGTAGCCCCCAAAATATTGGGACATATAAAAAAAAGAAAACAAAGAATAAGTGCACTTGAGTATAACAATGGCTGGGTGAGGCCGGTATAAATGTCTATTCTGCACAAGGTACAGACAAGTCTGGTGGGATCCATGCCTGGTTCATTTTAATAAACGTGATCTTGTCCACGTTGGCTGTGCTGCCGTGCTAAACACACGTTTAGACAATACACAGGCTGCAGGGCAGGCCAGCACCTCCATGGCATAAAGGGCAAGCTCAGGCCATGTGCCCAATTTGGAGACCCAGAAGTTGAATGGGGCAGACACATCAGTCAGTACGTGTAGGCGTGTGCACATGTACTGTTCCACCATGTTGCTGAAATGCTGCCTCCTGCTAAGACGTTCCATATCAGATGGTGGTGCTGGTTGTTGTGGCATGCTGACAAAGCTTTTCCACATTTCGGCCATGCTAACCCTGCCTTCTGAGGTGCTGGCGGTGCCCCAGCTGCGTTGGTGACCTCTTCCTCCTCCTCTGCCTTCGCCTTGTGCTTCCATTGAGCCCCTGGTGTCAGTTGGGAATGCCCTCAGCAGTGCGTCTACCAGCATACGCTTGTAGTTCCGCATCTTCCGATCACGCTCCAGAGAGGGAATTAAGGACGGCACGTTGTCCTTGTAATGGGGATCCAGCACCCAGTGGCCACCCAGTAATCAGCACAAGTTAGAATGTAGGCAACTCGGGAGTCGGTGGGCAGGCACTACAGCATGTAGTCACTCATGTGTGCCAGGCTGCCCAGAGGCAAGGGCAAGCTGTCCTCTGTGGGAGGTGTATCGTCTGTGTCCTCCGTATCCCCCCAGCCACGCTCCAGTGATGCCAACGAGCTGCGTTGGGTGCCACCCTGCTGTGAACACTGTTCCTCCTCCTCATCATCATCCTCCTCCTCCTCCTCCAGAACTGTGCCCTGGCTGGACAATTATGTACCTGACCTATGCTGATGCAGGAACCCACCCTCCAAGTCACTTGTGAATGACTGGCCTGATAACCGTGCAAATGATCCCTCTTCCTACTCCTCTTCCTCCTATGCCACATCCTCTTCCATCATCGCCCAAAGCATTTTTTCAAGGAGACATAGAAGCGATATAGTAAGGCTGAGAACGGCATAATCAGCACTGACCATGTTGGTGGAGTACTCGAAACAGTGCAAAATGGCACACAGGTCTTGCATGGAGGCCCACTCATTGGTAGAAACATAGAAACATAGAAACATAGAATGTGACGGCAGATAAGAACCATTCGGCCCATCTAGTCTGCCCAGTTTTCTAAATACTTTCATTAGTCCCTGGCCTTATCTTATAGTTAGGATAGCCTTATGCCTATCCCACGCATGCTTAAACTCCTTTACTGTGTTAACCTCTAAACTCCTTTACTGTGTTAACCTCTAAACTCCTTTACTGTGGTAACCTCTAACTCCTTTACTGTGTTAACCTCTAACTCCTTTACTGTGGTGAAGTGGTGCTGTTCCGCAGAGCGACTGACCCGTGCGTGCTGCAGCTGAAACTCCCCTATTGTCTGCTGTTGCTCGCACAGTCTCTCCAGCATGTGCAAGGTGGAGTTCCACCTTGTGGGCACATCGCATATGAGGCGGTGAGCGGGAAGGCCGAAGTTACGCTGCAGCGCAGGCAGGTGAGCAGCAGCAGGGTGAGAACGTCGAAAGCGCGCACAGATGGCCCGCACTTTCTGCAGCAGCTCTGATATATCTGGGTAGTTTTTCAGGAATTTCTGCACCACCAAATTCAGCACATGCGTCAGGCAAGGGATGTGTGTCAAACCGGCTAGGCCCAGTGCTGCTACAAGATTTTGCCCATTATCGCACACCACCAGGCCGGGCTTGAGTCTCAGTGGCAACAACCACTCATTGGTCTGTTGTTCCATGCCCGTCCACAGCTCCTGCATGGTGTGGGTTTTCCCCCCCAAACATATGAGTTTTAAAACAGCCTGTTGTCGTTTCCTCCTGGCTGTTCTGAAGTTGGTGGTGAAGATGTTACGCTGACCGGATGAGGAGGTGGTAGAGGAGGAGGAAGCGGAGTAGGAGGAGGAGGCAACAGGAGGCAAAGAGAAATGCCCTGCAATCCTCGGTGGCGGAAGGACATGAGCCAAACTGCTATCTGCCTCAGACCCAGCCACCACTACATTTGCCCAGTGTGCAGTTAGGGAGTTATAACCCATGCTTACTGGTCCACGTATCTGTGGTTATGTGGACCTTGCCATAGATGGCGTTGCGCAGTGCACACTTGATTTTGTCCGCCAATTGGTTGTGCAGGGAAGGGATGGCTCGCCTGGAAAAGTAGTGGTGGCTGGGAACCACGTTCTGTGGGACAGCCACCGCCATCAGGTTTTTAAAACTGTACGTCTCCACCAGACGGAATGACAGCATTTCAAAGGCCACACATTTTGAAATGCTGGCATTCAGGGCCAGGGATCGCAGGTGGGTAGGGGTTTACTTCCTCTTTCTCTCCAGTGTTTGGGAGATGGACAGCTGAACGCTTCCACCGGACAGTGTGGAGATGCTTGGGGACAGTGGCGGACGTGGTGGCGTTGCTACCACATCCTCTGTTTGCGGGGTGGCAGGTGCCACTGTGACTCCAGAGGTGGAGGAAGAGGCCGAGACAGCAGCAGAAGAGGAAGCAGGAGGAGCCTGAAATCTTTCTTGGTTTTTGATGTGCTTACTCCACTACAGCTCATGCTTTGCATGTAGATGCCTGGTCATGCAGGTTGTGCTCAGGTTTAGCACGTTTATGCCTCACTTCAGGCTCTGATTGCACAGTGTGCAAAGCACTCGTGTCTTGTCGTCAGTACATTGTCTGAAGAACTGCCACGTCAGGGAACTCCTTGGAGCTGGCTTTGGTGTGCTCGGTCCCTGGGTGTGGTGGGCAGTAGCAGGTGTACTGTCTAGGGGAAGGCTACTTCGCTTTTGCACCCTGCTCCCTCTTATGCTGTGCTGGTGCCTCAGTGCGACCACCGCCTCTTCCTCCAAACTGCACACGTCACTCGCATGACCTTCATTCCATGTGGGGTCTAGGACCTCATCATCCTCCACATCATCTTCCGGCCCTCTTTGCCGGTCTGCACACTGCAGAAAGCCACAGCAGTTGGCACCTGTGTTTCGTCATCATCAGAGACGTGCTGCGGTGGTCCTCGCATATCCACATCCTGACACATAAGTGGTTGTGCATCAGTGCACTCAATCTCTTCCACTTCTGGGGCAGGGCTAGGTGGATGGCCCACGGAAGCCCCGCCAGCAGAGTCATCAAAAAGCGTAAGAGACTGCTGCATGCAGGCCCGGACTGGCCATCGGGCAAACCGGGCAAATGCCCGGTGGGCCGCGATGACCATGGGCCGAGGCCAGCAGGAAAGATCAAGAGATCTCCCCTGCCGGCCCATGCGCAGCAGCAACGGCCCCAAGATGGAGTTCTATCCCATCATGGGCCGGAGGGGAGATCGGGAAGTGAGCCGGTCTCCCTCCGCGCACGCCGAGCAGCTTCCGTTCTCTTCTTCTCGCGAGCTCCGAGATTATCAGAGCGTTGCCATGTAACCCGCGGCAACGCTCTGAAAAAACGGCGCTCGCGAGAGGGAGAGAGAGATTGTCTGTACCCTGCGGGGTACAGACTGAATTACCTGCCGCTGGACCACCTGGGATGTGTGTGTGGCATAGCCCCCCTCACTGGACCACCAGGTATGTGAATGCTCCCTCCCCCCCTGCAAAGTTAAAAGGGGGAATACATTTAAATTTTTTTTAAACTTTTTAATAATAATAATTAAAGGACATATACACACACAAACACATTACACACACTGCACCCTGCACTAACACTCACTGCACCACTAACACACACACATTCTGCTCCCCTGCACTAACACACAAGCACACACTGCACTAACACTCACTGCACCACTAACACACACACATTCTGCTCCCCTGCACTAACACACAAACACAACTGCACTAACACTCACTGCACCACTAACACACATTCTGCTCCCCTGCACTAACACACAAGCACACACTGCACTAACACTCACTGCACCACTAACACACACACATTCTGCTCCCCTGCACTAACACACAAGCACACACTGCACTAACACTCACTGCACCCCTAACACACGCACATTCTGCTCCCCTGCACTAACACACAAGCACGCACTGCACTAACACACACACATTCTGCTCCCCTGCACTAACACACAAACACACACTGCACTAACACTCACTGCACCACTAACACACACACATTCTGCTCCCCTGCACTAACACACAAATACACACTGCACTAACACTCACTGCACCACTAACACACACACACATTCTGCTCCCCTGCACTAACACACAAACACACACTGCACTAACACACACTGCACCAGTAACACACACACATTCTGCTCCCCTGCACTAACACACAAACATTCTGCTCCCCTGCACTAACACACACTGCACCACTAACACACACATTCTTCTCCCCTGCACTAACACACTGCACTAACACACACTGCACCACTAACACACACACATTCTGCTCCCCTGCACTAACACACACTGCAGTAACACACTAATACACACTGCACTAACACTAACACACACTGCACTAACACAAACACACACTGCACTAACACACAAACACACACTGCAGTAACACACACTGCAGTAACACACAGACACACACTGCACTAACGCACACTGCACTAACACACAAACATACTGCTCCCCTGCACTAACACACACTGCACTAACACACACTGCACTAACACACAAACATACTGCTCCCCTGCACTAACACACTACACACACAGCACCCCCTGCACTAACACACAAACACACTACACCCCCTGCACTAACACACAAACACACTGCATACACTCTATACCCCTACATACACACTACAGCCCCTGCATTAACACACAATACACACTCTATACCCCTATATCCACACTGCACCTCCTGCACTTACACACAAACACACTACACACACTCTATACCCCTTATATACACACTATTCCCCTGGTACTCACATACACACTCTATACCCCATAAACCTACACTACACTCCCTGCACTCTCATACGTTATACCCCTATAAACACACACATTACACCCCCTGCATGCATTCACACTAATTTATATCCCCTATAAATACATATTCTGCACCCCCTGTACACACCACACCACCTATGCATACATTATCCCCCCTATACACGTGCTCTGCAGCTCTTATATGCAAACACACACTAGAGCCCCTAGATACACTCACAAACACACAGTACAGCTCCTTACATGCACACACTCCACAGGCCCTATATAAATACACACACACAAACACACATCCTTTACAACCCAGAGACACACACACTACAGCCCCTAGCCACATGCAGTACGCAACAAACAGACCCCTTCACACACACAATTGCTCTACACACATGCAACGTCCAAACATATACAACAACACAAGGAACATCCCCACCCATGCACAACACTCTTTAACAGTCCGGTTCCTGTTTTGATCTCTGGTATCCCACTATTGAGGACACCAGAGACAAATCGCCAGCAAACGCAGCACAAACTCAACCCCCCCCCCCCCCCCCCCCAAAAAAAAAAAATTCATGGCATTTATTTTAGCCAGGAGCACTGGATGCTCTGGAGGAGCGTCACATTAACATACTCATTTGGTGGGGGGGAAGGGGGTGTGCGTGTCAATGGTGGTGACATGACATGCCCCCTTTCTGGCCCCGCCCCTAATAGTGGGCTGCTCTGCCTTTAATTGCCCGGGCTGAATTTGTGTCCCAGTCCGGCCCTGGCTGCATGACTTGTGGCTCAGACTGCTTGGCTCATTTGCAAGTTGGTGACCGGGTGGGAGACAATGTGAAGGAACTGGAGGCACTGTCAACCCCCCAATCTACTATCACCTTTACTTGTTCTGGCCTCATCATTCGTAGAGCGTCATTCTGGCCTACCAAATAACACTGAAGGTTCTGTCGCGTACTCTCACCTGAGGAAGGTGTTTCACTTGTGCGTGTAGCTGGCACAGATCGACCACGTCCTCTCCCTGCAACAGGAGCTGCACCAACACCAGCAGCACCACGACCAGGGCCACGTCCCTTATTTGACGCTCTCCTCATTCTTTGCGCTCACCCACCAAACTAACAGATGGTTTATGTCAGACGACAATGTAACCGCCAATAGTCAACAATTTTTTTTTTTTTTTATTGGCCGCAAATGTACTATTTAGCACTATAAAAATTAGAATTTTTCAAAGTGTGATGTAACCACAG
Source organism: Pelobates fuscus (assembly GCF_036172605.1). Taxonomy (NCBI): domain Eukaryota; kingdom Metazoa; phylum Chordata; class Amphibia; order Anura; family Pelobatidae; genus Pelobates; species Pelobates fuscus. The sequence goes on along the minus strand of NC_086317.1, from coordinate 328,999,088 downwards.
TATTTGACAGTTCTATTTGACTCTTAGATATGAAGTGCACCGCAGGCCGCAAATGTACTATTTAGCACAAAAAAGTGTGATTTTTTAAACCAACAATGTAACAGTAGTATTTAAGGGTTTTATTAGACTGCAAAAAATGCAGTACGCAAATGTACTATTTAGCAACCAAAAAATTGGAACAGGACTAAACCAGAGCAGGACTAAAGTAATGTGCCTGGCACACATGCAGTTGCAAGTGCACTGCACTCCCTGTGGCACTGTGCTCAGGGCAGGGTACAAAAATGTAGTATAGCACCCACAAAAATAATAGCTGTAGTTTGCAGATTCAGCACCAGCATTCTTTCCTAATCTGTCCCTCACAGATGCAGCATCCTCTCCCTACACTAATAAGAGTTCATGTGACGTGCGGCGCTAAGTGACTCCAGCTTATATATAGAGGCTGGGTCACATGCTGCACTGGCCAATCACAGCCATGCCATTAGTAGGCATGGCTGTGATGGCTTCTTAGGGCACATGAGTCAAATGCTTGTTGATTGGCTGCCCTGCAGCCATTAAATTGCCGAACACCAAACTCCAACCCGAACATACACTGAAATGTCCGTGTTCGGGTCCGGGTTCCAAAAAACGTAATGTTCGGTACGAACCCGGACTTTACAGTTCAGATTCGCTCAACTCTAGTGATGATCTCTCCTTGATAGGTAGGAAGTGTTTTTTAACAAAATATATTGATAAAGTTTCCTACCGCACCTGAGTCCATCAGGGCTTTGCATGAAAAGCTTTTCTCGTTGCAAAGGGCAGTGATATCAAGGAGAAATCTACTTTGGGTATTACCAGAGGACATATCCATCACACCTAAAACCTGTCCCCTTAAGGTTCTTAGGTGCGGAAGTTTTCCAGACGTATGGGACAAGCATCTCTCATATGTCCTTTCTTGCCACAGTATAAACTAAGGCCCTCTTTTTTCCTATATTGTTTCTCTGCCTCTGACAGTCTCGTAACCCCTAACTGCATGGGTTCAGGTTCAGACTGTACAGAGAGGCCAGGGACAATAGGTTTGGGGAAACGAGGTGCCAGTGACATAGTCATACATCTGGTTCTATTTCTAGTAATCTCTCTGTTCCTAATTCGGTTATCAATCTGCATCACAAATGTGATAAATTAATTTAACCTCTTAGGTAGATCTTTGGCAGCAATTTCATCAAGGATAGCTTCAGATAATCCCTCTTTAAATGCAGAAATTAACCCTCTATTAGTCCAGTCTACCTCAGAAGCCAAGGTATGGAATTCTATGGCATAATCCGAGACATACTGTCTCCCTTGTATACGCATTAGGGCATTGGAAGCATCATTCTCCCTACCTAATGGTTCAAACGTTAATTTGAATTACGCAAGGAATTCCTGGTAATTATAAGCAATGCTCTGATTACTCTCCCATATTGGATTGGCCCAAGCTAAGGCTTTACCTTGAAGTTGGTTCATCAAGTACCCAATTTTAGCTCTATCCATGGGAAACGACCCCGGTGAGGCCTCAAAATGCTACTCAATCTGACTGAGAAATCTCTGACATTCTTGAAAATTTCCATCATAATGTGGAGGAGGAGATAGGTAGATAGTAGGTGCCTTATATACAATAGGTGGTGGTACATTAGGCGGAGGTGAAATGGTCGGAGGAACATCAGGCTGTAAATGAGCCGTCCGATTAAGAAGCGCACTGAAGACCTGGGCAAATTGATCCATATGGCGATCATTTTCCTCTAGCTTTCTCACGCAAGCTGCTATGTGCTGTCACAATTCTGCAGGATCTATGGCTATGTCATAATGTCAGGATTACTAGTTGATCCAGCACGCAGAATAGTATCATACCTAGGACTAAGGATAACGTCTAACTGGACATTAGAATGGCTGGACTTAAGGTACCCAAGAATAGTCAAAATACTTGCCGAGGTCAGGAATACAGAATGAGACCCAACGATGAGGGAAAACCAAAAGTCAAGGATACCAGAAATCAGGGAAGTCAAAATGAAGCCAAAGTCAAAAACCAGAATAATACGATCAGGAACACACTCTCGGATAACAAGCAAAGGGAAACCACGACAGGGCACTGATCAAAAGGCAATTTGGGTTTAAATAACCTTCCTAAAGTTGTAATTGGCTCTAAGGGGCCTCTGACCCCAAAACGTGCGTGTACGTCTATGACGTGACGTCACACGCATGTAAGCGACATCTTTAATGTGGGCAAAGGCTATCTTCCCATTAAAACCAGAACCACAGTGGCCGGCGTCACTAGGAACGCCGCACACGCAGGGAACCGGGACGGAAGGAGTTTGGATAGTGGTCTGCTGTGAGCAAGGTAAGTATTTATTATTTCTGTCAGAGTGACACGCCGACAGAATCCCGCGGAACCATGACACACCCTTACTCTCCACTAATCTCAATGACATCTAATGACAATTGTCAAGAGTGCAGACACAGATGAAGCAAAGCGACAAGATCTATGTAGGCTTTGATATAGTTCAAAACAGGATGATGTCAGGTAAAGATTAAATTTGTGCTCACACATCGTAAATTGTATTATCATCCAACTTGTGAAGGCTTAAGCAATAGTGCATGCAAAAGAGGCAGTCGTGTCCTCCTGATGTGATTCTACAAGAATATGAGACTAGTGCCTATCGGATGAGTCTCTATTGCTCACCAGTGAGTGCAATGCTCAGTAAAAAGTCCAGAACAAAGAGTAAACTACCATGACATCCCATTGACATAACCATGGAGACAACCAAGGAAAATCAAAAATCAAAAGGTGAATTGCATGTTGTCAGGAATCACGTATTCTGTGGGTGTAGTGGGTTTGAATGCTGTCGGATGGCAGGACCCAGTAGGGGTGCCACTACGACACCATCTTACTGATAGGCTGAATCTCAACTGATATTGCAGATAAGTTCAGGGTTGTGAACTTGAAGGATGGTGTCTCTTTGGTCACCCTTATGAAAGCCACAGATCTGGAGTCTGAGGGGGAAACCCCACTTATAATAGATTTGCTGTTACCTGAAGATGGAATGTTTTGATTCATCTACCAGGATGCTTTTAAAGAGTTTGCATGACATATTATTATTATTATTATTATTATTATTATTATTATTATTATTATTTACATCCTGGGAGCTCAGGAGGCCCACTGGTACAAATATTGCACTGATGTCATCCTCCACTTGTTGGAGGGCCAGTAGCATTGAACCCTGCTGAGTGATGCTGCAGTCTCCGCTGCTTAGTGTTGGTAGGAAAACTGTTACATTGAGGCCTGAACTTCACCTCCCAGTTCTGTCACCCAATTATTTCAGAGCTTATGGTTTCATGGAGATTAGCTTTGAAGACTGCAGGGTCTGCTTTAGTTACAACCATGGCTACAAGTGCTTGTAAACTTGCATTGAATCATTCCAGCATGGTGGTGTCCTCCAAGGCTTCTCACAAGGAAGGAGATGAATTTACCATCTTAAGGGCAGAGCCTAACTGGCAAGCTGACTGGACGTGCCCTGCATGAGCTCCTGCTACATGGGCCCAAAATACGCAGATATCTCGGGCTGCAGGACTACAATTCTCCCAAGGCTAAGATGACTGGACTGGGGAGATGACTGGACGAACCTAGCAATTCCGCACTCGACGCCCGGAAGCGAGTTGGGGCCTATTGAAGAAGGTGAGGGGGAAAGACGGCCACTTTCCTGCCCAACACCGACAACCTCATGGGGGCACATAACACTTCCCCTCCCCCCTATGAACCGGCGGGGGATATCCTAGTCCCCACCAGATGCAGTGCTTCATGCCCCACACCTCATGACGGGGCCAGTGAATCTCACAAGTGACGTGGGAGCGGGAGCTTCCAAGATGGCGGACGCATTGGACCCTGCTCAGTGGGCCATGCGGCAGCAACATCCCACCCTGTCAGGCACGAACAACACTGTCAAAGACACCCATGGCATTATCTTTAACCTCTTCTGGGCCAAGCTGCTGGTGCGCATACAGCCTGCGACGACAACCCACATGCCACCAGCACGGAACACAGCCCATGGTGAGAGGAGGCCGGGGAAACTTTTTCAGGGCATACTATCGACCCAAGCTACAGTCTCCAACGCTAAAGGCCCTCCCGCATCAGGGGACATCAGGGGGTCAGGGGGTGCACCCCACAGGTGCCAGCCACACTGGCGGAGGGCAGTAAAACATAAGCCACAACGACCTACGATCAAGGCCCACCGCACCACCATCCCGACAGGGACGCCCCTGGGCCGCAAAGGAACCCGGGCTTGTGGAAAGCAGGTACCAGCTCTCCTACAGCACCTGGGTAGAAGAGAAGCCTTGCCCCCAAGACGCCATGAGGCTCCCCCAGAAAATGTCAGAGTTCATGGCTCACCGCAGCTATATGTCGCACGACACTGGGAATGGAGGATCCGTTTGCCGACCACTAACCGCTCTCACACCAAGGACTACCCAAAAGCTCTGCAATCCTCAATGCCCACCTACCATGGGTCCGAAACAGGGCAGAAGCAGCGTGGAGGGACCCCAGGGGCAGGGCCGGACTGGGAAAAAAATTAGGCCCGGGCATTTTTCAATCAGAGCGGCCCCCTAAAATGGGGGCGGGGACAGAGAGGGTGTGTTTTGTCATCACTAATGACAAGCACGCCCCCTCTCAAAGTGAGCATGTTGGTTCAATGCGCAGAGCCCCGCTGAAGAGCTCTGGCATTAGAAAAAGGCCCTGAATTTGTTCTGTGCAGCGCAAGCAAATTTAATAACATGCTTGCGCTGTGTTTGCTTTTAAATTGTCTCTGGTGTCTCCACAAGTGGGATACCAGAGGACAAAAGGGCCAGGAAAGTGTATGGTGCATGTGTTTGGAGCCTGCTTGTGGGATTGCGTGTGTGTAGAGTGTGGTGTGGTATTGTGTAAATAGGTCAATTTCATTTGTGTTTGTGGTGTAATATGTGTGGCTAGGGGCTGTAGAGAGTGTGTGTATAGGGGGCATAGTGTTACAGGGGATGTAGCGAGTGTGTGCATACGGGCTGTAGTGTGTGTGTATAGGTGATGTAGTGTGTGTAGGGGTTGTAGAGAGGGTGTGTTTAGAGAATGTATGTATGTATGTATGTATATATATATATATATATATATATTTGGACGTATTGTATGTGTGAGGGGCGCAGTGTGTGTGTATGTAAGAGGGGTGCTGTGTGTGAGGGTGTTTTTATGTGCCGTCACATTCTAGGTTTCTAATTTTCTTTGTCTGTTAACTCACTGAGGGTTATTATATATATATATATGTGTGTGTGTGAGTGTGCTGTGTGTGTGTTTGGGTGCTGTGTGTGTTTGGGTGCTGTGTGTGTCTAAGGGTGCTGTGTGTGTCTAAGGGTGCTGTGTGTGTCTGGGTGCTGTGTGTGTTTGGGGGTGCTGTGTGTCACAGGGTGCTGTGTGTGTCGCAGGGTGCTGTGTGTGTCGCAGGGTGCTGTGTGTGTCGCAGGGTGCTGTGTGTGTCGCAGGGTGCTGTGTGTGTCGCAGGGTGCTGTGTGTTTCTGAGGGTGCTGTGTGTGTCTGAGGGTGCTGTGTGTGTCTGGGTGCTGTGTGTGTTTGGGGGTGCTGTGTGTGTCTGGGGGTGCTGTGTGTGTCTGGGGGTGCTGTGTGTGTCTGAGGGTGCTGTGTGTGTCTGAGGGTGCTGTGTGTGTCTGCGGGTGCTGTGTGTGTCTGCGGGTGCTGTGTGTGTCTGAGGGTGCTGTGTGTGTCTGGGGGTGCTGTGTGTGTCTGGGGGTGCTGTGTGTGTCTGGGGGTGCTGTGTGTGTCTGGGGGTGCTGTGTGTGTCTGAGGGTGCTGTGTGTGTCTGAGGGTGCTGTGTGTGTCTGAGGGGGCTGTGTGTGTCTGGGGGTGCTGTGTGTGTCTGGGTGCTGTGTGTGTTTGGGGGTGCTGTGTGTCTGGGTGCTGTGTGTCTGGGTGCTGTGTGTCTGGTGCTGTGTGTGTTTGGGTGCTGTGTGTGTCTGGGGGTGCTGTGTGTGTCTGGGTGCTGTGTGTGTTTGGGGGTGCTGTGTGTCTGGGTGCTGTGTGTCTGGGTGCTGTGTGTCTGGTGCTGTGTGTGTTTGGGTGCTGTGTGTGTCTGAGGTTGCTGTGTGTGTTTGGGGGTGCTGTGTGTGTCTGGGTGTTGTGTGTGTCTGGGGGTGCTGTGTGTGTGAGTGTGAATGTATATTTTATTTAAATTTAAATATATATTTTTATTAATTAAGAAAAAAAAATTATATATATATATATCCACCCCCCCCTCCTCTTACCTTTAGCCTGGGAGGAGGGGGGGTCCGTTCTGCCTGGGGGGGATCCGTGTTGCCTGGGGGAGGGGGGGTTGCGTTCTGCCTGGGGGGGATCCGTGTTGCCTGGGGGAAGGGGGGGGGGGTCCGTTCTGCCATGCTTCCCTGGTGGTCCTGTGGTGAGAGTGAACTCTAGCCCCTGCAGGCTAGAGTTCACTCTCGCGAGATCTGAGCGTTGCCGTGGTAACCGCGGCAACATTCAGACCTCGCGAGAGGACCCGGCGGAGCTGCTGGCTAGAGCTCCGCCGGTCCTCTCTCCTGCTTCCCTCCCTCCCTCTCCTGCCGGCGGCCGTCTAGAAGTGCCTGTGGGCCGGTGAGGGAGATCTTTGATCTCCCCACCGGCCCATGGAGACACACAGCAGGGCTAGCGCTCGGGTAGCGCTGGCCCTGCAGGGGCTGGCAGGGGAGATCCTGTGATCTCCCCTGCCGGCCTCGGCCCCACGGCCATCGCGGCCCACCGGGCATTTGCCCGGTGTGCCCGATGGCCAGTCCGGGCCTGCCCAGGGGCATCCAAGATACCTGTAATTCGGGACACTACCTGGATCCTAGCGGCTCATGCGCAGCCCCAGTGGCTTAGCAGATCAGGCGTCGGCTGATTTCGGATCACTAAGAGGACTGTAGCCATGATACCATACCCGAGCATTAGGACGGCTCCTGCCCTACGATATGAACACTCAGTTTGTTTAATTTTTGTTGACCTGTTGTCTCCTTTCCATTGTCATTTGTATTACTCACCACCTGCATCACACTAATATTGCACAGAATGTATGACAGAACGTGAGTACAGATCCATTGGAGATTGACTCCGTTACAACACACCTCATAGCCACCTGAAACGTCCTCTGTGCATTCCAATGTCGGGAGATGGCCGACTACAGACCTACCCCACATGAGCCCAACTCACTAGCCACTCAAAATGCCCATTGTGGCCACCTTACCTGTACATGACTACTTACACGCCTAATAGTTTGCGTTAACAGCCAGGTACATATGTCATCATTTAATCTACCTAACACACTTACCTGATATGCCTCAGCCTTACTGGGGCGATGTCAGCTACAGCGATATATTAACCACTTCTTGTAAAGCTACTAAGTTATAGTCAGTTCACAAGTATCTACCATTTATTGACACGAAGGCTCCAATTTAGTTCTAACTGTTTATTCCTTAAAAAAAAGTGCAATGCTCTTGATGCCATACAACTGTTATCAAAGGTCTAAAAATCTGTTAAGTCTGATAAGTGCAAGATAATGCATCTTGGACGTAAAAACCCAAGGGCAGAGTACAGAATATTTGATAGAGTCCTAACCTCAACATCTGAGGAAAGGGATTTAGGGGTGATTATTTCTGAGGACTTAAAGGTAGGCAGACAATGTAATAGAGCAGCAGGAAATGCTAGCAGAATGCTTGGTTGTATAGGGAGAGGTATTAGCAGTAGAAAGAGGGAAGTGCTCATGCCATTGTACAGAACACTGGTAAGACCTCACTTGGAGTACTGTACACAGTACTGGAGACCATATCTTCAGAAGGATATTGATACCTTAGAGAGAGTTCAAAGAAGGGCTACTAAACTGGTTCATGGATTGAAGGATAAAACTTACCAGGAAAGGTTAAAGGATCTTAAAATGTATAGCTTGGTGGAAAGACGAGACAGGGGGGATATGATAGAAACATTTAAATACATAAAGGGAATCAACACAGTAAAGGAGGAGACTATATTTAAAAGAAGAAAAACTACCACAACCAGAGGACATAGTCTAAAATTAGAGGGACAAAGGTTTAAAAATAATATCAGGAAGTATTACTTTACTGAGAGGGTAGTGGATGCATGGAATAGCCTTCCAGCTGAAGTGGTAGAGGTTAACACAGTAAAGGAGTTTAAGCATGCGTGGGATAGGCATAAGGCTATCCTAACTATAAGATAATGCCAGGGACTAATGAAAGTATTTAGAAAACTGGGCAGACTAGATGGGCCGAATGGTTCTTATCTGCCGTCACATTCTATGTTTCTATGTTTCTATGTTTCTGTTGCATTGAGAAGGCTCCAACTCGACCCTCCCGTGCTGTTACCACATTTTCAATGAGGCAATTTCAGCGGAACTTACTGTCAGACTTTCTGTCTCAGAGACCCACTGGTGTGTCCATGGGACCCAGCAGAGCTTTCATACTTGAGCCTTTGGTGTCCAGTTTCCTACCTTGGAGCATTGTGGCTGGTGGCTGAAGCCGTTGGGAGTTGGGGTCTGGCTCTCCCAGCCTTACCCCCTCCTCTCTGCCTCCTCCATCTTTCCCGTGTAGCTTATCTCTTTGTGGGAGGAAGTGACTCGCGGCCGTCACTTCCTCCCATGTTGCCAAAAAGTAAGAGGGCCCAGTCGTGCTGTTAAAGCGCCACAGAGCACGACCAGGCCCTGCTAACACAAGCCCACCTGGTGGCCCTTAGTGCATGGACCACCCGGCGGGCCTCCTAAATGTGCAGATTCCAGGCAGCACTGGCGGGCCTATGGAGGGGAAAAAGAAATGTTTGAGGGCAGAGGGGCCCACAGGTTCAGCTGCTTCAGACCCCCCAGGAGCAACATTGCCCGGGGCAGCTGCCCCGTTTGCCCTGTGTTAAAGATTGCCCTGACCATATGGTCTCAAAAGGCAACACATACCCAACAAACCAATCTGACAAACTGAATTGGGCAAGCCTTATATTGACCCTGTAACTTTCCGAAACACCATAAAACCTGTACATGGGGGGTATTGTTATACTTGAGAGACTTTGGTGAACACAAATATGAGTGTTTTAAAAAGTAAAACGTATGTCACCATTAAAAGTGCAGTTTTTTGTGTAAATAAACGCAAAACACAAATATGAATGCTAACTTTGGCAAGCGTTTGTGGCTAAGTGGCTACTACAAAAGACTGGACATACCCCATTTTGAATATCTACTTTTTAAAATGGTATGTCATGGTGGGGTTAATTTTCATTCATGGGCTGCCATACAGTCTCAAAGGCAACATAAGATATAAAATATGGCGTATACTGCGCCCAAATATTATACGTACATACACCTCTGCGAGGAAAAGTTGGTAAAATACCTCGGAATAATAAAACAGAAAAAAATAATAGTGCAATACAGTATATAACAGTGCAAATATTTGTGCTAGGTAACTGTAAGAAAAACACTCACATACGGTAGAGCTATATAAGAGCTCTACTTTTTTCAGCGTGGACGGTATAATCCCCGTCTAAGGATGCAAGATGGTAAAGATGGTACTGGTCCTCCAAATGCACAATGGGGATAAAAGAGAAAAAGACGCTCTGATAGTGTAGTAAGTACTATAAAATCAGGGTAGTAGGATAAAGTAATGTACTTACAATTTGTAGAGCAAGACCTGCTCTAGTTATCACAGCATGGGTGGTACTATCCCCACCTAAGGATATGATGGCACCAGGTAGTTAACAGGACATAAAAGAGTAATAATATAAAATAATAAAAAATAGATGTCTAAATGTATAAAATAGACTATTTATTATAAAATATCACATATAAAAGTATAGGTACAAATGTCCAAAAATAAGGGGGTCCCACTTGACGCGTTTCGCCCCTCCAGAGGCTTTATCAAAAGTGTGGGGTGGTTCCTCAGTGTCCTGTATAAGTATGGGCGAGTTGATTGCAGAACGCTACCTGGTGAGTCTTTCTTCCGGTTTCGTGGTGCGTACCAGAAGTGATGTGGCAGAAGGGGAGGCGATCAGTAGATGCTGGCCTTGATTTGCGTTTCATTGTGGACCGCAGGCGTCATAACCGGAAGTGACGCTGCGTGATCAGAGTCTTTGCGGTCACATGACTTCTGTTTGGAACGCACGCATCGAAAAATGGCGTGCGTTGCGTTCCAAATGTAAACAGACCTATATCTCCAACATATAAACATAGGGGGATAGTAAAGAAAAACGGAATGAGTATAAATAAGCTAACCTATGACACAATATAACATGGAGATGATATGGGACATTATATAAAAAACATGATCTAGGGAGAATCATAGATACACAATAAACATACCACATATCTAGAATATCTATTAGTGTATAAAACTATATAAATAGGCTATATGTAAGATGGGGTTATATACAATAGAATCTAGCATATTATCTGATATCCATAAAACAAGGGGACAATATAGCAGCATATATACAGTGCAAATGGGTATATTATGGTAAGAGAGGAGGAGATATATTACACAAAGAGGAGTGGAGGCTTAACCCTAAAGGGTATAAAAGGAATATAAAAATGAATATAAAAATGAATATATGAATAAAAAACTTAATGATAATAATATGGATAAAAGGTGGATGGTTAGAAATGGGGGGATGTTGGAACAAATAAATATATTAAATGACTTATAGAAAAAAAAAAAGGGGGGGAATAAAAAAAAAAGATATATAATAAAATAGAATAGATGGGAATTATAAAAAATTATATAAATCAAATTCAATATTTAATTTTTTAGGGTGCAGGGTATCTAAATAGTATACCCATTTCATCTCTGTCTTACCAATCTGTTTAATAATATCGCCACCTCTCCAGTGTTTATTGACAGTTGCGATACCCGTGAAAGTAAGTAGTTTAGGGTTATTGTTATGCATGCAAAAGTGAGAGGAGACAGCGTGGTTGGCAAAGCCCTTTTCTATATTTCGGCAATGCTCTGCTATTCTGACTTTAAGAGGTCTGATAGTTCTACCGATATATTGAAGCCCACATGGGCATTCTAACAAGTAAATTACATTTTTACTGTTGCAGGTAATAATGTTTTTAATATTGTAAATTTTCCAGTATTACTGGATTTAAAATCGGTGGTTACTTTAGGTGTTAATTTGGTTTTCTTGCATGCTATACAACAATTGCATTTAAAAAAGCCTTTTCTTGTTGTCATGAAGTTATCTGTTTTCTTTGTGTCTGTTTTTGTAAAATTTTTTGTGATGTGCATTTTTAAGTTGGGGGCACCTCTAAAAATTATCTTTGGTTTGTCAGGTATAATTTTACCTAATACCTCATCTTCTTTTAAAAGGTGCCAGTGTTTATTTAAAATATATCTAAGTTGTTTGTTTTTGTTGTTAAAATCCATTACAATAGGTAGTGTAAAATCTTGTTTAGCGTCTTTCTTCTTTTTGTGCACCAATTCTTTCCTATTTAAAACCAAAGTCTCCTTAATAGTCTCTTCTACTTTAATATCCTTATATCCTTTTTGTATAAATCTTTTCTTTAGCTCATGTGCTTGTTTATTAAAGATCGGGGTCTCAGAGCAGTTCCTTCTGAGTCTTAACATTTGGCTCTTAGGTATGTTATCGAACCAAACTTTATTGTGGCAGCTATTAGTCTTTATATAGTTATTAACATGAACATCCTTGAAATGGGTTTTTGTATGTATTTCATTATTTTTAATATATATGTCTAGGTCAAGATAGGTCACTGTTGTGGTGCTGATATTAGCTGTTAGAGTGATGCCCTCGTTATTGGTATTGAGGAAGGATATGAATTTGTGTGTTGAGGACACAGGGCCTTTCCATACGAAGAGGAGATCATCAATATATCTCACATAGGCTACCAGGCTATCCACCCAGCCATGCCCACTCCAGACCATGCGATCTTCCCAATCGGCCATGTAGAGGTTGGCATAGCTGGGCGCAAACCTGGTGCCCATGGCTGTACCAGTATTTTGTAAGTAAAACCCGTCCTTGAACCAAAAGAAATTGTTTTTCAGAATCAAATCTATCCCCTCTATTACAAAGTCTATCTGTCCTTGAGGCATATAGTTATCCTTTTCTAGTATTGTTCTCACTGCATTACATCCTTTGTCGTGTTGGATGATTGTATAAAGTGATTTAACGTCACAAGTCATAAGAGTGTAATCTTCTTGCCATGTTATTGCTTCTAGTTTTTTAATAAGGTCAATCGTGTCTTTCAAATAGGACTTGGTTTTGACAACATAAGGCTGTAGCATAATGTCAATATATTCAGACAAGTTGGAAAGCGGTGATCCTATGCCTGACACAATAGGACGGCCCGGGGGGTTGTTAAGATCTTTATGGATTTTGGGTAAAAAATGAATAACTGGAATTTTTGGATGTAATATGTGGATGTATTTGTATTCCTTCTCATCTATTATGCCACAGTCTTTTCCTCTATCTAAATAGGCTTTTAGTTTATTCTTGATATCAATAATGGGGTTGTTTCTTAATTTGGTGTACGTAGATGTATCATTTAGTTGGTTGTAGGCCTCAGCTTCATATTGTTCACTTGATAGGATTACAAGTCCTCCGCCTTTATCCGCGGGCTTGATTACTATCGATGGATCATTATAGAGGTCTTTTAGTATTTGTCTCTCTTTTTTATTTCTATTGGCTCTATCGTTTGTTTTGCTGTTCAGGGTTTTTAGGTCTTTACACACTTTTATTTCAAACATCTCTAAAGCGCTAGATTTACAGTGGGCTGGATAAAAGGTAGATTTATTCTTTAAAAAGCTTTTTATGTAGGCGGTGTTATTATCAATACTATTTGTATTGGTGGTATTAGTGTCTTTTTTGCCCATATAAAAACGTTTTAAAGTGGCATTTCTGACAAACTTATTAATATCAATATATGCCAGAAAGGGATCATACTTTTTGGTAGGGGCAAACTTAAGACCTTGTTTCAATATATTCATTTGAGAATTATTCAGAGATTTTCCTGATAAGTTAAAAATGCCGGTAGGGCTTTTATTTTTATCTTTGTCTAAAATATATCTATTCTTCCTTTTTTGTTCTCTTCTACCAGATCGTCTTCCTCTAAGTCGCGTTTGCGACTTTTGATGGGTGTGATGTTCAAACGATTTGTGTGTTTCTCTCTGTTTGTGCGGATTTCTAAAAAAGAAGTCTCATCAAATGGTTCGCAGAATGAGAGTGCATGATATCTGTTGTTTTTTATGTCATCTATTGGTGAGCTAGGTTTAACTTCTTTGTGTCTGTGGTGTGTTCTAGTGGTAACTCTTTTCCATGAGTTCTTTCTTTCTCTTGGTTTGAATTTAGGTGAATCAGGTATGTAAGTGAATTTGTGTGTTTTGGGTCTCACTATTAGAGGTGATTCATCTGTGCTGTGTTTGTAATTGTGATATCTGTTATGGTCTCTTCTGATAGTGATTGGGTGTGCAGAGGCCATACTAAACTTGGTCTCAAAAGATTTTTTTAGGGGTCTCTCTTCATGATTGGTCCGTGGTCTGTAATTTCCATTAGGTGGCTCTGTGAATTTTTTCGGTGATCTGTGTCTTTGGTATGTTTTGTACTGGGGGAAATGTTGTTTTTGGTAGTCATTGCTCTGCAGTCTTCTCTGTCTAAAGTAGTTCTTGTTTGGAGCTATATATGTGTTTTTTGTGTAACCATCATCATTTCTCCATTTGTATGGGGGTTGTGTTTTTCTTGTGTTATAAGTGCGTACTTGATTATGTGCATAATCATATTTGTCTCTATTGAATTTGTTAATTTTGATTTTTTTTGGTATCATGCTCTATTTTCTCTACATTCTTTTTGATTTTTAAAGTGGAATTAAAATATTCTTCCGTGTCAGCAAAAGGTGTGAGTTGCTCCCTAAGAGCATTGATTTTTTTATCTAAAATCATGAGTCTTTCTTTTTTCACCTTAATTATACTCTTCATTAAACCAAAAGTGCAAAATTCTAAATGGTTAAACCATTCATTCATAAAATTAGTATTGTCAGTGTCTGATGTTGGCATTTTAAAAAGTCTTAGACCTCTAGGGGTGATTTTTTCATCAACGTATTTTGTTAGTGTTGCTATTTCCCATCTAAGTTTCATTTCTTTAGTAAGTGAGAATTCAAGTTCTTTAAGAAGTTCTTGGAGGTTATCAAATATGATTAGGGGTTCATTTATGTTAACTTCCTCTGTATTTTTTAATTCATTAAAAACTTCTTCAATGTCTATGGTATAATTATCACGATATTCAAATAGTGTCATGTCGATGAAGGTATAGGGCAGCCTATGTGGGAATACAAAGTGCGAGGAAAAAACAGGGTATATAGGCGCTCACTATAACATAAAATAACAATGGGGGCTGCTGTATACAATACAAGGATTCCCAAACCTTGTGTACTGGTGAAACAGAAGATATAAAATATGGCGTATACTGCGCCCAAATATTATACGTACATACACCTCTGCGAGGAAAAGTTGGTAAAATACCTCGGAATAATAAAACAGAAAAAAATAATAGTGCAATACAGTATATAACAGTGCAAATATTTGTGCTAGGTAACTGTAAGAAAAACACTCACATACAGTAGAGCTATATAAGAGCTCTACTTTTTTCAGCGTGGACGGTATAATCCCCGTCTAAGGATGCAAGATGGTAAAGATGGTACTGGTCCTCCAAATGCACAATGGGGATAAAAGAGAAAAAGACGCTCTGATAGTGTAGTAAGTACTATAAAATCAGGGTAGTAGGATAAAGTAATGTACTTACAATTTGTAGAGCAAGACCTGCTCTAGTTATCACAGCATGGGTGGTACTATCCCCACCTAAGGATATGATGGCACCAGGTAGTTAACAGGACATAAAAGAGTAATAATATAAAATAATAAAAAAATAGATGTCTAAATGTATAAAATAGACTATTTATTATAAAATATCACATATAAAAGTATAGGTACAAATGTCCAAAAATAAGGGGGTCCCACTTGACGCGTTTCGCCTCTCCAGAGGCTTTATCACAAGTGTGGGGTGGTTCCTCAGTGTCCTGTATAAGTATGGGCGAGTTGATTGCAGAACGCTACCTGGTGAGTCTTTCTTCCGGTTTCGTGGTGCGTACCAGAAGTGATGTGGCAGAAGGGGAGGCGATCAGTAGATGCTGGCCTTGATTTGCGTTTCATTGTGGACCGCACGCGTCATAACCGGAAGTGACGCTGCGTGATCAGAGTCTTTGCGGTCACATGACTTCTGTTTGGAACGCACGCATCGAAAAATGGCGTGCGTTTCGTTCCAAATGTAAACAGACCTATATCTCCCACATATAAACATAGGGGGATAGTAAAGAAAAACGGAATGAGTATAAATAAGCTAACCTATGACATAATATAACATGGAGACGATATGGGACATTATATAAAAACAAACCAAAGATAATTTTTAGAGGTGCCCCCAACTTAAAAATGCACATCACAAAAAATTTTACAAAAACAGACACAAAGAAAACAGATAACTTCATGACAACAAGAAAAGGCTTTTTTAAATGCAATTGTTGTATAGCATGCAAGAAAACCAAATTAACACCTAAAGTAACCACCGATTTTAAATCCAGTAATACTGGAAAAATTTACAATATTAAAAACATTATTACCTGCAACAGTAAAAATGTAATTTACTTGTTAGAATGCCCATGTGTGCTTCAATATATCGGTAGAACTATCAGACCTCTTAAAGTCAGAATAGCAGAGCATTGCCGAAATATAGAAAAGGGCTTTGCCAACCACGCTGTCTCCTCTCACTTTTGCATGCATAACAATAACCCTAAACTACTTACTTTCACGGGTATCGCAACTGTCAATAAACACTGGAGAGGCGGCGATATTATTAAACAGATTGGTAAGACAGAGATGAAATGGGTATACTATTTAGATACCCTGCACCCTAAAGGATTAAATATTGAATTCGATTTATATAATTTTTTATAATTCCCATCTATTCTATTTTATTATATATCTTTTTTTTTATTCCCCCCCCCTTTTTTTTTCTATAAGTCATTTAATATATTTATTTGTTCCAACATCCCCCCATTTCTAACCATCCACCTTTTATCCATATTATTATCATTTACTTTTTTATTCATATATTCATTTTTATATTCATTTTTATATTCCTTTTATACCCTTTAGGGTTAAGCCTCCACTCCTCTTTGTGTAATATATCTCCTCCTCTCTTACCATAATATACCAATTTGCACTGTATATATGCTGCTATATTGTCCCCTTGTTTTATGGATATCAGATAATATGCTAGATTCTATTGTATATAACCCCATCTTACATATAGCCTATTTATATAGTTTTATACACTAATAGATATTCTAGATATGTGGTATGTTTATTGTGTATCTATGATTCTCCCTAGATCATGTTTTTATATAATGTCCCATATCGTCTCCATGTTATATTATGTCATAGGTTAGCTTATTTATACTCATTCCGTTTTTCTTTACTATCCCCCTATGTTTATATGTGGGAGATATAGGTCTGTTTACATTTGGAACGCAACGCACGCCATTTTTCGATGCGTGCGTTCCAAACAGAAGTCATGTGACCGCAAAGACTCTGATCACGCAGCGTCACTTCCGGTTATGACGCGTGCGGTCCACAATGAAACGCAAATCAAGGCCAGCATCTACTGATCGCCTCCCCTTCTGCCACATCACTTCTGGTACGCACCACGAAACCGGAAGAAAGACTCACCAGGTAGCGTTCTGCAATCAACTCGTCCATACTTATACAGGACACTGAGGAACCACCCCACACTTTTGATAAAGCCTCTGGAGAGGCGAAACGCGTCAAGTGGGACCCCCTTATTTTTGGACATTTGTACCTATACTTTTACATGTGATATTTTATAATAAATAGTCTATTTTATACATTTAGACATCTATTTTTTATTATTTTATATTATTACTCTTTTATGTCCTGTTAACTACCTGGTGCCATCATATCCTTAGGTGGGGATAGTACCACCCATGCTGTGATAACTAGAGCAGGTCTTGCTCTACAAATTGTAAGTACATTACTTTATCCTACTACCCTGATTTTATTGTACTTACTACACTATCAGAGCGTCTTTTTCTCTTTTATCCCCATTGTGCATTTGGAGGACCAGTACCATCTTTACCATCTTGCATCCTTAGACGGGGATTATACCGTCCACGCTGAAAAAAGTAGAGCTCTTATATAGCTCTACTGTATGTGAGTGTTTTTCTTACAGTTACCTAGCACAAATATTTGCACTGTTATATACTGTATTGCACTATTATTTTTTTCTGTTTTATTATTCCGAGGTATTTTACCAACTTTTCCTCGCAGAGGTGTATGTACGTATAATATTTGGGCGCAGTATACGCCATATTTTATATCTTCTGTTTCACCAATACACAAGGTTTGGGAATCCTTGTATTGTATACAGCAGCCCCCATTGTTATTTTATGTTATAGTGAGCGCCTATATACCCTGTTTTTTCCTCAAAGGCAACATAGGCCCAGTAAACCAATCTGGCAAATTTCTATGTGCAAACATGGAGAAAGTAAATTTGCCACCCCGGTAAATTTGCAAAAACCTATAAAACTTGTACATTGGGGGTACTGTTGTACTCAGGAGATGTTGTTGAACACATATTGGGGTGTTCTTTGTCAGTAACACATAACAGGAACTCAGAATCCATGCCTAAAGTACAATGTGAAAAAAAAATAAAAAAAGACTACCCAAAGGTTTGACAAAGACTGGTGGTAGAATTAGTGCATGGAAAGTGTTAAAATAGCACCATTTGAAATACCATAGGGTGTTTACTATTCAAAAATATATGGTTGGATGGGGGTAAATTACAGGGGCTGAATTCAAAAATGTCCCAAATACGACATGGGTGCATGATGACCAGTTGTGAAAATTCCAAGTTGGAAAACTTGAATGTGCACCCTTCAAATAAGGTCTTTTAGCCCCCAGAGAACCCGACACACCTATACAGGGGGGTATCAGTGTACTGAAGAGATGTTGCTGAACACATATTGGGGTGTTCTTTGGCAGTAACCCTTAAAGTTCTCAGTACATGTATTCTTAGATTGTGTGTCAAAATATTCACCAATTATTATTATTTTTTTGAATTTGGCATAGATTGGTGGTAAAATGCTTGCATAAAAATAATCAAAATACCTCAAGTTAAAAAAGAGGGGAAGATGGGGCGGAGCTAACAGTCTTGCAGAGCAGACGTGTGTAAGGCGAGCTCCTCCACAACCCAGAACTAGCTATTTCATGATGGGAAAGAAGTCCAAACATCAGGAACCCGTCAAACTAACGGGGCCTGCGATATAGGAGACCTTTTCTTCCGTACAGCTGAGGCCTCGGGAGACCCCGTGCCGATAGAAAATGGCAACTCAAACTCTGCCTTCTCTGAAGAACAAGCCCTGGATGAGCTGGATGAGTTCCCAGACACAGGGGGTCTACACTAGCACTCCTCAGATGAGGACAATGAGTTACCCTCCACAAAAGGAGACATTAAGGCGCTACTCCGAAACATCCGCACAATGTTCACGGCGGACCTCGCTATAGCGCAGGAGGAGATACACCACGTGGAAGGCCGAGTTAGGAAAGTGGAAGAGGACACACAGTGCCTTAACGCAAGTTACCTAACGATAGAAGCGCAAAACAAAGAGCTTCAACAAGTGCAGACAAAACTCACAAACCGCCTGGATGCCATGGAAGATCGGCATAGGAGCCAGAACATATAAATCAGGGGAATCCCGGAGACGGTGCCCCAGGATGAACTACCACACTACGTCAGGAGGCTCCTGACTACAGTACTTACCTCAAAACAAGCCAAACAAGCCATAACCAACGGGGTATACCGCATCCCAAAAGCACCCAGAGCCCCGACGGGCTCCCCAAGAGATGTCATCCTTCAGCTCCAAACAAGGTCAGCACAACTAGCTTTCATGTCAGCAGTGAGGGGAAAGCCATTCTACTCATTTGAAAATACCTACTTAACATTCTATCAGGACCTGTCCAGACCCACCTTGATATGGCGGAACCTGTTTAGACCACTGACAAGCACGCTGCGCCAACACTCCATCCTGTACCACTGGGTATTCCCTAGGGGCCTAGCCATCTCCCAAGGAAGCACTACTATCCGCATACACGAGCCAGCGGAGATGGACACTGTACTCACTGCACTGGGACTACCGCCTGACTCAGCACTGGGACTACCGCCTGACCGCCCCCGAAGGCCTCACAAACCTGGGACATGTCCAAACTAAAACCGTTCCAACCAGCTGGATCTGCCATGAAACCAACCACCTCCACCGGACCGCGGAGCACAGGCAAGCTCCCTACAATCACCTGAGGAGTTGGGACATTAGTAAGAGACCTGAACCAGGGGATTATAGATGTACCGTCTTTGACCACTAGCAAGAGGACTCTTATGCTAACCAAACCTGTTCCACACTTTCTTATTACCTAGATTTTATTTTAGTTCTACAATAATTCCTTTAACTCTCATTCAAATCTATACTCACACAATTCACTCAGAGCTGCATTAATCAGCACTCAGGCAACATCCCCCCAGCCACATGGGCCTATACGAGACACAACCAACTACTACTAACCAGACCTACGAGCCTCGTCACATAGGACGAGCTGGACAGATACTCCAGGTACCACCCCAAACGATCTGAGGTAATATACCCACAGGCTGGAAGTGGACCCTGTGTGTCCACTCACCCCGAAAGGTTAGGACTAAGTGCACCCCCATACGTGAGGGGTACTACCCTCCAGGAGTGTTCTGTCAGGATCGGGACAGGGATCCAACACGCAGAGTACAAACAGTAGCCAGATACGTATACCGGACCTTAGAGTGGCCGGACTAACGTAAGTAGTACAGTATAGAATGGTCAAAGACAAGCCGAGGTCGAGGGTAACAGAAGACAGGTAAGCGAGAGACAAGCCAAATCAAGGGTAACAGAGATAAGCAGAGTAAGGTAAACAAGCCGGGTCAAAACCAAAAGGGATAATAGAATACACAAGCACTGAGTGACTAGAACAAGCTAGAACCACGACAGGGCAATGAGCTAATGAAAGGAGCTCTGTTAAATACCCTGTTCAGAGCAGTAACCACGCCTCTGAGGCGTCCTGATTGGTCCTGCAGCAATTGAGTGACAGGTCGTTCCGGAGGAGTGTCCTGATGACAACTTCCTGCCTAGATGCTGTAAAAGGCAGTCACTCCCTCGCGGCTGGCCTTGCATGACCGGATAGACCGTGGGGAAGGGAGCCATCAGGCCGTCTGGATGGAGGAACAGCTAAGTCTCTACCTCTTTCGGAGGTAGAGACCACAGGTACCCTGACAGTACCCCCCCTCTCAGATACGCCCACCGGGCGGAATACACCAGGGCGAGAAGGAAATCGAGAGTGAAACGCCCTGCGGAGACGGGGAGCATGCACCTCCTCCTGAGGTACCCAACTTCTCTCCTCAGGACCATAACCCTTCCAATCGACCAGATATTGCAGTTTCCCCCGGGAGATTCGAGAATCAACGATGGAATTGACCTCATACTCCTCCTGACCCTCCACCTGAACTGAGCGGGGAGGGGCGATCGTGGAGGAGAACCTGTTACATATTAATGGTCAATTGAGTGACAGGTCGTTCCGGAGGAGTGTCCTGATGACAGCTTCCTGCCTAGATGCTGTAAAAGGCAGTCACTCCCTCGCGGCCGGCCTTGCATGACCGGATAGACCGTGGGGAAGGGAGCCATCAGGCCGTCTGGATGGAGGAACAGCTAAGTCTCTACCTCTTTCGGAGGTAGAGACCACAGGTACCCTGACATGTTCTCGGGTTCCCAGACCGCCTGGACCTGTGGAACCCACTGCCTGGACACTTGTCCATTGACCTGCTACTACTCAAGGTCCTGCCAGGACCATCCTAACCCACTCACCGCCCGCCCCCCTTCTTCTTATAAATTTCTTCATTCGCTCCCTCCTCCCCTCTGCCCCCCCTTTTATTTCTTTCTCTTTCTTCTCCCCCTCCCTCACACATCCCAACCATGCACACACTGGCCGCTCCGGCTCTTATGAGACCTAAAACTGTACCACGCATCGGTGATGTTTATCCAATAAACACACGTTCAAGACGCTTTCCATCCGGGACCAGACGCTTTCCAAACACACCAGACGCTTTCCCTCCGGGACCGCAACTTCCCGCTTGGAGTGGGCATACTGTTTTCCAGATGGATCCGTTTCGCAGAACAAGATACATTCCAATGCCCGCAGGGCAGATACATCTTCACAAAAGGCACCATACAGAACCAGATGTATACTTTTGCGAACATATATGCTCCGAATACCAAACAATACAATTTCCTTCGCACAACACTTACCAACTTGATGAAGTTTGCGGAAGGCACCCTGATCATTGGCGGGGACCTCAACCTCCCACTACACCACCACGACACCTCCACGGACCTCACACCGACGCCGCCCAACAGACATGCGAAAACGCTTCAACTACTCCATCACCACCAACTTACAGACTGCTGGAGGGCGTTAAACCCTACTGCACGAGACTATACATTCTACTCCACAACACATGCCACCTACACCAGGCTGGACTAATTTTTCCTACCGTACCGCAACCTGACCCTCCTCGTAGAATCAGAAATTCTACCCATGACCTGGTCGGACCATAACCCCATCCACATACAGCTTAAGTCGCCTCTATTCAGGCCCCGCCAGGTATCCTGGCGCCTCAATGAGTCCATGCTTGCCCATCCTGCCCTGGTAGCCGTAACTAAGCAAACCATCCAGGATTACTTTACTACCAACGAGACGGACGACACGACACCCTTGACATGCTTGGAGGCACATAAAGCAGTGCTCAGAGGGCATTTTATCGCACTCTGCCCAGAGCGGAAAAGGACACAAGCATGTGAGGTGACAGACCTTAACAAAGATATAGCACAACTAGAAACCAACATAAACAGACATTGGATTCATCAATTTACAGAGACCTCCTTCTTAAACGGACCCAGCTCACTACACACCTCAACCACGCCATCCAACGTTCATTCCAACACTTCCGACACCTGATCTATGAGCATGGGAACAAGTGCGGCAGGCTCCTGGCTAATCTGCTGAAACAACGCAGAACCCAACTCTATATCCCTAAGATCAAGAATACAACCCAGCGAATCCACCACCTCCCAGACCAGATCTTTGCAACCTTCCTCCAATACTACAAAGACCTATACAATATATCACAAGGAACGCAAGACACCGAAGCGCCTCACAGGAGCGCAGCCATACACACTTACCTTGCCACATCCGGGCTATGTCAAATAGCCGAATCCGACCGCAAAACCCTAGACGCCCCATCACCCCTGAGGAACTTAAGCTCGCAATCAAGAGGGCGAAGACGGGCAAGTCGCCAGGACCGGACGGTCTGCCCCTCCTATACTATAAAACATTTCTGCCGGACCTCCTACCAAACCTGCATGCAGTCCTGAACTCAATTCTAGAAGGAGCGACCCCATCGGCTCAATTAGCAGCAGCAAACATTACTCTCCTCCCGAAAGAGGGTAAAGACCCAACATCCTGTCAAAGCTACCGCCCAATCTCAGTCCTCAACGTAGATGTCAAGTTATTGGCCAGTGTTCTAGCCAACCGCCTAGCACCGCTACTCCTGGACCTGACCCCGGGCAGGGAAGTCCGGGACAACACTATATGGGCAATGAACCTGATCTCCGCGGCCACACAATCTAGGAGTCAGTTCCTACTCCTCTCCACCGATGCCGAGAAGGCTTTTGACCGGGTGGAATGTGAATTTCTGTTTGGAACCCTTCAGAGCCTGGGCACCCGACCCAAATACATTCATTGGGTGGAGGCACTCTACACCAGCCCGACGGCACGACTCTGAATCAATGGAGCCCTCACGGACCCGTTTCAAATCCACAGTGGGGTGCGCCAGGGATGCCCCCCGTCCCCCCTGCTCTTCGCCCTAATTCTAGAACCCTTCCTTAACAACATTAGACACAACGAGGCAATAGATGGATTGAACATGGGCTAAACGCACCATAAAGTCCTGGCCTATGTGGATGACCTCCTCTTCATAGTACAGGACCCGGGCACGTCACTACAAGAGATTATGAATGAACTTCGAGCAATACAGCAAAGTCTCCAACCTACGCATTAACTACACCAAATCGGAAATCCTGGACCTTACCATCAGACACCCTCAAAAACAGGCACTTAGATATCGCTTCCCCTTTTGCTGGTGCACGACCCAGATGCGATATCTGGGGATATGGCTCACGCCAG
Source organism: Pelobates fuscus (assembly GCF_036172605.1). NCBI lineage: Eukaryota > Metazoa > Chordata > Amphibia > Anura > Pelobatidae > Pelobates > Pelobates fuscus. Next base: position 328,975,685 of record NC_086317.1, on the reverse strand, counting down.
ACCCAGTGGACCTCTACACCCACAACTTCGTACCACTCCTTCGAACCGCACAGGCGGAACTACACGCCTGGAACTCCTACTACCTTTCCTGGCTCGGCCGAATAAACGCGGTTAAGATGACCCTACTCCCCAAATTCCTCTTTGTCTTCCAAACTGTACCAGTCGCGGCACCAAAGAGCTTCTTCACCACCATCCAAGCGGCAATACGCACCTTCATATGTAGCCCACTCCCAACTGACCCTACCTAAACTCAAAGGAGGACTGGCCCTCCCGGATTTCAGGAAGTACTACCTAACGACACATCACATCACATCTCACGAGGATACTCAGCTGGTCAGTGGAACCGTGAGACAAACCGTGGGTACAGCTGGATGCAGATAGCGCCAACTGCAACCTGAAGGACCTACCCTGGATCACAAAGGAAGCTAGCAAACGCATCCACCACACAAACCCGTTTGTGAGGGACACACTCCGTATCTGGCACCAAAACGGTTCCAAGTACTACCTAACAACTGACCTACTTCCCCTGAGAGGCAAGAATTTGAGCTCCTCTGCCTCCAGGACACGTCACCTCCAAAAGCAATCTCCCTGATATACAACTCGCTGGCAATGAGCCAATACTAGGGGTGCACCGAAATGAAAATTCAGGGCCGAAACCGAAACCAAAAATTCAGGATGCCCTTGACCGAAAACCGAAACCGAAACTGCTTTTTTGCCCAAATACTTTTAAAATACTTTTTTTTTCCTTTGATTTTATTAATATAATTCTTTTACATGGATTTATAAATCAAATATGAAAAACTACACGCCAATAAAATAAATAACCACACTTATTGAGAGCAACACACCGAAATTGGACAGAATAGCTTTAAAAAAACAATATAAATAAAAATCTGTTAACCCTGTTTGCTATATATGACTGAATAATATATATATATATATATATATATATATATATATATATATATATATTAATTGAATACAATACCAATAATATTTATTAATAATAAAGATTTAGAAATGTGGACTAGGGACTTGAAGAAAGCACTTTGGGCAGATTGGCACGTGCAGAATATAATTAATAAATGAATGTGGCTATGTTTGCAGTAGGATAGGTTTTCTTAAAGTGTATTTCTTTATACACTTGTGGGTATACACGATGTGGGTAGTTTAACAGCAGGTTGCCCCACTGCTCTCACGGCACATCTGGCACTTCCAGTTAGAAGGTAGCGCAGCGGCAGTGTGCGGTCTTCTCACAGCGGTACTAGGGTGGATGGTGAGCAGTGGCGTACACATGACCAATGGGGCCACAAAACATGGCGGCGGGCACCTGGTCGCAGGGCTGCGACCGCGGTATGTACACCAGTGCATGCAGATGCACACACAAAGGACCACTACAGACACCCAGATCACATCAGCTCAATGAAGTGGTCTGGGTGTCAAGTCCCTCTAGTTTTAACCCTGCAGCTGAAAGCATAGCAGTTTCAGAGAAACTGCTATGTTTCACTGAGGGTTAATCCAGCCTCTAGTGGCTGTCTCACTGACAGCCGCTAGAGGAGCTTCCGCGAACTGAACGTCTGAACATCCATAGGAAAGCATTGAGTAATGCTTTCCTATGGGCGGTTTGAATGCGCGCATGGCTCTTGCCGTGCATGCGCATTCGGAGCTGAGCGGCGGAGGGATCCCCAGCGCCAAGGGAGTCCGGCGCTGGAGAAAGGTAAGTGCTGAAGACACACACACACTCTCACGAACAGATGCATACACACTAGCTAACAGACACACACATTTACGGACAGAGAAACACTCAGCGACAGACATACATACACACTCACTTACAAAACATACACTCTCACTGACAAACACACACTCACTAACAGACATCAAACAGACTCACTAACACAAACACACTCAGTAACAGACACACATTGTAACACACTCACTGACGCTCACACTAACACTAACACACACAGTAACACACACTAACACTCACAGTAACACTAACACTCACAGTAACACTAACACACACACAGTAACACTAACACACACACACTCACTAACACACACACTCACAGTAACACTAACACACACACACACACACTAACGCTTTTTTTTAAATTTAATCCCCCCAGCCTCCTTACCTTTTGGAGTGCTGAGGGGATTCCCTGGGGTCCAGTGGTGCTGCTGGACTCCTGGGGGGCCGGTCACCCGGCGGGCGGTCAGGCTGGCGGGCGCGCGAGGGAGCACTCTCCCCTGAGTGCTTCCTCTTCAGCTCCCTCGCGCGCCGCGTACTGATACCAGCGCCGGAAGATGACGTCATCTTCCGGCTCCGGTATCATTGCGGCGCGCGAGGGAGCTGAAGAGGAAGCACTCAGGGGAGAGTGCTCCCTCGCGCGCCCACCAGCCAGACTGCCCTATTTTCTGCCGATATTTGCCAATATCGGCCGAAATGGATTAGGTCCATTTTCGGCCGATTCTTTCGGCTGCCGGAATTTCGGTGCACCTCTAGCCGATACCTCCTCGCGCCTCCATGCATCAGACGTTGGGAGGAAGAACTCGACGACGAACTCACAGATGCGGATTGGGATAAGATCATCACCCACATTCAAAAGACCCCGGGGTCGGCGAGGCTACAGGAAAATGCATATAAAGTTTTCACGTGATGTTACCTCACCCCCACCTCCCTCCACGCACGAGACAGGTCAACGCCGGCCACCGGCCAGCGATGCGGAGTGGAGGATGGAACCTTCCTCCACCTGTGGTGGCGCTGCACCCTCATTCGCCCATTCTGGGAAATGATAGTCCGAGTGATACACGACGTGACCGACGAAACCATACCGCTAACCCCAGCCCCTTTTCTTCTACACCATACGACACTGCCCACGCCTGCATATCAGGGATCCGTGATCCCGAGACTCCTCAATGCTGCAAAAGCAACCATTCCCATATTCTGTAGACAACCACGCACCCCCCCAATTAAACGATGGGTGGAGGAGGTGGAAGACACGCGGAAATTTGAGGACCTGAAGGCAACCACAACACACGCCAAAGAAAACTACATGAAGAGATGGTTCTACTGGCTGAGACACATCTCCACTGACGAATTCGTACGACTTCTGAATACATCCTGAACGCCTGGAAACACAGGAGAAGACCGGGAGACTACACCCGATAAGACCCCTGGGGCGGAGAGAACCGGGGCGGTGACCGGGGATAACGCACAACCTAAGCTGGAGAGATTCTCCCCTGCGCCACCCCCTCTTTTCTTTTTTCTCTCCACTTCTCCTCCTTTTCCCCTCTCTTTCTCCCGAACTCACCCACCCCCTCCCCAGACCCCCTAACAGACAACTAGAGTAATCGGCAGACAACCATCACAAACACAGCACCTACTTCCGATACCCACACCAGACCTACACAACTCCACACTACTGACACCTCCCATCTCTACGAGCAACACACTGCGAAAACACAGCAACCCACTCGAAGGAGACTAGCTACCTACCCTTGCACCAGCGAAACCAACAAAGATAGCAACCACCGACACGCACAGGTTGACACTGATGACACTAATCCCCCGAAGACAACGAGCTAGTCACTGCAACCCAATCCAACACTGCTAGACACTTGTCGAACCCACCAATGAGACCTCACTGCAAGGTACAATTCCCAGAGTAAACAACTAAGCTAGTTCACCAACATACACAAACTCCTACAGAGTCCCATACCCATACCCTACCCAGTACAACAACTACCCACATCTTCATATTTCAACCGAACTGCGAACTCGACTCTTCTAACACACGGCCCCCAGAGGCCATAGCTTAAAGCAGCTTAACATGACTTATGCAGCCGTAACCTGTTCCATACCCATCCCTTACGAAGACCTGTTTCGGCCTGTAGTTCAACACTACACAGGTGCATAATCGATGTGCTTTATTGCACACATAAAAGCAGTACAACATGCCACACAGGGGCTAAACCATATGCTGACGGCAACCGATCAACGACAGATTCCCCATGTTAATCATCAAACGTTGGTGATAGCACACGGTAGACACCCTGCTACCCACCGACACTCCTGTACGATGTATAGCCACTGATCAGATTACTTTGAATATCAACGCAGACCGGTTATAGACATGCTCACACGGTATGCTCTTAACACACTACACTTAACAGGTTCGCCTAACTAAATGCCCTCAGCACAAGAACCAGGACTATATGTATATCGATGTAGACATGCCGAATCATGCTAGGCAACCCCTGATGATATGCTTTTCTAGTTGAAAATTGCACACCAGCATCTTTACTGAAACTGTTCTTGTTGCATTCATCTGTTTCTATGCATATGTCTCTGCGTAGGCAACCTCATACTTTTTACAAACACTTGTTTGATGTCTGCATTCTTATTGTGATGGCAATAAAACTAATTTAAAACAAAATACCTCAAGTTTAATACCTTTGGTTGTCTTCTTTTAAAAATATATACATGTGAAGGGTTATTCAGAGATTCCTGACAGATATCAGTGTTGCAATGCAACCTTCGTTAATTTTGAAAAAAAAAAATGGTTTGGAAATAGCAAAGTGCTACTTGTACTGATTGCCCTAGAACTTGCAAAAAAACAAAAAAACGTAGAACATATTAACATTGGGTATTTCTAAAATTTAGAAACTATTTAGCATTGGTGTTTTTTTGGCGGTTGTTGATACAAAACAGATTTTGGGGGTCAAAGTTACAAAAAGTGTGTTGTTTTTTGTCATCATATTTTATAATTTTTGTTTATAGTAAATTATATGATAGGATGAAAATAATGGTATCTTTAGAAACACCATTTAATGGCAAGTAAAACGGTATGAGTAAGAGTAAGAGTAAAATTACAGCTAAACACAAACACCGCAGGGTTAACCTGCCACTAGTGACTGTTGTATTGACAGCCACTGGAGGTGCTTCCAGAGTAAAATTCAGAGAGATCATCTGATTGACAAAGTGCTGCATTTTTCTGTACATGCGCGCTAGCCTCCTAAAGCTTTACTGTGGGAAAGCATAGGATCGATTGAATCCATAATACTACTGGTCACACCGCACCAAATCACACACAATCATACAGCCTTGCTGTTGTCACAGGCCCAGCGGTCCTGGGGGACCTGGACTCCTTGCCTCTGTATTCTGCGTGTCCAGGCACCCCACCCTCCAATGTGCACATATATAGAGCGTGTACTGCTATATATATATATACCACTGGAGGCCCTGCTGGCTACAAGGAAGGGTCCAGGACATTGAGCTCTCCTTCCGGCACTCTCGCGAACTGTAAAGCATTAGAGCAGATCGCCATGGCAATGCTCTGTGACACGCCATGCACGCTGAGCTCGCGTTAGAAGTAGAGGACTGACTGCTGGAGGAGGAAGATAGAGACTGCTGGGCCCCTCTTTGATCTACAACCAGCCTAGCCATTGAACCACCAAGAAATTCAGTGTCCCCCCTACAGGTAGAGGCAGGGAGAGGGGATTAAAAAATAAAAAAACATCCCCACAGCATTTGTCCAACATAAGGACACACACACAGCATACACTGCACACACAGACTGTATAACTCCTTTTAACATATAACGAAATAATAATTATCATGAATTAACATAAACAATTTGCATATAGTCATACAGTAACCAAAGAAACCGTCCTTGCCAATCTAACTTCCCCAAGGCTCTCACCTCCCCCCCTCGGCATAATAAAAACATCTTCCTTTTCAGGGCTCCCCACCCACTCGGTGGGGCCCAACCATAATGCTCCCCACTGGTCGACTTACAACCCAGTGGGGACACGTCCAACCTGGTACCTCCTCCAGGTTCACCATAAGAGACAGGGGGAGGATGAGACCCGGCCATTATCCCCCTTTTTCATCTAATCTACCAAACCATCCCTTATTTGGCAAGGACACACCCCTGCCACAACCCCGCTTGTTTTAAGCCTAAAATCAGCGGGGGACCCCAAACAAACCAACCATGGCCTGTTCCACCGTCTCTCGAATGGCCAGATTAAAACGGTCGAGCCCGACCTCAGTCAAATTAACCCCATCCGGCTGCAACAAATCTGCCGCCTCCTCAAAAACCCTATGAAAATGGGTATCCCCCAAACACCTATAACAAACCATGAAACCCAACGGTTGAACCCTTCGCGGCAACGCTCCAACGCACTCTGGCTGTGTGCTTGCCGCCAATAGCTCCTCGCCACAACCTCCCTTCATGCCCCCCCGGCGCCGAACCCCCGAACCTCCACTGTCGAGTGCTCAATCATCCGCCCCGAGAAGGAGAAAACAATCACATAGGAACAAATGAGTCCCACCTTCCTATCCTCCGCACATCCTAATTCGGCTTACCCAGCCGAGAAACCTCAGTCGCAGCGCCAATGCGGAAGGAATGACCGCCAAACATATTGAAAATGGGAGAGGAAGTCCCCCTACACGTATACCATGAGCGGGCCAGCCAGGGATGGCCGTACCGTGGACTCCCTGAACGCCCTGACCAGACAGGTGTCCAATCCCGGGACCGCTGCCAGCGGGACCCACCTGCCCTTGTCGAAGATGTCGGTCTTAAATAGCGAGTCTTGAAGGACACCAGGTCCTGATCATCCCGGACATCCGCAAACAGAATCCCTCCTTACCGGCTGACCAGTTCGGACTCACCAATACCCCAATCCTCATGGCCCCAAAGAAAGGAAGAAATGGCGAAGCATACCTCTGGGAGCACCTGTCACAATTGTGCCCATAGGGCCCCCAAACCGGCCTCCATGGATCCACAGAAAACGACCCCTGCACCGCCCGCCATACCAGAAACTCCATGGTGACATCCACCCAACCCTGGGGCTGAACTAGAAAACTAAAACGGACATGCGCGAAGACACCCTGGAGGGCGACATAGCCGCCGAAACCCAACGCTCAAGCAGTCACAACAGACCTTGTAACAAGCAGACGAACCCGCAAATACACACACCATTGACTCCAGCGCCTGCCATTCCACACCTACCCTGGAGTACTTTGGCCCAAGAGGAACTGCACCTACACGACACATTAAGACCCGGGCACCGGAGCACCAGATGCTGGAGCAGGAGAAGTATCGAAAGAGAAAGAGGGGCCGAGAGCTGGCTAATCGCCTGGACAACCCCGAGGTTGGCACAGTGAATAACGACACGTCAGTCCTGTAGCTCTTGACCCCACAAATCCAACGCCACCACAATGGGAAAGCCCCAGGAAGGCAAGATCCCTGGTCAAGCTGGAGGCGGACCATGCTGCCGACCATGTCAGCACACCAGCGCGATCCCAGAATCGCCCCCCCCAAACAGAGCCAGCTGCATCCGTATAGAGGGGCAAGTCCAAACTGGACACCTCTGGTGCCTGCCAAGATGACCTTCCAATATACTCGGTCAGGAAGGAATCCCAGACCTCTAGGTCAACCCGCAACCACCTCGTGAGCCGGATAAAATGCAGCCACCAGGCGCCGCAGGACAATCGCCCCATGGCATGAGCTGGCAGCTGAAGGTCAACCTCCCTAACAGGGACTGCAGCTGGCACGGCTGCATCCTCCTCAGACCCTTGGCCATCGCTACATCCCCTCAACCCAATCCCGCAGCAGCCAGCACTCCATGGCCACCGAGTCAATTTTGGCACCCAAGAAGCTAAGGCACGTCACTGGGCCCCACTGTCTTATCGTGCTCTAAGAGGACCCTAAAGCTCCGCCGAGTCGAGCAAGAGTAAAGTCAGCGAAGGCCCACACACAAAAACCATCAAGGTAACGCAGCAACGAGCCAATCCTAGCTCCCTGCCGCACCACCCACTGCAGGAAAGCGCTGAAGCACTGAACGTAAAAGCAGGATATGAACAACCCATCGGGAAGCACGTATCCACACAATACCATCCACAAACCCACCACCCAGGAGGTGATGACAGTCCATATGAACCGGCAACAAGCGAAATGCGGCTTCGATGTCGGCCTTCGCCAGCAAAGCCCCAGGGCCCACTGCCCCAACCATGCGCACCACAGCATCGAAGGATGCATAGGACATCCGACATTGACATCTTTCACCGAAACCCCTTGAGGGTAGGGCAAATGATTTATCAGCTGAAACTCCCCCGCCTCCAACTTGGGCGCCAGGCCCAAGGGGGACCCACAACTTGGGGAGCGACAGGGCCTCAACTGACCCCGCGATACACCCCAAAGCCACCTCCTGCAGGAGCTTATCCAGCACCATCTGCACATAAACATAGGATGTGACTGCAGATAAGGACCAGTCGGCCCGCTCAGTCAGCCCAATTTTCTAACTACTGTCAGTAGTCCCTGGTCATATCTTATAGGTAGGACAGCCTTACGCATATCCCACGCCCGTTTAAAACCCTTTACTGTGTTAACCTCTACCACTTCAGCTGGAAGGCTATCCCATGCATCCACTACCCTTTCAGTAACGTAATACATCCGGGTATTATTTTTAAACAGTCGCCCCTCTAATTGAAGACTATGTACTCTTATTGTGGAAGTTTTCCTTCTTTGAAACATAGTCTGCCCCCTACTGTGTTGATTCCCTTGAAGTATGTAAATGTGTCTATCATATCCCCCCTGTCTCGACTTTCCACTAAGCTTTACATGTGAAGTTCCTTTAACCTTTTCTTTAAGGTCTGCTTGCTGTCATGTGCTCCGAGAAGGGGATCCCGAAGCCTTGGGTGACCCCCTCCAGCAGGAGACCCACGGCCTGCCGATCCCAGTGGTGGTTGAGCCACGGGCGCATCTTGCTTACAAGCACTGGCGTCGCCGCTCTGCGCCCCCAAGTCCCCTGTCTCCCTGGACTTACCCCTCTTGAAAACAGCAGGAGGCAGAGTGAGCCCCCACCACAATGGGAGCATTCAAGCTTAAAGCAGCACGACCCATCCCACTTACATCGGCTGACATTAAACTCCCCGCAACAACCTGGCCGTTGCTGCGAGGCCGATGGGGAGGAGCCGCTCCCCCCAGGAAAGGAGGACACAGCCCCCAACCACGCACTCCAAAATAGAGAACCCCAAACCCAATTCCCCAACGTCTTAAGAATTTCCCATAACGGAACTTTACATTATCCTTGTCCGAGTCCCACCCCTCCTTGTGCCCCAAGGGAAGAGCATTCCCCCCTAAGGGCCAAAGGGGGATATCTCGCGCGACAGCGCAGGGGAGTGCAGCCCCCAATGAGGAAGAGGCCCAACTCCCCCCCAATTGCCACGCTAAGGACCGAGCACACCGCCTTCCACCCACCAGGGAATGCACCGTCGCGCCAGGAGGGTACTACGCTGAGCGCGGCTGACCGTTCAATTTTTGTCTTTTTTTAATTTAATTTTTTATTTTAATAAACCCAAAATGAACCCGCCTAGCGCAAGCGCCCCAGCCAGCGCAGGAAGACATTACTCACCTGATGGCACCCCAGGAACTGCTGGCGGCACCATAGAAGAGACAGCAGCTGGAAAAGAGGAGTCCATCACCTGCAGCGCAGTTCCCATGGCAACTGGAGCTTCAGACGCCACCTGCTGGATGGATCCGGCAACTGCACCCAAAGCCTGAAGCAGCAGTGGAGAGAGGAAGAGCCAACGCTCCAGGACAGGAGGCTGCCGAGACAGGTAAGGAGAGGGGGGGTGGGGGGAAGGAGAGGGGGGGCAAAGAAGGTCAGCAAGGAGGGGGAGGGGGGACAATAAAGAAAGAGGGGGTACCCAATAATAAGGGGGACACACAATAATAAGGGGGACTCACAATAATAAGGGGGACACACAGAAATAAGGGGGACACACAGTAATAAGGGGGACACACAGAAATTAGGGGGACACACAGTAATAATAGAGGGGGGCACACAGTAATAATAGAGGGGGATACAGTAATAATAGAGGGGGACACAGTAATAATAGAGGGGAGGGGGAGGGTGGGGGCAGGGAGAACACACCGCCCGGGCAAAAGAGGGAGGGGAGGACCGGCACAAGCAGAGCCCCTGAGGGGCATCCAGGGGGCCTCACTTACCACTGCCGGCCGAGAGGGGAGGACCCCGGGCGGCATCCCACACGCTGCCCGGGTCGATTGCCGAGCTTCCACCCCCCACTTCATCCAGGGGGGGCACGGTCCGCAGCATTAGCCACCGCCCAGACACCAGGGGCGGCGGAAGGACCGGGCGAGGAGCAGGCCGCGCGCCACGTGGTCCAGGCGCGCGGCCCTGTTGAAGCCTCGGGCCCAGGCAGGAGGAGAGCTGGGGCTCATAGAGCCAGAGGGCAGGTGCCCATGGATGGAGACACATGGAGGGCGCCCATGGGGGGTACCCAGGCAGGGCGCCCATGGAGGGTGTCCAGGGAGGGTGCCCATGGGGAGGGAGACCCAGGCAGGGAGCCCAGGGAGGGTGTCCAGGGAGGGTACCCAGGCAGGGTGCCCATGGAGGGTGTCCAGGGAGGGTGCCCATGGGGAGGGAGACCCAGGCAGGGAGCCCAGGGAGGGTGTCCAGGGAGGGAGACCCAGGCAGGGAGCCCAGGGAGGGTGTCCAGGCAGGGTGCCCATGGGGAGGGAGACCCAGGCAGGGAGCCCAGGGAGGGTGTCCATGAGGAGCCAGACCGCTGGGGAAGGGAACCTCACTGCCAGGCTGCTGGGGAAGGAGGAGGCCACCGTCTGCAGCAGCAGTTCCAGCCCTGAGGGCAGACAGGATGGCTGTAACAACCAGGATCCAGTATCCAGGGCCCCAGGCCGACAATCCAGCAGGCCCAGCAACAGGAGGAGGCAGGAAACTTGTTGCTGGCTCGGCTCCTAAGTGGCACTGAGGTCAGTCTAATCTGTCACCACCCACTTCCTCACATCTCACACTCCCACATGTAGCATATAGCCAATCATCATACTAATTTATTTCTGGTTAGAGAAATATATGGGTGGATTGGCGCTATTAGAAAATAATGGGAACAGCAACAACCCCCAAGTGCCAAACAAATCACCCAAAGGCACTATACAAATACAAATAGTGAAAAAGAATAAAAAGAGGAGGGGGGTGCTATATATATGAAACCACAGTGTTATACTTATATCTGTATACAGGTGGTCCTGTCAAAGATCTGCCGAATCGATCTAGAAACAAATTATGTACATAGCATAATACTGTATAACACAAATAGTGAATGAATATAATTTGACCCAATACCAAATTATATTCATTCACTATTTGTGTTATACAGTATTATGCTATGTACATAATTTGTTTCTAGATCGATTCGGCAGATCTTTGACAGGACCACCTGTATACAGATATAAGTATAACACTGTGGTTTCATATATATAGCACCCCCCTCCTCTTTTTATTCTTTTTCACTATTTATATAGCCAATCATGCTTTATCCATCCCACACTCATACATGTGCCCCTGTCCGCTAAGCTGCGCACTCTCCCTGGGGCCTCAAACACTACATTCACTACACAAACACACACTCTGCATTCACTATACACACACTACATCCACTACACAAACACACACTCTGCATTACCTATACACACTGCATCTAATGCACACAAACACTACATCCACCACACAAACACACACTCTGCATTCACTATACACGCACTACATCCACTATACAAGCACACACTCTATCCATTACAACACACACTCTGCATCTAATAAACGTAAACATTACATATATTACACAAATGTAAATTGGCATCCACTATACAGACTGCATCCATTGCACACACTGCATCCACAACACACACACCGCATCCACTTTACACGGACAAACAGACACACACAGACACACACACAGATACACAGACACACACTGACAGACACACATATAGATACACGCAGTGACACACATATCGATACACATACACATAGATACACAGACACACATACAGATACACTGATGAAGTGATACACACACTGACACACAGAGATGCATAGATACACTCACTGACAAACATACAGACACACATGCTGGTCAAACTTCACACTTGTTAAGCCAGCCTCCAGTTTCCCACCTTTTGAATGCAGGATAATGGCTTCCTTGCAGTCCAGTCTGCTGGCTGTAGGTTTTTGGTAGATAGGGGGCTGGCATTTTGTGTTCCCCTCCTTTCTTTCATCTCCTCCGCTCAGTCTTCCTGTCTCCCATCTGCGCAGCTCCATGTCCATTAGTTTGGAGGAAGTGACTGGCTCTGACAACCTCACAGCTCTGGCTACCATTATTAAAGGGGCCCAACAGCCCTGTGAAGGCGACACCACACACAACCGGAGCCACTGATGGCACATGCTCACAGGGTGTTCTGAAGTGCATGAGCCATCAGATGGATTCCTGACAGGTGTATAGTCGCCATTTTGGGCAGTCGGAATCCAGGACAAACCAAACCCATATCCTAACCCAATAACACACAGACACTAAGGAATATGGGGAAATTTGTCCACAGCTTTATTAACCAATAATAATAATAATATTAATAATAATAATAATAATAATAACGATAATAAATTAACAGATAAACATGGGTCATTGCCCCCCATACTCCGCCCCCTCGCATCCTGTTCCTTCGGCTACCATACAAAAGGCAATGACCCCCATATAATAACACATATACATATTTATAACATACACCAACATTATTCCAATCCACCAATTGTAAAAGTGCCAACCATCCATTAACCACGGCAGGGGTATACCCGGATGCCCCTGCCCCACCAGGTTCTGAGCCACCTCCAGGACTCGATACCTCTCAACCACCGATGACCACAACTTGTTTATTCCACCTCACGTTCAACTTGTTAATGTCCTGCTTCATCCACTTCACCAGCCGGCATTGCGGCGTAAGGCCCAGGTCATTACCCCCCACATGTAGGACCAGCAAGTCCGGCGCGTACCCCGCCGCTAGCATCCTAAACAGTGCACCACAAACATCCCCCCAGCAAAACCCCCGATACCCAAACCAACAAACTGCCAACTGGCCTCTCGAAAAACCCAGCTGCTGGCCTTGTGCTCGAGCTGCGGCCCTCTTCCCGGCCCAGAAGACAAACGAATGGCCCACGATCCATGCCACACGCCCTGGGGAGGAGAAAACAAATGGTGAGGAAAGTCTAACAGAGACCCCCACCCCAGCCCAAAACATCGAAGTGTTCCATCTTAATTTATTTAGTTGTCCTTTTTTTTTTTTTTTTTATATACAGTCCCCAAGTCCATCACTCCAACAAACCCAACCGGACATAGGAACGGAATCTTACCGATTCCCACCTCCCTATCCGCTTCACCACCTCGTCCCCCAATCCCAACCGTGCTGCCTCCGTGGCCGCCCCAATACGGAACGAGTGCGTTCCAAATCGTTCAGCCCGAAGCCCCAACTTACCTAGGCCCAGCCGAAAAACTTTCGTGAACTGGAACCGAGAAAGGGACGATCCGTCAGCATGTACCAACAAGGAACCCCCTATCGCCGGCCTCCGCGCCAGGTACTCCGCCGTAGCAGCCAACAGGCACAAAGCCGAGCCCGGCAAGCACCACAGTGTCACGTCCCGGCCCACGCCGCGGACATCCGTTTTGGATCTGCCAAGGTGCACTACTACCTTCCTATCCAAAACACGAACCCCCGAAAATTGCAGACCCCCTTGCACCATCTTATTAGCACTCACCAATTCCCCTATTCGGAATGCCCCAAAAAACGCCAAAACGCCACCATGAACAGCGAAGCTTCGAACCCATCGAAACAGACCTCAGGCAACAGACCCACCAAATCCCCCAATAGCTTAACCGACACCGGGCGCCTGGTATCTGGCGACCTGCGTCCCTTGCCTCCTTGTCAATAAAGTCCTCCAATGGGAGGAGGGAGAAAATCTCACAGAACTCACCCTTCCATATCTTATCCTTAACGTCCTGTTTCAAGTGAACCCCCAGCGGACCCGCAAAAGATACATACGCGTGCTGCCTAGCCGCGTCGGGGATACCCCCAGTCAACTCAGCCCGCTCACTCCCAGCCTCCCCTACTCCCTGCGGCACCACCATGTCCCCGCCCGAACTAGGCCCTGTGGAATTCCCGACCCGAGAGCCCGTAGCCACAGCTCCTGGAGCCCACACCTGGCCAATGCCGCTAGTGTCACCCCCCGCCCCCAATGAGTGGAGTAGTGCCTGAAGTGTGGTAACTAAAGCGCTGGAGTGTAGTGACCCACTGGACTCACTGGCCAAGCCCCCCGACACCTGAACGGTGGGGGCTGCAGTGCTGATCGCCCGACGTCCAGGAAGAGGAACTTCCGCCGCTGTCTCGCCGACCGGGTAGCCCACCCGGTGTCCTGCCTGCGAGGAGGCGGAACGGCTCCGAGACCTAGGACAAGGAGAAGAAGTCCTGGGTAGGGTGTAACGAACATCAATTCCCCTCCCGTCACGACCCCGGGAGCACCTGCTCTGCACCGAAGCCTCCCGCTGAGCTCTACTACCCCGCGGCACCTGAGAACCCCTGGGACTACGACTCCTCCCGTCTCTACCAGTAGGCTGCCCCCGCCGACCATACCTAGGGGCTGCCTCACCATCCCCTGCCGAGCTGTCCGAGGGGGAGCAGTGCCGACCTGACCTCCCCCAAGTATCGCGGGACCCCGGAGATCTAACTGGCGAGGGGCTGCCACTACTACTCCCAGAACCCGGGCCCCCCCATAGGCCACAGCCCCCCCGCCGCCCACCCACTACAGAGGATCCCAATCCCCCGCCTACCCCACTTCTCTGCCTATCTACCTCCGGAACCCCCCTCCCCGCACCAACTGCCACAGCCCCTTTACCCTTCCCCCCATGCTTACCAGACCCTGCCAGCCCAGACCTACCATCCACCCCCTTGGGGGACCCGCTCACTGACCTGGCCGCAACCCGAGAGCCCCCACCGCCCTTGGAACTCACCCCTTTTAAACCACACTTCCTCTTAGGGGCCCCAGGACCCTCCCCCCTTACGACTAGGGCCCGGGCGCCCTCTACTGGCCTACTCCTGCCCCCCCCTGTGGCAGAGCTCCCCCTAGCGTCCTTCCCGCCAAGAGGGCCCCGGCCGGAGCCCTCTGCACTTGCCTGTTGCCTCCTAGGCCGGCCATGCGGTCTCCCGGATCCAGACTCATCATCATCATCACTCTCCGATAGGGGGGAAGCCCTCCTGGACCTCCCCTCCGTGGTTCCAGAACCACCAGGGGGCCGCCCGGTCACCTCCGACCCGAAAGCAGCAGCGCCCCCGTCCACGATATCCTTCCGCCTCCGAGTGCTCATTCGAGGCTCTGGCCGCACGCGGGGAGGCAAGGCCTCGACCACGCGGCTACCGGGCCTGCTGCCGGCCGCAACCGAAACTCCACTGCCTCCGGGGATAACTTCACCGGGCCCCGCGCCCGGGCTTAGCCTCCTCGGGGGCCTCCGGGCCCGAACCGGTCTACCGCCATCGCCGTCCCGATCTGCCGCCTCCGCCAGGGCAGGGCCTAGCTGGGCCCGTAGCCAGTCCGCACCCTGATGCCGTGCTGCCGACCTGATCCCCTCCAGCAAACGCTCCACGTCGTCCATTGGCCCTGCAGAGGAGACAAAAGAAATCCGACCAAGCAAAGTCCGCGCACACCGAGGTGAACACAAACTCAACCAGGTAGAAAGTTAGAATGACTCACCTAAAATGGCTGCTCATTTAAATAGCCAATCCTACTTACCCATAATTCCAACCCTTGCTTACTTCCTCCTAAGCCCGCCTCCTAACCCCTGTCAAGGCCTTTTTCCGCTTAGCTGCGCTCTAGCTACATGGGGCTACATTCAGCAGTCACCATACCAACTGTACTGTCTATTTTATGTAGGCAGCAGAGTAACCCAGGGGGCATTTGCCTCCCTGCCCCATGACACAGTCCACCCTGGTTGGAGATGAGGTTGCATATTTGTGGCATATTTCTTTTTAAATGAATCAAAGCAAGTTCTAGTGTTAATAAATGATTGCTGCAATATTTAGGTGCTACTTTAGATTTGATTGCAATTCTATTCAATGATTTTGTAATGAAAAGCTGAAGCAGTGAGATCAATTTGAAAATAGCAGACATGAGTTTAGCTCAATCCACTTGGCATTCTGTTAATAGTGCACCTTATATGGAATTTTATCAACTGAATGCTTGAACCAAATGAAAATGGACAAATTTGCTTTGGCATATTCAGTGTTTAGTGAACCTAGTGAATTACATTTTGGCTTAACTTTGGCAGCAAAGAGAATTTTCTTTGATGTCTCCAGATAGTATGTCAATTTATTTTTGATGATCTGATAAGTATACCTTTTGTAGTATAAAACAAACGGCTTTCCTACTGTAAACTTGATTTGCTCACCTATTTTTATTGTATTCATCCTAACTCAAATGTTTGAATGATCCTCTGCATGCACTTTGTCCAATGGCAATATTTGAAAGGTTAAAAATAAGAGTATATTTTCAGCAATAATCTGTAGTTTTCAGAGCAGTAAAAGCAGCTGGAAAGAATTCATGCTGTGCACTCAGTTTGTGCAGATAAGATACAACCATCACATACAACTTACATACAATTTGTGAGACAGTCTTACATACAAGCCTTCATAGTTTACCATATATATATATATATAAAACAAATAATACATAGAGTAAAACCATACATTCAAACAGTGTAAAGCTCAAAAGGAAAGTTTGCGAAACTAGTGCATTTTTTGCCCCTTCTGCCTCCCTCAACCATCATATATAATAAGATAATGTTTCTGGTCTCATATATAATAAGATAAAGTTTCTGGTCTCATATATAATAAGATAAGGTCTCTGTTTGTGGAACATGTAGCTTCTGTTTGTGGTATATGTAGATTCTATTGCATCTACAAACCTCTGTCTTATGTTCCTTTCTTAAGGCACAAATACACAGGTACTGCTTTCACATGAAAACAAAGAAAAGTGGGAAAAAACACCCAATATACGCATATAAAGAAAATTAAGCACAACCTGGGAGAACAAACCAGATCTACAATGATAAACATAACATAGTGTAATACAGGCAAAATTAAATCCAAATAAGTGGTGCTGGTAACAAACTCACAAACATGAGATGAATCAGGCTTCTCACCCCACCAGGGGTTAAAACAAACCAGGAGGCTGGGGAATCTCAGGTTATGGAAATCCTTATATATGTGGAAGAGAAAAAACCGCACATAGTGAGGTATATTTAAAACCAAAAGGAAAATGTATTAGATTGCACTTACAAACAGGCAGAAAATCTGGGCATATCTCCACACAAGGTTGAACTAGGCGGCAGCGTGGTAGTTCTTAGAATGCCAACAGCAGCAGCAAAGTGGTGAAGTGGTTAACATAAAAACAGAAATAAAACAGAGTGGGGACTGGAACAAAAATCCATAAAACTTAATTTGGAGTTTTTATCCATCTTGTTACAAATATATGTCTATATATTCACTGCCGTGTAGTTTGTTGGTGCATTTTAAATAATAATAATAATATAGACACCAAATGTTTTTCTCCAACTGGTTTCATACATAAAAAACACTCAGATTTCCCTATTGTGATGCCAGGTTTTAATTGAACATATATTGACATGGTGTGCATACTTGTGCAATACTAAAAAAAAATACCTGGTGAAACATAACAAAGTCTGTTCGAACTATGGTGGTGACATTTTGCTTTGCTGCCCGTACTGTCAGCAAGTGTAAACAAGATGATGTAACTACATCAAAATAATGTTGTCATAACTAGCATTCAGAAAACAAAGTAAACTAATAGTATCTCCGTAATTAATTAACATTAAAGTACTGTTAAATACAGACAGTTATAAAAACATGCAAAAAAAGGCATAAAATTCAATCACAGAGAAAAACAAATAATAATTGGATTTTTTTTTACAAAAATTAAAATGAAATGAGCATAAAAGAATGAAAAAGAACAATAAAAATTAAAAATAAACAAATTAGTAAATAACATTACAACTGGAAAGAAGTGAATGAAAATAATAAAATAATATGCTGAAATGATATATATATAATAATATAATAAAATATGCTGAAAATAATAATAATAATAATGATAATAATAAATATATAAATAAAGCAGCTGGTACCACATTTATTAAAGATGTATTACAGTTAAAATATTTCATACAGTCTTTTTTTGTGTGTGCAATATTCTTTTATATAATTGGAATCGAAGTAGGCACAGAGTTATATTCTCCATCTGTGACTTTTTAGGTTTAATTTGATGTTTTTCCTCATGAAAGCAATTTATTTCATTTAAGATGCACACACTTTATGGATTAGTGTTTTTATTAGGAAGCACTGTGTTAATTAAATTCTTTGCGAAGACTTGTAAACTTTACAGATTTCAAAATGTTTCACCTTAATTTAAAATGTTGCCTAAAGCACCTTTGCAGTCCTAGATAATTTAGATACTGACATGTTTAACAATAGCCAACTTATTTACATGGCAAACAATATGTAACATAAATAGATATTTATATATATATATTTAAAAACATTGATGTTAGCAACAACAAAAATTGTCTTTGAAAGACACAATTATCTATCCATTAGTGTTAAGTTAATGGTTGATTAATGGATAACTCCATTTCTTTAGTTTGGTACTTCAACTTATTGCTTGTAGGGATCTGATCTACTGCGTACTCCTTGCAAACAATGAAATATATTAAAGGGATGATAAAGCACCAAAAGGCTATAGAAAGCTAATTATTGTTGCCAGAGTAATCATTTCTCTTTAGTTTTGCTCTTTTGATTAATTTGACAGGGATCATACTGCAAGTGAGCTATTGCATAAAATGAATAGCCACAAGTTTATTCTCAATGCCCTACACTATGCACAAAGTATTTATATTGTTCTGTGTGCTCAGCATTTGTGCCCTATTAACCACATCTCCATGAATTGCAGTGCTACCTTGATAAGCAAAAGTCATGGAATTTTGACATAAATACAATGGGCAAACATATCCATGGGATTGGCCCAGACATTTTGTAGACTTGTCAAATGTGAGTAGCTTGCAATCAAAAACTCGCAAAAAAGTCTGTCAGGATCACAGCATTTGATTGCAGGAGTGTGGTGTTTGGCCTTGCATACTTGTTCCAAACCATTGCTTCTGTATTATAAGCAATGGATTGGAGGACAAGGCACCTGATGTCAGCTAGGATGCTGACATCACTGGATGTGGAGATGCCTGCTGTAGCAGAGGAGACCTATCTCTGGAAAAGAGGTGAGTAAAATGTATTTTAGTTTAAGGACATTGCAGATCTTTAAACTACTTTAGCTTGTTGAAGTGCTTTATCTGTGAAGAGTATTTTTTATTTTATAAAAAGAAATAAATAGACATTGACACTTTTATAAATTAGCCTGGTCACATCCCCTGACCTTCAAGAAGACACCAGGTCCTGTTACTTCCTGGTTTGGTTAGCACAGTGGAGATAAACTCAAGAGGCGGCAATTTACTTCTCATTGAGCTGCATTGGGTAGTCTGTGATTGGACAGCCACAAAAGGGCTGAGTTGGGTTAGTATAGGAGGGTTTGTGAAATCTTCAGACAAGAGATCTAAAGCTTTTGGAAACTGTTTAGATATATCCTTAATTAAAAAAAAAAAAAAAAAAAAAAAGCATAACTAATATGCATGTTTCCATTGGGGTGTATCTACTAAGTGATTTAATTTGTATATTTTTTTTGGACAGTGGAGTTTCCCTTTAAAATTTACTTAGCAAAAGGGGTTGGACAGTGATCACTACTCTATAAGGAAACCTTTAGTCCCAAAATGGGTTTATTTTAGTGTGTGCTGCATGTACTAATGGACCACTAATGCAAATCATCTAAACAAAACCTCTAAAAAATCTAAAATAAAACAAATACTATCTAATTAAAAGTAACCATCATTTGTTGAATTAGTTCAAACTGATAAGTATATTGTCATCGTCTTCACATAAAACTCTTTTGCATCTCCTGTAAGATTAATATTTCAACCCAAATTAAAGCTTAACATCAAGCATTAAAAGGATATTCTAGGTTTTTTAAAACACCAATTAACTTCCCGTTCACTACCAATAACTCGCATAGTGTCCTTAGTAACTCAGAGTTGTGTATACATAATTGGCACTTGAAATTAAATCTACTTTAATCCTCACCATATGGCTTGGATAGTACTTGAAAAGGTATTAATGGATAATTTTCAGGATTTTATTGGGAAGAACATTGTTATTAGCAAACAGCAGCATGGTGTTATGAAACATAGGTCATGTCAAACTAACTTTTTTTCAATTTGACAATTTTTATTTTTCAAGTCCAAATATCAAAACTGGGATACAGAAGGAAAAAAGGGGTGGGTAAAGGAGCCATTTACAATGCGACATTCCATTTACAGTGGTAAATTTTTAAAGTCACAATCAGAATATACTTATGCATGCTACTGGTGCTTTATCACGGGTACATCTGTGTGGGCTATCTCCCAATTGATTTCACCGTGTACTCCTAGGGGGGGGAAGGGGGAAGGGGCTATAGGAGAGGGGGAGATGAGAACGGGGTACCTTACTTCGCTATAGATATGTACATAGTGGGTACTATGCCTGCCTCTCTGTCTTTAGGGCCGTTGACCTTATAATCCGCGCCTGCTGCTCCCGAATGTGGACACTCGTACCTGATAGTTCAGTTCGTCTGTTACTCCTGTCGTAGTGATTTCTTGTCCTCCCTTCTACCTGATTTTTTTTTTTTTTTTTTTATTATTTTTAGTGATTCCTTTTGTGTGGAGGTAGCGTTTGTCCCTATCCTCTTAGGGGTTTAGCTCTTTGTCCCTCTCTATGTATGCCTCCCAGTCTTTCTTGGCCTGTATCATGTGTTTCGATGGGTGGAACCCCTGGTAGGTCCCAGTCTCATACGTCAGGTTTAGTGTGGTTTGCTGGCTGACATTAGATCTTGTAGGTGCTTGCGTTTGTTTCCAATTCCTAGCTATCAAAAGGTTAGCTGCCATTAGTATGTGGAATATTAGGCTGGCTTGTGATTTGGTGTAGGTTTCTAGCGACATGAACAGTAAAGCTGTTTCTGGATTTAGCTTGGTGTCTAAGTGTAGCGCACCATTGATGGTCCCTTCTACCCCTCTCCAATATTCTTTGAGGGCCGTGCAGGCCCACCATGTGTGGAGCATTGTACCTTCTGCTTTGGAGCATCTCCAGCAGAGCTTGGAGGTGCCTGGGTATATGTTGGCTAATCTGGTTGGTACCAGGTACCATCTGTATTGCAGCTTGCGGAGGAGCTCTAAGTGGGAGGCGCATCTGGACCTGCCTTTGTGTGCAATGAATGCCTTGTTCCATTGCTCAACTGTAAGTGTCATGCCTAATTCCCTATGCCAGGCGTCTCTAAAGTTGTCCTTTTGTGGTTGGTCTGTGGAGTCAATGAGAGCGGCATACATAAGTGACAGCGGCTTAGTGGGCATGGTCATAGTCGTACATGCCTTTTCTATGTTTTTCGCTTGTGTCGGAATGATTGTGGTGGTGTCGTGCGACAGTATGCCTTTTAGTTGGAGGTAAGAGAATATCAACCGCTGTGGTAAGTCATACTCTGCTTGCAAGTCAGGGAATTGTTTTAGGAGTCCATGGTTAAACAGGTGAGTAACCAGTGTGCATCCTTTCTCAGTCCATCCCCGGTGGTCAAAGTTGGGGTGTGCTATGTGTAAGCTGTAGAGGGGGGTGGCCATTGTCCACTTGGTGGTGTACCCCAGTTGAGATCTTACTTTGTCCCAATTCTTCAGTAAGGTATCGGTTGTGGTGGGCATCTCAGGGAGCGCCGGGCGTTTCCCGTGAGGTACCCAGAAGAGATATTTGAGTCCTTTGGGACATGTCCAAGTGGACTCCATCTCCACCCATTGTGGTGGGTTTTGTGTCGTGTGTGTCTGTAGTGCTGTAGTCAGCAGGGCTGCTCTATAGTATGTCTGGACCTCTGGCAAACCCAGCCCTCCCTGCGACACCTGTCTGGTGAGGATCTTTGTGGCTACCCTCACTTTTTTGTGCGCCCATACGAAGCTGGTGAGGGTGTTTTGCAGTTTTCGGAGGTATATGTGAGGTAGTGGAATCTGTAGTGTTCTGAGCAGGTATTGGTATTTTGGCAGTAACATCATCTTTACCGCCGCTAGTCTCCCTACCCAGGACATGTATTTAGTCTCCCACTGTTTTAGTGTGTCGCTAAATTCCCTCTGCAGTCTCCCATAGTTGAGCTCCAGGAGACCTTGCGGCTCTTTTGGGATTCTCAATCCCAGGAAGGTGAGGTAGTCGTCTCTCCAATCTAAGGGGAAAGTGTGTTTCAAGTGGTCTATGTCACTTCGTGGTATCCCTATCCCCATCGCCTGCGTTTTCGAGATGTTGAGTTTGTAATATGAGTGCCCTCCGTACGTTTCTATTTCGTGTAGGAGGTTCGGCAGTGAGATGTTAGGTTGCGTGAGGGTAAGTAATATGTCGTCGGCGAATAGATTCGCCTTGTACATCTTGTTTCCAATCCCCATCCCATGAATCGCCGTGTTCTCTCTTATCCTGATCGCCAGCGGCTCTAGCGCCAAGACGTAGAGCAAAGGGGATAGGGGGCACCCTTGTCTCGTTCCGTTTGTGAGCCGGAACGGCTCGGATAAAAAACCCGCATTAAGTACTCTCGCTGAGGGGTCGCTATAGAGGGCTTTGACCACCGACACAAACCCTTCGGGGATGTCGAATTTGCCTAATACCTGTTGGAGGAACCCCCAGTGCAGTCGGTCAAACGCCTTTTCGGCGTCAAGGGAGACCATGAGACCTGCCCCTTTTCTGAGTTTCAGATGGTGGAGTATATTGATAACTTTCCTCGTGTTATCTGCCCCCTGCCTCCCTTTTATAAAACCCACTTGGTCGTCATGGATGATGTGCGGTAATATTTTCCCTAGGCGGTTGGCGTAGAGTTTAGCGAAAAGCTTGGCATCTGTATTTAGGAGGGAGATAGGTCTAAAGTTCTGCGGCACCGTTGGGGGCTTGTTCGGTTTAGGGAGTGTCACAATATGTGCTGCTAATGTTTCCCTGGGGAGTTCCCCCTTGAGAGCCGCCTCTGTGAACAGTCTAGCCAGGTAAGGTGCTAGTATGGTGCCAAACCTCTTGTAATAGTGGTTGTCAAACCCGTCTGGCCCTGGAGATTTCCCCATCGGGAGGTCTTTGATCAGGTCTATGATTTCCTGTTCCTCGATCGGTTTGGTGAGTGCTGATTTGTGTTGAGCTGTGATCTTTGGTAGTGTGATCGTGTCTAGGTACTTTCTAATATTTAGGTCCGTCGGGTGCGTCGTGTGTGTGTTGTGCTTTATGTTATATAGAGAGGAGTAGTATGTAGCAAACACCTCACTAATTCCCTTAGGGGTGGAAATTTTGGCTCCTGTTTGGTCTGTGAGGTAGGATATTTTTTGGTTCGCTTGCCTGGTTTTTAGGCGTTGCGCTAATAGCTTACTAGCTCTGTTGCCCTGGACATAATGTGACAGTCTGAGTCGTTGCATGTTTAAGTTGACCGTGTCTAGTGCATGTTGGAGTATGAGCTTATTGAGCTGGGCTATCTTGGTTTTTATCTCTATAGTCGGTGCGATTTGGTTCAGTCTGTTTAACTCGTATAGTTCTGTTTGCCATGTTCTGAGTTGTGTTTGCCGCTGTTTTTTCACGTATGCCGCTCTGCGTATTAGTAAGCCTCTCGCTACTGATTTGTGTGCCAGCCACAAGGTAGCATCTGAGATATCTTTGGTATCGTTTAATTGGAAATATGTGTGGATTTCCCCTGCCAGTGTGTCTGCAAACCGCTCGTCCCTCAGCAGGGAGTTATTAATTTTCCAGGGGCTGCGGTGCTTAAAGTCGTAATTGTTTTTTAATTCTAGGGTTACTGGTGCGTGGTCTGACCATGTGATCTGTTTTATGTCGCTGGATATGATTTGGTCAAGTGCTGAGCCTGCCACCAGAAATCCGTCAATTTTCGAGTAGGAGTTATGCACAGCTGAGTAGTGAGTGTACTTTCTTTCTGATGGGTGTGTGGTTCTCCAAGCGTCATATAGGTGATGGGTATGTAGGAGTTTCGCTATGGCCCTACATTGCCTATTCAGGGGGCGGTGGCGTACCCTATGTGTCGGTAGTGTCGTGTCGAGTGTCGGGTCTAGAATGTGGTTGAGGTCACCTCCAATCACTGTGACGCCCTTTTGGACAGAGCTCGTTTTGGTCAGAATTTTGTGCAGGAAATTTCGCTGGTTGGTGTTGGGGGAGTAGATGTTTACGATGGTGTACAGCACATCGTTAAGTTCTCCTATGAGGATTATGTATCTGCCGTTTGGGTCTATGTCTGAGGAAAGGAGCTTAAACGAGACCGCCCTGCTAATCAGGATGGACACCCCTCTAACTTTCGCTGGAGACGTGGCGTGGAATTGGGTCGGGTAGTCATTAGTCAATACTGCTGGGTGGTCATTATGCCTAAAGTGCGTTTCTTGTAGGCAAAGGACATCAGCTCCTAGGGCCCTAGCTTCTCTGGTGAGCAGATGTCTTTTCACCGGGGCGTTTAGACCTCTGACATTGAAAGAACAGACTATCACGGTGGGTCGTGGGATCGGTATTCTGCACCTCTGAGGTGGTATTCGATTGTTTCGGGGGTCTCTGCCCTTCCCAGCTCGCTCGTGCTGAGCAGAGTCCTCCCCTGTGTGTTGGGTAGTTCCCTTAATGTGCCTATGGAGTCGTTAGCAGTCTCGACCCCCCGGCATTCAGTGTTTGGCATAGTTTGTATACTGCTAATCATTGAATCACCCACTAACTCTGTCCCCGGTTTGGTGGTAAGGTACATAACATAGAAATCAAAAACATAACTGATAACAACATACAGTAATACATTAACTTTAACCAAAGTATATACATAAACATTCTTTAATGATATTAGTGCCGTGGATTCGGCATGGCACTGCATTGGCGTGCCGTGGGGGAAGAGGTCTTAAGACCTCCTGTCCTACAGGAATATCAATTTCCTGTGCGGCTATACTACATGCGTGTGCTGGGCATGCCCAGCTCTCAGCTAAAGTTTCGCGACTTTACATCTTTCTTATAGACGTAGTGTCTTTTGTTGCTTAGTGCTCTCTTTTTTTTTTTTTTTGCTCGTTACATTTAACATGTCAGTGTAGTCTCGCTTAATCGCTCTACGGATGAATATTTTAGAGTCATGAGGGTGGCCCCTCTTTACTATTTTTGCTTTTAGTGTTTCTATTGTATTTTTTTTTTTTTCTTCATTTTTTTTTTTTTTTTTTTTTTTTAAATTGCCTAAAGCTACTTGGTGTGGGTATGTTGTGTTGGTCCGGTTCACCTTAGTGAGTTAGGAGGGGAGAGCTGGAGCATGTTTCTGTGCTATCTTCCTATCTCTTGTGCTCCCTGCAGCCCCCCCTCCCTCATCCCCTCACTCTACCGGGGGCATATGTGGTGTGGTGTATATGCATTGCAGTTCCGTACATTACCCAGCCTTGCAGCTTAAATGTCCATGCATTAGGTCACCATAGGGCGCCCACACTGACAGTCATTGTCCTTTATCTTTTTTTCGCCTTTTTCCAGTCTTGTGTCACTCTGGATCTGTCTCCTTCTTGGGCCTTCGTTGGCGCAGCTGCGATGTTCCATTCTCTCAAGATTTTCTGGCTTTCCTCCGGGGAGCCGATGGCGGTTGTCTTCCCTTCTTTCAGTACCAGGAGTTTGGTGGGATATCCCCATCGGTATGGCAAGTGGTTCTCCCTGAGTCGGGTGGTTACCTCTCTGAAGTCTCGTCTCCTCTTGAGTGTGTAAGAGGAAATGTCCGCATATATGGCTATGTCTTTGTAAGCCGGTGGCATCTCCCTCCGTTTTCTGCAGGCAGTGAGAATCGCCTCCTTAGCATGATAGTAATGCATCCTGAGTAAGATATCTCTCGGAGTGTTCGGAGGTAGAAATGTGGGTTTGGCTGTCCTGTGGATTCTGTCTAGCAGGAGTATATCAGTCGGCAGGTCCGGGGCCAGTTCTCTCAGTAGGCCCGTGATGTGTGCAGAGAGATCCTCTGTTTTCACCGTTTCCGCTACTCCTCTTATCCGCAAGTTGTTGCGGCGCGCCCGATCTTCCATGTCGGCTATCTTTAGGTCATGATCATTTAACCTTCCAGCCAGGGCCTCCACCGTGTCAGCGTGGGTGTTGTGGGCCTCTGCCAAATCTGCAAGCTGATCCTCGGCGTGCGACGTGCGCTGGCCTATATCTTGGATTTCTTTTTGCAGGTCTTTAATAGCGGTGTCTAGCTTACCCACTATCTTGTCTGACATTTCCTCCAGCAGTTTTTTCAGGGAGCTGTGTGTCAGTGGGTTTTCCTGGTCGCCCGTTTCTGCTTCAGATTCTCCTTCGGCGCCATCTTGGAAATTTTCAGTCTGGCTTGGGGCCTTCCCCTGCGCCGTCCGTGCGGCGAAAAAATTTGCCTTCTCTCCCTTCTCACCCGCCCGTTTGCCTTTAGTCTGTGACATGTTAGTTGGGGGTCAGTTTTGGTAGCGTTTTGTCGCGTGATGGGCTTAGTATTCCGCCTTTAATAGCCGCGGCGGCACGGAGCTCCACTTACATGCGGCTGCTCCGGTCTGCGTCCAGGACACGCCCCCCCATGTCAAACTAACTTAATTGCATTCCACTAAGAAGTAAGTAGAGGTATAAATCAGGATTTTGCAGTGTATGTGATCTACTTAAAATTTTGCCAAGGCATTCAATACGGTTCCATACAATAAGTTCAAACTAAAAGAAATTGGTCTAGATGAAAATTCTTGTTTTGGGGTAGAACATTGCCTTAAAGAGTACAGAGTTGTCATTAATGGTAATTTTTCAAGCTAGACAAAAGTGGAAAGTGGTTTCCCTCAGGGTTCTGTTCTGGGACCACTTCTATTTAACATATTAATAAATGATCTTGAAATAAGCATTGGAAGTCATGTTTCACTGTTTGCAGGTAAAGCAAGGATATTTGAGCAGGATATTACTTCAGAGCGATTTAAATAGAATTGGGACCTGAGCACTCAAATGGCAGATGACGTTTAATGTAGAAAAATGCAAAGTTATGCACTTTTTTAAGGTAAAGAATGTGCAAGCAAATTACACGCTAAACGGAGTGACTTAAGGATAACTACACACAAGAAGAATTTGGGAATTGTTATTGACAACGAACTAGGCAACAATGTGCAATGTCAATCAGCAGTTAATATGGTCAGTAAGGTATTGACATCTATAAAAAAAAAAGGGGGCATTAAATCTCGGGATGAGAATATAATTTTGCCTCTTTATAAATCACTAGTAAGACCACACCTTAAATATGCTGTGCAATTTTGGGCACCTGTTCTAACGAAAGATATTATGGTACTAGGAAAAGTGCAGAGGTGGGCTACAAAATTACAGGAACTGTATATGTAACAAAATGCATACCTTCCCCCCCCCCCCCCACCCCAAAAGTAAACCTACTGTCACTAAGTTATTTTTTTCCCTAAATAGTGTAAAAATTAGCTTTAGAAGCACCTATTGTAAGCTTTACTTTAATCAGATTGTTTGCTTCTCCTCTGATTTCATGTAATTTTCCCTATTGCTTTCTCCCTGCATCCTGTATTTTAGCTGGACTGTCCACCAATTGTCATGCTCCAGTGATTATGTATGAGAATTAGCACACACCTTAGTGGGTGTGCCGGAGTATCATGATGCAATTTGCATCACTCAACAAATGACCACAATGCCTGCCCAACAAGGCCGTCTTTAACGCGGGGCAAACGGGGCAGCTGCCCCGGGCCCAGTTTCTCTTGGGGGGCCCGAGGCACCTGCCCCGTGGGCCCCGCTGCCCTCATCAATTTCTTATTCCCCCGTCCTCTGAGTCCCACCGGGTGGCCCATGCACTTAGGGCCACCTGGAGGGCTTGTATCAGCAGGGGCCGGGTCGGGCGCTGTTTCCCTTTAACACCGCGACCGGGCCCCTTGCTTTCCCGCAGCCGGCTGGGAGCTGCACGGAAGGTGGCAGGAGGAGTCATGAGGGAGAGAGGACAAGGCTGCAGTGAGGATGGGGGATCCTCACTCCCATCATCCTCAGGCACCACACTGGACCCCAGGGAATCCACCCTCCAGCAAAAGGTAGGAAACTGGAGGGTGGGCTTAAAAATTTACATTTTACATGTGTGTCAGTATGTCTGTGTGTGTTCAGTATGTCTGTTTGTCTGTGTGTCAATATATCTGTGTGTGTGTGTCAGTATGTCTGTTTGTCTGTGTCAATATATCTGTCTGTGTGTCAGTATGTCTGTGTGTCAGTATGTCTGTTTGTCTGTGTGTCAATATATCTGTATGTGTGTCTGTATATGTCCGTTTGTCTGTGTGTCAGTATGTCCGTTTGTCTGTGTGTCAGTATGTCTGTTTGTCTGTGTGTCAGTATGTCTGTTTGTCTGTGTGTCTGTGTGTCAATATATCTGTGTGTGTCAGTAGGTCTGTCTGTGTGTCAATATATCTGTGTGTGTGTCAGTATGTCTGTGTGTGTGTCAGTATGTCTGTCAGTGCATGTGCATACATGTGTCAGTCTCTGTGTGTGTCTGTGTGTCTGTCAGTATATCAGTCTGTGTGTGTCAGTATATGTGCCTGTCTGTGTGTCAGTATTTCTCAGTGAATGTGGGTGTCAGTGTGTCTGTCAGTGTGTGTGTGTGTGTGTGTGTGTGTGTGTGTGTCAGTATCTCGGTCAGTGTATGTGCCTGTGTGTGGGTGTCAGTATTTCTGTCAGTGTATGTGTGTCAGTATGTTGATCAGTGTGTGTGTCAGTATGTCTGTATATGTGCCTGTGTGCCAGTATGTCTGTATATGAGCCTGTGTGTGTCTGTCAGTACGTATACCAGTGTATGTGTCTGTGTGTGTCAATATATGTACCTGTGTGTCAGTATGTGTGTCAGTATGTCTGTCAGTGTATGTGCCTGCTTATCTGTATGTAGTCAGTGTATGTATCTGTGTATCTGCTTGAGTGTCAGAGTATGTACCTGTGCATCTGAGCCGCAACTTTAAATACAAATACACCCCTCCATTCAAACTTCAACACTACATACAAGCACACTCCTACATTCACAAACAAACGCTACACATAAATGCACACTTGCATTCAAACTCCAGTACCACATACAAACACATTCACACAAACATACTTCATACAAACACATGCTTACATTCAAACACACAAAACAGTGCTAAATACAAACATTTTCTCACCATGTTAGGTATCATATAGTGTCATATGTTTATTATAAAAATACATACTTGAGCTTGTGTTATATCTCTCTCATATATATATATATATATATATATATATATATATATATATACATATATATATATATATATATATATATATAAAGCAGAAACAGAACCTCTTGCACTCCTACTCAATTTGTGTAACCAGGTGCCAAGTCCCAAACATATACAAATCCAAAAAATATTACCGGCACTCTTGGAGTAGATTCATTCAGTTTATTCGTTTAGTAGAACCAGTCAACGTTTCAGCTCCCGATCGGAGCTTTCATCAGGACACACAAGCACCTTGTGTGTCCTGATGAAAGCTCCGATCGGGAGCTGAAACGTTGACTGGTTCTACTAAACGAATAAACTGAATGAATCTACTCCAAGAGTGCCGGTAATATTTTTTGGATTTGTATATATATATATATATATATATATATATATATATATATATATATATATAAAACCAGGGGGCTGCACTCACCTGAACATGAATAAATGGGGTGCTGCTGGGGGCCAATTTATACAATACACAAGAGCCAGCGCACTTACTTATCCACTAAACAGCAACTTCTATGTTGACAGATTTTATGGTGCCTTGGAAAGTTACAGGGTTAAATATAGTGCTAGCAAATTAAATTCTCTGCACTTTCGGCCTGGGTTGTCAGGTAGGTCCCCCAAATTGCAATCAATAAAATTACTTGATTATGTAGAAATATTACATAAGTATGCACATAGAATTTAAATATATACATATTTATAGATGTGAAGTCTACGTGTATATTTATGAAATTATTTATGTAATTATGTATATGGAAATATGTATATTTTGTATTATTTTTATTTATTTATATATACATAGATATATATATAAATGAATTCTAAGTGTAATTTGATATATATTATGGCAAAGAACAGCCGCTCACTGGTCTTGTAAAAGTCCAAAATTTATTTAAATAAAGTTAAAAGAGAGACCAATGTTTCAGTCCCAGCTCGGGACTTTAATCAGGGTAACAAATCAATAATAAATACAAACGCAAAATACTGACAATAGATAGGTAGAATGTAATTAGTAAAACTCACCCAGGTGCAGTAGATGTGTATCAGCCGTGTACCGGAGCACTTCCGGGTATGCGCGCGCACACCCGCGTAAACTCCGCCCCCTTTACGTGCACGTGATACGTGCGGTGATGTGTGTGTTGTATATATGGTTGCTAAGCAACGTTACGTGCCCAGATTCTCCAGCCTGAATGGGAGTGTGGTGAATGTATTTAAACAATGTGATTTGTAAAGACTGTTCAAATGTGCATCATATTAAAAGACTATGTATTTTCTGCTGTGTTGCAGAGCCTAGTGGAAAATATTATAGATAGCTGCAAAAGCATGAATTTGCCGGTATATTAAAAGTGTCACCAAATGACACCCATTACAGTGTAATGTACAGTGAGACCCACCCAACTGTACATATTTATATAGAAATATAAATTTCATAAAAAGGCAATGAAAGTAAGTATAAGTGTAATAGTACACCGTGATTCATATCTATCTATACAATAAAGACAAATGCCCGAGCATCATAGTAACCAACATACATAACTAAATACAAAATAATGCACTGTATAAAATAGTACAAGCTATGGGAATTTAAATAAATGAATAATATGGGATATTTTCATTTAACCCTCTCGGTGCCATTGTGCCCAACTGATAAATCCAAAACGCTTCCTTTTGGAGCAGCATCCGTCCTCTGTTACCACCCCTCTTGGGACAAGGTATGTGGTCTATACTCACAAATAAAACGTATGACATTAGGTATACCATTACCTGTAAGACATCTTTTGTCATTTATAAGCTCATGTGTCCCTGTGGACTATATTATGTGGGCAAAACGGAAACCCCCATCTGTGAGCGCATACGTGGCCACCGGTCAAGTATCAGGCTGGCCTATCGTGATGGCCAATCTGACAAACCGGTGGCCAAACATTTTTTGGAGAAAGGACATCCATTATCCTCCCTCAAATTTGTGAGTATCCCCTTAAGACCGCAGCCAAATGTACAAGTTGTGATCCAAAAAAACGTAAACAAAACCTGGCATTTGCGCTATATGTCTATCCAACCATAATTCACCTCTTTCATATTAAATGCACCCCCCATTATTATATATCATTTTATTCAGGGGAAACGGGGCTTTCGTTTAACATCAAATATTTAGGTATGGAACATAATTTAATATGAAAAAAATATTTAAAAAATGGGAGAAAATAAGAATTTTTTACATTTTTTTTTAGTTCTACGTGACATTCTAACTGTGAATGTCATAATACTGTTTGCTTTTACTGCAATACAATACACATATTTGTATTCAGCGATGTCTCGCGTGTAAAACAGTACCCCCTATGTACAGGTTTTATGGTGTTTTGGGAAGTTACAGGGTCAAATATAGCGTGTTACATATTTCAGTTTTTTTACATTGAAATTCGCCAGATTGGTTACGTTGCCTTTGAGGCCATATGGTAGCCCAGAAATAAGAATTACCCCCATGATGGCATACCATTTGCAAAAGTAGACAACCTAAGGTATTGCAAATTGAGTATGTCCAGTCTTTTTTAGTAGCCACTTGGTCACAAACACTGGCCAAAGTTAGTGTTAATATTTGAAAATGCAAAAAACTAATTTGAACGCAAATTTTGGCCAGTGTTTGTGACTAAGTGGCTACTAAAAAAAACTGAACATACCCTATTTGCAATACCCTGGGTTGTCTACTATTGCAAATGGTATGCCATCATGGGGATAATTTTCATTCCTGGGCTACCATACGGTCTCAAAGGCAACCTGGCGAATTTTAATGTGAAAAAACTGAAACGCAAACCTTATATTTGACTCTGTAACTTTTGAAAACACCATAAAACCTGTACATGAGGGGTACTGTTATACTCAGGAGACTTCGCTGAACACAAATATTAGTGTTTCAAAACAGTAAAACGTATCACAACAATTATATCGTCGGTGTAAGTGCCATTTGTGTGTGAAAAATGCAAAAAATGTCACTGTCACTGACGATATCGTCGTTGTAATATATTTTACTGTTTTGAAACACTAATATTTGTGTTCAGCGAAGTCTTCCGAATAAAACAGTACCCCCCATGTACAGGTTTCATGGTGTCTTGGAAAGTTACAGAGTTAAATATAGTGCTAGACAATGTAATTCCCTGAACTTTTGGCCTGGGTTGGCAGGCAGGTCCTGCAAATTGTAATTAATAAAATGACCTAATTATGTAAAATTATTACATAAATATATGCATAGAATTATTATATATATATATGTGTGTATATATATATATGTGTGTATATATATGTATATAATTTTTTTTTAATTATTTTTATTTATATATAGGTATATACATAGTGATATATACGTATATACTTATGTATATAGATATATATATTATTTCGTTCTACATGTATTTTGATATCAATATATATATATTAATTTTAAAATACAGTTAGAACGAAATTACGCATGTTTATATATTTTTTATATATATTTTTTTCATTATTTTTTTATTATTTTTTTATTTATTTTTTAACGTATTTATATATTTATTTATTTTTTATTATATATAAATATATATATAATGAAAATTATATATATATTTAATCAATATCATTGTACGTGTATTTTGATATTAATATATATATATATATATAATTATGTATATATTAATATTAAAATACACGTAGACAGTGTATGCATATTTATGTGTATGTGTGTATATGTGTGTATATATATACTTAGATCATATAAATAATAAATATATATATGATCTAAGTATATATAATTTATTTTTACACTGTTTTAACATTTTTTATTTGTATTTCAGACAGCAGGGGGAGTACCTGTCATTGCAGGCACTCCCCCTGCTGGCAATGCCTTGGACGGCTATGCCGTCCATGTGATCGCGGGGTCCTCGCAAGGACCTCGCGATCACATGGCCCTGGGCGGCTGAAGAGGACGCAGGGGGACTCCCTGGGCTCCCGGGTAAGTCCCCCATACCGCGATCGCCGGCGTGGGATCGCCGGCGACCGGGTAAGTACATAAGATCGCAGGACGTACTATGCCGTCCTGCGGCTTTTAGAGCCACCAAAATAAGGACGGCATAGTACGTCCTGCGGTCTTAAGGGGGTATACAACACACACATCACCGCACGTATCACGTGCACGTAAAGGGGGCGGAGTTTACGCGGGTGTGCGCGCGCATACCCGGAAGTGCTCCGGTACACGGCTGATACACATCTACTGCACCTGGGTGAGTTTTACTAATTACATTCTACCTATATATTGACAGTATTTTGCGTTTGTATTTATTATTGATTTGTTACCCTGAGGAAAGTCCCGAGCTGGGACTGAAACGTTGGTCTCTCTTTTAACTTTATTTAAATACATTTTGGACTTTTACAAGACCGGTGAGCGGCTGCTCTTTGCTATAATATTTGATTGGAGTTCATGTCATGGCACCCGGCGAAGTGGATACCTACTAAAGCGTGAGTGCGGGGGATTTTCAAGTAATTTGATATATATATATATATATATAACAATGTCCAAAAGCTTGCACTCCAGTATAGTGAAATTTATGGCCCGGTGCTTGTCGGCATCAATAATATATGTAGTAGTTTGAAAAGCACTCCAAGGACTTCATATAAGGTGAAAATAAACTTAGCTTTTATTCTGCAACAACCAAAGTGATCGACGTTTCAGTCCTACAACAGGACTTTCATCAGGATCTTGATGAAAGTCCTGTTGTAGGACTGAAACGTCGATCACTTTGGTTGTTGCAGAATAAAAGCTAAGTTTATTTTCACCTTATATGAAGTCCTTGGAGTGCTTTTCAAACTACTACATATATATATATATAAAAAACTGAACATACCCTATTTGCAATACCCTGGGTTGTCTACTATTGCAAATGGTATGCCATCATGGGGATAATTTTCATTCCTGGGCTACCATACGGTCTCAAAGGCAACCTGGCGAATTTTAATGTGAAAAAACTGAAACGCAAACCTTATATTTGACTCTGTAACTTTTGAAAACACCATAAAACCTGTACATGAGGGGTACTGTTATACTCAGGAGACTTCGCTGAACACAAATATTAGTGTTTCAAAACAGTAAAACGTATCACAACAATTATATCGTCGGTGTAAGTGCCATTTGTGTGTGAAAAATGCAAAAAATGTCACTGTCACTGACGATATCGTCGTTGTAATATATTTTACTGTTTTGAAACACTAATATTTGTGTTCAGCGAAGTCTTCCGAGTAAAACAGTACCCCCCATGTACAGGTTTCATGGTGTCTTGGAAAGTTACAGAGTTAAATATAGTGCTAGACAATGTAATTCCCTGAACTTTTGGCCTGGGTTGGCAGGCAGGTCCTGCAAATTGTAATTAATAAAATGACCTAATTATGTAAAATTATTACATAAATATATGCATAGAATTATTATATATATATATGTGTGTATATATATATGTGTGTATATATATGTATATAATTTTTTTTAATTATTTTTATTTATATATAGGTATATACATAGTGATATATACGTATATACTTATGTATATAGATATATATATTATTTCGTTCTACATGTATTTTGATATCAATATATATATATTAATTTTAAAATACAGTTAGAACGAAATTACGCATGTTTATATATTTTTTATCTATTTTTTTTTCATTATTTTTTTATTATTTTTTTATTTATTTTTTTAACGTATTTATATATTTATTTATTTTTTATTATATATAAATATATATATAATGAAAATTATATATATATTTAATCAATATCATTGTACGTGTATTTTGATATTAATATATATATATATATAATTATGTATATATTAATATTAAAATACACGTAGACAGTGTATGCATATTTATGTGTATGTGTGTATATGTGTGTATATATATACTTAGATCATATAAATAATAAATATATATATGATCTAAGTATATATAATTTATTTTTACACTGTTTTAACATTTTTTATTTGTATTTCAGACAGCAGGGGGAGTACCTGTCATTGCAGGCACTCCCCCTGCTGGCAATGCCTTGGACGGCTATGCCGTCCATGTGATCGCGGGGTCCTCGCAAGGACCTCGCGATCACATGGCCCTGGGCGGCTGAAGAGGACGCAGGGGGACTCCCTGGGCTCCCGGGTAAGTCCCCCATACCGCGATCGCCGGCGTGGGATCGCCGGCGACCGGGTAAGTACATAAGATCGCAGGACGTACTATGCCGTCCTGCGGCTTTTAGAGCCACCAAAATAAGGACGGCATAGTACGTCCTGCGGTCTTAAGGGGGTATACAACACACACATCACCGCACGTATCACGTGCACGTAAAGGGGGCGGAGTTTACGCGGGTGTGCGCGCGCATACCCGGAAGTGCTCCGGTACACGGCTGATACACATCTACTGCACCTGGGTGAGTTTTACTAATTACATTCTACCTATATATTGACAGTATTTTGCGTTTGTATTTATTATTGATTTGTTACCCTGAGGAAAGTCCCGAGCTGGGACTGAAACGTTGGTCTCTCTTTTAACTTTATTTAAATACATTTTGGACTTTTACAAGACCGGTGAGCGGCTGCTCTTTGCTATAATATTTGATTGGAGTTCATGTCATGGCACCCGGCGAAGTGGATACCTACTAAAGCGTGAGTGCGGGGGATTTTCAAGTAATTTGATATATATATATATATATAACAATGTCCAAAAGCTTGCACTCCAGTATAGTGAAATTTATGGCCCGGTGCTTGTCGGCATCAATAATATATGTAGTAGTTTGAAAAGCACTCCAAGGACTTCATATAAGGTGAAAATAAACTTAGCTTTTATTCTGCAACAACCAAAGTGATCGACGTTTCAGTCCTACAACAGGACTTTCATCAGGATCTTGATGAAAGTCCTGTTGTAGGACTGAAACGTCGATCACTTTGGTTGTTGCAGAATAAAAGCTAAGTTTATTTTCACCTTATATGAAGTCCTTGGAGTGCTTTTCAAACTACTACATATATATATATATATATTGTGACAAAAGTACTCCTTTCCCTTGGTACCTTGTCCTGGGATTGGGGTGTTACACACAGTCTTTTCAGGCTTTAGAGACACTTCACATGCTGGATGAGGTAAAAGGACTTGCTCTTTTATTGTGGCTCCAAAATAAATGCACAGTAAGGTATAAAGGTAACAAAAATATATAAAACAAAAGCCTTGCTCTTCTGAGCACTAACTAAACAAATTAATCAGCTAACTGGGTTGGATGGCTTGTCCATTTCCCAACATAAACAACCTTACTGTTTCAGGTTTTCAGCTCTCTGTTTCCACTCACAGAAACCAAACACAATCTCTCTCCTTCCTTGGCAGGGGAGTACTTAATAGCACTGATAATTGACAATCCTTTTCAGGTGAGTTAAATTAGGATTCAAACTCTGGAACTGGACTTCTCACCTGTAGGTTACAAGCAACTTCCAAAATGTGGAGTGGAGCACTGGCCCACCCTACTCTCCAAGTACTCCACCCCAGGGCCCAAATATACACATATTTAAAGTGCAACATTCATTATAACATAACACATTTCCCTGGGGCTAATTACACAAAGTAGGATCCTTGCAAAATCTGGGGAGGTATATAGATTCCCTCCAGCACAATTCCTTGCTTTCGGTCACAATATATTAATATCAAAATACAGTTAGAATAAATTACATATAAATATATATCAGTTGTTTTAATTTTTTTATTATATTTAAATTTTTTTTATTTATTTTTACTTAATTATTATTATTTTTTTAATAATATAAATATATATATATATACAAGATATATAGTTATTTTATATATATATATTTTTTGCTCAAACTGTTTTTGCTCAAAATTTTGCTCAAACTGTATTTTTATATTAATATATATATGACATTATATATAAGATATATATATATATATATATATATATATATATATATATATATATATATATTATATATATATATATATATATTTGTGCTCGGAATTTAATACGTAATGGATAGTATCTGTAAGGGCAAAGTTGGTTGTGGTGTGCCGAAACCAACGTACGAGTGGGCCTGTAAATAAAAGAGGGCCCACCAAGGAGAATATAATTATAACAGGGTGTAGGTGGGTGGGGACAATCAGCTGAACGGCAGAGGTGAGTAGGGGCTGGGAGTTTATGTAGGGGACTTACGCCTCCCACCAATTCAGGCCTAATGGCCTTTCTACTTGTGCTCTGAATTTAATACGTAATGGATAGTATCTGTAAGGGCAAAGTTGGTTGTGGTGTGCCGAAACCAACGTACGAGTGGGCCTGTAAATAAAAGAGGGCAAAAGAGAAGTTCGAGAAAATACACGCCTTATTTATTTATTTATTATTGCCTTTTTACATAACCAAGTTCCTGAAAGCTTGACGGAGCTCTTTTTCTGGTCGAGGAATATCAGTATGGTATATGGAGGATTTCCAACGCCCCAGTCTCTTGATGATGTGGACCGGTGTATTAGTGCTGGAGGCTGAAGAGGCTGCTCCTATGCGAAAGGAGTGCCTGGAGAATGAAGCCGGATTGAAACCCAGTTTAGATAATAGTGTTCTGACGTGTGACGTGAATTTAGCAGTGGTAAGCGGGTGCCCTTGTATTGATAAGAGCGGAGAGTCTGGTAAGTGCGCGTGATGGGTTGACCGTAGGTGGTCTAGCGCCTTGACCGGACACCAGGTATTATCAGTAGGGAAGAGAGGAATTACAGTGGGGTGTAGTGAATGATTGGTTTTAGTTGATGGGATCGAAAGTAGATAGTGATCCTCCACCTTTTTGAGGTGCAATGTTTTTAGGCTGTGCGTGATATCTCCTTGACAAACAACGGTGAACTCTCTAGGTCTGAGAAAACTGTAGAAAGCAAGATAGATAGCCGCTTTGATCACCAGGTTTGTGTCGGGATCAAACGGGGATTCGTCAAGGAGATTGCTAAGTGATGTGAAGATAGGCCAATCTATAGGTAGTCTTGTGATAGTGAGTGGAGCTGAAACCTTTAATATACCTTTCAATACCTTTTTAATGGGATATGATGACAAGAAGGGGGTGTTGTTAGGGAAATTTGTGAGGCTATGGTGCTGAACCCCGGTGAGGTAAAGTTTAATGGTGTTGTGAGAAAGTTTAAGATGTAAGTGGCAGAAAGAGGCAAAAGCTTGCCTTGTATAGAAAGGTTGCCTTGTAAACCGAATTCTGCAGTGAATTTGTGTTAGGTGAGTTCTTGGTGAGTGAGAGTCCTAGCGTGATGCATTAGTGTGCTCAATCCAGGATTAGTTCGTGAAACCGTGGTGTCCTGGATGGCTGGTGGTGAGCCGTAGGGAGTGCCTGAGAGAATACCTGGAATCGAGAGCGAGAAAGAGCATCAGCGGCCATGTTGTGGATACCCGGGATGTGAAAACAAACTAAGTGAAACTGAACGGTTGCTGCTGGCCAGGTCAGCTTGCGAATCAGTCGCATGATGGTCAGGGATGATGAGCGCCCCTTGTTAATGATTTTGCAAGCTGCCAAGTTGTCAGAGTAGCATTTTACTGCCTTGCCGGACCAGAGATAACCCCAGGTGTGTGCAGCCGCCACAATGGGATAGATTTCAAATAGGGCTGAGGTCTCCCTGAATCCTGGCAAGGCATCCGTCTCAGCGGGCCAGTGACCCCTAAACCAGTGGTTCCCAAAGATGGCTGCGAAACCAGTGTTGGCTGCAGCATCTGTGTAAATGATGGGTGAAGAAGTGGAGAGAGGGGGGATAAACATGGAGATACCATTCCAATCTGCCAAAAACTTCCCCCACATAGCTAAGTCAGCCTTGGCGTGGGGGTCCAATGAAACTGGGCCAGAGTCCGGTACCCCATGGAGCAGGCAAAGAAGCCTGGATATATAGACCTGCGGGATGATGCGCATGGCGAAGTTCAGGGATCCCAGAAGGGACTGAAGTTCCCTCCTAGTGCAAACATCATTCCGCAGGAACATGTCTATCTCCCCTCTCAAGCGGGTCAGTTTGTCATGGGGAAGGCTAGCTCTAACAGAATCTAGCTCTATCCCCAAAAAGGTTAATTTAGTTGTGGGGCCAATTGTTTTAGATGGGGACAAAGGTACTCCAAGTGTGGAAATAAGTGTTGTAGTGTGGCTGATAGCGGTGGGTGTTTGTGCCCCTGGCTCTATCAGTAGGAAGTCGTCTAGGTAGTGAATAACGGAGTGACACCTGAGGACGTTCAGAAGCAGCCAGCATAGTGTCTCAGCGAAGATATCGAAACGTTTGGGGCTGCTTCGAGAACCGAAAGTGAGTCGTGTGGAGAAGTAGTACTTTCCTCGCCATT
Organism: Pelobates fuscus; assembly: GCF_036172605.1. NCBI lineage: Eukaryota > Metazoa > Chordata > Amphibia > Anura > Pelobatidae > Pelobates > Pelobates fuscus. The sequence goes on along the minus strand of NC_086317.1, from coordinate 328,936,026 downwards.
TAACACCGTACAAGTGCCAGTGTGAGGGGTGTATGGGTAGTAACTTAACCGCGTTTGTGATGTCTGTTTTGCTGAGCCAGGGGCGATTACCAGAAGAGATGATGGACTGTATAGCGTCGTCAATAGTTACGTACTGGAGTGAGAATTTGTCTGCTGCGATAAGTGCGTTTATGCTGGGAACAAAAGAGGAGTGCGGTGCCGATAAATCGATAATTAGACGTTTTTTATTTGAATATTTGTGAACTGTGACACCGATTGGGTTAGTGCGCCAGGGGGCTGAGGGGGTGAGAGATTCGCCTGGAGACTCTGGTCTGGTTGGCGTAAACGGTATCTCTTCTGGTAGTTCTTCGATGGGGATTGGTTCTTGGGACATTCTAAAATAAATGATTTTGTGAATAAGATATAAGAAGGGGAGTAAGGAACGTGGGGGGGGGATATGAGGGATGGTATTTATTGGAAGAACTGGACTGTAATGCTAGTGCCGAAGCGAAAAACTTATCTGTGGGATTTTTTATAGGTGAGGCCCTGCTAATGCCAAGTGGTGGTGAGAGGCTCTACCTATGATTTAGCTTAGGAAATTGAGGCCACAGACGTGGTGGTGCGGTGTTGGCCTCTCGGTGACTGTAAAGAGAATTCAAAATGTGTGGCCGTGACAGGTGAGGCCCTGACTAAAGTTCTGTAGTATGGTGGTACTTCTGTGTTGAGGTGGGAGATGACCTCGCGGGATCTGATTTCCTAATAGGGTGAGCTAAGGCGGTAGCCTCCACCCAGTATCCAGTTCAATTGTATACTTAATGTTGACTGGGAAATTCTGGTGTAATGTGTGGATACTAACCTTGAAAGGTTGTAAGTGATAACTGGAACCTTCTAGTATTTTTAATGTGACGAGTCTTGTCTGCCGCTGTCCTTGAAGAAGAAGCCTGAGGTTTAAGACAGATGTTGATGTATTTATGCATATCGGGGTGACGTATGATTTGTAGTGAGGGTTGGCTGTTAGGAGCGCAACATGAGATCCTGAATTGAGGGATCTGAAAGGTTTAGTATAGGATTGGGACGAGTTTGCGTTAAAGAGAAAGGCTGATTGAGGCCTTGGGGTAGTTCATGAGTAAGGACGTAAGTACCTGGTGGTATGCCTGAGTACCGGGTCAGGTAGGTTGGATGTTTTTCGCGGCCTGATGGCAGTATGACCGTAGGCCTGGGTAGAGAAATTGTAAAGAATTAACATACTGTGGGCGTAAGACCGTGAGTCAATCGTAATAAAACCGAGACCGCGTAAGGTCTTGTATAAAAAGGTCTTGAAAAGAGTGGAGAACTATACTTTGAATGAAGAACAGGAACTATGATGAGCGTAACTGGTTTAATGTGTAGAAATCATTGGAGGCCTAGAATAATACTGGAGCTAAGGATTAACCAATGAATATTTACATAGTTAACGACAGATGTGACAGTATGCAATAAATACCAATATGACTCGCTGTGACAAGTTTAGATTGCTTAATTGTATTTGAGGCCTAGACCTGGATGAAACCAAAGTGAGAAAATACTATTGTAATGGACCGTTTCAGCAGAAAAGGGGTAAAAATCAGTTTAGGCGATAATCCCCTTTTCCCAGACAGGCAGAGCTACTGTAAAATCACCAAACCTCACAAATTGAATATAGGTGAATGCATCCAACTCCCGAACGGCATACAAGGGAATAAGGTAGCACTCCAAACTGGAACCTCACGAATAGCTGCTAGCAGACTAACAGGAAAAGCAGACATCAGCTTACACTCCTAGCAATCGATCTCCAACAGCATACAGTGAATCCCCCCAAGAACGAGACAAGGCTCCGTGTTGAGGGCCAAGCAGTGGTCTGAGGTGCTGACACACCCAGTCTGGTTTTTATTACAGTTGTTGCAAATACAGGTCCGCCCACAGGGAGGTACAAAACAACCAATCACATCACAGTTACATCCCACATATTCCCTCCCCTTATCCTGAGAGGAAACTCAATTACACATACAGTTAAAACATACTTTCTACCCAACATTCATAACTCTAAAACCATACATCACATTCACATAAAAATACATATCCACAATCAATCCATTCAGGGGAACAACATATTAAAAATTGGCATGAATCAGACCAGGGGTTCAAAAGTTAGTAAAAGTATCTTTTGGGCCCTGGCTGGCAGCATGGCAAAATCTGGCTCACAAGGGTTTTACAGAGGCCTCTATCCTGGAGACAATGGGGGGAAGTAATCCAATTATCCAGGGATAGAGGCAGACTCCATTGAGCACATGGTTACACAAAGACAGTAAAACACTTTAAAATACATAAAGTTACTTTTTATACATTAAACACAGACATGTAACATATCCCCAGATAGCTCAGGTCTGAGTGCACATTATTACGTGAATGGCACGCATACCACACAAATACAGTTTAATTGCCATGGAGCCAAAGTCTTTCCCATAGTCTTTCATTATATGAATAGGCTCCATGGCATAGCTATCTGGGGGTATCACCGCTCACACAGGGCAAGTACTGAATGGCCCCACTGTGTTTAAAGGGCCAGAATGAGTGACATGCACTCTGTTAGGGCCGAATACGTTTTTTTAAAAGGGCCCAATCTCCCAGGGCCATAGTCCAAAGGCAGCAGGCGGGCAACCAGGCTCCTCCAATGCAATGTGGCGAGATTGGTCTCGTCACAACTATACCTGTTTCTGTAATAAAAATAACTTGAAATAGTAACTTTGAGCAGGAATGCAAGAAACCGATGCAATCTGTGAAGCCAAAGACATGTGACAGAGGCAAGGATAAATGACTGTGTGTTTTTAAGGAGAAGATGTAGTACAGATGTGGATTTAACGGAATTGCCCTAGAAGATCATGTTTAATAATTAATATCTGTATGTAGGGTTTGAATAGGGTTGGTGTATAGTTAGAAAAACCTGTTCTTTATATTGGTGACATGAGAAGTCTATAAGAATTAATAAAATTACTATTAAAACGTGGTTACTAGTTAATTAGGTGTAGGGAAAAGGACCGGATATTATTTAACAATTGTTGAGATTTTAATGTTTTAGATATATCAGACCGGCAAACACAGTTTTAGAAGAAGAATGGTAGTTAGACTGGATTAAATAACTAATACTGAGAGGTAGGTATCAGCAGTTAACTGACCGAACAGGGAAAATGCATTTACATTTGAAATTCTGAATTATTTAGAATGGTTTTAAAAGAATTAACCGTACTTGGGATTTGTACCGTGCGTTCGTTTAAACTGTACGAATAGACCAGTATGAATAGGATTTTCGTTAAGTTATAGATGCACGAACGGGTAAGTAAGTAAGTTCGTGGTTCGTGCGTATGACCGAACAGTAACTCAGAAATATAACGATTAATATTAGCGTTATACCTATACATATTTCGTCATTTTTTTCCGTAAGAATACGTAAATGATGCGTAAGTGTAACGGGCGTTCGTCAGTTTTGGCGCGTACGCTGAAAACGTAAAACAAGCATGGATACGTTTAAAGAATACAAAGGGAGCCTACCCCTAAGTTTCTAGGCCCGAACAGAGGGAAATAGCCGAGCGCTATTTCCCTCACTTAGCTTATGTGAGCGTGCTGGTCTCGTGACCGGAAGCCAGGTACCGCGACCGGGAGAAAAAAATGAGCGGCAGGGCCTCAGAACGGACAGAGGATTGCTCTGGACCTCTTGCTGCAGGAGACTGACGCTGTTCTTGCGGGAAGCTCGGACCGGAAGTGCTGGTTGCTATGGGGATAGACAATCAGTTGAACGGCAGAGGTGAGTAGGGGCTGGGAGTTTAAGTAGGGGACTTACTCCTCCCACAAATTCAGGCCTAATGGCCTTTCTACATATCATATATACATTTTTATAAATGTATTAACTTTATTTTATTTATTTTTTTAACTTATTTTTTACTTTTTTCACCAGCAGGGGGACTGACTGTCAGTTCAGGCAGTCCCTCTGCTGGCAGCACTATGGACACCTATTTTGGCCATGTGACTGCTCTTTTAGAGCGGCCACATGGCCCCTGGGGGTCCTAATTTGCAGAGGGTGGACTGTCTAGGCTGTCAGACAGTCCCCCCCATAGAAGAAGAAGACCGATCTCCGGCAGGGGAATGGCGGCGATCGGTATTACATGGGAGAGGGAGGTGAAGGTTATATATATATATATATATATATATACATTTTTTTATTATTATTCTTTTTATTTTATTTTATTATTTATTGTAATGAGTGCCCGACTCCTCGAGGCACTCAGCACAGGCAGAGCATCGGAAGCCTGTCTGATGGCTTCCAACGCTTTGCCTCACTGCAGGGAGCCATATGGGGCAACCTGGTAACCTGGAAGTGATCACTCCGGGGATGCGATCACCCGGCGACCCAGCAGTGAGAGGGGGTATTGCACAATGCTTCGACATCGAGACATCGCTGCAGTACCGTTAGAGTGGCTGGAGCGCTATAATTAGCTGCGAACGTACCTTAAGAACGTACCTTAAGGACCGTTTTTTGTCAGACATACCTGACACGTCCGAGGTTGGGATGGGGTTAAAGGGGATATACACTGAACAAAATTAGAAATGCAACACTTTCGTTTTTGTCCCCATTTTTCATGAGCTGAACTCAAAGATCTAAGACTTTTTTTATGTACACAAAAGGCCTATTTCTCTCAGATATTGTTCACAAATCTGTCTAAATCTGTGTTAGTGAGCACTTCTCATTTGCTGAAATAATCCATCCACCTCACAGGTGTGGCATATCAAGAAGCTGATTAGACAGCATGATTATTGCACAGGTGTGCTTTAGGCTGGCCACAATAAAGGGCCACTCTAAAATGTGCAGTTTTACTGTATTGCAGGGGTTCGGGGGGGTCCAAATCCAGTCAGTATCTGGTGTGACCACCATTTGCCATATGCAGTGCAACACATCTCCTTCACATAGAGTTGATCAGGTTGTTGATTGTGGCCTGTGGAATGTTGGTCCACTCCTCTTCAATGACTGTGCAAAGTTGATGGATATTGGCAGGACCTGGAACACACTGTCGTATACGCCGATCCAGAGCATCCCAAATCTGCTCAATGGGTGACATGTCCAGTGAGTATGCTGACCATGTAAGAACTAGTATTTTTTCCGTTTCCAGGAATTGTGTACAGATCCTTGCAACATGGGGCCATGCATTATAATGCTGCAACATGAAGTGATGATCGTGGATGAATAGCACAAATATGGGCCTCAGGAACTCATCACGGTATCTCTGTGCATTCAAAATACCATCAATAAAATGCACCTATATTTGTTTTCCATAACATATGCCTGCCCATACCATAACCCCACCGCCACCATGGGCCACTCCATCCACAATGTTGACATCAGCAAACCGCTCACCCACACGATGCCATACAGGCTGTCTGCCATCTGCCCTGTACAGTGAAAGCCGGGATTCATTTGTGAAGAGAACACCTCTCCAAAGTGCCAGACGCCATATATTTCTCCTCTAATTTTTTAATTCTTTTGTTGATAGTCCTCGTCTCTTGATCAATTGTGTTTAATTCTCATAAATTGGTTCTGTGGGATATTTTGTAGCCAGTTTTGGTAGTGGCAACTTGTAAAATCGATAAAACTGTTTCCATCACTATGTTTAAAACAAGTTTTACTATCTTAAAATCTTCAATATAAAAGGTAATATCCAAAAAATCTATTGTGCTTTTACTTATGTTTGATGTAAATTTTAGACCATATTGGTTAGTATTTATAAGTTTTATAAAATCTAATAAAGTCTCCTCCTTTCCCTTCCAGATCATGAGGACATCGTCTATGTACCTCCTCCAGAGCACGAGATTTTCGGAGTAGATGTTATTACTCCCCATGGTGTTTTCCTCCCAGTTTGCCACAAAAATGTTGGCATAACTGGTGGCAAATCTCATGCCCATCATTGTTCCTTTTTGTTGGAGAAAGTACTTACCTTCGAACCAGAAATAGTTGTGGGTCAATATAAAGTGAACACAGTTCAACATGATATTGGATTGTAGTGGGTCCATCTCTGGATCCAATATCAAAGTTTCTCAGACCGCTTGGATCCCCAATGAATGGTTGATAAATGTATACAGTGAACTGACATCTATAGTGACCCATAAGTGTTCCTGGCTCCATATTTTTGTAAATAGTAGTCAACATACTCTGATAAATTACAAGTAGGAGAATTGTTTCCGCTTACAATCAGGCGTCCTGTTTTTTTTTTATATTCTTGTGAATTTTGGGCAAATGATAATACACAGGGAGTTTGGGAAAATGTATAAATATTTAAACTCTTCTTTTGTTAAAATTCCTTTTTTCACCCCTTCTTCTAATACGTTTTTTATCTCTTCCTTAAATTCGCTTGTGGGGGTCTTTCTTTAAATGTTTATATGTATTAATATCTCCCAACATTCTATTTGATTCTTCTATGTATTGTGTTCTATCTAAAATCACTATTCCCCCTCCCCCCACTTGTCTGTTGATTTTATTTTCCCTGGTACACTATCGAGTCATGCAGCGTCTGGAGGCACATCCTCTGTGAAACTTTGCCTCTTCAGACCAGACTGTTCACTTGACAGACAAGTTTCATCCCAACACCGTTGGTGGCTGACCCACATGGAAACATGGAATGAAGGAGCTCCGGACCTTGTCCTAGAATCGGAAGTGAGCTTCTTGGGCTGAGGCTTGGCTTGTAACGAAATGGTCACAGGTGGCCCTTGGACCCTAGAAGAGAAGTCTGATTACATAAATTGTTTGCAACTGATTGCGAGGTCCTTCGCCATTTGCAGCTTCATGAGAGAAAATTTGCACCTTTCACTAGTCCTTCAGATGGACGTGTCTGCAGTGTGTTACATAAACTGACTAGAAAGTTCACACTTGAAGGATCAGTACTGTCTGGAGCGATATCTCTCAATCAGACCTTCCAGGTCAGGACAATCTAGTGGTGGATTGAATGCCAATTGCCCCCGGAGATTTTTCACCTCTTGGATCTTTGGCAAGGGCCTCTTGATCTGGATTTGTTCACTTCCAGGGCAAACTGTTGGCTGGACCTGTTCTTCAGTTGGCTTCTGGATCCCCTGTGCCTAACAGTAGTCATATTTCTTCAGGAATACCTGCCTCTGAGGCGTTTGAGCTTCCACTGTTTTCCACCATCTGATACACCAGGGTGTGATGATCTTACTTGTGACACCTCTATGGAGAGCTCAGCCTCTGCTTGAATTGTCCTGCAATGATCCCCTGGCCCTGCCTCATTTTCTGTTTCTCTTGCTGGGTCTGGACAAGTCTCTGTATCTGTTGGTGTCTGTCTCTGGTGGCCTGGACTGTTTCTGGGATCGTGGGATGTGTCGGGCCCATTATCAGCAGCTCAGGACTTACTCTGCGACTCCTGGGCTCCAGCCACCAGAAATTCCTACCTTCAGATGTGGGGGACATGCCGTATATGATGTTTGGAAAGGGGTGCCCCTGTCGTGGCAATCTTGAATTTCCTATTCTCTCTCTTCTCACAAGGAAAGTCTTATCGGACGATCAATCTATTTCATTAAAGGACCACTCTAGGCACCCAGACCACTTCAGCTTAATGAAGTGGTCTGGGTGCCAGGTCCCTCTAGGATTAACCCCTTTTTTTTTATAAACATAGCAGTTTCAGAGAAACTGCTATGTTTATAATAGGGTTAATCCAGCCTCCAAATCCTCTAGTGGCTGTCTCACTGACAGCCGCTAGAGGCACTTGCGTGATTCTCACTGTGAAAATCAAAGTGAGAGCACGCAAGCGTCCATAGGAAAGCATTGTAATGCTTTCCTCTGAGACCGGCTGAATGCGCGCGCAGCTCTTGCCGCGCATGCACATTCAGCTGAAAGGGAGGATCGGAGGCGGAAAGGAGGAGGAGAGATCCCCGCCCGGCGCTGGAATAAAGGTAAGTTTTAACCCTTTCCTCACCCCAGAGCCCGGCGGGAGGGGGTCCCTGAGGGTGGGGGCACCCTCAGGGCACTATAGTGCCAGGAAAACGAGTATGTTTTCCTGGCACTATAGTGGTCCTTTAAGCTATCTCTTTGGCCCATGTTCGGCTTCAGGGACCTGGTGTCGAAAAAATTCTGATGGTTTGTAGACAGCTTAGTGGGATTCATCTAGCCAGACCTTCCTCAACCCATCCCAACTACTTCTCCTTTTCCTTCGATGGCAACTCTTTTTTTAATTTCCCCTTATTAATCTCTCTTCAGAGTCGGGTTCTTTTTCAGTTTCTTATCCTTATTGTCGGACAGGCCTGGGTTCTGCATGTCCCGTTGTCTTCATTGCTATATCTCCTCAATGTCCTGTTTGAGGTCCTCTCGGCGTAATGAACTCTTGGTCTCCTATGTTCAACCCTTTAATCTTCACATAAAACTGTTGCATTACTTGAATACAAAATCCAACCCCAACACCAAAACCAAATAAATATCTTTATTGAATCCCACGATTGCTCAATGGGTCAAACGGACCCTGCGCCTCGTGAGAGTGGAATTATCCTTTTTGAGTCCCATGATTACTTGATGAGTCAAATGGATCCTGTGCCTCACAGGCGTGGAATTATCTTTTTGTGCCCACTTAGTGCGTGGCACTGCTGCTTTGGCATTTCTAGATTTGGATGACTTGCGGTATGAGATTTTGGCAGCGTTAATTGGTCAAGGAAGTCTACTTTTCTGATGTTTTATTTCTTTCTCGTTCTCATGCTTTCTTTGCCTTACTGTCAGGGCATTACATTTGCAAATATGAAGCCTCCTGTCTTTCTGTAAAATTAAGGATTATTCTAGTCTTGGTGAAGTAAAATATTTCCCTCCTCCCCTTCGTTTGTTAGGTCTCCCACCCTATGTGTGTTTGCTTATTTGTGTTGTGTGAGAGTTTATTTAGTTTTCGTGTGTGGGTTGGATTTTGTATTCAAGTTATGCTACAGTTTTATGTGGTTTATAACTGTTTTATGTTTTTGTGGCAACCAGTCTATTACAGTTTACATGCATGAGTTTTTCTGTTTTCTTTTCAGTTTGAAATTGTGTGAAAAAGTTTCTATAGGTTCTAGCAGTTTCTGTTACGATCTCTCGACTCCTTAGTTGATGTTCGGTTGTTTCTGCTCTCCTGCTCAACCTCATCAAAGTAAGAGGAAGTCAAAACATTAATTTCAAAACTATTCAGTTTATGTCTTGTTAGTTTCATAAGAGAAGTGGGTAGATTGATCTTTAATTTCCATTTAATAGAACTTTTGCTTATGAATGAAATCCAGTCAGCTAAATATTTTTACATTAAATGTACAAGGTGTATTAAATAGATTGACCACTAGATGTCCTGCTAATACCTACTTATTGGAAAAAGGAATAAAATGAATGCAATTGTTTTTACAGCATTTTATAAAAAATGTATGTATATCTACTTGCTTAGAGAATCTGCTTCCATTGTTGACTTGGTTTTGAAAAAACAAACAGCTCCAGCTGTAAAAAGTTAGTGATATATACACAGTTAAAAAAAAGAAAATTGAATATAATTCTGTTAAGACCAATTCCAAGCAATTGCTAATGATGTGCTGGGCAGGTAATATTGGTAGGTATGACACAATTGTCATCCTAAAACCCAATTCCTCTCCAATGAGCATATCATGGTTGAATTTCATCAGTATGTGATTACATTCCAGGAGGGAATCGTCTCAATGGGACGTAATAAAACCATTCATATTTGGTGCCTTCAGAACCATGAGCTAACGGAATACATAATATGACAAAAATTGTGATTCAGCAAACTGACAGAGACCTGTTGGTTGGGATTGACAGACATTATAGACCTGGTCTGTGCTCCGCCGTGTGACCTGGAGGGGCGGTCTATGGACAGACAAAGTAACTCTTTGTATATATTGAACATAATCAACACTTCTATGAATTCTCCTTGGATATTATTTTGTTGGAACAGTGAATTTATAAGAGTTTTCCTGCACTTGCTTGTGATCTTAAGTAGAATTTACATGGTTATACACTAGGGGGAGAATTCAAATAGGGTTATTTACTAAAGTAAGAATTCAAGGAGAATTCAAAGTGAATTTCGAATGTAAAGCCAGATTAACTGAACTAAGAGCATATCTGATTTAGATAATGTGTTCAGTTCTGCTATTTTGACTTAATTGTGAAATTCACTTCATCTTGAGTTCTCACTTGAATGAAAAACCCTAAAAGTGAATTTCAAATTTAAGAAACAAAGGCATAATGGATATATACGGGATATTATTAAACTCCAGAGGATGTAGATGTACACAGGGACAGCTTCATATTTTGATATCCTGTAAACAAAATACTTAAATACACATGGGTGTAAAATACAGAAACAAATACTACTGAAAACATATTACTGAGTTGTGTAGGAAATACCATTGGTGTCTAGTTTTGTCTAGCTTTGAAAGGTTGTTAGGTGTGCTGGTCAAGGCAAATAATGTTTGTAATTATAATTAATGTAACACTAGAATCTGCAGAGGCTTTACAAATGTATTTGATATTAAAGGACCACTATAGGCACCCAGACCAGTTCAGCTTAATGAAGTGGTCTGGGTGCCTGGTCCATCCAGGTTTAACCCTTTTTTCTATAAACATAGCAGTTTCAGAGAAACTGCTATTTTTATAAATGGGTTAATCCAGCCTCTAGTGGCTGTCTCATTGACAGCCGCTAGAGGCGCTTCCGCGCAAAATCCCAGTGAGAAGACGCCAGCGTCCATAGGAAAACATTGTGAATGCTTTCCTATGAGAGTGGCTGAAAACGCGCGCGGCTCATGCCGCGCATGCGCATTCAGCCGAGGAGGAGGAGAGTCCCCCGCCTGGCGCTGGAGAAAGAGGTAAGTTTAACCCCTTCCTCCCCCTAGAACCCAGCGGGAGGAGGGACCCTGAGGGTGGGGGCACCCTCAGGGCACTATGTTTTCCTGGCACTATAGTGGTTCTTTAAGCATGATGTTGACCAAAGTCTTGTCATATGGCATATCACAATGGTCCTTGAATCCATTACACTGTTTATGCTTTGGCTGGCATTAAAACTTGGAGGTATAATACTTGCCTTGCCCTGGGTGCTGGCAACCCATGCTACACCACTGACACCAACAATACTGAGTGCCTTCAAAAGAGGGACACTTGGATAGAGTAGAGGGACAGATGGATTGGGGCCTAAAGTGGGGACTTAGGGCCTACACAGGAACACTTTGGATGGTATGATGTTCTCTTATACTTGCTCTCTGTATCCACGATCCAGCTTGGCTTACAAGCTCTTTGTATTTATTGTTCCCGTGACTCAAGCTTGTGTCGGTTGGTTTTCCTTTCCTCTTTTGCTTTTAGTTAACCTGTCACACCAGGGTATGGAATACATATCTTTGCTATGTCCTGCTTATTACATACTTATCTAAAATTCAAGAATAATCTGCAATCTGCATTCTTTTATTAAGCTTTTTTTATTGCTTGCCAAATTCATAAAACCCTTAGTTCTGAAATAGTTCTGAAATAATAGTGTGTACTTTTATTGTGAACCATATCAGGCAAACATATTTGGAAGTCTGAGGCTTATAAAGTATTGGTTAAGGTATAATAAAATAAATATTTAGTTGTATTCTTATTTCTAAGCACGAGTTACCTACAAATGAACCAATTATGTATATAATAATATTTGGTAATTCACCAAAGTGAAAATTCTAAGTGAATTCAACATGAATTTTAAATTTAAGGTCAGAATAGCTGATCTGAAAACATTCTCTAATTCAGTAATTCTTCAAGCTCAGCGACCGTGGCTTTAAATTCAAAATTCACTTTGAATTCTCACTTTAATGAATAAGCCTGAGTGTCTCAAATTAGATTTGAATTGAAGAGCTAAGCAAAATAAAAGTTACGATGCAAAAGTCCACTTAACCCTTTACTCCATAAACAGAATAGGGACTGTCCCTCCTAAATAGGGAAACTTGGGAGGTATGAAGTTCTCTCATTCTTGCTCTCTGCACCCCTAACCCAGCTTGGCTTACAAACTCCTAGTATATTTGACTCACATTGAGCCAAGCTTGTCTCTAACTGTTTTCCTTTCTCCTTTGTGTTAAAGAGAAACTATAGTGCCAGGAAAACAAAGATGTTTTTCTGGGACTATAACTCCATGTAGAGTCAACCCCCCACCACCACCTTTTTGATGCAGAAGAGGTTAAACACCCATCTGTTGCTTACCTGATTCCAGCACCAATCTCTTTATGCACTGGTTTAGGCTCTGCCTCCTCACCTCAGATGTTGGAGGGGTACCTAGTGTGCATGTACGGCGAGCATCGTGCTCACATTAGGACTTCCCCCATAGGAAAGCGTTGTATAATGCTTACCTATGGGGTTTCGGGTGACACTGGATGTCGCTTAACCAACCCCAAAACGGAAATAATTACCGCACTCAGACCACATCATATTAAGACTTCCCCCATAGGAAAGCATAATACAGTGTTTTAGGTAATGCTATATGTCCTCATGCATGGTGTGAGGCTGTCCAGCGTCAGGTGACCAAAAGTCGTCTAATCACTCTGAAGTTCCTCTAATGGCTGTCTGGAAGAAAAACACTAGAAGTGGAGTTAAATCTAGCAGGTAATTATTGCAGTTTATTAACATATTAAAATATCATTGCAGCTTATTAAAATGATTTAATTTATTAAAAACTGCAATAATCACCACTGCAAGGTTAAGAGACCTGGATACTGCACCCAGACCACTTCAATGATCTGGGTGCCTATACTGTCCCTTTAAATCACTTTTGTTTAAACAAAATAGTTTAATTTTTAATAAGATGTAACTTAATTTAAAAGATTGTATCTCCTCTTCTGTAATTTAATTATTAATTTAATACAGGAAGCTCCTGCGGGGTCTAGAAAGCTATTAATAGAGCAGGAGATAAGAAATTCTAAATTAAACATAATTTGCAATAAAGGAAATGTAAACATTAGATTACTTTTTACAGAAAGTGCTACTACGGCAGCATAAACCTAAACAAAGTGAATTTAACACCTAAATGGCAGAGAATTGAGCAGTGAGACTGCAGGGGCATGACCTATACACCAAAACTGCTTCATTAAGCTAAAGTTGTTTAATGTCCCTTAAAAAACAGTAAAATGTTGAATGGATGGAGGACTGTAGGGGACTCCAGTCACAATGGCCACATCAATGAGATGAACATGTTACATTATTATTATTATTATTAATTTATTATTTATATAGCACCATCAGATTCCGTAGCGCTGTATTACCTTACCTACAGTGTTTCTTTAAATGGACATGCATAATTTGCCAATATTTTTTTAAAGCAACAAGCAAACACTTTTCAACAAATATGAAAAACCAAAATAAAGTTAGACTTTGAAAAGTACATAATAAACATTTATAAATTCAGAGTGCATTATTGGGTACCCCTCTCAGCTAGGGGAGTTTCTTCAGTCCTTCTCCCCCCCCCCCTCCCCCCCCATTCTTATACTTCTCCGTTTCAGATCTATCCACTTATGACAGAAGCATGGCATTATTGTGCAGCAGCAGGAGAGAGAAACATGACAGCAAAGCCTGCTTTGAATGAATCACACTGTTCAGACTTTATCTCTTCTCACATAAAGATCTTCTATGTGTACACTTTTCCAATATTCCGAGGGATAGGACGTTTACTGGCTAGAAAAGTATAAGGTGAATTTGAAAACCATTCATGTGTACCTGCTTTTTTTCAGCCTGCAGAGTGAGACAACTGAGACAACTGTCTCATTCATAGCTAAAGCTTTTGAATGAGACAGTTTCCCCCAAGTACAAAACTGTATATTCTAATCAGCCTGCCAGAATCTTGGCTAACACATGTAAGTTGTTCACAGATATTATACGAGTGGAACATATACACCTGTTGTTAAAATGGAGATGTAATTTATTTTTGTCTGACCGTACTATAAGCAGTTAACATCTCCATTGACAGGAAGCAATTCCATAATTTGGTATAATTGATACACAGACATACAGATACACACATACAATGAGAGACATATTTAGGCACGCGCAGACAGACATACAGACCCACACTGACAGACAGATACACAAAAAACTGACAGACATACAGATGCACACACTGACAGACATACAGATAAACGTGCATACTGACATACATGCAGATATACACACACTGCCTACAGATGCACACACAATTATATAGACAGACAAACAGATGCACAACACACAGAAAGACATATGGATACACTGACTGACAGACATACAGGTACACATACGCACTGACAGGCATAGAGATACACAGACTGACACATTCAGATACACACACACTGACAGACATACAGCTACACACACTGAAAGAATAGAGATATACAACACACACTGACAGACAGAAATACAGATACACACAAAGACAGACATACAAAAACACACACACACACAGACATACATACATATACACACACAGACAGACACACAGATACACACACTAAAATACAAACAGATACACACACGCACACACAGACAGAAATACAGATGCACATACACTGACAGGCACACAGACACACATACTGATAGTCATACAGATGCACACACACTGACAGACATACAGATACACACACAGGCACATACATACACACACACAGACACTGACACATACATTTTCTCACACAAACTGCCAGATATACAGATACACAGACTGGCAGACATGCAGGTACACAAGCGCACTAACAGGCATAGAGATAGACAGACTGACACATTCAGATACACACACACACACACACTGCCAGACATACAAATACAGATACACTGACAGACATAGAGATACACACACAGATAGACAGACATACATATGCACACACACACACACGCAGGCATACAGATACACACACACTGCCAGACATACAGATACACAACACACACTGCCAGACATACAGATACACACAAGGACAAACATACAGACACACACACAGACAGACATACAGATACACACACTGACAGACATACGTATACACACACACTGACAGATATACAGAGGCACACACAGGCAGACATACAGATACACACACTGACAGACATACAGATACACACACAGACACATTGACAGACATACAGATACACATACACATGCACGCACACACACACACACACACACATGCCGGTCAAAATATACATTTTTATGAGCACCCTTCAGTTTCCAACATTGTGGATGCTGGAGGGTGGCTTCCCTTGTGTCCAGTCTGCAGCCTTGAGGTTATTGGGATTTAGGGGCTTTTACCACTGTAATATATTTTTTAAAGTAGTGTCTACAAGGTCAGAATGTCATAACAACATGCACATTTGTAATAATTGGTCTTCCCAGAAGCCGTACTGCCCTGCTACAGTCTGTAATTAATGCTGGTGCCAGACTGATTTTACTCTCACACCTCACCCCTCTGTCAGTCATTACATTGGCTTCCTGTTTCCTATAGGAGTCAATTCAAAGTGCTAATCCATACCTATAAAGCATTGACCAATTTTAGCCCCTCTTACATCTCTTCACTGACCCATAGGTATGCCCCTTCTCAGTCCTTCCGCTCTGCTCGTGACCTTCTCCTGTCCATTGCTTGCACCCATAGTGCCTAAAAACCCATCTTTTTAGGAAAGCTCATGGCCTCCCAGAGTGACCTCTACCTCACATACCTGTCCCTTACTCTCTCCTAAAAAGCAGCACTCAATTATCTCCTCCAGCTCTGCTCCACTCCCACCTTGTTTGATTGCTAATCTCCTGTCCTCCTGTTTTTTTTTTTTACCCAACCTTCTCTAGCCTATAAGCCTGTTTGACCAGGGTCCTCTTCAACCTATTGGTCCTGTAAGTTTTTGTAATTGTCTCATTTATTGTTAAATCTCCCTCTCTTATAATATTGTAAAGCGCTATGAAATATATTGACACTATATAAATGCATGTGTGTGTGTGTTTGTTTGTGTGTGTGTATGTGTTATATCCTCTATTTCAGAGTTTCCTCTGTAATGCACATCCTGCTGTAGTGAGAAGGAAATAAAGCAGTAACTCTACTTTTTAGCAAGGCTACATTATACCTGTGGATGCAGTAATATTTGTATATCTTATGGACCAGTTTCATTCTGTTGGTCATTATGGAGTTAAACCTGATGCAATAGCTAAACATACTTAATAAGATTTTCATATCTCAAAATGGCCACTGCCACCATGAAAAAAGGCAAATAGACCATTAAAATGGTCTCTGTTTGTTGAGGGGGAGTGACAAAGCACAGAAATCAGTTAACCCCTTCAGGGCTTTATCGTATCATGCTCCATTTCCTAGTGAAAGGCATTCATGCACAAGTGTAATGCAGGCTAAACTTCTGTCAAAGCTGTGTTCTTAACAGACGAATATTAACTTACACTTTCAGTATGTCTCCTGCATTGTGTGAAAGCAAATGACAAGCACGTGCTGGTTGCCAAGTAACCTCACATGGAATACTCAGGCAAACTGTCACTGCGAGAGAAATGAAACCTACAGAGAAGAACGTGGAGGGAAAACCTAGCAACTAATAAAAGACAGGGAAACCCCTTGCCACCATTATTATATATTTTAAATATAGAGTGAGGGCAAGTTCATAGCTTTCAAAACACACTCCAGCCTCTCAGGTATCTGCAAATGGTGTGCCCTTGACTGTAAAAACATAGACATAACAAAATGGCCCTATTCTTGCAATGCACCCCCAGACGTAGCATAACTGAGGAAAAGATTAGTAGATGTTGACAAATATAATCATAACCTACATATGCCAAGGTAGGTTTATCTCATATCATGAAACAGGAAATATAAACCAACTCACATGTGTCAAGGCCATCCAAAGGATCACAAGTCACTGTGTAAACTTTTTAGAATTTTAAGATAGACATCATTTTATTGTCATGTGAGTACTAAACTTGTGACCTTGAACCTTGAAGGCAGAATCTTCACAGCTTTTAAAAAATATTGTTCTATATTCTTCCTTTTCCCTGAACCTTATTGGAATATATGTAAACAGTAGGGGAGGAGAAACCTTCTCTGCGAGAGTGACCCATATTTTAACACAAACCATCATCTTCAGAGTCTTGTTATGTATTGCACCTCTAAATTGGGGGGTTAAGGTTGCCTGTAGCCCTGTGTTCTTTTTAAAAAAATCATATTTGGATACATTTTTGGCCCTGGGCAAAGACCAAGTACAGACATGCTATATTTGCATCACGCATTTGCATGATGAGGAGCAAAGACCAAAGTACATTTAGGGATCAATTTTGATGTCCAGTCCTGCGTCATTCTGAAATCGACGCACACTCACCTTCTGGGTGCGCAGGGATGATACATCCTCCTCCATGATATAGCCTCCTTAGAATTCTGTGTTATTGCCTTATTTTTGATTCCCAATAGTGTGTTTCTTGCTCATTGTGTTTTCTGGTATATCTACATGGCTTGTTTTACTATGCTGATCTTTGTACTCCTATATCTTGCTTAGCATTATAGTTTTGTGTATTTCTGGATCACCTGACTTTGGCTTTTTTTCTCGACTTGCTTATTCTTGCCTCCTATAGGCACGACATTGATCCTGGCCACTCTAAGGAACACTAACATGCCACCATATCAGGACAGCATAGGAACAAGTGTTATGTCTTAGATTAAACACTTCGCTTTCACAAGGGAGATGTGGAAAAGACCCAGTGTCCAAATAGTTATGGTGCATATGATTTCACCAGTTTAAGAAATAACAAACATCAACATGCCTACAAAGAATAAGGTTTTTAACTATTTCTGCAATATAGAAAAAAATTGTTTTGATTATAATAATTTTTTATACTTTAACCATACCTATAACTTGTTTAAAAAATCCTAAAGCATTACATAACTTTTTATTTAAAAAATTAAACCATAAGAAGCATTGTATTCTTCAGCTTCAAGCCAAATTTGTTGCCACTTTATAAATAGCAGCCTGTGCATTGCGGGCAGAGGTATGTAGGGGCCCCAAATAAGGAGCTCTGCAATCCCGTATCTCTTATGTGATGGTCAGGATGTCAGGTCCCATATACGTGTTTTTACCCCCATACGGCTCTCCCTCATGGTCTCTATGTTGTATCTGAGGCAGGAGTGGAAGCAGTACACTAGTGCACATATTCAGTCACTTGAAGAGCAAGCTCAGTTTGTAGTTTTTTGTAGTGTGTTTAGGTGTGTATCTGTGTCTGCGTAGGCTTGTTTGTGTCTGTCTGTGTTTCCCTGTGTCTGTGTATGCTTGTCTATGTGTTCCTTTGTCTGAGTATGCCTGTCTGTGTGTCCCTGTTTATGCCTGTATGAACCTGTCTGATTGTACTCTTGTTTGTGTTTACATGTGTCTATGTATGTCTGTGTTCTTCTGCGTGTGTCTGTGTCTGTGTCCGTATGTCGCTGTCTTTGCCTGTATATGTCTGTCTGCATATGTCTATGTGTGCCTGTGTATGTATTTATGTTCCTGCCTATCTGTGCCTGTCTACACCTGTCAGTGTGTGTTTGTGTTGAGGTGTGTGTGCTTGTGTTTATGTGTGTGCCTTTCTACATATGTCTTTATGAATATATCTGTGTATGTGTGTGCCTGTAAATACACAACTGTAGGTGTGTGTTTATGTATGCATCCATAAAATTTTGTTTAGGCCTCGAGACCCAGGTATTTTATGCCCCTGCATGAAAGTCTACTTACCTTTGACAAATTATCTTGATTTCTGTACCCTACATCCCAATCAATCTGCATAATCATTTCCTGCTTGATACATTTCAGGGTTTTTAATGCAATGCAAAAAACAATTGTTTCCCTTGATTTATGTGGAACAAATCTCAATAATAAATATAAACTTAATAATTTGTCCATGTGGTTTTACATAACAGATGTCTCTTGTAAGATTTCTTGCATTTACTGATTTTGAGCAGAAAGAAAACTCTGAAATATAGCTATAAGCAAGGACACCCTTTAGCTATTATATATATATTTTTTAAAATGAATACTGTCTTTTTAATGAACAAAAATCCCAGAAAAAAATGTAATACCAAATGTTAATGCCAATAAGTAATATTAACATATAGCTCTGATTGTGTAATATGACATTTGGCTTAGCGATTTTAACATATTGCACAAAATGTGGATTTTCCCTATTGCTGAGAAGTAAAACATAAAAGAGAGACATGGCACTAATCTGTACCACAAGAATACAAAAATAAAACCGTTATTAGGACTTGCAGAAATATTGTTTTGTATTTTGATTTTTAACCATTTTTTAATCATGTATGTATAAGCATACAGCATGAGGGGACGTGGAAAAATGAAGAAGTTACAATGGTGGCAAGATGCAAATTCATTCTGGCAAAGTAAGATGCATACAACACAATCATGCTCAAATCTGTGCCACTAAACTGTTACTGATGCCAAAGGGATGGAATGAAATTTGCAGCATACATGATTATTATTGTTTCATTTCAAATGCATGTACTTGTTTGCTTGCAGTTTTATAGCTGTCCCCAAAATGGAGATGCATACCGCACTGCTACACTGGAAGTATTGTGTTAAACTAGAACACATAATACAGCAGTAGCCATCCCTTTAACTTGGATTTAAGGGAATATAATAAATAAATAAATAGAGCAGACATAGAATGTAAAACAAACAAAACACATAAAGAAGATAACATAAACAGACATACAATTAAAATATAAGCATTCATGATCTGTAACATATTGTCGATCAGACATAAAAAGGCAGTATATTTGTCACATGTTCCATTCGGTAATTGAGACTGTTTGATTTTTTTTCTTCTGTAACTAAAAATAAATGTTAATGCTAGTGTTTAAGAGAAGATAACTCCGTTGTAGGAATTAAAGGGAGGTGCCATTGCATATTTTCAAGTAATTTAAAAAATGTTTTAATGCTGTCAGACAATACTTAATTTCTTAACTATAGTTTGTATTTGTGAACCCCATTTTTTGACAATATTAAATAAGTCTTACGTTTTACCTCAAGAGGGCCCCTGACCAATTATGATTTATGGTATTTAAAAGGGCATTTTTGAATTTTAAGGGCAAAACTTTTGGTTGCCCTGAATAATTATATGTTTTACATTTATTAACATAATATTGTATTATTATTTTGTATTTATTAAGCACCAGTATATTGTGTGATGCTGAGAGATAATAACATAAAATAATAATACAAAAAATTAAACCTAATCTTTTCAATGTTTATATGTAAAAAAATATGTAAGTTAGCATGTCCCAAAGCAATTCTTATCCTCTCCAGAAAACATACTATCTCTCTCTCTTTATATATATATATATATATATATATATATATATATATATATATATATATATATATATATATATATACATATATATATTTATATATGTGTGTGCGTCTTTGTGTCGCATTGTAATAATGCTCTAATGCAGAAGAAAAAATAAATAAAACAGTCTTATTTACCAGATACATCATACAAGTATACAATAGCTCCAAATTATCCATAATTATTATTGTATGTATTATTCTGAGAATTCAAAGTACCAGTTTATTGAGATGGGTTTAAATAACCTTACTAGTACTGTAGTGGTGCAATATGTGAATGGTCAATGAACATGAATTTAAAATGACACAAACTATACATAGCACATCACATAAAGAGAGGACGTTTGAATGGCCTTTGCCCAGCAGAGGTAGATAAAGGTTATAACAAACTGATTACTGACCATAAACACTTAAATAGTAGATCAGTTGAACAAGAGCCCACCTATTAAGTGCTTTTTATACAGCGCGCAATCTTTATTCTTCTCTACAGAACCAACTTACCATCCAGTTATTGCTCCACTATATTTAAATACACTATCTATTTAAAATCTACATTCTACCACTATTTAAGGCTTTATTTTATTATTCATTCTACAAGTCTTGTTTTTGCAATATGTAGATGAAATTACATAGTGTCCCCAACAAAAAGCACCATGTTTTTTAATAACTTAAGAATGGAATTTAAACTCATGGAAAAAATATCACTAAACAAATATATTTTATTTAATATATTTTTTTGTATTTTTTATTTTTTGTCTGGTGCATTTTCAAACTATTGCGCTACTATGTACATATTCCTCCACAATCACATTTATGTTTGTCTTTTCTGATAAAAAATTCAGCAGAAGACGTTTATTAATGTGAAAAGTGCATAGTATTGGTTCATCCTTTAAGTTATTCTGGTAGTTGATGAAACAAAGATTGAAGATAAACTGACTGTATAAAAAAGGGGAGGCCTTTTTGTAATGGATTCATAAAATTTGTTTGCTTAGAAAATATTTTCTCATATATTTTCCTTCAAATCCTAGCTACACAACAAACATCTTTGAAGTGCACTTCCTAAGTGTAGTTAGAATATAGGAAGGAATGGTTTTAACAGCCCTTATAACTTTTCCTTTTATATATTTATTTTGCTGTAAACTATAAAACAATCATTTAAAAAAAAAAAAAATTCTCATTCACTCAGTGGGTAAATGTGCTGACAATAAATAGGTAAAAAAATAAATAAAAAGAAAAGACATTATTTATTACGGTATTAGAATGCTAATGGCATGGTTTTCAGCTGTTTTTGTTTTTCTTAACTTTTATTTAAACCTTATGGTAGACACCGGGCAGGTTAAATAAAAGATTCAGGTTGAATAATGGTGACCTTCATCTATAAGAATACAACGTTTCCTTGAATTACCAATGAATATATAGAATTCTTCATAACTGGTTTGTTGATTAAAGAGCGGGTTTTGGTTAGTTGACCAGATTGACCATCAAGGTGCATAAGTTTCGCCGAAACAAAATTTTTCCAACACAATAATGTTTGGCCTAAATTGTACAATGGGTTTGTCAACTAACCCCAACTCATTGTTAAGTCAATACACCACAAGATGTCAAAGGAACTACATGGCCTGAATTCATGAGAAAACTTCTTAAAACGACCAGCATTTCATGAGAATTGGATCCGACCTGCTCCATATTTAAAATATTGAGAATCATACGGGATTCATAGATGCTTATTCTCTTAAGGATTGTCTCATGTGATAAAGCTTCATTATTTACTAAACAGGGAATAATCAGCTATTTCCTATTTTAGGCCAGATTAGCTGAGATAGAGGTATTGCTCACAATATGTATAGCAACATTTCATAAACATTAATCAGTTCCACTACCTTGGGTTTAATATATATATCTGTTGTAAATCACCTGCATAGCTAAAGCCCTTAGCACTGGACGTTGTTTTAAACACAGCCTTTTTAAGCCAAAGCATGGGCTCTGATCCAAAGGAACCAGTAACCAGAATCCAGCCATGCACTGTATAGTTTCAACCTTGTGGGTCTCATCAGAATGACATTGGTTCTGGTCTGGAAGTTAAAGTCTCTCTGACAGCATATATAATGTACAACTCTAAATTTTCAGCTTTGCACTGGGGGTAGTTTTATCACTTTTGGCCTCACCATAAACTTTTTGGCACATCGATATAAGCATATATATGAAATGTTGACACAAAGTATCTGGAAACCATATGTATTATTTCAGGGTATACCTTGTGCTAAATGAAATATATTGTATAGCTTGTACAGATTAATTGAAAGAGGTGGGTCTTGACTGCACTTTGGAAATATTTGGAAATACACCGTTTAATGAGCTGGAACCATAATCATCATTGGTTTGCCAAGTAACATTTACTATCTACTGTTTGTGAAGGCCTCACTCTGAGTTGATGCACTCACATTACTCCTGTGCATGTAAGTGTATGCTGGATAAAAGGTCACTGCAGCAGAAATTAAAACGTAATTCACAATGAATGCCAACATATATTACCTCCAATGTGAAGGCCATTGTCTATAATACTCAATGAGCTTAACTGGTTCCACTTACTGGATTCTAAAGGCTGCTCCTGTTCAACTGACCAGTGAAAAGACTGGACATT
This sequence comes from Pelobates fuscus, assembly GCF_036172605.1. NCBI lineage: Eukaryota > Metazoa > Chordata > Amphibia > Anura > Pelobatidae > Pelobates > Pelobates fuscus. The sequence goes on along the minus strand of NC_086317.1, from coordinate 328,913,032 downwards.
TTGGAAATGGGAACTGGAGCAACACAGTTTGTTATAGGCTCACATAGAACTTGGGTAACTGTCCAACATGTTTAATATATAGTTTCTGGTTTCTGTTGGTTTCTGTTTTTATTGTATTGACCCTCTCCCACCCTAATCTATAGGGTTTGCCCAGTTGGCTGATTTGTATATCAGTGATAGACACACTGCAGTGGTGTGCACCCATTCATTGTGATTACAAAGACAGAACCAAGCAGATGTTTTGAGTTTTTTTGTTTTTGGTTTGGCGAGATGGGTAAACGAATAGTTTGGAAGGATAGAATGGACAGTAACATTTTTATCATGGTTTGCTGCGCATCTATTCATAGCACTCATATCTGAAGAGTAAAAATTGACAGGACATAAAAGATGAGTACACAAAATGACTAGAAATATATATAGACAGTGAAAAGACTCAGTTTAGCTTTGAGAAACCATCTCAAAAATAAAATCCTGTATTAACAAGTGCAAAATCAAACAAAAAACAAATCCAAACATTAAAACACAGTGTATAAAATGGTGTGAGAAATTTAAGTCATCACACAGCTTTTTAGTCAATAAAAAGCTGTCCCTTTGTGTCCATGAAGTTTGGAAACTGACCCATCTTTTTGTTTGAATCCAGACTGCTTTGTAAAAATTGGTTGTAAGGTACAAGCACCTCATTTCAATTACAAGGTGCTGATGTTGTTTGCTGGAATGGGCCAACTGTGTTTTAATCCAATGAAATAATTCCATTCTTTTATTCCTCATTTGTTGAATTGTCTTCCAAAATTGTTATATTTCCAAAACCCAGTCCTGTTGAGTTTTGTGCTGCTGAGACTACTAGTACTGTATGTAAGAGTATCAGTACAAGAACACACAGTTTAAGTCTGCTGTTACACAGTCTGGATGCTGATGACACTGTGAGTGATGTCCTGTGACACAACGTTGAGTCATGTGGTTTTTTAGTCCCTTTGGATTGGTTATCTGCTAATAATTCCCACCTGACATCACAGCATTCTGGTTCTGCATTGGTTGGATAATTTTCATACAGCCCTAGGAAACAAAACACAAGGAAAGGGTTCAATAAACTCAGAGAGTACTTGAACAGCACTATGTCAAAATGATACCTCTGCTGAGGTGTGTATTGTTACAAAATATAAACTTTATTTAACCCATTCCCGACCGCTGACGGTTCAGGGCCGTCATCGGAAAAATCCCCTTGAGGACAGGTGACGGTCCTGAACCGTCATAACGGAAATCCTTACTCACCCGATCGCCATCGTTCCCCTGGCGGCGATCAGTGTTTCTCCCGGTGTGGGGAGACATATGACATATAATGTCATAGTAAGTTTATCAAACAAATGTACTGTATAGAACCCCAAAGGAGACCAAAGGATAATGCTGACACCCCAAAGTGTACCTCACTTACACCAATATAGTATAAAAAAAAAAAATCTATACAACAACAAAGAAAGAGGAATATAGATAAAAAGGGGGTAGCATACAAATATAGAGAAAATACAATCTGTATATAACAGGGAATATTCTGGGAGAAATCTGAAAAATAGAAAAATCACACAATAGTGAAGTATGCAAAAAAAAAGTGACTCAAGCCCAGAGGTAGAAAACTTACAAGAGTCACTGATGATCTGCGTTTATCTCCCCTTTTTCCTGCGGGATATCTTAGGAGAGGCTTGTCTCTCTTGCAAGATAAGCAAAGGTACTTGCGGCATTTCAGACCCTCAAAAATGGAAGAAAACCATATAGAGCAGTATTGTTAAAAGAAATAACAATTTATTACACTGATTGCACTTCCATACAAACTGCAGTCAACCAGCATATCTCCACTAGCAAGTGGAACTATGTAGAAAAGTCCATAAAAACTGCTAATGGAGTGGCAGTCAGAAAGCAGCAAGAAGATATATGCATAAAATAAATTAAAAGAAATAAACTGGAAACAAAAGTCCAGGTCCTTAATCCAAAGCGTTTCGTCTTAGGTAGACTTCATCAGGGATATTAAATGAACCAAAGGATATCTTCCTTATATATGCACAAAAGTAGATGGTACTTGATTTGACCGCGAAAAACTTCTTACTTCTGGGTTTGGTCTGCACTTGCTTCTCATTGGGTAATCGTGATAACGTCCACATTCATGACGCCAGCGTTCGGTACTTCCGCGTTCCACCCTGGAACGCATACGCTGATGTCTACACCAGCATGTAGACATGCAGAACTTCGAACTTGTTGTTTTTTACAGAATTTTTTTTTGGAATAAAGGGCAATATTAAAAGGTCTTTGTTTATCTGTACATGGGCAGGTCCATAGGATTAAAATGTTGGTTGGTATTACTATTATTACTATTATTAGATTTGTATTTTTACATTTATATATTGTTTATAACTTTTTGTACCATTCTAAGGATTATATATTGAATTTATTTATTTTTTGATGTACACACTCATAAATAGTGGTACCTTTATTTTGGTCCTGTGTATATGCCCATATTTTGTTGGGTTGTATAGTATACATGTATTTTTTACTGCTTTTTATATGTGCAGAGAATATGTATCGTTCCTCTTTGGAATGCTCGGTTTCTGGCCGTTTTCGGCCCGTGCCGATATGCGTTCCAAGGTGGAACGCGGAAGTTCTGCATGTCTACATGCTGGTGTAGATGTCAGCGTATGCGTTCCAGGGTGGAACGCGGAAGTACCGAGCGCTTGCGTCATGAATGTGGACGTTATCACGATTACCCAATGAGAAACAAGTGCAGACCAAACCCGGAAGTAAGAAGTTTTTCGCGGTCAAATCAAGTATCATCTACTTTTGTGCATATATAAGGAAGATATCCTTTGGTTCATTTAATATCCCTGATGAAGTCTACCTAAGACGAAACGCATTGGATTAAGGACCTGGACTTTTGTTTCCAGTTTATTTCTTTTAATTCATTTTATGCATATATCTTCTTGCTGCTTTCTGACTGCCACTCCATTTGCAGTTTTTATGGACTTTTCTACACAGTTCCACTTGCTAGTGGAGATATGCTGGCTGACTGCAGTTTGTATGGAAGTGCAATCAGTGTAATAAATTGTTATTTATTTTAACAATACTGCTCTATATGGTTTTCTTCCATTTATGAGGGTCTGGCATACCGCAAGTACCTTTGCTTATCTTGCAAGAGAGACAAGCCTCTCCTAAGATACCCCGCAGGAAAAAGGGGAGATAAACGCAGATCATCAGTGGCTCTTGTAAGTTTTCTACCTCTGGGCTTGAGTCACTTTTTTTCTGCATACTTCACTATTGTGTGATTTTTCTATTTTTTAGATTTCTCCCAGAATATTCCCTGTTATATACAGGTTGTATTTTCTCTATATTTGTATGCTACCCCCTTTTTATCTATACTCCTCTTTCTTTGTTGTTGTATAGATTTGTCATAGTAAGTGTATTTTAAAATTAATACATACATATATTAATATAAAATACACTTATAATTAAATTACACATATATATAATATATATAATAACTATATATATTGTATATATATATATTATTATAAATTACAAATAAGAAGTACATTTAAATAAATTAAAAAACTTAAAATAAATTTTAAACATTTAAAACAATTATATATATATATATATATATATAAAATTTTATTCTAACTGTATTTTGATATTAATATATATATTTTTATCAAAATACACTTAGAATGAAATTATATATACATCTATGTATATATAAATAAATCTAAATATTACGAAATATATATATCCATATCCAAAATTACATAAATAATTTCATAAATATACACATAGACTTCAAATATATAAACATGCATATATATTTAAATTCTATGTGCGTATTTATGTCATATTTTTACATAATTAAGTAATTTTATTGGTTGCAATTTGAGGGACCTGCCTGACAACCCAGGCCGAAAGTCGAGCGAATTTAATTTGCTAGTACTGTATTTAACCCTGTAACTTTCTATGGCACCCTAAAACCTGTACATGGTGAGGGGGGGGGGATACTGTTTTACTCGGGAGACTTCAATGAACACAAATATTAGTGTTCAAAACAGTAAAACATATCACAGCGATGATATTGTCAGTGAAAGTGATTTTTTTTGCATTTTTGACACACAAACGGCACTTTCACTGAAGATATAATTGTTGTGATACGTTTTACTGTTTTGAAACACTAATATTTGTGTTCAGCAAAGCCTCCTGAGTATAACAGTACCCCCAATGTACAGGTTTTATAGTGTTTTTGAAAGTTACAGGGTCAAATATACGGGTCAAATATTTTTTCAAAATTACCAGGTTGGTTATGTTGCCTTTGAGAGCGCATAGTAGCCCAGAAATGAGAATTACCCCCATGATGGTATACCATTTGCAAAAGAAGACAACCCAAGGTATTGCAAATGGGGTATTTTCAGTCTTTTTTAGCAGCCACTTAGACACAAACACTGGCAAAATTTTGCGTTCAATTTGTTTTGCAATTTTCACACACAAATATAAATGCTAACTTTGGCCAGTGTTTGTGACTAAGTGGCTACTTAAAAGACACTGGACATATCCCATATTGAATACCCTGGGTTGTCTACTTGTGATTCCGAGATTTATGACAGATAACAGTGTTATAATGTCACTATAGATACATTTTTTAAAATATATATTTTGAAACGGCAATTTCCTACTTGTACTTATAGCCATATAACTTGCAAAAAAGCACATAAACACCTTTTTTTGTTGTAAACTCAGGACAAAATTTCTAAGCTGTTTAGCAGTTTTTTTTATTAGCTTTCATAGGTAAGTAAAAGATTTTTCAAGTAAAAGTAAAAAAACATATTTTTTTACATTTTTCACTATATTTTATTATTTTTTTTAAAAGTAAATTATATGACATGATACAAAAAATGGTATGTAAAGAAAGCCCCTTTTGTCCTGAAAAAAACCAATATATCATTTGTATGGGAACCATAAATGAGAGAGAGGAAAATTACAGCTAAGCACAAACACCACAAAAGTGTTAAAACAGCTCTGGTCCTTAACGTATAACATGGCCCAAACAGTCCGGTCCTGAAGGGGTTGCAGAAAAATAAAAGAAAATATCAAAACATCTACATATATATATATGTGCAAGAATATGAGTACAGTGTCATCAAAAAAGTTCTTATTTTACTACATATAGTAAATTCACAATAAGTAAACAAATATATATTTTAAATTCCTTATGTGTACCCCTTGCGTTACAGAATCACAAAGGATACTTTCTTATATGTTGTATACACATTGGGCACATCTTAAGACATAGAGGACATGGCACTGTATCTATTATACACAGTGGGCATATTTTCGGCTTAATATATGCATTAGGATAATTTTGTTATATAAAGAATGTGTTGCTATATGTGCTGACAGACCTATTACGAATATTATTCTAGTACACACACTGCAACTCCCAATTAAGCAAATAGTACCACAGCTATTTCTGTAGCTATTTAAAACCAAATAATAGAAAACTTTTTTTTTTCTGACAATAAGAAATGTTGAGAAAGCAAGTTGTTCATTGACAAACAAATGCATTATTAGACAATGGTCTAATTCAATTTAAAACTTCAAAATACCTAAACAAGTAGATTTGTTAATTCTGCTGAGCTATAAAATCTAGTATGTGCTAATTGTCCTAATGTGGTCAATACCCCACCTCCTATAGACTGTAAGCTCATTTGTAGCAGGGTAATCTTCAACCTATCGTTACCGTAAGTTTTCTTGTAATTGGCCTATTTATAGTTAAATCCCCCCTCTCATAATGTTGCAAAGCACTACGGAATCTGTTGACGCTATATAAATGTTAATAATAATAATAATAATAATAATAATAATAATAACTTAAACAAAGAGATACATTAGAGAGATATAATAAGGGTTATATTGAATGGTCTAAGTTTAATTAAGTTACAAGGATTTAAATTTTAAAGTATATCTGTAATGCAAAGTATAATCATAATATTAATCTTGACATAACCTTTTAGTGTCATAATTTTAATGAACAATTAGGAAAAAAATAAAATAATTCAGAAGACAAGACACACATGGTAGTGAAACTTTGGTAAGAGATGGTGTAATTGAATTAACCAATGATAGATTAAACTCTGATATTCTTATTCACTATTCTCCTGACAATCTAGCTAATTTAAATTTTTCTATCAAAACTGAAATCCTTATTCTTATCCATTGAAAAGGGAAGGAAAACCAGCAACTAAGTGGTAATTATAAATTATATTATGTTTATATTATATTATGTTATATTATATATAGGAAATATATTTCATATATATATATGAAAACTATCTGATTCAACATTTCAAAAAAAATTATTTTGGGGGGAACTTGGTCTCTGTATATTTCAAATATGTACCTGCAGCTCTGATTGAAAATATGCAATAAGTCTTAAGGTATAAAACCTGTAATTATTGATACATTTGTTTGTCAAAATTCAGATATTAATCAAAACCTATTATCTTATAAATACCTGTAGAATTTACTTTGTGCAGAAACAGAGGCTACTTGTGATATTATTTTATTTGTTTGTTCTTTGTAATGTTATTGCATACCAATATAGTAAGATATTGTTACCTTTTATTAAAAAAATTTAAAAATGATTTTGCACATTGTGAGTTGAGTGAGAGAGGTTAGTTGCTGAGTGGATTGATAAAAATTAATTTGGTTTGCAACCATTTGTGGAAATAGTTGATTATTATTAGAGATTTTGTAAACAAGTATTTTTCATAATTTTCACAAAATTTCACAACACTTTCTCTCTGTAACAAAATACAGCTATCGTGTTTAGTATTTTAAGGATAATCGGGGGACAAAATATTGTCTTAATAACATTCTCCAAAATGTTATCAAGAAATAGAAGTTAAAGGGATACTATACGCAATAAAACAACTTTAGCATAATGGAACAATTTTGGTGTATAGATCATGCCCTTGCTCAAGTTTCTGTCATAAATCAAATGGTGATGGAATGCGTCTACAATGTAGACACTTTATACCTTAAGAGAATTTGACTTATTTTATTTTTTATATAGATTTTTTTATATAGATTTTAAAAAAATGAATTTATTTATAATTCAGTTGGTAAATATTGTAAATAGTAGTAATTAAAAAGCTGGAATAATTGAAGTGGAAAATAATATAAATGGCAAATAAGCTACTGATTTAGTGGCTACACCCATATTTTTTAAATCAGATTTTTTTTTCATTTAATATTTAGGTTTTTAGTTGTTATTTTTAGCAGTAGGGTGAACAAATAAACTGGATTTGTCTTTTTTTATTAGTGAAATGTTTCATGCTTCTGTAGGTTAATAGTATATAAGTAACAGTTTACTAGGTAATATTTTAATCATATGTATTGTCTCTATTCTAGCTTAAGCTAGGAGCATTATATTATTTTTCTATAAATTGATTTTAATAGGTCTATTTATTTATATATTGGGATTATACAATTTATAGTAAATATGTAATGGAATAGGTGAATATTTATGAATATTAGTGGGATGGTTTCATTTTGATATACTTTATGGTTTTATTAATTGTAAATTGTAATGTACTTTGGCATTTTAGTTAACATTGTTGGTATAGACAATGGGCAGGTCCGGATTGGGAAATTTTAAGGCACATTGAGAATGGGTGGGGCAGAGAGAGGGTGTTGTGTCATCACCAATGACAAGCACGACCAGCACGCACCCCCTTAAAGTAATATGTTAGTGCAATGCTTTTTCAAGGCGGCCCATACACAGAGCCCTACTGAAAAGCTTTTGCATGATAAAAAGGCCCTGTATTTGCTCGATGCAGTGAAAGCAAATTTTATGACATGCTGGTTCAGCGTTTTATTGTACATTGTCTCTGGTGTCTCCTAAAGTGGCATACTAGAGGACAAAAGGGCCAAGGGATGCAGGAAGTGTGTGCATAGGGGCTTTAGTGTATGTGTGCATAGGTGGCTTAGGGTGTGTAGGGACTGAAGAGAGTGCGTGTTTAGGGAATGAAGTGAAGTTCTGTACAGGGGATATAAAGTGTGCACAGGAAATCCAAAGTGAGTGCAGGTGGTTCAGTGTGTGTCTAAAGGTGATCTTGTGTGTGGAGAGGATCCAGAATGTGTATTGGGGATATAGTGTTAGTTTGTGTAGGTGGTGCAGTGTGTTTAAGTTATGTAGTGTCTATGAGGGTCTTGTGTGTGTAGGGGAGTGGTAAATGTAGGGATGCAGTATGTGTATGGGTGCGGCAAGTGTGAGGGCTACAGGGTGGGTGCAGTATGTGTTTGTGTGCAGTGTATGTATAGGGGTGCAGTGTGTGTGTATAGGGGTGCAGTGTCTTTAAGAAGTGCAGTGTGTGAGGTATGCTGTGTGTCGGGGTTGTAGTGTGTGAAGGTTGCGCTGTGTGAGGGGTGGGTTAAGATGTGTGTAACTTTATATCCCCACCTCTTCTTCTTACCTTTAAAAAGGAAGGAAGACATTGCAAGCCCTGGTGGTCCGGTGGTGGTGAGTGACTCTACCCTGCAGCTCATTCAGCTGCAGGCTGAGTTCACTCCTCTCACAAGAACTGTCATGTGATATGGTAGTTTGCGGCAAAGCTCTGAACTGCCAACTCGAGGGAGTAATAACCAGCCTCCAGGGTTTTCCTCTCCCCTCATTCTTTAATTTCCCTGCCGGCCCGCAGCAAGGTCTGCGTTTACTATGCATGTCATTCTTTGATCTCACGTGTCGGCCTTGGCTTTTAGTCACCGTGACCTACCAGGCATTTGCCTGATGGCCAGTTTGAGCCTGATGATGGCTCAATGAAGGGATTTTAATAAAAAGAAGTGATTTATTATTAGACTTTGCTGTAAATACAGGACTTTGTTATTTTTATGGTAAATGACTTGCTGGATACTGGCCAGATAATAACTGTTGCAATCTTAGAGGAACTATTAAAATACTACTGGATCAATTAGAATAAAAAAGAACCGTCCAATGTATTACATCACAATTAAACCCCAAATAGTGAACAGACAACAATGGTAAAATAGAAAATAGACTCCTCTTTTACTATTTTGTCTGTTCATTTGTAAAGGGACATTCTAGGTCTCCTTAGCTTGCTGAAATGAAACACTTTATGTGATTTTGACTATAACTATGCCAGAGGGCAATTCCATTGCTCCATCTGCATGGGATATGGCTGTTTTAATAAAAGGTTAGCAGAGTTTGGACGGGGCGTTGCAGTGTTACCTGCGGTCTCGCCCGAAAAGGGACAGGCCCACCATCTGACAAGCAACCTGGCCGGCTCTCAGGACTCCTATCAGGACTATGCAGGGAGTGCTGGGAGTGCACACTGCTCATGCATCTAACAATAAAAAACCTACATATCTTTACTCTATAAAATAATGGATTTGGCAATTCTAGCCAGAATTGTATCTTTATTTTAGCAGCACTCACTATGCCAGAGGACTGAAAACCTTACCAGGATGTTTAAAACGTAATCCTGGATTTTAAAAGTCCAAACTAATTTTGGAATTGTGTACCAGATCCTCCCCCAGTAATTCCATTGCTCCGTCTGCATGTAATATAGCTGTTTTAATCATTAGTTTTATTAAAGATGATCAGCTCATGGCACTCTATATTTTGTTTACATGCCTCCACCCTATACATGGCGGGTATCGGCATAAGGTAAGTTTAAGTCTCCCCATATTAATATGGGTGTGGTAATTTTTTTTTATTTTTTTTTTAACACTTCAAAAATGGAAGTTAACTAGCAGGAACTGGCCAGCTGCCATATCACTTAACTCTCACACCAAGGTTTTCTAGCTATTTGCAGCACCAGCAGCCAGAAGTAAAATAATTCTTATAATTATCTTTCTTTTGCAAAAATCAAATGAATGATAATTTGATAATGTGCATTCTGATTATTAACAGTTTATTCTAAGCATTTTTTTTTCATGGACAGCTATTTGTCACCAGCTTCCTGTGCTTATTGACTACGGAAGCCAAATATACACATAATTGACATTTCCAGCCTTGGCTGAATAATGAGACCCTAATGATGCTTCCAAAGATGGAGTTAACCTTTCAATCAGTGTTTTTTTAAATGTTGGACTCCAATAGGATTTGTGGGATCTGTAATGAGAATGCAAGTTGACACCAAATCCCTGAGCCAAGTGGTGCAGATTTGGTCAGGTTAACCGAATTTTGACTAGAATTGGCGTTAGTAAATATGAAAATTGCCAATCTGGTAGGAATATTGCAATTTTTACTCAGCGTTGTCCATCCAAACAAAATACAATAATGAGATGCCCAGAGTTTTGTGTAAAACTGTGCTCCATGCATTTTTTCTATTGCTGGTCTGGCAGCAGCTGCTGCAAGGTCTTGGGCAGTATGCCTTTTGTTTTGATGACTGTAATATCAGTAATATCAGGGAGTAATACTTTACTGAGAGGGTTGTGGATGCATGGAATAGACTTCCAGCTAAAGTGGTAGAGGTTAACACAGTCAGGGAGTTTAAGCATGTGTAGGATAGGCATAAAGCTATACTAGATATAAGAGACAAAAAAATGGGCGGACTAGATGGGCCGAATGGCTTTTATCTGCCGTCACATTCTATGTTTCTGTAGTAACGATTCAATGTTGTGCTGGGGTCAGGCCTGTTAAGGCCTAGTATCCATAGGTTGTTGACCCCCATTTTAAAGTAACTTCAAATTGGTCAGTGTGGGACAACTTATTGCAATCTCAGTAGTGGAACCACAGGTATCTGCGTCTTATCAGTACCCACAGAAAATCCTCAGTACCCACAGAAACAGTCTCTTTTTAATGTAAAATAACCTGATGCACTATTTGTTTCATAATCACATGGAAGATCATTTTGGCATTAAAGGATCAAACCATAAAAATAGTTTTCCGGCACAAATATGTTTTACAATATTATGACTAAAATTGTCAATTCTAAAATGCATGTCTGCTTCTATTGCTGGTTTGCTGGTTTGCTAAAGTACCATATGAATTTAAAAAAATACATTTACAACTTCTACAACATAGTTTTGATTCATCTTTTTAACGAGCAGTGACTCCTTACAGTATAAATAGTCAATGAGTCTGGGCAGTAACAATTTCCTGTGCTGCCACAATTTTCTCTCATTGCATTAGCTGTGACAGGACACTGGCCTTGCTCCTAATCACTTTAGGAGATATTTATAGGAAGATGAAGAGAGAAGATTGTGGCACCATGAAGAACTTTAAACAATTTTAACACATGCATAGAGGCTTCTAGAAATAGGAAAGCATATTCTGACTTAATGTTTAACTTCACTGCATATTACAAGAACGAAATAGAATCTATCGAGAAAATGACACTACCTTAATAAGTGACTATTATTTTCAGTCTATTTCATTTGTACAAGAAAATGACCTTGTGCAAGTCGATAAGACAACTCTTGCTAACAGAGATTTAATGGTAATCACGGTGCACTTTTCACTAAAGTAACTTTTTTTATACCACAGTATCTCAGTTCTATCCAGGATCTTTATTATGGGTTGAATAGAAGATAAATATAAAGAAATAAACTCTCCTTTATTTGGTCCTTTAAGAATTTCTCACCCTTCACGTGGAATTGTACATCTAACAGTTGTCATGGCTCAGGTAAATAGCAGAAAAAACATTTATTGTGTGAGAGGTAACAAGTCGAGTAGTATAAATGTTATTGGTGTTACTGTCATGGTCTCTGTCAGTTTCATTACTACATAGAATGTGCAAGCATTGCTTTACAGTATCCTGCAGTTACTACCTTTCTTCTCTTCGATGGCAACTAATAGATCCCTGCATTGATTCTGATTGTTCTTATCATTCTTGTGACTACCTATGTAGTTTGCTTTGCACTCCACAGGGTATTTGTAATGTGTGGAACTATGAATTGTGGTATTCCTTTCCACTTCTGATGACCACCAAGAGGAACTAATTATTTAAAAGGACACTATAGGCACCCAGACCACTTCGGCTTATTAAAATGGTCTGGGTGCTGTGTCCCTGTTGCGTTTAGTGCTGCAATGTAAAACATTGCAGTTCTAGAGAAACTGCAATGTTTACATTGCAGCACTAAGTCTGCCTTCAGTGGCTGTCTACCAGAAACCCGATAGAGGCGCTTCCTGGATCCTAACAGAGTTTTGGTATGCTAATTGACGCTGGACATCCTCACGCTCTGCAAGAGGACATCTAGTGTCAGCTATAGCCTCATAGGAAAGAATTGATTCATTGCTTTCCTATGGGGAGGCTTAATGCGCGCACGTACTTGTCGCGCATGTGCATTAGCTGCTACTTTTTGAGGGACGTCAGAGATTGTGGAGTCGCGTCCCAGCACCAAGGGACATCGGCACTGAGACCAGGTATGTACATTCATTTTAACCCTTCATTCACAGTGGCGCGGGGTGGGGGGGGGGGGGGCATGAGGGAGGGGTGAGGCAAAGGGAGCTGTAGTGCCAGGAATACAGCTTTGTATTCCTGGCACTATAGTATCCCTTTGCTGGTGGGCAAAAAGACCAGAAACGTCAAACCAAGTATGACGTTTATTGTTCTTCCTACATATATTAACTCAAACTCCTCCCAAAACCCTGCGCTGTGTCATGTCTATGCCCAATCTTAAGCCTAACATATTTTAGAAATCTATTATGACACCAACAGGATTATTTCCTAATGTGAGAATTAAAAGTTAATTAAAAGTGCATTTAAATGTTAAAGGAACACTGTAGCATTGGGAATACAAACCTGTATTCCTAACACTATTATACCCAGTCCAGTGCCTACTTATATAAACCTTATATATCCTTCCCTTCACCTTTGCAATAAAAAATAGTAAATTAAAAGTTTTACTTATCTCATTCCAGAACAGAGGCAGGGACTCTTAAAAGCGATGGTTTAAAGGACACATGACATGTGTGACATGTCATGATTCCCTTTTATTCCAGAAGTTTGGTCTTTAAGGGGGTAATTCGATGCTCCTCATGGAGGAGCATTGTGGACCTGATGTAGTAAAAGCTGCATGTGTCATTTTTCAAGCAATGACCATCAAAACAAAGCAAAATATAATATTTTATAAAGGTTCTCCCACTCAACCTTTTGTGGATATGTCTCTAAATGTTAATTTAAATTAATATTTAATCTAGCCAGACACTGGATACATTGTATGACATTTTATCGACATCAGTAGATGTATGTGTAGATGTTTCTACATATATAAGTTAAAGGGAAAGTGTAAACACTAAAATACTTTCATTTTGTTGAAATACTTTGGGGGCATAAACGCCACCCCTGCAGCCTTATAAATCACACAGTGTTGTTAAATTTTGCAAAGTTCATGCCTCATAGTGGCTGTCAGACAAATAGCCGTTAGGAGCTTCTGATGCAATGAGACACTGTGTGTCCTAAATACTTCTTTATAAAAACAATTTAATCAGACAAAACTCATCAGATAACTTTACCAAAGGAGGAGTGGATTGCGGTGAGGAGTACGTTATTACACTGAAATAAAGGTGAATTTAAAGTTTTTTTATATCAAATTAAATTAAAATAAAACAGGCGATCCCAAGATGGCCGCCTTCATGGACAATGGCTCAGACATCAGGATTTCTCCACAGAGGCAGTGGAGGAGCAGTTACCTCTATTGCCGAACCCCAGGTCGCCTCCTCCCTCATCAGACTTGGCCCCAGTAACCACAGCGGTCATCAAGCAACTGCTGGCGGGCCTCCAGCGCACAATACGGGCTGATATGGCCCAGCTATGCCAAGACCTGCATGACCTGATGGGCCGACTAGGAACACTGGGGCAAGAACCCCATTAAAATACGCAGCACACTGCGCTCCTCCAACAGGAGGTGGGCGAGCTACAGCAACAACAAGCCAGTACTGAAATAAGATTCGCAGCAATATAGGATTAAAAACTAAGCTTAAATATCAAGATAAGGGAAGTACCTAAAGAAATACCTGATGCAGAACTACCACATCTGGTGAGAAGACTCCTGATGGCACTCCTACCGAAGCCAGTCAAAGCACCATCCTCGACTCCTAGAGATCTGCTGATCCGGTTTCAAAGGAGCAGAGACAGGCAGTGCGGCACCATTCTGCATACTCGTTTAAGACCATGACACTCTCATTTTACGTAGACCTGTCTGGGAGCACAATGGTGTGGCATCGCACCCTCCAGCCCATCACAGCCGCACTCCGATTGCACAACATCACCCTGCACACTACAAGTTCATCACAACGACACCATCTATCCCATCCAAGATCTTCAAGGTGTCATGGGGCTCCTACACACCCTGGGTCTCCCACCGGACTCTCTGACCACTGCCAGGCCGACAGTACCCAAGGCCCCGACACAACCTGGAACCCTGCCACAGCGATCCTGTTCGTCCCCCAGAAATCCATGACAGTTGCCTCCTGAGGTGACCCAGAAGGCCTGCAGGGCCAGGACTGCCTCCTCCTTTACAAAATTGCTTTTTTTATTTGCAGACCAACCAAGTTATTTGTTAGTTTATAATGTTCTTAGTTTTCAACTGTCCCTTAAGCATTTTATAGCTGCTAGCCATGTATAAGTGCGTACCCAGCAACATACAAGCAGACACCTCCTGAGGCATGTAGATGTGTACGAACCCACATTCTATAAGCCCAGGCCCAGAACTACACCTTACCCCAGGCAAGACCGCAGCATCACGCCCCCCCTTGCTGAGGGGTAATCCCCTTGATCAGCATGGCCACCCTATACACCCTCTAACTATACCCAGTGTGTATGCACATCCTAACAATTGATTCCCCATGGCGTTAACAATTGATTCCCCATGGCGTAGCCATGTATAAGTGCGTACCCAGCAACATACAAGCAGACACCTCCTGAGGCATGTAGATGTGTACGAACCCACATTCTATAAGCCCAGGCCCAGAACTACACCTTACCCCAGGCAAGACCGCAGCATCACGCCCCCCCTTGCTGAGGGGTAATCCCCTTGATCAGCATGGCCACCCTATACACCCTCTAACTATACCCAGTGTGTATGCACATCCTAACAATTGATTCCCCATGGCGTTGGCAGACCACACCGGGTATCCACCCAACCGTTCCCACATAACCTACCCAAATACAACTGTCACGGTCACCTTCAAACCGATAAGGCACCGGCAGCCAGCCTACCTAACTCATGACAGTTCACACCACCAAAACAGCCAACCAACACTAGTGAGGGCACACTCAGCCTCCTTGGTAATCCTAAGGAAGGCATCTCTCCATAGGCACCCTTGGACCACCTAATGAAGCTATGACACCGCGCAAACGTCTTTAAAATCTCCTTATTGAACGGCAATAGTTTAATGTTGTTATTTCGTTATTCCCTTTCGTACACTAACTAAGCATAATACGTGTTACATCAACATATGACCTCATCGATGCCAACCACATCTTTTTATTTTAAACACGAAACGCCAGTTTACTTTATGTTTATACTCAGTCTTGCAAATTATGCAACTTCAGCAAAGTGTTCAACCCTGTTATTATACGTTAGACAAGATCTATTTTCATATAAGCTTGAGACCCCAACATAAAACTGTCAGTACAGTTATTAAGACTTAATGATGCGTATGCCCTACCTAGTAACTGATATGTTGCTGTCACTCTCAACCAATCTACAATATAGCATAAAATGTGCCATGTCCAGATATGCCAAACAATTGTTTTTCAATGTTGACCGATGAGCTGGCAATAACTGTTGTGGCATTGTTTGCCTCTTTGCATTTTTCGAGCATGAAAAAATAAAGAATTTATAAGAAAAAAAAACATGCAAGAGAGATTAGTAATTTTTTAAGTAAAAAAATACACTGATCGGACAGAACATTAAAACCACTGACAGGTGAAGTGAATAACATTGTATTGCATTATATTGTTACAATGGCATCTTTCAAGGGGTGTGATATATTAAGCAGCAAGTGAACAGTGAGTTCTTGAATTTCAAGTGTTGGAAACAGGGCAAGGGCCAAATACGGATCACTAGAGGGCTAGGTCATCAAACCAAAAAAATACCAGGAACCCTACCCCAAATATAAGCCTTTGTCGCTAGTTCGCTAATCTATGTTCGTGGACGTTTCCCCGAGCAAAGATTTACGGGATTCAATTCATGAGTAAGCTAATGTTTGGGCAAGTTTCCATGAACATAGATTTGCGTGATTCCATGCCCTAGTGAACTGGTCTATGTTTGCTACCGTTTTTCCCCGAAATAAGACATCCCCCGAATATAAGTCCTAGTGCATTTTTCGTGGGAAAAATTAATTTAAGATACAGTCTTATATTCAGGGAAAGATGATAGATAGTACCTACCAAATGTGGTACAAGAAAGGACAACTAATGTATGTGAGCAGCGAAGGCTAGTCCATCTGGTTCAATCACACAGAAATACTTTGGTAGCTCAAATTGCTGAAAAACATAATGCCGGCCATGTTAAACAGGTGTTAGAACACACAGTGTATCATAGTTTGTTTCGTATGGAGCTATGTAGCTGCAGACCAGTCAGAATGCCCTTAATAACCACCGCCGAAAGCGCCTTCATTGGGGACATGAGTGTCAGAACTGGTCCAATGGGGCAATGGAAGAAGGTTGCTTAGTCTCATAAATAAAGTTTCCTTTCATATCTGGTGGATTGCTGAGTACATGTGTGTAATTTACCTGAAGAAGAGATGGAAGTAGGATGCACTATGAGGAGAAGGAAGACTTACAGAGGCACTGGGTTCTGACATTCATTTGAATGTTACTTTGACACGTACCACCTACCTAGAGATTGTTGCAGAACACATACATCACTTTATGGTAATGGTGTTCCCTACTGGCAATGGCCTCTGTCAGCAGGATAATTCACCCTGCCTTTGACTCCAAATTCTCCATATCTCAATCCGATTGAGCATCTGTGGGATGTGCTGGAAAAACAAATCCGATCCATGGGGGCCCACCTTGCATCTTGCAGGACTTAAAGTATCTGCTGTTAATGTTTTGGTGCCATATACAATAGGAAATGTCCAAAAATCTTGTGGATTCCATGCCTTAATGCATCAGAGCTTTTTTGGCAACACGAGACGGACCTACATGATATTAGGCAGGTGGTTTTAATGTTGTGACTGATCAGTGAGTGATCCTTCAAATTTTGGTAAAGTGTAATAATTTGTTTGACCACTAGAAGGTGCTGGTTACATGTTATCTCCACTAGGTTGTTTATTGTGAAATAAAGAATTACAACTTTGCAGTCTGACAAATTAGTCATTACATCAGAAAAAATAAATATATGTTTTTAAGTTAATTTAGTCATTGTTTTATAAACAATATTACAGCCATTTTTAATGTTTTAATTCAATAACATAAAATCTTAATAGTTCAGTCTTAATTTAGTTTTACAATTAGAAAAAAACATTTTACTTTCACATAATTATATATTTATAACGTATTAATAATTCAGCTACATTATTTTATGAACTAATAAATGCACATGTGTACATTGTTGTAACTTTATAGATTATTATCAGGTTATACTATGTTTATTTATTTATTTTCAAAAACTGAATAGATTATTCTGATTAAACTGAGTAGATTATCCTGAACAATGAAAAGCGAATGTATTTTATTGGTACATCAGGGCATTTGTCCATTTTTAATCTGAGATATTTTCTGCTCTAACAGTGAGAAATAAACTGATGTGATTTATCTTTCCGAAATGTGTGGTCAGAATTCTAAACATGGGGTACATCTGAGTTGTGGCAAACATATGCAATGCACATTTTAATTGTGAACCATATTGTTTTTTCTTCTGGTATCTCAATAATATTTGCCACTGTAGTGTTTAGCAATATGTATATATGAGCTTGCTATTTTTTATCCACTGTTCAATACATAGCACAAAAAGAAAACACATAATACATAACATAAATGTAAAAAAATCTAATTAAAAATATATATTTAATATGGAATAGTTACAGTATAAATCAAATAGGGCAGATTTGTATAGACAGTTATAGCCTCTTCCGATTCCCTCAAATTAAGGAAAATTAAGAACCAATGCTCCAGTGTTGACCTTTTTGCAGAAAATGCAGCTGTTGCATGTATCTTGTGGATCCACAAAACTCTACTGATCCATCCAACAATCTTTATGTGAGAGCGTAAGGATAGTTCTATGGCCACGAGTGCTGTCCTCTAACTGCTTTTTGTAGCCTGAAGTTAAGTTTAATTTTGTCCTTAATTGATGCAATTTTTAGGAAGTTAAGAACCTAGAATATGACATTGAGCCAGATACATGTAAATATATATCTTCATGCAGCCATGCAGAAATCGTCATGTATTTTTCATTTTCATTATTTTTACTTTCATTATTCAGTATTATTTTTATTTGGATGGAAGGTTCCACTTCGTAATGGTAATATTAAAGCTTCCCATTTAATTTGTTTTGGAAGCATATTTTCTTTTTTGCATGTATAATAAATAAGTTTTAATTTAGTGACATTGTTCATATTTATTTGTGGAGATACCAAGCATGAGTACATGAAATATATATATCAACACATCTGCAGTCCAATGCCATATTTTAGGTTCTTACCAATGATCTTCCCAACAATGCCCTCTTTGTTGGGTCTCGTCAATTAAGGACAAATTTAAACTTTGATTTAAAGAAAAGAAAATTAAGCATCTCCTTCCCAAAATAAGTCTGACACAGATGAAATTGGTTGGAGGACAGCATTGGTGGATATAACTCTATCAGCTTCCATATAAGACATTGTAAGGCATACAGAGTTCTGTGTATTCAGAAGATATCTACACGAAGAACTATACAAGAGATCCTATGATGCAAGTTTCTATATTTGAGAAGGCCAAAAGGGACCACAAGCCTGGGTATGCCCAAATCATATTGCACTTGTGTCTGAGTGCTTCATGGTTACATTCTGTATTTGAATTATTATTTATGGTTTTATGCTATGTATTCTCTATGTTATCTTTTTATGCTTTATTGTAAGCAAATAACTTACTTGTATAAGACCATCTCCAAAGTTTTGTTAATTGGATTAATCATATTAGCATTTATTTTACAAGGTGCATTGTGGTTTTAATGCATTATTGCATTAAACCTTCTACATAAAATTGAATGCGTCACTGCCTAAATTGAAAGTCCTTTTCAGAGGTTACATATTTCAGCAGGAACTTGAACAAAATAGATAATATAAAGAAAATCTAATCTCTATCTGTTATAAGGCAGAGTTATAAGCTAATAAAGATGGCTTTAAATGGACACTCTAATATTATAAATACATATATTTATTTATAACATCATAGTTTTCTGCACCTTATAAAATTATTGAACCCCTCCAATTTTAACCCCTTAGCGACGAGTGACGGACGAGGTCCGTCACTCAGGGGAATGCGTTAATGACGAGTGACGGACCTCGTCCGTCACCCGTTAAAATTAACCCCAGATCGCCGCAATCGCGGCGATCGTGGGGTTAATGGTGCTCCGGTCTGCCTCTGCATTAGAGGCAGACCGGGAGCACCGGATCCGGCTGCCCCAGTACATGTGCCCGCTCTGACAGCATGCCAGAGCGGGCACATGTGCTCAGTATACTCACCTCCGCCTCCCTGCACTTCCGGGTTCACTGTGAAGTGCAGGGAGACGGATCTTCAGTGATCCTGCCCCCTGGTGGAAAGAAAACATAGTCAAATTAAAATCCCACCCCCCTTTACCCCGCCATTACCCATTTTAATAAAAAATTAACCCCTTCCCTGCCAATTGATCACTGACTACAGTGATCAATTGGCAGGGATTACATTTTACTAAGATCTGATTTTTTTTTTAACCCCTGAGGGTTAATTCCTTTTTTTTTTAACCCTCAGGGGTTCAATTTCTTTTATTAATTAATTTAAATATTTTAAAATTATAAATTTAGCTAGCTGGGGAGGGTGGAAGTTAGTGGGGAATTGGGGGATTTAGTATTAGGCTAACTAGGGGTTAATGTTAAAAAAAGTTTAAAAATAAGCTTTAAAAAGTTAAAAAATTAAGTTAAAAAAAGTTTTAATAACGTTTAAGTAAAAAATTAAAACAATAAACCCTTTACCCAGTCCAAATAAAAATTAACCCCTTCCCTGCCAGTCGATCACTGCCTACAGTGATCAAAATACAGATCACAGTATTATACTGTGATCTAATTTTTTTTTAACCCTGACGATTAACTTTTATTTATTTTTTAACCCTCAGGGGTTAAATTTATTTAATTAACTAATTTAAATATTGTATAATTAAATATTTTGCTAGCTGGGGTAGGTGGGAGTTATGGGTAAATGGGGAATTTACTGTTATTGCTGCTTACTGCTAGTTAGGGGTTAACGTAAAAAAAAAGCTTAGAAAAATGTTAAGTCTGTAAAAAAAGTTTTACGAAAGTTTAGGAAACTTTAAAAAAATTAATAAGCAAAACAAAAGTTTAAAAAATAGTTTTAAAAAGTAAAAAAAGTTTTAAAAAGTAAAAAAATACATTTAATTACGCTCATTACCACTACACCTGGTACAAGCTAGCGGAAAAATGATCCCACGCTAAGGTTCAAAATATGCCTTTTGAAATACCCTGGGAAATACCCTGGGATGTCTTTCTTTAAGAAATGGTATGGCTTTATGGGGTATTTGGTTTATATAGCCTGGTAAAATACTCTAAAATGGGACATGGGCACAGCGTAAAAATGTAAAAATGTAAAGTTTGAAAAAAAATGGAATGTCTGTGTCCCAAATGTGCCCCTCCGATGTCCACATATACCTGGCAAAGGTACATACGGGGGTATTTTTGTACTCAGCAGACATAGCTGAGCAACATATGAAGTATTATACAGTGGTAGTACACATAAGGTTTGCAAAATATACTGTGCAAACTCACTTTGTGTGTCAAAAAGGCAGAAAAAACGCTTATTACCACTACACCTGGTACAAGCTAGCGGAAAAATGATCCCACGCTAAGGTTCAAAATATGCCTTTTGAAATACCCTGGGATGTCTTCTTTAAGAAATGGTATGGCTTTATGGGGTATTAGGATTATATAGCCTGGTAAAATACTCTAAAATGGGACATGGGCACAGCGTAAAAATGTAAAGTTTGAAAAAAAAAATGGAATGGCTGTGTCCCAAATGTGCCCCTCCGATGTCCACATATACCTGGCAAAGGTACATACGGGGGTATTTTTGTACTCAGCAGACATAGCTGAGGAAAATATGAAGTATTATACAGTGGTAGTACACATATGGTTTGCAAAATATACTGTGCAAACTCACTTTGTGTGTCAAAAAGGCAGAAAAAAACGCTTATAACCACTACACCTGGTACACGCTAGCGGAAAAATGATCCCATGCTAAGGTTCAAAATATGCCTTTTGAAATACCCTGGGGTGTCTACTTTAAGAAATGGTAGGCCTTTGTGGGGTAGTTAGAATGTAAAACCTGCAAAGATGCTTGGAAATTGCACATAGGCCCGGAGTCAAAATTCAAAGTTCGGTCAAAACTGATATGGCTTGGTCTCCTATATGGCACTGTAGCTTCACAAAATAGTGCCATAGACATACAATGGGGGTGTCCTTTTACTCAGAAGACTTAGCTGAGCATAATTTGGGGGGTTTGAACTTAGTGGAACACATGAAATATACAAAAGGCCCAGCAAAAATGCAATCCGTAAGTAAAATATGCACAAAATAATTTTTTACCACATACTTTGGCATGTAATGGTAAAAAATTGGGGGCATGTTAAGGCACAATATGCACCTTATGAGATACCCTGGAGTGTCTACTTTTACAAATGGTAGGCCTTTGTGGGGTGTTTTTGAACAGTCAAACTGTTATAATACCCCAAATGGAAGCATAGGCTCATTAAATCCGTCTCTCAAAATTCTACTGTGAATACTGAAAAGGACAGGTCTCCTGTATGGCACTGTAGCTTCACGAAATAGTGCCATAGACATACAATGGGGGTGTCCTTTTATTCAGAAGACTTAGCTTAGCATAATTTGGGGGGTTTGAACTTAGTGGCACATATGAAATATACAAAATGCCCAGCAAAAATGCAATCCGTATGTAAAAAATGCACAAAATTATTTTTTACCACATACTTTGGCATGTAATGGTAAAAAAATGGGGGCATGTTAAGGCACAATATGCACCTTATGAGATACCCTGGAGTGTCTACTTTTACAAATGGTAGGCCTTTGTGGGGTTTTTTGAACAGTCAAACTGTTATAATACCCCAAATGGAAGCATAGGCTCATTAAATCCGTCTCTCAAAATTCTACTGTGAATACTGAAAAGGACAGGTCTCCTATATGGCACTGTAGCTTCACGAAATAGTGCCAAAGACATACAATGGGGGTACCGTTGTACTCAGAAGAAGTAACTGAATACATAATAAAACTTTGTACAGGAATAGCACACACCAACTTTACAAAATACACATGAGAAGTTCTTTGTTATAAGTTTGTGTGCGAAAACCCCCAAAAAACACAATTTTACTCCAATATTTAGCTGAGGTTGGCGGTAAAATGGCTACGTAGAAAGTGTCAAAACAACCTTAGGTAAATAGCCTGTGGTGTCTACTTTATATAAATATATACTTTTGTTTGGCAATTTTGTTTTCTTTTAAGGCTATTAGGCTTACAAGACAAACATACCAAATTCTAAAATCGCTCCACATAAAAAGTTTATTTTACTCCTTGTGCTTTGTGACCTGTAACTACCAAAAACAACTTAAAATCCCAGACACATTATATATTCTGTAATTCAGAACAACTAAATTAATTTATTTCTAATTACTTTCCTTAACCTGCACTAATTATGTACACATTATTATTGCAAAAACTGTAAAAAAAAACACACAAAAATTCATATTTTTTGCATATTTCTGTGTTTTTTTTTTATAATAAATAAGCATTTATATATATATGTGTTACATCAAATTAAAGCCCTTTCTGTCCTTTAAAAAACGGTATATAATATGTGTCGGTGCAATAAATTAGTAAAATGCAAATTGCAGTTGAACGCAAATAGCAAAAAATGCAAAAAATGCCGTTGTCATTAAGTGAAAGACAAGCTTCTGAAGCTCTGTCCTTAAGGGGTTAAACTCGCCTTTTATGGAATGATGTTTATAGTTGGTATTTTGAAAAGTAAATGAACATTTTCTTTAATTTGCATTTTTATATATATATATATATATATATATATAAATACAAATTAAAGAAATACATTTGTTGTATAGTAGGTTTGACTATTTATATTCTTTGATCTGCTTATATTTAGATATTTGGAAATTATTATACTTTAAAATAATTAAAATAATGTGAACATTTGGAAAATAGGGATATTTATTAATAAGCTGTAGGACCTCTATTGCCTTTAATGCAGCTTCCAACCTGCTTGGGATAGATTAATTCTTCAAACTTTTGAAAAGTCTATAATGAAATATCGTGTCAGTCATCTATTAGAACATCTGTCCATCGCTTTAGAGATGTTGGAAGAAGGAATCCGCTTCTCTTGTATAATCATTTTACAATTTGTACTACAATTTGTAATAGCTAAGCTAGATGCTTCACTTCTTGTTTTTTACATTTTCCCTGACAAACAAAACTCTCATAATTTATTGTATTACAAGTACATCCCAACTGCAGCATCAAGGATAGTAAGCTAAGCAGAGCAGAAACTACCACTACAATGTTAAACAAAGATCTGCACATCAGTCAAGCCATAAGACCTGCTTTTCCCACAGAAATCACAAATATGCAGTGATGTTACTACTGCAAAGGATTCTGGGTAGGCATATAGATCTTTGTTTAACATTGTATTGACTATCGTCTGACTTCAGGTGGAAGAGGTTTTCAATCACAATTTTTCCCCCACCATAACTTTCTTAGTATTTGCTTCGCAAGTACTGCCAAGCCTCAATAGCAAGCCAGTAACCAACCTCATGCTGATGAGTTGCATTTACAACAAAACAGCTGTCCAACTGCAAAAAAATGCACATATTTGTAATCAGCGTTGTCTCACGAGTACCCCCCATTAACAGGTTTTATGGTGTTTTGGAAAGTTACAGGGTCAAATATAGAACGTTCCATTTTCAAATTGAAATTTGCCAGATTAGTAATGTTACCTTTGAGATGGTGTGGTAGCCCAGGATTGAGAATTACCCCCATAATGACATACCATTTGAAAAAGTAGACAACCCAAGGTATTGAACGTGGGGTATGTTTAGTCTTTTTTAGTAGCCACTTAGTCACAAACACTGGCCAAAGTTAGCGTTCATATTTGTTTTTGTGTGAAAAAAGCAAAACAACTAATATTTAGCCAGTGTTTGTGACTAAGTGGCTACTAAAAATGACTGGACATACCCCATTTGCAATACCTTGGGTTGTCTACTTTTGCAAATGGTATGCCATCAAGGGGGTAGTTCTCATTCCTGGGCTACCATACGGTCTCAAAGGCAACATAACTAATCTGGCTAATTTCAATGTCCAAAAAATGAAATGCAAGCCTTATATGTGACTCTCTAACTTTCCAAAACACCATAAAACCTGTACATGGGGGGTACTGTTATTCTCGGGAGACTTCACTAAACACAAATATTAGTGTTTTAAAACAGTAAAACATATTACAACAATAATATAGTCCATAAAAGTGCCGTTTGTTTGTAAAAAAAAATGCAAAAAAATCACTTTTACTTAAAATATCATAGTTGTAATACAATTTACCAGTTTTAAACACTAATATTTGAGTTCAGCGAAGTCTCCCAAGTAAAACAGTACCCCTTATGTACAGGTTTTATGTTGTCTTGGAGAGTTACAGGGTCAAATATAGTGCTTGCGAATTAAATTCTCTGCACTTTCTCCCTGTGTTGTCAGGCATGTCAATCAAATTTTAATTAATGAAATGCCATAATTATGTTAAAAGATTACTTAAATATACACGTAGAATTTTAATATATATGCAATTATAGGTATTTAAATTCTACGTGTATACTAATGTAATCTTTTATGTAATTATATGTATTTATCTCTATATATATATTTGCGGTTATTTGTATTTTATATATAGATAGATATATATAGAATGTCATTCTAAGTGTATTTTGTTACCAATATATATATATATATTAATAACAAAATACAGTTAGAATGAAATTACATATTAATATATAATTTATTTTAAATTTTATTTCAATATTTTATTTATTTATTTTATTATTTTATTTATTTATTATTGTAATTATACGTATATATGTATAATATATGTTTATACATCTATTATATATATAATATATATACATATTATATATATGTAACGTCATTCTAAGTGTATTTTAATACTAATATATATACTTACATTAATATTAAAATACATTACGTATGACATTACATAGATATAATATGTATATATATTATATATATAATATATATACATATATTATATATATAAAAATACTTTTAATTTTTTTTTTTTTATTTATTTTTTTTTAATTCTTTATTTTTGTTGAGGCATATGATTATGGGGGTACAGAAAAAAGAGAGGGAGACGTTCAAGAGTTGCACAAAAGAGGGTCGACATAACATATGAACAAAGTCTCCTATGATTATCTACCTCATTTTATATATAGTAACATGCTATGGCTAAATACTGTTATCTCTCGCTTGAATACTGCATTCTCTCGCATTATTACTGTTAGCTCTCGCTTTAATATTGTTATCTCTATTGTTATCTCTCGCTTTAATACTGTTATCTCTACTGTTATCTCTCGCTTTAATACTGTTGTATCTCGCTATAATACTGTTGTATCTCGCTATAATACTGTTGTCTCTCGCTATAATACTGTTGTCTCTCGCTTCAATACTGTTGTCTCTCGCTTCAATTTATTTTTAAACATGTCTAATTATTTTTTTATTCTTCCTACCAGCAGGAGGACTGTCTGATATTTTAGACAGCCCCCCTGCTGGCAGATCCACAGCTATAGCATTTGCCGGGGAGGGCTGCCTGGGCTGTTAGGCAGCCCTCCAGAAGAGGATCGCGGCGGAGGTGAGTACCTTCGATCTCCAGGGGGCTTAAGCCGTTACGGCGTTCTATGCCGTCGCAACGGCTTTAAAGCCCTTTAACCCCTTAAGGACCAAACTTCTGGAATAAAAGGGAATCATGAAGTGTCACACACGTCATGTGTCCTTAAGGGGTTAAAGCCGCGACGGCATAGAACGCCGTAACGGCGTTAAGGGGTTAAGGACAGTGTGAAAACCAAGACTGTGAACAAGAAACAAAATTAATTTACTATAAAACTAAAATTTACTACAATGAATGACATGTTGTTGTATTGTAAAATATGCACTACGCTCCCAATGGGCATTTTTTTTATTCCCATAGATACAACAAACATACCTACAGGAAGGAATCTGAACTGTCACATTAACTGGGGAAGGTCCAACCCCTCTCTGAAAATATATAATAAGCAATGTGGAGCCCTTAGTTAACCTTAGACAGTAACACTCTTTATCTTCCACTTTTTCTATGGGTAGGTGTGACAGATAATAACTGGAAAAGAGTGGGATAACCCTGCAGCCCTGTTGTTCTTTAGAGTAGAGGCTAATAGAGATATAGTGGGCTAAACCCACATATATGATTATATATCCAAGGATTCCACATCTTGTGGTTCCATGTTTTGTATAAGTTCCTGCTGCTTCTGGAATGAAAATGTGTATGTTCTCTTACCTTATCCATTAGACTCTGACGTTGGGTATATTGACTAGACTGTGAAGTTGGGTATAATAAATAATAAATCAAGATTCCGTGGCATCTTTGACAATGCTGGATTAATCTAAACAATGGAGACAGGTCCCTAGGGACAGGCACATGCAGTTTTTGTCGAAAAAATGTATATTTTGGCATTGTAAGGACTACTGAGAATTGTGCTAGAAAAAGCATATTGGTTAAATCTACATGTTCCATTCTCCCCTTCATTGATGACTAGAGATGCAGCTGGTTTTGAACATGGTATCTCATGGGATTGAATGGTTAGAGCCCATAAAAGTCATGGGGGACAAGGAACCAATATCTTAAAATTTCATTAGCCGTCATTGATTCAAACTAATAAAAGATTAAAAAACAAAAACAAAAAAAAAAACACTATTATCCTACATATATCTAAGGTTTTTGGAATAGGAGAAGTT
Source organism: Pelobates fuscus (assembly GCF_036172605.1). Classification (NCBI taxonomy): domain Eukaryota; kingdom Metazoa; phylum Chordata; class Amphibia; order Anura; family Pelobatidae; genus Pelobates; species Pelobates fuscus. Next base: position 328,885,776 of record NC_086317.1, on the reverse strand, counting down.
GAACTTATTTCCAGTAAGAAAACACATCCCTTAAGAGACTGACACTCTTTGAGACCATGCCAATTGCGATGATGGTGACAGGGAAGATTGCCTCTAGGAATCTGTTTGAGATAGTGGACAGCAAGATTAACTTACTGCACTTAAAGGGACACTCCAGTGCCAGGAAAACAATCCGTTTTCCTGGCACTGCAGGTCCCCTCTCCCTCCCACCACCAATCCCCGGTTGCTGAAGGGGTGAAAATCCCTTCAGTCACTTACCTGAGATGTCCCTCGGCGGTGGTTTCTGCTCGCCGCCGCTCCTCCTCTTCCTTACGTCATCTGGTGGGCGAGACTGATCCCGCCCGTTGGCTGAGGAGACATGCGGGGCAATGACGCACACGCGCATTAGAGCTCTCCATAGGAAAGCATTAAAAATGCTTTCAATGCTTTCCTATGGGGAATTGAGTGACTCTGGAGGTCCTCATACAGCATGATGACATCCAGCGAAGCTCTAGCACAGAAAACCTGTGCTATGGAGCAGGAAGTGCCCTCTAGTGGCTGTCTAGTAGACAGCCACTAGGGGAGGACTTAACCCTGCAAGGTAATTATTGCAGTTTATAAAAAACTGCAATAAGTACACTTGCAGGGTTAAGGGTAGTGGGAGTTGGCACCCAGACCACTCCAATGGGCAGAAGTGGTCTGGATGCCTACAGTGTCCCTTTAATACCTGGGCCTTCCTAAGGTTCCATACACTGGGACAAAGGTATTTTTGGAACTTTTTTATGTGTTTGTTCCAGCGTAATTTAATACTCTCTCTTCATTTGCACCCATAAATGCTATATTTAAGGCTAGATAGGATGGTCCTTTGGTACCCAATGTGTATACATGCCTTATATAAAGTATGAATAAAATATAAAGAACATTAAAAAAAATAAAAAGATTAAAAACAATTTACTCTGTTTTGCTTCTAATAATTTCTAAAAAAAAAACGAGGCTAGACCTCTACTACTATTGGCCAGTAATACCTATAGTAGTCTGCCCAAATACATACAGTTGCAAGAAAAAGTATGTGAACCCTTTGGAATGATATGGATTTCTGCACAAATTGGTCTTAAAATGTGATCTGATCATCATCTAAGTCACAACAATAGACAATCACAGTCTGCTTAAACTAATAACACACAAAGAATGAAATGTTGCCATATTTTTATTGAACACACCATGTAAACATTCACAGTGCAGGTGGGAAAAGTGTGTGAACCCCTAGACTAATGACATCTCCAAGAGCTGATTGAAGTGAGATGTCAGCCAACTGGAGTCCAATCAATGAGATGAGGTTGGAGGTGTTGGTTACAGCTGCCCTATAAAAAACACACACCAGTTATGGGTTTGCTTTTCACAAGAAGCATTGCCTGATGTGAATGTTGCCTCGCACAAAAGAGCTCGCAGAAGACCTACGATTAAGAATTGTTGACTTGCATAAAGCTGGAAAGGGTTATAAAAGTATCTCCAAAAGCCTTGCTGTTCATCAGTCCATGGTAAGACAAATTGTCTATAAATGGAGAAAGTTCAGCACTGCTGCTACTCTCCCTAGGAGTGGCCGTCCTGTAAAGATGACTGCAAGAGCACAGCGCAGACTGCTCAATGAGGTGAAGAAGAATCCTAGAGTGTCAGCTAAAGACTTACAAAAGTCACAGGCAAATGCTAACATCCCTGTTAGCGAATCTACAATATGTAAAACACTAAACAAGAATGGATTTCATGGGAGGATACCACAGAGGAAGCCACTGCTGTCCAAACAAAACATTGCTGCAAGTTTACAGTTTGCACAAGAGCACCTGGATGTTCCACAGCAGTACTGGCAAAATATTCTGTGGACAGATGAAACCAAAGTTGAGTTGTTTGGAAGAAACACACAACACTATGTGTGGTGAAAATGAGGCACAGCACACCAACATCAAAACCTCATCCCAACTGTGAAGTATGGTGGTTGGGGCATCATTGTTTGGGGCTGCTTTGCTGCAACAGGGCCTGGACGGATTGCTATCATCGAAGGAAAAATGAATTCCCAAGTTTATCAAGACATTTTGCAGGAGAACTTAAGGCCATCTGTCTATCAGCTAAAGCTCAACAGAAGATGGGTGTTGCAACAGGACAATGACCCAAAGCATAGAAGTAAATCAACAACAGAATGGCTTAAACAGAAGAAAATACGCCTTCTGAAGAGGCCCAGTCAGAGTCCTGACCTCAATCCGATTGAGATGCTGTGGCATGACCTCAAGAAAGTGATTCACACCAGACATCCCAAGAATATTGCTGAACTGAAACAGTTCTGTAAAGAGGAATGGTCAAGAATTACTCCTGACCGTTGTGCACGTCTGATCTGTAACTACAGGAAACGTTTGGTTGAAGTTATTGCTGCCAAAGGAGGTTCAACCAGTTATCCAAGGGTTCACATACTTTTTCCACCTGCACTGTGAATGTTTACATGGTGTGTTCAATAAAACACGGCATTATTTTATTCTTTGTGTGTTATTAGTTTAAGCAGACTGTGATTGTCTATTGTTGTGACTTAGATGATGATCAGATGACATTTTATGACCAATTTGTGCAGAAATCCATATCATTCCAAAGGGTTCACATACTTTTTCTTGCAACTGTATGCAATATAAAACAAAACCAGTTACCAAGACTCTATTCCAAATTCATATGTTCATTTAAATAACAGACCTTTGGTGCCATCGTAACAATGATGAAAGTGTAAGCTCATTTGCCAAAGTCATGTAGTAGTTTGAATGCTGGGCATATTTGCTTATGTTTTAAACAGCCTTATTAGAATGTTGCTGCCGATCCAGTGTGTGTCATGTTAAGGGTTAGTTTGTTTGCATTTGTTCATAAAAATACCCCCTTCTGTTTCATTAGAGCTTTTTCATTTTAGCTTAAACATGCAGATAATTCTTATGCCATGGCAGCTCTTGGAAAACTGTTGTTTAATGTCTTTTACAAGAGACATCCAGTAATAGAACACACAACAATAGTCATGGAATCCCTGGCTAATTAAAAATGTATGTGCACATTTGAGCTGATCTGTCACTCAAAGTCATGTGACATACATCTCTGTAATAGTATTCCTCAACACAACTAGACACATGACCTTTCTCAGACATTTTTTGTCATTTCCTTAAAGAATGTTGTTGTCTCTGATAATATATTTTTTATAAGGTTAAGTTTTCTTTAGTAAGATTGACATCGCTATGGGACTCTCTTTTTCCCACTATACAAATATATATATATTGTTAACTGACAATATGGCTTTACACTGTTCACACATATCATGAGATGTAAGTTCCTACTAATGTTAGACACCAGAAGAAATCTGAATTCCTAATGCCATTTTGAAACGTGCCGTTGTTTTTTTAATCTTTTGCTCTAGTATAATATAAGAAGGTAAGGTTTCTTTTTCTTATAAAGATATACAAATAAAATTATATATATATTATTTCCTATGTTTAAAATATACATCACACTGACTTTAATGGCTATGGGGTTCTGAGATATGCCAATTAAAACTCGTTTGTTCTTGTATAATATTAGAATATTCTTCTTATTAAAGGGATATAATTAAATTTAAAAAATATATACAATATAAAAATAGTGCACAGCTTGGCATTTCTCCATTCTTTAGGCTTGTTACTTATATGAAGTTTGGAGAACAGAAGTATTGAGGTCATGCGACAACCTGGGAGGATCTCTAGGGCTTTAGCAAAGTACAAAATAGTGATGTTCTCTACAGTGCAAAGAGAGCAAATAGAAGAGGAACCGGAGGCAGAGAAATTATAGGTAACATCAGGAAACATTTTTAAGAGTTTTAGAAAGAACATCCTTTCATATGGTAGGCACACACTCAGCAGAATAGTTAAAAAGTGTAGGATAGTCATAATACTGTCTTGAGTAAAATAAAATCAAGAACAAAGCCTGTCCTTCTAAAAGGGCAGATTTTATGGGCCGATTGACTTTTATCTAGTCAGTTAGGCACTGGTATTAGCAAATAGTAAATTAGCTTAATTATATATTAAGATAATATATTTGCCTCCAAATGTTGACATTGATCATGTCTGATCAAACAAACATTGTTATTCATTTTGATTTAAAGACAAAGGGCATCTGTAACTCCCTTTACTTACAGAGGAACTGCCACATTTTTATTGTGTGACTTTAAAAGTATTTAGTTTAAAGGGACAAAAGAAACCCAGTGATTTATTGTCTAAATGGCAGAGAATTGAGCAGTGAGACTGCAGGGGCATGACCTATACACCAAAACTGCTTCATTAAGGTAAGTTGTTTTGGTGACTATAGTGCCCTTTTAAAGCAGTTAAGGCAAAATCATCAAAATATGATAATACTAATAGAAAACATGAAGTCATACGAAGAAAAGGGGGGGGGGTGATTAAAAGAATTGTAGATATTCTTAAATAATTATAATAATAATAATATTAATAATGATAATAGGTATCATAAAAAGTCAAATTTATAATATACATATAACATGCACAAAGTGAAAAGTGTTTTAGGTTTGCATTGAAGATAATTTACACATTTCTAATCAGAGCAAAAACTTTTTTAATGTAATGCAATACAACAATGGTGCAATTATTAAACAGTATATACAATGCAATACAATACAATAATTCTAAAACTCTATCTTAGCTAGAAATGATTTCCAGGTGCACTGTACCTGTACAGATGAAGCTTGACAGTCCTCCATAGACGACATCATCATTATCTGGTAATATAAAGGGACACCTTGTTTGTACCTCCAAACAGTATTGCTTGCAAGGAATTTTGCTACTGCATTCAGATTGCGTGACTTCAAAATACTGGGAACATAGCCAGGATTTGTAGACAGTCTGAGGAAAGAGAGAGAAAAATATTATATACTTGATTGTTTTCTTTAATGTAACACAAGTATATTTGCGTAACTAACTGCAAAATGCTTCAGATCCAGGTGTACCAGACAGATGTGTTTGCTTTCAAGTGGTACAAATTACAAGACTGTGATTGTTTGGAATGTATAAAATGGAAGTGTAATAAATACATTAGTGAGTTATATAATCAATCATCCATTTAATAGGATTAGGTGATCCTTCACAGTATGCAGGTTACATTTCTTACTTGCGCTTAAATCTGTACACTATGACTATTATAAATAATAAATGTTTAATACCTTCTTTTTAGGAGCACAGTTTTCCAAATATTTTAACTTTTCCTGTTCAAATATACTCCTGTTGTCAATCATCTTAAAGAGCTATCAGCATGTATGGTAAAATGTCTATGACGCATCACCTTATCTGCTATTTTGACGTTATTATTAGTTGGGTCCTTATATTTTTAGGTCTTTATCAATGACATTAAAATAACAAATAGAAAACCTGCAAAAATGAAAAGCCGTGTGCAATTTTCTTGTTTTTCAGGTATGAAAGGTATTAAGGAAATAAGTAGAAACGTAGTCTACTTTCAAAGCAAAACAATATAGTTCAAATTAAACTGTGGGTTTTAATTTTTTTTACAGATAACATAATACAATATTTTGACTAATATCTTAAAGGAACACTCCACATGGAAATCACGTCAGCATTATATACCGGGACTCTGCAGAGTTTATAAAAGTGTCGATTTCAATAGAAATCGGCACATTTATATTTAGTGTAGACAGCCAGGATGGTCAACTGGACAGGAAGGATAGTTTTCTTCCTCTACCATTCCACAGAGATAATGGAAGCAGCATTGTGATAGCGCCCATCTGCCTCAGCTGTTATCAAAGAGCTGCATGACAGCATATTGAGAAGCATAGAAAAGATGTGTTTTTTAGCACAGATGAAAGGATGTGTTGGGGGAAAAAGGCGAGGGTTTGCAAAGTCTGCAGACAGCAGGTGTGCAGATGTTGCAAGCATTTTTTTCATGCAGGAAAATATACATGCATGTTTTCTTCGAAGGTATATCTACTAAATTGTTTTTTTTTTTTTAAATCAATGGAGTTTTCCTGTAGGACTGTGAAAATGTGCTTATTTTATTGTAAACTAACCACAAACTTAAACTTAAAGGGACACTATAGTCACCTGAACAACCTTAGCTTAATGAAGCAGTTTTGGTGTATAGAACATGCCCCTGCAGCCTCACTGCTCAATCCTCTGCCATTTAGGAGTTAAATCCCTTTGTTTATGAACCCTAGTCACACCTCCCTGCATGTGACTTGCACAGCCTTCCATAAACACTTCCTGTAAAGAGAGCCCTATTTAGGCTTTATTTATTGCAAGTTCTGTTTAATTAAGATTGTCTTATCCCCTGCTATGTTAATAGCTTGCTAGACCCTGCAAGAGCCTCCTGTATGTGATTAAAGTTTAATTTAGAAATTGAGATACAATTATTTAAGGTAAATTACATCTGTTTGAAAGTGAAACCAGTTTTTTTTTTCATGCAGGCTCTGTCAATCATAGCCAGGGGAGGTGTGGCTAGAGCTGCATAAACAGAAACAAAGTGATTTAACTCCTAAATGAATTGAGCAGTGAAATTGCAGGGGAATGATCTATACACTAAAACTGCTTTATTTAGCTAAAGTAATTTAGGTGACTATAGTGTTCCTTTAAAAAGACACTGCAGACGTAAACCATTTCATATCATTATATTGGTTATAGGGCCCAGTAATTAAAACCTACAATTATAATTAATTTAAAAATGTATTCCGCCTTGAGGAAACAGATAAAAAAAACAAAAAAAACACATTTTAACTATTATAAAATCAAGATGACAAGCACTGTTACCTATTAAAATGATGGTACATTATGGAATACTTGTTTAAACCAGAATATTGGCAGTTCTCTTAATCCCTGTTTCAGGGACAGTAACATAAATGTATTTCTGAAAGTGCCAGTTTCCATAGTCAACACATACATTTCATCTAAATATATCCAGTTGAAAATGTTGTACATATTTTTATAAAATCTTTGTAAGGTTAAAATATAGTAAAAAATGCATAGTGTGATCCATAAAAGCATTGGGAAATCATTTATTTTCAAAATCGCCCCACTTTATGCCAAAAAGTGATGACCTTTTCACACAGTTAGTTGCTGTTTATTCCCCCCAGAAAAATCTAAAAAGAAATATAGCAAAAAAAATAAAAAAGTGAAAATACATAATATATATATATTATATATATATATATATATATATATATATATATATATATATATATATATATATATATATATATATATATAATATTATCCTACAGCCTATTAGGATATAAATAGCTTTATAGATATAAAATAGATATAAAATAATTTTCCTCACTTTTCAACAAATATTATCTTGTATTTAAAATGTTACCCCATTTCAAAATTATTTCTTCTACTATCACTGCGGTCTCCATCTCTTAAAACACCCGTCTAGTTAGCGATATGTTCTGATACAACTCTGTTGTTTTTCTTCAGGCCCATAACATATCACTATCATTTCCACCATTATATCATTAAATTTGACATCAACAAACTATGCCATTAACCTAGCCATCCCCCGCGTTATCATGTTTTCCACTGCTCGGTTTTCTTACTGAGTCATGTAATTGCCTTTCAGATTGCCCAAGAACCTGTTTCACTTGTAGGAACTTCAACGTTCAGATCTCTAACCATTCCATGGTCATGTAAATTATATTTTATTGTAACCTGGCAAGACATGCCTACTAAGCATGTTAAATGTCTTACATTGTGAACTAAGACATTATATTTACTTAACTCATCTCTATTTACTTGGACGCAGTGATTTCTTTTAAAATATTAGATGCACATGCAAAAAACAAATACTTAAAGAGGTAAAGTAGGGCATCTCCAAAACTTGTGACTACTGGTGCCCCAGGAATAAGTATAATTTAAGGCTTCATTCAACATAGTATTCTTAGGATCTGGAAATTGAGTTAATAAAAAAAAGTGTAAATATATCTGATTAAAATTCACAGATTCATTTGCATGGATTTAATAAGTATACTGAGTTTTAATGCAAAAGCATTTGCACACTTTATATAAGGATATAAATACAAATGTTTGCTCTCCGTCAGATTTCTTGAAAATGAGCCAAAATCTGAACTAGGCATTTGGTTCTATTCCCTGTGTGTTCAGACAGCAGCTATCTGGGAAAGTCGCTAGCGCAGTTTAATATAAGGATAACTTTACTAAAACACTCAAAGGCAACGTGTAGAGGATGTTGATTCCATCTGACAGTGACTACTACAAATTTCATTCCACCCTAGGGACTTTGTCAGCTTAGAGCACTAAAGGCCACTTGATTTCAATGAACCATTTCACATTTAACATGCAGCAGGAAAGCTTAAATCTCAGTGTGTTGCATGCTAATTTTACATCTTCCCGGTGGTCTGTTAAGGAGAGTTCTTTATATATAATAAAAATACATGTATAACGGTATTAAACGATGCGTGTTCACTTTACATTTGAAAATAATGCATATTCTCTGTAGCCTAGTGGGTTTTTTTCTTTCGAGTTTTGATATGTTTCAAAAAAACAGCAACACAACATATGAAGTAGATCTTTGGTTGAGGTGTTTTTGATAGAAGTTTAACTCTTTATTGGTGAACAAACTATTTTTATAATAATAAAAATTATTAATAATATAATAATAATTTAATAGCTATAAGTTACCTATATAGAGATACTTAACACACTTAATGCTTGTAATATAAAGAAAATAAACATAAAACATAATCTCAAATTCCTAATCCATTCCATAATCTCAAATAACAGCAGTTTATGAATGTAGAAATTAATTCCCTACTAAGTAATATCTTCTTTGATCATGTCTTCAACAGATGCTGATTAAAAGGAGAACATTTAAGTGATATATGGTAATGGTAATAGTACAAATATCAGCCTATGCATATTTTCTGCATAGTTTGTAGCTTTTAAACAAAATGCAAAGTAACACACTAAACATAATCAAAGTTTTAAAGAAGAATTGGAAATTACACCATTCAATAAAACAGTTCAGTCCAGTCACAGCCAATGTGTTCAATGAAAATGAGGAGAACAGGTACATTGGGGGACATTTATGACCGGGCAATTTTTCTGCCTACTTCTTAACAAACGTTTGACGTATTTTTGGCACAGTTTATTACATTTTTTAGATTGTTTTCATTTGTTGCATGTTTTGCACTCTAATCATGATTTTTGAGTATGCGCCTATTATTTTCAGACAAAGCGGATTTATGATTATTCCATATATGATTCATTTGGTGGTCTCCTAAAATGAAAATTTTGGTGAAAACTAGCCAAATTTACTGTTTAGAACTAGCCATATTTACTTTTTGATAGATGACCGAAATAATCCTGTCCACTTTTCAGGACACTTGGATAAATATCCGCCATTGTTTCTCCTCTTCTACTACATACAGACAACGGCAAAAGAGAGCAACACTTATAGTGATGATTGACGGAGGATCAAGATAGAAGTTCCCCGATCCTTTATAGATGTGGACTTTTACATTTAATTTTTCAGACCTCCCAAAAATTTAAATGATACATATAGAGAAAAAGTAAACAGAATATTAAAATGTTTGGAAAGTCAAACTTTTTTATGGTCAAGCATATGCATGGACAACGAATGAACTACAACTGTCATAATTATTATTATTATTATTATTATTGCCATTTATATAGCGCCAACAGATTCGCAGTGCTTAATCCTCTGCTATTTATAGGCTTTTGAAATGTTATAGACTTGGCAGTTAATTAACAGCTAGATAGCCACAGGTTGCACGTGCAGTGTGTATAGTGTTTACTATATGGTCTTAAAGGCAAACATCAAATTCTCACAGAGTGGGGTTGTGTGAAAATGTTCTCTCCTATCAAAAATAATAAATAGAAAAGTGTCTCTTTTTGTGACAGTGGACATAAAACTCTATAATATATGATATATAGGCATGCATGTAATACTTAGCTCAACTTTATCATTCTCAACAACGGCCTTTTATATAATGAAATAATTTCTAGAAGTATTCTTTTTATTCACTTAGTTACACTGGTGTCTAGCCACACATTATGCTACTCACTAAGTCCTGTAGTTCAACTGCTCATCTGTGTATCTAAACATGGGCCATTACATGCCAGAGTCAATTGCTCAACTCATGCAGGAAGTGATCAAGTACAACTTGGTATGTTTTATGTTTGCCAAGCTTATCATAGACCCTTCCATAGTTTTTACACAAATTAATAATGCCTAAAGCTTCCAAAGTATTTTTTTATTAGAGCTGCAAATATTTCTCTGCATTCAGATTAACCTTGCAATTAACTGGTATCTAACAGCATCTAACATTCAATCAAGCACTGTCAAAGTTATCTACAACATTTACAGGCCTATCTCCTAAAGTGAGAATTCAAAGAAAATTTCAAATTCAATTCCATTGCTCACATCGCGGGAGGAGGATCCCAATGCTTTGTAACATGCTTAAAATAACACAACTTCTTCAATATCTGAAAAATGTATTACTGAAAATTATTTCATACTTTAATAGCAATTTTATCTCTATAACATAGCCCTTCCATATGTTTTTCTTCAAAATATACAAGCCTCAGAACCTTTTCATTGGTAAAAATAAAGCTATAAAACTTATTTGGATGCTTTGACAAGTACAGTACCCACTAAATACTCTGTAAATCCATGTACAATGTTATTATTATGAGACTTCTTTTGCCATTTACATTTGTATGGCAGAAGGGGATTACAGTAAGTATTCATTGTCTTTAGGCTGTAAAGGATTTTTTTTATAGAGATGATGATCATGCCGGAGCAAAGGCTGCAGATTTTCCCATCTGTTGCATACATACAGCTACAATGTCATTCTCCTTTTAAATTCATATCCATATCTAGGAAAGAGGCCTGCTTATATCCACAGGCTGTGGTTCACACAGCGGGTGCTTTGTAAGAAAGAAATACTTTTAGTTATGCAATCATAAAGTCTATGTGCCTAAGGGGATGGTTCTAACTATCAAGGAAACAGTTCAACTCAAAATAATATCTGATACTGAAACAGTTTGGGGAGATGTGTCTAGAATATAGCTATATAATTTAAGTGTGCTAGTTCCATGCTATTCACATACAGCAATGAACATAAACTATAACTCTATCATATGGTAAAATAAAAAATAAAAAAATAGTATTTTATCATGATCTCTAATTTATACCTGGATTCTCAAATATAATTGCTCACAGTGTTCAATATATGCTATAGTAATCGCTAATAATACTAATAATAATACTAATAATACTAATAATAATAGTATTAAATGCTATATGCGCATAGAAAAAAATAAAACATCAAAAATCATAACTGCTTTATTATTTAGTTAGTAAAGTTTAGCTCCATGGCATATACATAATTTATTGATCTCAGCAGGGTCCATCCATACACATCTACCAATAAACAGACACTTACTTATACAACCACATACATTTATACAACCACATACAGTGCCTTACACAGGTTGTTAACATCACTGGGAATTTTCAGGGTAAACCCTGAAAAGAAAACTGATTTTTGTCACAGATTATTAGACAGAAATCCAGATCATTAAAATGTTTGTATTTTATACAAAATAACTGAGAACTATTTTGCTGGCTTTAACACCCTGTAATATTCTCTACTGGGAAGCAAACTGCCATCAGAAGTCACGCTGTTATATAAATATAACCCACCTGTGTATAATTAAAGAGTCACATGATCAGAGACTAAATATACCTGTTTTGGGACATCTTTGGAGTAGCAGGAAACAGCTAAAAGTACACGTGTGATGACTAGAATGTAAAGATGTTGCTGAGAGTTCTGGTACTGAAAACCGATTAATGAAAAAACATTCTATGCAAGATTATGATATTCCTAAATAAAATGACTTCATTCATCAACTTATTTTTATTTGCAAGATTTTCCAATACTTCCACGGAGCTCTTTTCATTTTCCTTCCTATTGCAATATTTAAGAAAAGGCTGCTGCTCCGATACCAAATTATTGTTACAGATTAGATATAAAATAATGTTTTAATGGCATAATCTTACTATGAAAATCATAGTCCATTTAAAATGCGTAATAATAATAAAAATAATAACAATAATGATAATAATAATAAGTAATACATAATTATAACATTTTCTCAGATTTAACATGAATGTTATCAAAGAAACATAGAAACATAGAATGTGACGGCAGATAAGAACCATTCGGCCCATCTAGTCTGCCCAATTTTCTAAATACTTTCATTATCTTATAGTTAGGATAGCATTATGCCTATCCCACGCATGCTTAAACTCCTTTACTGTGTTAACCTCTACCACTTCAGCTGGAAGGCTATTCCATGCATCCACTACCCTCTCAGTAAAGTAATACTTCCTGATATTATTTTTAAACCTTTGCCCCTCTAATTTAAGACTATGTCCTCTTGTTGTGGTAGTTTTTCTTCTTTTAAATATGGTCTCCTCCTTTACTGTGTTGATTCCCTTTATGTATTCAAATGTTTCTATCATATCCCCCCGTCTCGTCTTTCCTCCAAGCTATACATGTTAAGATCCTTTAACCTTTCCTGGTAAGTTTTATCCTATAATCCATGAACCAGTTTAGTAGCCCTTCTCTGAACCCTCTCTAAAGTATCAATATCCTTCTGAAGATACGGTCTCCAGTACTGCGTACAATACTCCAAGTGAGGTCTCACCAGTGTTCTGTACAATGGCATGAGCACTTCCCTCTTTCTACTGCTAATACCTCTCCCTATACAACCAAGCATTCTGCTGGCATTTCCTACTGCTCTATTACATTGTCTGCCTACCTTTAAGTAATCAGAAATAATCACCCCTAAATCCCTTTCCTCAGATGTTGAGGTTAGGACTCTATCAAATATTCTGTACTCTGCCCTTGGGTTTTTACGTCCAAGATGCATTATCTTGCACTTATCCACATTAAATGTCAGTTGCCCACTAAGGAAAACAGCTCAACAACACAAACAAAACCCCACCACCACCTTATACAACCAATTACAAAACATCCGACATTTCATTAAGGAAAAAACCATAGCAGAAATAACCCGCTCCGTACTCTGGTCTAGAAGGCTATTCTACGAAAAAGCGAATAAAATGGACACAATGCTGGCACGCACACTCAGACCCAGACAGGAACGTAAACACATCACCAAAATCCGCAACTCAGCGAACCAAATAGACAACACACCGAAAGCCATCAACGAAATGTTTACAGAATACTTTAGGGCATTATACAACCACACACCTAGAGAAGGGGAAGTACAAGCCCAATACCTAAGCCGCATAACCGAATTCCTAGCACACACACACTTACCCACAGTAACGACAGGGGACGCCACCGTGCTGAGCGAACCTATCTCACAGGAAGAGGTGGGGGCAGCAATCTCCATTCTTAAAGGTAATAAGGCTCTGGGACCAGATGGGTACGATATGTCGTATTACAAAAAGTGCAGCACGGAGTTACTGCCACACCTCACCAAGCTATATAACCACTTCCTACAGGGAGGCACCCCGGACCGGGACATGGCCATAGCCAATATAATTTTACTACCCAAACCCGATAAGGACGCTATCCTAGCCACCAATTACAAGCCTATCTCCCTAATTAATTCGGACCTCAAAATCTTTGCGAAAATCCTGGCACACAGACTGGCTCCCTTACTACCCAAATTAATCCACCCGAATCAGGTAGACTTCATACCGGGACGCCAGCTGTACGAAAACACCCGCCGGGAGGTAGACCTGATGTGGCACATGGCAACACACGATCACCATCCCTGGTCCTCTCGCTAGACACAGAGAAGGCCTTTGATCGGGTGCAATGGCCCTTCATGCTGCAACTGCTCCACTCACTGGGCTTCCCTGACCCCTTCATTACAGCAATACGAGCACTATACACAAACACACGGGCACAAACCATAGTGGCAGGAGCACCTAGAATCCCCTTTGAAGTAGGAAATGGAACACGAAAGGGCTGCCCACTGTCCCCATTGTTATTTGCACTTGTCCTAGAGCCATTTTTACACGCAGTTAGAAATGACCCTAATATTACATATTTCTACAAGAGAAACATTATATAGTTCTGCCTTCATGTCATGTTGAAACAGCAATCTATAGTTTATTATGTATCCACCATAGAAGAAACCATGCTTTGATCATGAAACTGCAGAAAATATGTGGGCTGTATTCTTAAAAGGAACACTACAGTGTTAGAAATGCAAAGCTGCAGCAGCCCCCCTATTCTCACCCAGCCAAATAGAGGGTTAAAAAAACCTTTATACACGTACCTGAATTCCATGCCAATGTCCCTCGGTGATGGGTCAGGTTCCTACTCCTAATGCGCATGCATGGCGAGTGATGTACATGGATTAGAGCTTCCCCATAGGAAACTCACACTTTGACTCAATATTTTCCTATGGGATGCTGGGCGTCCTCATGCAAAGTGTGAGGATGTCCAGAGTCATTTCATGCAGTTAAACTCCGTGAAACAACAGGAAGTGCCTCCACTGGCTGTCTGGTACACAGCCACTACTGACAGTCTTAACCCTTCAATGTAAATAGTGCAGTTTCTCTAAATGTTTTATATTGCAGGATTAGGGGGACAGGGAGATTGCACCCAAATCACTTCAATAAGATGAAGTGGTCTAAGTGCCTATAGTGTCCCTTTAACCCCTTAAGGACACATGACATGTGTGACATGTCATGATTCCCTTTTATTCCAGAAGTTTGGTCCTTAAGGGGTTAAGTGACGAACACTATAGTGACATGGTGGTACGAATTAGCATGGTTGCCAAGAGCTGCAGGTTGAAGATAGTAGCACCCGAGAGCAGTGTTTGCACCAGCTACTTTCAAGGTATGTAGGACCTGTATAAACATATCTAACTGTATCATTCCATGTTTATACTATGTTCTGGGAACACAACAGTTTTTTTAAATACATTTTTAAATAAATATGTTATATAAAAAAATAAAAAGTGACATGTCCACTTTAAGACTCACAGTGTTTTCAGTCACATAAATGTAATGGCTCTATTAATAATATCTACAATTGCAGTGATTGGCTTGCTGACTGCCTTTGTCTGACTAAACCAACTCTGTGACATGACATTTCCTAATGAGTTTCTTGTGTAAAAGCTAGAAGGCATGGCAACACAGCACCCTCTTCTTTTACTTAATGACTCATTCACATTAAATCTGTTATCGTCAGGCTTTGACTGCTCAAGTCTACATTGTACTCACTTGTTATAAGGCTTGATTCTCTTATTAACTCATTCATTGTGTCTATAATACAAGAGTCATTCTTGCATTTCAAGCAGATGCCTTGAATCAATTCACCACATTTTTATTCTGCTAGTGTGTCTGTTGTTTTGTCTCTGAAAGTCTATCAGTATTCATCACATTGCCCATGCGCTTCTTACTCTTACAGATCGTTGAATGCAGAGCCTTATATAGTCAACCTATGACATCGCTTTCTCCATGCAGACAGGTGGTCACATTTCTTTTAAAGAGTCTACAAGATTCAGCTTTAAAGAATATCTTAAGGCTAAGGTTACATAGAAAATATAATCATGTGACAAAAAATACAGAACATTCTCTAATACTTGAGATGAAAAATGTGTCTGCATTACAGAACCAGAAATGCATTTATGAATGCACTGATACACAGCACAATATTATAAGCTAACAAAATGCTCAACCAGAAAAGCATTTAATTCATTCACTGATTCCGTGGGATACAAATTATTCACCTGCATTTATCCACATTGTATTTCAGAGCCTCTGGCAGCGGCGTGTTTAATGTTACCATGTGTAGAAAAATGCTGCATGCCTCATCTGCTTGTTACTATCCCTAGAGACATAAATTGTTCTGACCTATTACTGCATTTATACATGGAGGTAAACAATTCAGCATCATGTAGTCTCAGCCAGAGTCCCAATAGCTCTTTATAGCCACACTTGGTGCTTAAAGGGATATTTAGTAGATATCTGAATGTATAGAACACCTCCCAAGGGCCCCACATTTTACATGGTAGTCCTGATTTTGGCCCTAAATTCCCTCTATTTAATAAGCCACATTCTCTGTGTTTCTGAGTGCATAACAGAGTTTCTCTTAAATGAAACTGCCTGTATTTGATCACTTGGAATATAGAAAGTAGTGCTTCATGTTTTTAAAGGTTTTTAATTACATGTATTCTGTTACTGTTAGAAGGAGAATAGGTTAGGTTCACTTACTATTACATATTAAGTTATGGATTACAGATACTTATGAACAGAAAACACTATAACAGCCATACCTCTTGTATCTGGTAGAGGTGGTGCTAGAGGAATAGATGCAGGATGCATTTTACGTCTACACAAACACTATGTCAATTTTTCTCTTTCATCTCTGAACACAGTCTATCTGTCCATCTTGCAAGCCCCACAGCCAGTTCCTGATTTATCCTACTTGCTGCCACTAGTCTATTTATTGCAATACGCCCCCTTTCTCCCCTCCCAAGTATTTATACATTTAATGCATGTGTGTTATAGTACATTTTGGGTATAATAATAATATTCTGCTTATAATATACATAATAAATATTAATATAATACATATATACTAATATACATGTTTATGTACATATGTGAACATGCCTGATACTCTCCCATAATTTAATTGTATGTATTTTTTAATGATAACTTTGGCATTTATAAAGACCCATGCACACTCACACACTCACACAGACAAACACATGCACACACGCATGCATGCACACACACACACACACACACACACACACTCAATGGCCTATGCAGACACACATACACATTGACCCATGCAGACACATTCACGCTGATCCATGCAGACACACTCACACTGACCTCGGTAGGCACAGGTGGCTGGCCATGTGCACACTGTGTGCTGATAGCTAATGGAGTAACTGATGTTTCATAACAGCAGCAATATTTAATAGGAAGCTAAAGTTATCATAGCAGGAGCACTACTAAAGATGAGGTCATAAAAGAGGAAGTAAGAGAGGGCTAGGAAGACAGACAGAGAGAGAACTAGAGCATTATACAGAGACATGCACTGTGTGGGTATCTCTGTATTGCAGCTCTGTGTAGACCATCTCAATGATCTGACTGTGTAGGATAGTTATGGGTATATTCTTATTGTGCCCAGGTCTGTGTTATTTATTTGTATTTTACTAAGCTCTACCTGTTGTATAGATATCTCTGTGGTATACCTAGCTCTGTGTATTGTACAGGTATATTTGTGTTATCCCAAGCTCTGTGTATTATATATCTATTTATGCTTGTGGTATGGTTATCTCTGTATTGTACTCAGCTCTGTGTAATTTATAGATATCTTTATGTTGTGCGTAGCTTGCTTTATTGTATGGCCATCTCTGTGTTATGCTCAGCTCTCTGTATCCTATGAGTATCTCTGTACTGTATAGGGAGGATACAAATTCTGGAGTATAAAATACTGTTAGTTAAATACTCCTTAATCTATTTTGAACTACTCATTGCCCTATATAATTATATCTATAATTAAACATTATCACTTATAAATAAATACTCAAGAGCAACCATTCATATACAAACACTGATATAAATTAGCTACTTGCTCTTTTAAATGACAAAGCCTGTACATAATTTTAAGGCTAAAGTCAATGATAGGAGCTTAATTAAATGGGAAATCTTACTAGTTAAGTGTTGATTTGTGTGGGGTTTTTGTTTGTTTATTTTATTGGAGAGAGTTTGAAGTAAAACACGCACTTCAATTGCTGATGATGATTGGGTATTGACTCACCCATTCATCTGTTTCCTTTTATTAATGCAGAGCTCTCGAAACCAAGTGTTGGTATGATATAGAACAGTCACCGAACAACCTGTAATTATAATTGTCAATAGCTGTATAAAATGTTGAAACATCCTTGTCATACTTAATCACTTCCTAATTGAATTTATTGTTTATTTTCCATTAAGTCATCACAAGATTATTTTAAACAAAATATCAAAAAAATACATTAATAACAAAGTAATACATTAATACATTAATAACAAAGTAATACATTGCCAAAGTAGTTTGATAATAAATGTATATTGAATCAAACAGAAATCCTTCAGACTTGTTAAACCCTTAACTGCCAGTAGTGTTGGCAAATATAGCAAACTTCTGTGGGGTTCCAATGTAATAATCCGTGCAGACATTTTGCAGTACTAATCATAATGTAGAGATTACATGTTATCTTTTATTTAATTTAGAATTTTAGTGGTCACTAAGGGTTAGTTGTACTCTAGAGGGTCCTATTTTTCCCAGAGGCCTAAAATGAAGGTTTAGGCCTCTGGCACTGGTTTATTGGACTAAGGTATACGATTAATTTATATTTGAAAGTTGCAGTTCTTATAATCTTTACACAGTATTGTATGTGTCTTTATGTCTCTGACTAGTAGATGGGGTCAGAAATAACAGGCAGCCCTCCGCGCACAAAACATGTCACTCAATAGTGAATTCCGAAAATCCCCATACACTTAAGCAACCCTCATCACTAATGCCATGGAATAGAAGTGAGAGCAGATGACAACTGTTGCACCCTCAAGCATTTTAATATAAATTTACACCACATCAAACATGGATTGATGAAAGAGTGGAAAATGGGGAATGCGGTCCTTCATTTATTACAAATACATATTATGTATTTGTTAGTGACTGCATAACTGGAAAATAATATTTCTGTTATTATTTAAAACTTTAATAATGCTATATTTTTTTTTATTAGAAGATTACTCCAAGAACCATGACCATTGTAGTGATTTGAAATGGTCATGACATCTGTGGTCTGTATATGCAGTGTTTCGCCATGAAACACGGCACATACAGAATTGAACCCCACTGCTACTGGTAGTGTGGCTCCGTCTCTGGTAGCATCAATGGGGGGCTTTCCATGCAGAGTGTGCCATTCATTGACTGAGAGCGGTTAGCGGTCTGAAGAGCTGAAGATGCCAGATGTCGTGAATTCTGGTTCATGAGCCCGGTGAGACCTAGGCAGGAGGACAGAATGTTGCTAAAGGGGTTGCCCCAATACTGACGAAATGGGGGCAGGGTACTCCTGGCACCACAACTACTAAAAGCGACTATAGTGGTTATGAGTCTTGGAGAAACCCTTTAAAGTAAACCAGTACAGGGTTAACTTTAAAAAGTTATTTTTGCCTGAGCACTGCACTCATGAAATGATGATATTTATTGAGTTTTGATCAGCTTCTCTACTAGACCTCCAACTGAATCAGACATCCGGAAAAAAAATGGAATGGCAGTGTTAGCACTGTTTTACCACAATGATTTTCAATGTTATTGGTTAACATATATGAAGATAATATGAAGATAACATATATTATTGTATATGCAAACATGATCTAGAATGGTAAAATATTCCACTTAGCATGTATGTACTCAACATAATGTAGTGCTATAATGGTTATCGTGCTTGGAATATTCCTTTACATTACAATTTGACAATTCTTTTATGGAAGAGTTACTACCTTCTCTCTTCCAAAATACATATATGTATAAATGTTATGAAGAATATTTATTAAATAATCATCTATAAGACTCTAAGACAATCCCAATAAACCAGTATTCATTTATACAATGATGGATATCGTAATCAAAGTTAAATAAATGTCATCATAACATGTCTGACTTATTAAAATGCTACTTATGTTAGTATGACCTGCAATTTACCACTTAGATTTATAGAACATGATTAATATTAAATCGGAGAAAGTTCAAGACCAAGAGTTATTCATGAAATTCATTCTCAGTCCACCCACCCAGCTGGTAGTAGACAGATTGGATAACATTGCTCTCTGTTGTTTGTTCCATCTTTCTGACTATAAGTGTCAATATATTCTAAACTATAAACCACATTTCATTTTGTAAACTTAGCCACACATATTTTCACATACACTAAGTGATATAAGCACAGCTGTTGATTAGTCCATGTAAAATAAGTCATTAGAGGTGAAAGTAAATACAATATTTGGATACTTCTTATTGAGTTTTCATGACGCATATATACTACTCATAATTAAAATATGCATTATACCTTCCCTTGTGATGCTAGTTGCTTGGGGTAAACTACAATCCAAAATAAATAGTACAGTTGTATCACCTTGGAAATATAATCCTCTCTTTTGATAATGTAAACAAATATATATCACTTAATCAGTATTTCTCAGTAACCTCGAATCATACCAACTTGATCCAATATTCTACCTGTGTAAAACAAACAAACCCATCAATTCATTGATTTGAGATGACCAGTTTCTCAAGGTGTTACAAACTCTGTATCACAGATAAAGACTAATATATACTGACAACATTGGCCTTGATTTAATATATTTTTTTTCATATATTGATAAATTGTTTTTATACATTGTTTGATATTCTAATTTTAGAAAAAATATATATTTTAAATGTTTATCCAAAAATATTACTGCATTTGAAAAACTCACCAAAAAATATTAAATTGCAGTCATAGTTGGAAAAGTATGCAATCTAGAGTGAGTGAGGGATAGATAAGATGAAAAATGTTGAGGGTACTTATATAAAAGCTAAACAGGTATGTTAGTGAAGGCTTAAGATGGCTTTTAGCTCAACGATCTACAGTATTGTTTCTTCACCTATGCATTACAGTCAAAGTTTGGCCATTGCTCTTTTTGATCATCTCAGTGATGTTGGAAGAAGAGTGCATTAGGGATAGACCCAGTGTCTCGATTTGGAAAGGGCACTGCTAGATTTTGAGATTTTAGCTTTAGAAAATGGACACATACAGTACATTTGCACTATAATAGACACACACATACGAACATATATACAGTAGCAAACACGTACATCTACACTCACTTATACTGTACACACATTCATACATATACCCAAATGCAGATATCGACAACCACATATACATAGATACAACTAAACAGATATACATTCACAGATTTATATATAAAACATGACTGATGGCATTTGGTGGGTGTGCCTATTTATTCAGCCCATAAACAATAACACACAAAAACAACTCCATAGTGAACCAAACTGATCTTCTAGAACAGGCATAGGCAACCTTCGGCACTCCAGATGTTTTGGACTACACCTCCCATGATGCTTTGCCAGCATTATGGGTGTAAGAGCATTATGGGGGATGTAGTACACAACATCTGGAGTGCCGAAGGTTGCCTATCCCTGTTCTAGAAGATACAGACAATACAATACAGACCTTTACAATACAATACAGACCTTTATAATACAATACAGACCTATTTGTAATTATTGCAAATCAATGTATAGACTGAGATCAATTAGATTACCGTTGATAAAGCTTTTTTTTAAGTATTGATGCTTTGTCAGAAAGAATAACAAGCCAAATATAAAGTAATAGCTATCCTTATTTCTTAATAAAACAGTGGAACTTTATAGCAGATGTATTTTCAAGACTATACTGAGAAATATTCAGGTTTGAATTACTTTCTACATGCCACACAGCATGAAACTCGTGTCTGCAGACTGCAGTATCTAGTGAAATCCCCAATATATAATTTCAATAAAAAAAATTCTTTCTCGTAACTGAAATCAAAATCAAAAGTAACACTAAAGAAAAACTATATTTCCGACAAACAAGCTATAACAAATATGTATTCATACAAAGTATTTGATCAAAATCTTTCTATCGTTTTATTTATTAATTTTTTTCACTTTATTTTTACACATTTGTTTGATATATATGTGTGACATATTACCATACTAATCTGAAAAAAAATGTTTTTGTTTAATAATATTATTATTATAATATGTTTATATTATAAGGATGTAATTGAACACATAAAATGTCTGAAATAGAGATGTCCCAAACAGTTCGCCGGGAACTGTTCGCCGGCGAACATAGCTTGTTCGCGGTCGCCGCGGCGGGCGAACATATGCGATGTTCGGTCCGCCCCCTATTCGGCATGGAGGTGGGAGGGTCTGGGAGGGAGGGTCTGCTGCTGATTGGCTGGAATGTGTCTGCTGACTGTGAGGTACAGGGTCAAAGTTTATTCAATGATGACGAATAGGGGGCGGACCGAACATCGCATATGTTCGCCCGCCGCGGCAACCACGAACAAGCTATGTTCGCCGGCGAACAAGCTATGTTCGCTGGCGAATAGTTCCTGGCGAACTGTTCGGGACATCTCTAGTCTGAAACATCGTACACAGAATATATTTATTTAGAGTATCACTAATCATTTTAGATATCATAAAAACATAGTAACAGAATGCTTCTTTTTTGCTCTAAAGATTAGTTTTATTATAGTTTATATTTTTTATTATTTTTTTATATTAATAATATTGTATTGCACTTTATATGCTATTGAAAATAATCAATATCCAGTAGTGCAATTTAAAGAAAGTAAGTTAACCTGTTCCAGAATAATCAATTTCTTTTTCTATAATTAGATGAAGAAAAACAATTTCCATCATTTTGAATCATATTTATTGTGTCCAGAGCATTATGCTGTATATCTCGGAGAACTGTTCTATAGTCCTTGGCAGCACCCCTTTATGTGACTTGACAGCTTAGCTGTCTAATGTGCATTCATGCCAAACAGCATGGAAAGGAATCCACATGGGTTTAACCCCTTAAGGACCAAACTTCTGGAATAAAAGGGAATCATGACGTGTCACACACGTCATGTGTCCTTAAGGGGTTAAGGGGTTAAAGCTAAACTCAGACATGCTCCCAATGCTTTTACACATAAGCATCCATATGAACAATAGGCTGATTTTCATGTCAGCTGGTTTATTTAGATAACTGCTTACATCAGAGAAAGCAGGTGCAGTGAAAACATCTGCTGCATTACTAAAAGAAATTCCACCAGCATTTAACATCTGGGCAGTGACTAAATCATGACTTGCTTCATTAATTTTATGGGTACATTCTTTATAGAATAACTAATCACTAAGAGGGAGGCTATCTTTCATCCTAGCAGATGGAAGTAAATCAGAATGACTCTCATTCCGTAAGAGTGGAGGCAAAGAATAGGCACTGTATATGGTAAGGGTGGAATAGGTATGGTAGGGGCAAGGGCTACTACTAGTTGTATGAACATGGGCTAGTTCCTACTGCTACTAGCTACAGGGTGCTTTGGCTTCTGCTACCTGTTGGAGGCATGGGCTATTACCAACTATGTGGGTATAAGTTACTACAGCCTATGTGGTGATTGACCACTACTGGCTATACGTGTTTATCTGCACATTGGTTACTAATGGATATATGGGGGTATGGGCTATTTACTTGTTATTGAGGGCATGGGCTATTACTGGCTATGAGCAGGACCATGACATAAGTGTTGCAATGTAGAGGAGGGGAAAATTAACTACTATTGTTAACTACTATTGAATGTGGGGAGCACTGGCAGCAATTGGTCTTGAGGGGGTATGGGCTACTCCTGACAAAGAGGAGGGGATTAATTGGTTTCTACTGGTCATGGGAACAGGGGGCATAATATACTACTGACTATGAACAGGGGGGAAATGGGATACTACTAGAGGTGGAGAACATGGGCCACTGGCAATAGGGAGTAGGAAAATGTTACTAATGACAAAGGGCAGGGGAAATCAGGGCCTAATACCAGCAATGAAGAAGGAGAAGAAGCGAGCAGTCTCTGCTCCTCCTATTTCTGTGATGGAGAGAGGGAGCAAGGTTGGCAATGGGGTGGTGGGGAATTGTCTGCTACTGGAGGGGGTGTGGACTACTACTGGCAGCGGGAGCTAGATTGCCACAAGTGAAGAGGAGTTGGGTTTGAATACAAATCCTTTAATCACTGACCCACCACACAATCAAATTGCATAAACACTTCCCCTGCAGAGAAATATATCTCTTCATTCACACACTGTATTCCAATACACCCCTGCATTCACATATTGCACACAAATACATCCTAACATTTACAAAATGCATCTCTGCATTACCACATAGGATGCAAGGAAACCCTTCAATGATTTAACCTTATTTAGTGCTGGAGGGATTAATGTGATCCACAATTTATTTTATAAGTCTCTAGCAGAGAGATGTTGTCAATTTATCTTATCCATGATGCATGCTCAAGGAAGATCTCTGTTGCCGTTATTGGAATGTTACTGAAACATGTATTTTTAAGATTAATGCATTTTTTCTTTTGTGTCAAATGGTCATCATATACAGGTATTTTACCAAGCTTGCTAGTGCAAACAAGCAACAACAACATTATATTAAATAGCCACAAAATCAGAAAAATAATATCTGTCTAAATGTGAATATTCTTCTAAAAAAGCAGAGAAACCATAACGCCAGTTCATATTTAATAATAGCTTTATACTATAATTCATACATTTTGGACACAGATTCCTAGCCTCCTCTGACAAGGTGCAAGGATCTCCAAGACCACCGAATCACCTGTGATGGAGGTTTTTTGAGCTATTTTGATGACCAACACATGTCTACATTTTATCATATATGCATATTACAACATGTAAACAGTACCTACTCCATTCAATGCCAAAATTAAAAAAGGGAATGGACCATTATATACATGCCCCAATGGAAATTGTAACACTCTAAATAATATAGCAATCACCTGACAAACACAGCACCAAGTCCTCGTTTATTTTTAGGAAATAAATAAACTGCATGCACCTTTGCTTGGCATGGGTAACCATATCAAGCAGTGGGGGCTGGACCACCATTTTTTGTTGCAAGAAAAAAAAAAAGAAAAAAAAGAACAAAAAACTAATCAATACAGATTTTCTTCTAGAAAGCATTTTCACTATTAAAAAAACACACAAAGCAAAACACATTTTTGAAATGTCACTGAAAATGTTTGTATTTGTCTTTTTAACAATTGGTTTGTAGCTCCTCTTCTCCAACCCCCACTGGTGCTGCAGTCACCTGTTGATAGGAAAACAATTTGTTGGTTGTTTTAGAAAAAAACAACAATTTTAGAAAAGCCCCGAATGCTTCTTTTTGGTTGACATATTTTTACACCCTAAAAGACAGGACTGCAACTGGACAGTTTTCTAGGGGTTTTCAATGTATAACAGACATCAGGGGGGTGCGGTGTTAGTTGACTTCCACTTCTTCTGCTATCCTTTAGCAGCCCTTTACGTAGGAGGACTGGCTGGGCATGATAGACTTACTGAACTGGTGATAGTGTAGGGTCAGCACCCAGTGTGTATTGTGGATGCTTTCTGCTGACCTCGGTCTATTTGGATAAAGCCATGATTTAGCTTGTAAATAGTGATGTCCCGAACAGTTCGCCGGGAACCATTCGCCGGCGAACATAGCGTGTTCGCAGTCGCGAACACGCTCGATGTTCGGTCCGCCCCCTATTCGTCATGGAGGTGGGAGGGTCTGGGAGGGAGGGTCTGCTGCTGATTGGCTGGAATGTGTCTGCTGACTGTGAGGTACAGGGTCAAAGTTTACTCAATGATGACGAATAGGGGGCGGACCGAACATCGCGTGTGTTCGCGACCGCGAACACGCTATGTTTGCCGGCAACCGGCTCCCGGCGAACTGTTCGGGACATCACTACTTATAAAGCTATGTTTAAAACAGTCCTCTATTGCTAAGGGTACCTGCGGGTATGTATGATGAAGTCTGGCACATGATATCGACTTGCTCTAATGTGCATACTAAGCAAGCAATTCAGAGAGAATTGTACAAATTTGATGCATAATAGCTGATATGCCCAAAATAGACTTTCTCCAAAGTATGTCTTTATCAGATAAAGAATGGACACTATTAAATTTAGAATTTGTGTCAATCGGTAAGATTCTTTAATACATACCTAGATAATTCTGTAGAAAAATGTGTATAAGTTAAAAGAAAGATGGATATGCTAATACCTGGAATGTAATCATAAAATGAATGGGATAAAACCTCCATTGTATAGTGTAGTATTTGAGTATGCTCAATTACTAAATGACACAAATGTCCAACTATGGCCTTGGTTTTATATTTTGCATTAGCTTTTCAGCTTTTTAAATGCTTTAATATGTTTAGTTCATTTTAGATAATATCAAATATTTATAATCAGTACTGATCAATGTAAAGTCAGCAGCAACACCAATTATATGCTAAGTAAAAAAAAAAAGGGAATTAGTGCCACACCCAAAACATACATTTCCAAGGAAGGTTGCTACCGTAGAGACAAACATTTATGCAAAATACAGATTAAGGAACATCGCACACAGAAAAATAATTTTTAAATTTTACAAGGCTACTTAAAAGCATCTATCTCAGCAAACAAATAAGGGAATTCACTTGCACCATATGGTCAGATCGTGCTTAGCCAAACATTATGCCACAGTACCCCAATATCGGTGGGACCTACATTAATTTTAACATGGGAGACATATTAAATAATGTTAGTGGTATATGAATTATAGTATATTCAGTAAATTTGTTGTAATAGCACTGTGAATATATATAATGCAAAATTAATGCGATAAAAAAATACAATAAGAAAGACTTAGTCAAAAGTAAACAATTAAAGTGATAGTGTTTTAATGTATAACCCACAATGCATTATATATCTGCTCTACATCAAGTGAAAATTAATATTAATGTGACATTACTATAAAAAAAACCTCCTCAAATTTATACTTTCCTGTGGTCACCTCCAAAGCTACATCTGAAGGGGGGGGTGGGGAATCTTGTCTGGGATCCATGATAAGCCCAAAATAAATCTGGTCTGGACTCCAACGCAAAAGGAATCTGGTTTGCACTTTTTGTTAGCGCTGTTCCTTAATCTGTATTTTGTACAAATGATATGCTAGTGAATCATCAAAATATTATAATCAATTGGCCAGCTCTCATTTATGTGATTTCACTAAATATTAACACATCCTAATAGCATGCAGCCATTTCATTTCCTTGCCCATTCTCATTTTACAAAGTGCAAATTTGCACTACACAGAGATTAACATAATTTATATATGCAGATGGATCATATTAAATGTAAATATTAATCCTAGGAAATGCTGCAATATAGTAATAAATTAAAATGGCATGTAACTCAATAAAATAAACACAATTTGGACCAGACGATTATGTGCAAAATCCCCATGAGCATGAAATACTATAATCAGGGACAACGTCTACCAAGTAAAGCAATTTTAGAGTGAATCATAAAAAGAGAAGTCCATTATTATCCTTTGTTTTTTTGTTCCTTATAACTCTCAGTTAAAGGGAAACTCCAGTGCCAGGAAAACAATCCGTTTTCCTGGCACTGCAGGTTCCCTCTCCCTCCCACCTCCCAATCCCGGGTTGCTGAAGGCGTGCAAACCCCTTCAGTGACTTACCAGAGGCAGCGGTGATGTCCCACGTCGCTGCTTCTTCCTCCGCATGGATGTTTCCTTGGGCATGCATTGCACATGTGCACTTACCATTTTCTCTTGCTAATTTGAATAAAATACAATGGTGGATCCTATTTAAAAGGACAATGTAAATCCCCATAAACTTTTGTTAATTTGCGCTAGACTTTCACTGCAGTTTTGCTGCTCAATTCTCAGCCAATAAGGAGTTAAATCACTTTTTTTATGCAGCATTACCCACAGCTCATTTGGCTGTGTATAAAACAGCCTCCCCACACACTTCCTCAATAAGAGGCATATTTTATTATCTTCCCTTACTGCATAGTGTGTTTAACTTTGAAGTTAGTATTCTCTGTTCTATCAGTTGCCTGGTAGTGCATGCAGCAGCCTTCTGTGTGTGATTACATTTTAATTAGAGCAGGAGATACTAAAGTAAACACACTGTGCGGTTTGAAAATGAAGCCATGAAGGCTGTGTGATGGAGATGTGACTGGAGTTGTTTAACAAAGTGATTTAACTCCAAAATGACAGAGATTTGAGCTGTGAGACTGCACAGGCATTTTCTATGCACCAAAACCAACTAATCAAGCTGACATTGTTTTGGTGCTTTGAGCATCCTTTTAACTGTACTACTATGGACATTAACACCTATATTACAATTTATTTCTATTATATGAAACAAATTACTGATTCTAAAAGATCATCTTAATCAATCTTCTGTGAGTGTTTTGTTTAATGATTTTAGAAATCTTACTTTTAATCGCCTGCTGATTCTATGAAATGATACTACATTCCAAAGAATAGATCTATTGGAAGGTAATATGTTCAGACAGAACATATGTTACATGTCAGTACAATTTAATTTAATAGATAAATGTAATTTTGCAAAAATTAAACAAAAATTACCCTTGTCCTCGTGTTATCCTTTCTATTGTTTTCTGTTTCATTTGGTGTTTCTATATGTTACCTTTATTGTATCACTATTATAATTTTTTTTTTTCAGTTCCAAAGTTATCCTGGATTGTAAGAAACTAAATGAGTAGAACATTAAATCCATACTTTGTCAGGGAAATTTTTTTTTTTAGAATTCTTAAATTAGTGGAAACATTAAACATATTAGAGTTAAAAATGTACAAACATTATTTGAGGTATAGCAACAAAAGTAAACTGTGGTGTTACTCTATTAAAAGCACTTCAAAGAGTACCTGTCACACACACACACAAATATTTCAAAATATTAAATAAAGGGACACTATAGTCACCAGAACAACTACAGCTTTTTGTATTTGTTTCTGGTGAGTAGAATCATTACCTTCAGGCTTTTTGCTGTAAACACTGTCTTTTCAGAGAAAATGCAGTGTTTACATTACAGCCTAACTTCATTGGCCACTCATCAGATGGCTGTTAGAGATCCTTCCTGGGTCATGGCTGCCTAAAATGCATCCAAACATTCAGTGTCTCCTCCCTCTGCATGCAGACACTGAACGTTCCTCATAGAGATTCATTGATTCAATTAATCTCTATGAGGAGATGCTGATTGGCCAGGGCTGTGTTTGAATCCTGCTGGCTCTGCTCCTAATCTGCCTCTTTGTCAGTCTCAGCCAATCCTATGGGGAAGCATTGTGATTGGATAAGGCTAACACTTCTGATGATGTCAGCAGACTGCTTGTTTTTAGGCAAGCAGCATGCAGATCTACGGCTTCTGGCTTGAATACAGTAAGATGTTGCTATATTTATGGAGGCATGAGGGGCCCAGGAGGGCTAGTTGGTGGTTTTAACACTATAGGGTTAGGAATACATGTTTGTGTTCCTGACCCTATAGTGATCCTTTAAGGTAGAATACATTGTGCTAGTAGAATTGCTAGTAAATTGATAAATTGTTTTAAAAAATGAAAACATGTGCCCTCTATCCCTACCTGTTGATAAATTCTAGATATCATAGAGGTCTAAGCAGAGGATTGAGTGACAGAGGAGAAGAACCCTTCTACAAGTGATTCTCCTACTCTGCATTACAAAGTTATTCCCTCAGCAAATGTTTTTTTCATGATTAGTGGATGATTATAAGAACTGATTTAATTTCATTTTGACATTTATGCACTTTTAGCCAACATATTTTAATCATGGGAGGGTTGGGTGGGTCCTCGAGCAGGTCTAACTGCATCTGAGGGTGTTTAAAAGTCTTTCATCCCACCACCATCAAAACTGTAGTGTAACATTCACAGACCTTCATGATTGACGGTGCTTGAGGTAATTAAATATATGTATTCACAGTTGGATAACAAGTACTTATTCTGACTATATTTATTTGAACTATAATTTGCTTTTCCAAAAAGTCAGCATTAGAAATCTGTCCGGTTAAAAAGAGAAATCTAGAGGTAAGTTAGAGCCATTTAAACATGGATTATGCTTAACCACTTTACTATAAATACCATTTACTGGATAAGCAGCATATATCTGAAATACAGAATGCACAGAACATAACATTATGATTCAATTTCAATTAGATTTTTTTATTAAAGAGGCACTATAGTCACCCAAAAACTTTAGCTTAATGAAGCGTTTGTGTGTAGATCATGCCCCTGCAGTCTCACTGCTCAATTCTCTGCCATTAAGGAGTTAAATCACTTTAGTTTCTGTTTATGTAGCACTAGTCACGCCTTCTCTGGCTGTGACCGACACAGCTTGCATGAAAAAAAGATGGCTTCATTTTCATTTAGAGGTAACTTATTTTAAAGGTTTGTATCTCCTGTTCTGTATATTGAACTTTAATTACACACTGAAGGCTCCTGTAGGGTCTAGAAAGCTATTAACAGAGCAGGATATAAGAAATTCAAAATTAAACAGAAATTGCAATAAAGGAAGTACAAATATTAGATGACTCTTTACAGGAAGTGTTTCAGAAACATAGAAATATAGAAGCATAGTATGTGACGGCAGATAGGAACCGTTTGGCCAATCTTGTCTGCCCAATTTTCTAAATACTTTCAGGAAGGCTGTGCAAGTCACAGGCTGGGAAGTGTGTCTAAACAGCTGCATAAACAAAGGGATTTTACTGCAGAGAATTGAGCAGTGAGACTGCAGGGGGCATAATCTAAAAACCCAAACGGTTTCATTAAGCTAAAGTTGTTTTTGTGACTATAGTGTTCCTTTAATAATATTTTATTTTCTTACAAACAAAGCATTTCTGCATCTACAATGGTCATCTGGGAGAAAATTCACCCACTGAAGTTTCATAGACCTTTCATACAAAAATGTGATGTACTAAAGATGGGATAATCCACACAGCCTATTATCGGTGAATATTGCTCACCCTCTTCCGTGTGCTAAAACATTTAGAAAATGTCATCTAGGGTTTGAACTTCTTTCCTCTGATAATGCAGTATTATATTGAAGATCACTAGGCTTTTAAATAGTTTGAATAATATTGCTACTGTAGTTGTAAATATTGTAAAAATATATATGTAAATACGTTAAAAAATAAAATAAAAAAAATAATTAAAAATAAATAATTAAAAAATATATAGATGTGTGTTATTTCGTTCTAACTGTATTGTGATATTAATATATATTTATATCAAAATACACGTAGAACGAAATACTATATATATATATATATATATAAATATATACGTATATATCACTATATATATACCTATATATAACTAAAAATATAAAAAAATGTATATATATATATATATATATACATATGTATATATATACATATATTAATTCTACACATATATGTATGTAATATTTTTACATAATTAGGTATCTTAATTAATTACAATTAGCGGGACCTGCCTGACAACCCATGCCGAAAGTAAAGGGAATTTAATTTGCTAGCACTATATTTAACCCTATAACTTTCCAAGACACCATAAAACCTGTACATGGGGAGTACTGTTCTACTTGGGAGACTTCGCTGAACACAAATATTAGTGTTTCAAAACAGTAAAATGTATTACAACAATGATATCGCCAGTAAAAGTGATGTTTTTTGCATTTTTCATGCACAAACAGCACTTACACGGACAAAATTATTGCTGGATACTTTTGACTGTTTTGAAACACAAATATATGTGTTCAGCGAAGTCTCCCAAGTACAACAGTACCCCTCATGTACAGTTTTTATGGTGTTTTCAAAAGTTACAGCGTCAAATATAAGGCTTGTGTTTCATTTTTTTCACATTAAAATTCGCCATATTGGTTACGTTGCCTTTGAGACCCTATGGTAGCCCAAGAATGAAAATTACCCCTATGAAGGCATACCGTTTGCAATAGTAGACAACCCAAGGTATTGCAAACGGGGTATGTCCAGTCTTTTTTAGTAGCCACTTAGTCACAAACACTGGGCAAAATTGGCGTTTTTTGCATTTTTCACACACAAACAAATACTAACGCTAACTTTGGCCAGTGTTTGTGACCAAATGGCTACTAAAAAAGACTGGACATACCCCATTTGCAATACCTTGGGTTGTCTTCTATTGCAAATGGTATGCCATTATGGGTGTAAATTTAATTCCTGGGCTACTATACAGTCTCAAAGGCAACGTAACCAATCTGGCGAATTTCAATTTCAAATGTAACGTGCTATATTTGACCCTGTAACTTCCCAAAACACCATAAAACCTGTACACAGGGGGTACTGTTTTACACGTGAGACTTTGCTGAATACAAATATGTGTATTTTATTGCAGTAAAAGCAAACAGTATGACATTGACAGTTAAAATGTCATGTAGAGGGGCGGGGCCTAACAGCCAAGATGGCCAGACGTGCTCTTGGTGAGCTCCTGCACAACAGAGCAAAATAGCGAAAATTCCGACTAAATAACCCAACTAAGATACACAAGCGACCCCAAAAGCGGTGCAGGAACGTACAAGGCACAGAAGGATGCCCATCCAGCACCACTGCACGATGCAGGCACTCTCACCGAGCACGAGGCCTACAAAGCAGCGGGTCCCGAGGCCTGGAGGAGGCGGCCAACCCTCCAGCACGAGACCTGCGCGAAAACAAGCGTTGAGTGAAGCCCAGCTACCACCCCCCCCCCCTCTGGACCGGCGGGGGTCATCCCGGTCCCCGCTGGGAGTGTTCACCCCAGCACAGCAGCCTAAACGGATGACCAGTCCAGGCAAGATGGTGGTACGAGCGCGCCTGGCGCCAAAAAGCCCCCTCTCCAAGCCACCCAGGGACACAGTCCAGCACCATGGGCCAATCCCTCCACCAAGCACTGAGGGTGATAGCGGGATGGATTCGCCCGATCATCCGGCGCCACATAGGCAGATACCTGCCTCGAGCCCCCAGAGCAGCATCCGTCCAGAAACAGGATACAAACAGGCGGGAAAAGGCCAATGGTCCCTCATGTGCCGACAACCGACCCCACGCACACCAGGGAGAGCCCACTCACCACTCGGCTACACCGGAAACCTCTGACTACCGAGACACGAATCCACAGCCGGGAACTCACGCTGATCGCCGCGAGACCACCCAGGAAGCAGCACAGTCTCCTCCTAGTGAACGGCACAGGCAAAGTACCCCACGGAGGCACCTCGGACAAGGACTTTTGCCGCAACGGCAACTCAGGAGAACCCCCAGGGAAGACATGGATCTGCCAAGCCGAGGTATTGGCTGATCGTGCCACATACCCTCGAGCAAGGTACCCATGTCCCCTAAAGGACTTGCAGTTCAACCCCAGCCTGCCGGTACCAAAATAGATGTTAAAAAGACATCATAATCACTCCCATATAGCTGCCTACAGTTTATTGTTTCTTGCTTATTCATTCCAAAACTGGCGGTGAAACTGTTGATTTATCTATACACTTAAATATGTGCAACTGATACCTAAAGCATAAACGCTCCTAGTCTTACTAATGCACAGCGTTACACTTATCACCTTAAGCGAAACTAGTTTGACTATATACGCTTGCCTGTTTTAGCAGGTTTCACTACACAATACTGTTGTCTACTAAGTCCTACCTAGATCTAGCTTAACTTGCAGTTATCTTTAATGCACCAAGTCTACACACTACATTAGATATGATTAATCGTTCATGTCAACCTCTTAACCATTAACTCATTAACTGTTTGACGCTAAGATGCAGATGCATGTCATGTTTTCCCACTTTGTCACTCCTCTGTTTTCGACTTTCTGACATGTCCTTCCTACTATCTATACAAGCGAGAACCTACACCGTTATTTATTGTCTTTCCTAATATTGACATGTACCTACTTTGCAAACGCCAAGACAAATAATGTTATGTTCAACAATGTTTAAAAAAAAAAAATGTGCTTTTACCTCAATGCCACGTATGTTTAAACCTGTGAACTTACTGTGAGTATGTTTGCTGTTGTGGCAACGTACATCATTCTGTCAAACCATGCACAACAAAAATAAAGAATTAAAAAAAAAAGAAAATGTCATGTAGAACTAAAAAAATAACAACATTTCTTATTTTCTCCCATTTTTTTCATATTAAATTATGTTTTATAGCTAAATATATATAAGTGTGAGTGCATTTAATATGAAAGAGGTGAATTACGGTCGGAGAGACATATAGCGCAAATACCAGGTTTTGTTTACGTTTTGTTTTGTTCACAACGTGTATATTTGGCTCAGTCCTTAAGGGGTTAAGATTCGCAAAATATGTACTTCTGAATAGTTCACGGTTTCAAGGATTCCCCCCCTTAGAAAGAATAACATCAACAGACATAAACTATCATTCAAGGCCTGAGAGCTTCCCTACAAGCAGGAAATAAGATAAATAGTTTAGGACAGATAATGGTAAGTAGCAAAAATGTGATGAGTTTCACAATTATTAAAGATTAAGGTAATAAATAATTTTTCTAACCCAACAAAGAGAAATGAGACTATTAAATCTTCTGTCACAACCTACAAAAGCTATGCCCATCATCAACAGGAAAGATAAAATATACTGTAATGTCATGAACAGTTTTACTGAAGCCGTATCCCTACACTCATACTAGAGAAACTGTGTGTCCCCCATGAACAACAGTGGTTGACAGCACTCCCACGGAGATGCATTCACTAGTCAGTGAATGGCAGAGAATAAAAATGTCAATAACATTAAGGATAAAAAAAAAATCCAAACTAACTATAGCCGAGAAGAAGAATTTTGATAAAATAGCTACTTTGGCACTGTCAATAATTTTTACAGAGCAATTTTCAATTTACTGTAATGTATTATTTAAAGGAACACTACAGTAAAGCATATAGTGCCCATTGTACAGCGCTGTGGAATTTGTAGGCGCTTTATAAATAATAATAATAATAGTGTCAGGAATACAAACATAGTGACATTGTAGTGCTGAAGAAGGTATTTAGGCTGTTTTACGGCCCCCTCTCCGGGAAGTAAAAAGGTGAACGTACTCACCTTTTTTCCCACACTGCACCGCTCTCACCATGGCTGGCTCAAACCTTATTCCTGAGATCATCTTTCTTGTGATAAATACAATTTATACAAAATATAAACATTCTCCAGTTACCAGGGCTGGACCTGGAACTAAAAGCAGCCCTGGAAAAAATTCTATACCAGCCCAATAATGCGTCGAGCTAGCATAATGTTTTGATATAGAGGTGGAAAAGATAACTTACAATTTAAAACTATTACTCCAACGAAAGAAAGCATATAGGGCTTCAAAATAAACAAAAGAGCACCTTTATTTTTAGCAGATGTACATTTGCAAGTAATCAATGTTTCAGTCCAACTACCTTGATATATTAAAGGGACACTATAGTCACCAGAACAACTACAGCTTATTGCATTTGTTCTGGTGTCAGGAACCTTGTGTGTCACTTTGTTCACCTTTCCTTCTGTATGTCTCTTTGTCATCCCAACAAACATTTGGTGTATCTCTTGCTCCCCTCTCCTCCCTGTGTCTCTCTTCCCCCTCTCCTCCCCGTGTCTCTCTCTTACCCCTCTGTCTATTTGCCCCTTGCCCTGTGTCTCTCTCTTAACCCTCTGTCTCTTTGTCCCCCTTCCGCTGTGTCTCTATTACCCCTCTGTCTCTTTGTCCTTCCTCCTCCTCTGTCTCTCTATTACCCCCCTGTTTTGTCTCCCCCTTCCCCTGTGCCTCTCTATTACTCCTCTGTTTCTTTGTCCCCCCTTCCTCTGTCTCTCTATTACTCCTCTGTCTCTTTATCCCCTATCCCCTGTGTCTCTCTATTACCGCTCTGTCTCTTTGTCCCCCCTTCCCCTGTATCTCTCTATTACCCTTCTGTCTCTTTGCCCCGCCATGTCTCTCTATTACCCCTATGTCTATTTGTCCCCCCTTCCCCTGTGTGTCTCTATTACCCCTCGGTCTCTTGGTCCCACCTTCCCCGTGTCTCTCTATTACCCCTCTGTCTCTCTGTCCCCCTTCCCCTTGTATCTCTTAATTACCCTTCTGTCTCTTTGTCCCCCTTTCCCCTGTTTCTTTCTGTTACCCCTCTGTCTCTTTGTCCCCCCTTCCCTGAATCTCTATATTACCCCTCTGTCTCTTTGGACACATCATAGAGTAATCACTACTCTATGATGTGGCTGTGCTGGGAATTGTGGGAACCATGAGGTAGCATGGTAGTTAGCTCTGCCCCCTCCCTCAGTCCACCTGTGCTGACAGCTGTAGTGCTATCAGTATTAGTGAGTGTGCTGCCGGACCAGTTAGGCGGCCTCCCAGCACACTCACTGATACTGACAGCAGTCATACACCACATGAGATGGGTCCGCCGGCTGCAAAGTAACACCGTTAAGAGTGTGCCACTAGACCGGCCACCCGGCAGCAACTACATATATTATTGAAAACGTGCCGCAGGGCTCCCTCTCTATAGGGAGATAGAGTTCTGCTGCATCCCATCTGGAAATTTCTCGGTATCCAGGTGGGCAAGTCCGGCCCTGCCAGTTACTCAATAAACTGTGAGTTGCCATTAAATCATAATTAATTTAACCCCTTAAGGACAGATGATGGATATATTCCGTCATGATTCCCTTTTATTCCAGAAGTTGTTTACTTAAGGGGTTAAAGTGAATTTTAAGTTATTTGCTTTTTGTTCTTAAATTTGTAATTGATTTTTTTCTAAAGAATGTGTCAGAAATAAAATGATCCCATGTTGTGTTTAGCTAAATAGGAAGTGTATCTTGCAACAATATCCACTACAATGTCTGTAAGATGGTGCCGTCTCACAACTAAGGTCTCTGTACAGTGTCAGGCAAACCTTGCTGTATGGCAGTACATGATTTAAAAACATCAGCAGCCTCTTAAAATTACACATATATAGTATTATTACTTATTGACATTTTCAGACTTTTTCTTAAGCATTATGAAAATGCATTATATCAGTATACAGGGAGTGCAGAATTATTAGGCAAGTTGTATTTTTGAGGATTAATTTTATTATTGAACAACAACCATGTTCTCAATGAACCCAAAAAACTCATTAATATCAAAGCTGAATATTTTTGGAAGTAGTTTTTAGTTTGTTTTTAGTTTTAGCTATTTTAAGGGGATATCTGTGTGTGCAGGTGACTATTACTGTGCATAATTATTAGGCAACTTAACAAAAAACAAATATATACCCAAAGCAGACAAAAAAGGAGAGGAAAGGAAGCCTTAGACAGGCACTCAAAAGGTAGGGGATAACCCTCAAGAACTACCAGGGTAGTAACAAACAAAACAGAAACAAGAAGAGTGCCCTGCGTTATTAATACGTAACCTTTAATAAATATATTAATAAAAATAGGTGAAATACCACCAAAAAAAATGTGTGAACCAATAAAAAACTGTTATAATTCCAATAGAATGAAATATCGAAAATAGGTTATGAGTGCCAAAGTATTGACAGATTATAACAGATGTTCCAGCATGTGAGGGGTTAAAAACCCAATTCCGTGAACCCCCACCATGTTGGAAGTACAAACTGCTTCAAAAAATGAAATAAAAAGAGAGGACATGTACTGAGGTGATCATTATCCCCACGGATATACCACTGGACGCTAGAGCGAAGATGGTATCACAGTACTACACTGAGGGTGATCTCAGTTTTTCATATATTTTTACGTGCAAAATTACTGCTCTTTTGCACATAGCTATTTAGGAGAGGACACTGAAAACTTTTGAACAGGACCTCTCTCTAGATTCAGGCTTCTACGTATCACTGTATAGACCTACAATTGTTAATAACAGTTCATTACTGAAGTCTCATGTATGGACTCAGGGATCTATAGAATGAGGTTTCCGTTCACATGGGTACACCTATAAATATGGGGCAGATTACCCTCAGTGTAGTACTGTGATACCATCTTCGCTCTAGCGTCCAGTGGTATATCCGTGGGGATAATGATCACCTCAGTACATGTCCTCTCTTTTTATTTCATTTTTTGAAGCAATTTGTACTTCCAACATGGTGGGGGTTCACGGAATTGGGTTTTTAACCCCTCACATGCTGGAACATCTGTTATAATCTGTCAATACTTTGGCACTCATAACCTATTTTCGATATTTCATTCTATTGGAATTATAACAGTTTTTTATTGGTTCACACATTTTTTTTGGTGGTATTTCACCTATTTTTATTAATATATTTATCAAATATATACCCATTTCAATTATTTATTTTTACCAGTGAAACCAATATAACATCTCAACATTCACAAATATACATTTCTGACATTCAAAAACAAAACAAAAACAAATCAGTGACCAATATAGCCACCTTTCTTTGCAAGGACACTCAAAAGCCTGCCATCCATGGATTCTGTCAGTGTTTTGATCTGTTCACCATCAACATTGCGTGCAGCAGCAACCACAGCCTCCCAGACACTGTTCAGAGAGGTGTACTGTTTTCCCTCCTTGTAAATCTCACATTTGATGATGGACCACAGGTCTCTCAATGGGGTTCAGATCAGGCGAACAAGGAGGCCATGTCATTAGATTTTTTTCTTTTATACCCTTTCTTGCCAGCCACGCTGTGGAGTACTTGGACGCGTGTGATGGAGCATTGTCCTGCATGAAAATCATGTTTTTCTTGAAGGATGCAGACTTCTTCCTGTACCACTGCTTGAAGAAGGTGTCTTCCAGAAACTGGCAGTAGGACTGGGAGTTGAGCTTGACTCCATCCTCAACCCGAAAAGGCCCCACAAGCTCATCTTTGATGATACCAGCCCAAACCAGTACTCCATCTCCACCTTGCTGGCGTCTGAGTCGGACTGGAGCTCTCTGCCCTTTACCAATCCAGCCACGGGCCCATCCATCTGGCCCATCAAGACTCACTCTCATTTCATCAGTCCATAAAACCTTATAAAAATCAGTCTTGAGATATTTCTTGGCCCAGTCTTGACATTTCAGCTTGTGTGTCTTGTTCAGTGGTGGTCGTCTTTCAGCCTTTCTTACCTTGGTCATGTCTCTGAGTATTGCACACCTTGTGCTTTTGGGCACTCCAGTGATGTTGCAGCTCTGAAATATGGCCAAACTGGTGGCAAGTGGCATCTTGGCAGCTGCACGCTTGACTTTTCTCAGTTCATGGGCAGTTATTTTGCGCCTTGGTTTCTCCACACGCTTCTTGCGACCCTGTTGACTATTTTGAATGAAACACTTGATTGTTCGATGATCACGCTTCAGAAGCTTTACCATTTTAAGAGTGCTGCATCCCTCTGCAAGATATCTCACTATTTTTTACTTTTCTGAGCCTGTCAAGTCCTTCTTTTGACCCATTTTGCCAAAGGAAAGGAAGTTGCCTAATAATTATGCACACCTGATATAGGGTGTTGATGTCATTAGACCACACCCCTTCTCATTACAGAGATGCACATCACCTAATATGCTTAATTGGTAGTAGGCTTTCGAGCCTATACAGCTTGGAGTAAGACAACATGCATAAAGAGGATGATGTGGTCAAAATACTCATTTGCCTAATAATTCTGCACTCCCTGTATATCAAGACTCTTTCTATTGATGAAACATAATAAATGCCTTGTTTTAAACAGTCTATTATGCTAAGCCAAATTGGTTTGTTGTAAAACTGACGAAATACAATTAGCATAGAAATATGGACAAGTGAACTACTAACTATATTTTAATTACTGCAAACTCTGTACATTGTGTGTATGATATTCGTTTCTAAAATTATGATATAAAACATGCTTTCTTCTCAGCTTTGGCCTTCCTTTGGCTTATCTGCAGAAGCAAATACAAATTGCTTTAGTGAACCCTAACTCTTCCTTCTAATTTCACAAACTAAATATGGGGTGCCATTCATAACATTACAATAAGCCAATGCAGCTGCTTTGAGACGCATTCATCCAATATTAAACATAAATAATTGAAATAATAATGATATTAAACAAAAACAGAATCTACTGATCTATCAACCATACTGCCCTAGGCTTGGACCAAATCTGAGAAAGTAATACAATTGCTATTCTGTTCTAAAAGGGACACTTATTCACCATAAGCACTTCAACAAATTTAAGTGGTTATGGTGCCTGGATCTCGCAGTGCCAGGTCCTTCATTACTGTTAAACAGTTTCATTCACCATTTAGCAAACTTGTTTCGTACCTTAAAGCCTGTAGCCTGACCCCCATTCACCATTTGGCAAAGCTGGAGTTAAATGAAGTTACAAGATCTGGTGACTGTGAAGGTCATCGGAATACGCTTAACATATTGTCATGCTTGTGGAACCAGCTTGCGATAAGCATGTTCTAGATTGAGATAACATGCTGTTCAATGTTGTTGTGCATTCAGAGATCCTGTTGATGCAGAGGTAACTGTATAACTTTGTTTTAACATCTGGCTTTTTCAGTTACTATCTCCTTCATGTCAGCTTGAATCAGTCTGGCAATTCTCTTTTGAACTATCATAAACCCTTGTACTACTAAGCAATTTTTTTTTATTGAAATACATATTAGCATAACATTTATGTGATGGAATGCATTGCTAGCATATAAACATATAATACCACATCAGATTTGCTTTGCAGTCAAATGTGAAAATTGGCAAATTACTTGCTTATATGTATTTGTAAGGATCCTTTTGGATCCTGATGGATTACTAGCAACACTATTTCCTGAAAAAGGCAACAGAATGTACAAAGAATTACTGCATTTGAGCATTATGCACCCATACCACAAGGTAAATATAATTAAATCATTTATTTAAAAAAAGAAAAGCTATTTAAAACTGCTATTTCAATGTTTAGGAATTTATGAAATGCTAATGTAACGCTAACAGTGAAATGTTAGAGTACATTCACTCCTCCCCTACCTGATAGTAGGAATGGCATGACCCATTAAAACATCCCTTATTAGAAACAGGGTGTAAACAGATATTTTCAGCACATTTGCAGGCATTAAAACAATAAGCAGTGGATTCATGCAGAGAAACGTGTTCCTCTACAGGCTGCTAATCATTCCTATTGTATTAATGAGGACAAGTGATGCTTTATTATTTAATGAGTACAAGTGAGACTAAATTTAATTTAAAAAACACATGAAAGTAATAATTATATATAATATTATCAGTCACTACATAGGTATGGTCTCTCACAGCCTAGGTAGGAAAGCACTGTTTGGGGGGACAAATATTTAGCCATTTTGCTGTTCCTGCCTACTATTCAGCATTAAGGAAAAAGACTCCAAAGAGATAGCTTTGTATGTGTTTGTGTACATTATGGATCCAGTGTATAAACAATAAGCTAGGTACTATATTTTAATAAATAAAATGTAATTGTCTTGTGTTTTAAGTTTAAGTGTATACTCAGGGCCGGCCTTAGGCATTTGGGCGCCCTGTGCAAAAAATCTTCACAGCGCCCCCCCCCCCTCCTCCACTCCTTCCCCCTTCCCACACACCCTGTCACACACACACACACACACACACACACACACACAGGCAGGCAGACAGCCATACACACACACACACACACACACACACTCAGGCAGTCATACACAGACAGCCACACACAAACACACACACAGACATAGAATGTGACGGCAGATAAGAACCATTTGGCCCATCTAGTCTGCCCAGACAGTCACACATAGGCAGTCACACACAAACACACACACACACAGGCAGACAGCCACACACACAGAGGCAAACAGCCACACACACACACACAGACAAACAGTCAAACACACACAGACAAACAGTCAAACACACACGGTCAGACAGCCACACACACACAGTCAGACAGCCACACACACACACACACTGGCAGACAGTCACACACACACACACACGCAGACAGTCACACACACACACGCGCAGACAGTCACACACACACACGCGCAGACAGTCACACACACACGCGCAGACAGTCACACACACATGCGCGCAGACAGTCACACACACACGCGCAGCCAGTCACACACACACACGCGCAGACAGTCTCACACACACACACACACACAAACATAGGCAAACAGTCACACACACACACAGGCAGACAGCCACACACACACACAGTCAGACACACACACTCACTAACAGACAAACACACTCACAGACACACACTAACAGACACACACACACACACTAACAGACACAGACACACACTAACATACACACACACACACACACACTAACAGACACAGACACACACTA
Source organism: Pelobates fuscus (assembly GCF_036172605.1). Taxonomy (NCBI): domain Eukaryota; kingdom Metazoa; phylum Chordata; class Amphibia; order Anura; family Pelobatidae; genus Pelobates; species Pelobates fuscus. The sequence goes on along the minus strand of NC_086317.1, from coordinate 328,843,751 downwards.
ACATACACAGACACACACTAACATACACACACACACACACACACTAACATACACACACTAACATACACACACTAACAGACACACACACTCACCCACATTAACACATTTTTTTAAATTTATTTAGACACCCCCCCAGCCTCCTTACCTTTGGGGGGTCTCTTCCTCCCTGGTGGTCGAGTGGCTGCTGGGCTGGGCGGGCGGGCGGCTGGCGAGGGAGCACTTCCTCTGAGCTGTTTGCTCAGCTCCCTCGCGCGCCGCAGAGTGAGGCTGGGAGCCGGAATATGACGTCATATTCCGGCTCCCAGCCTCACTCTGCGGCGCGCGAGGGAGCTGAGCATACAGCTCAGAGGAAGTGCTCCCTCGCCAGCCGCCCGCCAGCGCCGCCCGACCGCCCAGCAGCCCGGCATGTCTGTTAGCCGCAAGGCTAACAAGACATTTGCCTTGGGCATTTGGGGGCGGCTTTTTTTGCCGCCCCCTGGAAAATGCCGCCCAAGGCAAATGCCTTGTTAGCATTGCGGCTAACAGACATGCCGTGTGAGCTATGCGGCCGCAGGGCGCACCCTGCACCATGGCGCCCTGTGCTGCCGCACAGCTCGCACACCCCTAAGGCCGGCCCTGTAAACAGTATACTATGAAACACACAGAGTCAAAGTGCATATTTTAGTGTTATGTCTTATATCAATATTTTAAGCAGCCATTTAATCTATTATAAAATTGTATATTCGTTCTGTATAGCAAAAGTAGGAAAGTATACATCTGCAAAAATTAGCATTCATTTCATTTAAGATCTATTCCAAAAGTGAAACATCACAAATTATCCTATTCTTATGTAAACATAAACGTGCCATTTTTTTGTAATTAGATTTTTGTCAGTCAGGTTGTCAAACTAGTAAAGATGCTGAACCTTATTTCCATCCACTTTTCCTGGAAATGTTCACTATTTGCTAGAATTATTTGTCAATTTAATTTCAGTAATGTATTTTGGACATTTTAGGTAGATTTAGGCAAATTAATTATGTATTCAGAAAACCCCTATATGAGCAGTTTAAGATAATAAGACAGTAATCTGCAGATTCTACAAATGAAAGTGCATCCATCTATTTGATGATTTTTCACATTAAATAAATATATTTTGTTATAGTCCATGCATAGCATATTATTTTGATTGTGACATTTAAGCTACTGTTAGCAGATTTGGAGGCTACACTTTGTAAAAAGTATTGTTATGCAAGCAGAAAGAAAAAAGTTATTTGGTACTCATTTGAAAGCAGTACTTCCACAACTGTTTTTCTACGTCCAGCAAAAAAGATAAAATAAATTGAAAAATTGACTTTAAAAGAAAATCGATCATAACATGAGATGCAAATTAAATTAAGCTTGTTTACTTCCTGCTGGCTTCCTGACACAGTTAAAAATTCTGTACAACAATGTGATGAATAAGCAAAAGAGTGACGTGAAACACAAAGAGATATATATGTGTTGGTAATGTCAAAGAAGCAATGTTCTTCTACTAATGTAACTGATCAGTTACCTTGCTACCCAAGTATCAGAGCATCATGAATATATTTAAAAATATATGGAGGTACCAAACTTAGCCTTCATTATTAGTGTGATATTACACTGGTTTATTTTAATAAATTATTTGTAACAATACTGGAACACCTATACTCCTACATTCCTGACAAAATATGGAAATTTCTGTTCTAGAAGGTGATATATGAACACACAAATCTTTCTATGGGCAATTGGTTCTGACTGCCTGAATACTCACAAAATGAAAGCTTTGGTTATGCAAGATAGCAGAAATCTAAGCAGGAACAATTAATGTTGTATGAAATGTCTTCTTGTAGGAAAAGTTCCTTTTACCTTGATTGATCAAGTTAATGTTTTGCTGATAACTTGTGATTTTTCAAATTGTGATCTAAGGTTAGTTGCAGGGCCGGCGCGTCCATAAGGCGGCACAGGCGGCCGCCTTAGGGCGCACGGGCTCTGGGGGCGCAAGATTTCAGTGACCGGCAGGAGGGAAGCTCTCCCTCCTGCCGGGCCACAATCTCGGCCCCCGGTGCGGCGTGCGGCTGTGCTGTAATCAGGCGCGGCAAGGGAGCTCTAACCTCGCTGCTCTGCTCCCTCGCGCGCTGTCTGCTGATGCCGCTGGAGCGGTATCAGCAGACAGCGCGCAAGGGAGCAGAGCAGCGAGGTTAGAGCTCCCTCGCCATGTCTGATCTCAGCACAGCCGCACGCCGCCCAGCAGCCCCACTGGACCCCAGGGAAGGATTCATCATCCACACCAGCTCTCCAGGTAGGGAGGCTGGGTGGAAAATATTTATTTATAAAATAATTAGTGAGTGTATGTGTGTGAGTGTCTGTGTGTGTGTGTGTGAGTGTCTGTGTCTGTGTGTGAGTGTGTGTGTGAGTGTCTGTGTCTGTGTGTGAGTGTATGTGTCTGTGTCTGTGTGTGTGTGAGTGTATGTGTCTGTGTGTGTGTGTGTGTATGTGTCTGTGTGTGTGTGTGTATGTGTGAGTGTATGTGTCTGTGTGTGTGTGTATGTGTCTGTGTGTGTGTGTGTGTGTGTGTATGTGTGAGTGTATGTGTCTGTGTGTGTGAGTGTATGTGTCTGTGTGTGAGTGTATGTGTCTGTGTGTGTGTGTGAGTGCGTGTGAGTGTATGTGTCTGTGTGTGTGTGAGTGTATGTGTCTGTGTGTGTGTGAGTGTATGTGCCTGTGTGTGTGTCTGAGTGTATGTGTCTGTGAGTGACAGAGTGTGTCTGTGAGTGACAGTGTGTGTGTCTGTGAGTGACAGTGTGTGTGTCTGTGAGTGACAGTGTGTGTCTCTGAGTGACAGAGTGTGTGTCTGTGAGTGACAGAGTGTGTGTCTGTGAGTGACAGAGTGTGCGTCTGTGAGTGACAGTGTGCGTCTGTGAGTGACAGTGTGCGTCTGTGAGTGACAGTGTGCGTCTGTGAGTGACAGCGTGTGCGTCTGTGAGTGACAGAGCGTGTGCGTCTGTGAGTGACAGAGCGTGTGCGTCTGTGAGTGACAGCGTGTGCGTCTGTGAGTGACAGAGTGTGTGCGTCTGTGAGTGACAGTGTGTGCGTCTGTGAGTGACAGCGTGTGCGTCTGTGAGTGACAGAGTGTGTGCGTCTGTGAGTGACAGTGTGTGCGTCTGTGAGTGACAGTGTGTGCGTCTGTGAGTGACAGCGTGTGCGTCTGTGAGTGACAGAGTGTGTGCGTCTGTGAGTGACAGTGTGTGTGTCTGTGAGTGACAGAGTGTGTGTCTGTGAGTGACAGTATGTGTCTGTGAGTGACAGCGTGTGTGTGTGAGTGAGTGCGTCTGTGTGTGCATGTGAGTGTATGAGTGTGTCTGTCAGTGTATGATGAGTGTGTTTGTCAGTGTATGAGTGTGTGTCTGTCAAATCAGTGAGAGTATGTTTGTCATTGAGTCTGTGTGTGACTATCAGTGTGTCTGTCAATGAGTCTGTGTCTGTCAGTGACGTCTGTGTGTTTGTCATTGAGTGTGTGACTTTCAGTGTGTACAGAGTGTAGCGGAGCGGAGCGCGGTACAGGAGCTTCTGTTTCCTGTACCTGGCCAGACTGACAGGAGGTGCTCACAGAGAGAGCACTCCCTGTCAGTTCGGCCGGGTACAGAAAACTGAAGCTCCTGTACCGCGCTCCGCTCCGCTACACTCTGTACACACTGACACACCAGGAAGGGGAGTGTGACCACTAAAGGGGTGTGGGGTGCACCAAGGGACAGGGAGGGAATGGGAGAGAAACACCAAGAGACAGGGAAAAGAGGGGGGAGGGGAGAAGAACACACAGGGAAGGGACCCTTAATGGTCGGGGAGGGGAGAGGGGCTGGTTAAGAGGCACATAGATGTTTTTTTGGGGGGATGGGGGGGGGGGGGCGGAAAAATGCATCTTCGCCTATGTACCTAAAAATCCAAGCACCGGCCCTGGTTAGTTGGCATGTTTTTATTTAACAACATGATAACACTGCTATAGAAAACAATGTTAAACATATCACTTGTCATTAAGGACAAACTACTGGTTTCTCCAAAGACTGAAAATATGCATGTACCATTAACTCAGTTATCAATAATGTAAAGTCCACAGAAAATATTGGGAGACTATAGAAATTCTTTCATTTTAAGTATTTTCTTCTTCATCGTCTTCTTCTTCCTATTATTATTATTATTATTATTATTATTATTATTATTATTATATACTAAGAATTCAATGAAAGAAATAATACTATTTTGTTTTCATTTCTGTATCGAACATGTTGATAACAATTCATTTTTGGTCCCTCCTCCCTTTACAGAATGGTTCCAAGTCAGAAATATTTATAAATGCTAAATGCTTATAAATGCTTTGGGGAATAAGTACCACCAAAGGCAAGGGATTTTACTCAGAATTTGCACAATTTAAGCAAATATTGATTATAATATGGGTCGTTGTGGGATCCTGGAGTGCTGGACAGCATGTTCTTGGAATGATTTTTGATAAAATGGACAATTGAAGACTCAAAAGTCATAAAAAGGTTGATACAGTTTTAAGACTTTACTGTAGGCGTTTCCTCCCCTTGTCTTTTTGTGTTCTTTGTTTTTCCCAAAGACAGTTACAGCATCTCTACCTTACTACCCTCTCTTTTCCTTCTTCTAGCCAAATGCCCATTTTCATGAGAAAGATTAGAGCTATAGGTTGGTTCCTTTACTTTAACTTACTCCACATTTTATATTTCATATATCTAATAAAGTAGTTAAAATATGTCTAATTATTAAAATATATATTATGCGTCCTTAGTCACATAAAAAATGTATTTGCGTTCTCCTCTGTGATATCAAGGGTTAACACTTGCTAAAAAAATCTATTGCTTTAACTCCTTAAGGACACATGACATGTGTGACATGTCATGATTCCCTTTTATTCCAGAAGTTTGGTCCTTGAAGGGACACTCCAGGCACCCAGACCACATCTGCTCATTGGAGTGGTCTGGGTGCCAACTCCCACTACTCTTAATCCTGCAAGTGTAATTATTGCAGTTTTTCATAAACTGCAATAATTACCTTGCAGGGTTAACTCCACCTCTAGTGGCTGTCTACTAGACAGCCACTAGAGGTCACTTCCTGGTCCATAGCACAGGAAACCTGTGCTAGAGCGTCGCTGGACGTCCTCACGCTGTGTGAGGACCTCCAGTGTCGTTTAAAACCCCATAGGAAAGCATTGAAATGATTTGTCAATGCTTTCCTATGGGGAGACGTAATGCGCATGCGCGGCATTGCCGCACATGCGCATTGGGTCTCCTCGGCCGGTGGGCGGGATCAGTCTCGCCCACCGGCCGACGCAATGGACAGGAGGAGCGTCGCGGAGTAGGAGACAGCGGCAAGGGTTTTCACCCCTTCAGTAACCGGGGATGGGGGGGTGGGAGGGAGAGGGACCCTCCAGTGCCAGGAAAACGGATCGTTTTCCTGGCACTGGAGTTTCCCTATAAGGGGTTAAAGAGATTCCAGTAACCCCTTACATTTGTAGTGGTCAAGTTGTTTAGAGATTTTACTTCAACACCCATACCGAGTAATGATCAAAATGGTTTTGAAATTCCATAAGTTGTAAACTATGGAGTTTATTTATCAATCTCTTATTTTTACTTAATTGATATCCCAATTGCATAATTTAGGTGTACTATCTAAATTGTGGCTATAGCAGAGTTAGAGATCATTTATTTTTGTCCACATTTTCCATTCTGATTACATTTAACTATGATTCTGAGTTAAGTGAATAAACTATGATCCGTTTGAAGAGGTGAAGACCGAATACTTTAGCAATATTTTTTCAATAAATCCCTTTTGCAGCAACATGAGGTTTGCATACACTTTTTTTTTTGAGGGTCTGCAAACCTCTATCGATGGAGCATTATTCACTCAATAAACCTCTCCAATGGTGACAGCCAAAGTTTATGTTTGTTTTATGCATAAGAGATTGTCAAACATAAACCTGATTGTCATGTCATTGATTGGAATATCTGACATAAATTACCTCTGGACAGAACAAACAAATGTACAGGTTTTCAGATTGAATTCCATCACGGACAGTGAATGCTAGATCAATTTGTTCAGCAAAGCTATGAGAACGTATGATTGCTTTTGTGTTAATATAAAACCAACATTTCTTATATCTAATATTAGTACTTCGTGTGGCTATAATGCTAATTCTAAAGGGTTCACAAACTCTCCCACACCTCTTTTTATAAAGTATTAACATACTGTATATGTAGTACAGTATATAATATAACCGTGCAAATACTGCTTTAACGTAGTGGAATATGTAAAACCACATGTGGATTGATTTCAGTATTGGCTTTTCCATTTATCCTTTGCTACCTTATTGTAGCTATTGCATCTATAATATATAACACTTAATGACATATTATGCAACAAAATGAACAGTAATATTTAGCAATTGTTTGATTACATGTTGCCACACGTGGAGCTTTTGAAAGAAAGGAAGCATGCATGTTGTTTATTAAGCAGGCTACACAGCTGAAATTGCAGTTTTCTGTTACTCTTACCCTTGCGAAATTAACTTACATCGGCATCTTGCCATCCAAACAGATGGGCAATGGTACAGACAGCCAAGAGACCATATACATGCTTCATCAAATGTACTTGTTAAAGGCAGGATTCCCAGCCAAGAACACAAAATGGCTATTCATCCACTGCTCAGTGAAGAAGGAGACAGGCCTTGTTAAGCAGATTGGATTGGTCATGACAGCAGCCATGAGATCCTTGACTTCATAGTTTTCGCTCTCTGTTTTCTAAGGCTGCTATCTATGTTGCAAAAACATACATTTACAAATGATTTGTCAATGGTATATTTGAGCTTAATAATTAAACATTGTCTTTTTTTTGTCTGTTAAACAGATAATTAAGAAAAGCATAGTTTTTTTTTTCTATGTCTGCAAATATGATTGCACAGTAGCTTTGTGGTTTTAAACTAATACAATTGAAATCAAATCAAAACCTGAATGACAAGCAGTGATTTAATCTAAAAATAGATATCTTGTTTCATCATGAAATGACAATGACCAAAGCAAAATCCTCTTGTGTTCTTTACAGCATGGACATTAGGAGAACAGCAATTGAACTAATCTAACACAGGATTGGAATAGCCCCCTCAATAAATAGATAACCAAAATGGTGCATGAGGCTAATTGAATGTCAAGATACACAGTAAACATATCCTAAATAATGCCACCTTAATAATTCCTCATCAACAAATGTAGTATACAATGCTTTTGTGATTTGATTCTCTAAATGAATACTAAAGCCCGTGTATACTTCCTTGACTTATTGTCAGATCCATACCTGTTAACAGTGGGAGGCATGAGGTGAATGGGGTGAGATCCATCAGGATTGTTTTGATTTTAAAATTGTGTCTGGGTCTTTTTTATTTTTCTTGAATTCTACTCCTCGGATAATAAAGAAAAGTCAACAGAAAATACAATTGGAGCACATTGATTGGCATTTCTGCACATGGGTGAACACGTTTGCACTGCTGTGCTCATATGTAAGCCTAGTTGGCTGTCAATCAAGGTTGCATATAAGTTCAGCACATGTGTGTGCCAGGCTTACATATTTAACCATGCCTCTTCTGGGTACATTTTCACATATAAAATGATTATATAGCGGATAAGATGTATTTATAATAAAGGTGATTTAACATATATTACCAACATTGCAAATGTAATATTTGACTTTCTATGTGAGGATTTACAGTCTAGTAACTGTAATGTGCTCACCCACAGTTCAGCAAATAATTGTACAATAAAAGTACTATCAAGCCTTATAACAAACATATCAACATTGATATATGTGTCAACATTGCCAGACACATATATTTTTATTTAAAGCATGTTAAAAAATAAAACCAAATATTGGGCTAACAGACATGAAATGCTGGTTATCTGCTGTGAATTCTTAAGGAATTTAAACAGCAATAATAAGTATTAGCTCAAATTGAACAAGCGATCTTTTAATTTTATTTATTGATGTAATATGTATGAATTCTCCAGTGATTGCATCGAGCAGCAATGGCAGTAAATTTTGAGTATGAATCCATAATCTTCAGCACAAATTAAGTGATATAAAAGTGCACATATCTCCTTTTCATTCCCCTTTTCTTGTTCTGTTTTTGTCCATTCCTTATTTCAACACGCTATTCTTTTCTTCACTACACAATGCATATACCCATCTACAGCTCACATTCTTGTTCATCTATATCAGGGGTTCCAAATGAATTTTTCCAATTAATATTTGACATAATGCGCTAACAACGTGGAACCCCAAAACATTTTTGGTGCCATAGCACAGATAGAAAACAGATAGTAGTACTTAGGAGCAGGTGTGCTATGATGTGTACAGTTGGTGTTTGTATATAATGTTAGCATTTTGATACAGGGGTGTGTTTGTATGTAATGTTTGCATTTGTGTGTAGGGGCTTCTTTGTATGTAATGTTTGCATTTGCGTGCAGGGGTGTGCTTGGATGTAGTGTTAGTGTTTGAGCGTTTGAGTGAAGAGTGTGTTTGAGTGTTTGTATATAAATTAGAAATTTGATTCCAGGGGTTTTTGTATGTAATGTTTGTGTTTGCAGGAGTATGTTTGCATGTTGTGTTGGTGTTTTATTGCTGGGATGTATGCACATATATGTGTTTGATTGCTGGGATGGTGTTTAATTGCTGAGATGTATGCACATATGATTGCTGTACTTATGCTACGTACATACATACATACACAAAATAAATGAACACACAGACACACGTATAGAAACATTGACACATACACATTCATATACACACTGGCATATACACACAGACACAAAGATACACACCTTGACACATGCACAGACTTTGTCACATATATACACACTGGCACACCCCCCCCCCCCCCCAATACACACATACTGACATACAAAAACACACTCAGATACACACAGTGACACATACACAAACCTTGACACACAGATACACACACTAACACACACTCAGACACAAATACTCTTTGACAGACACATATACACTCTCACTGACAAACACACATACTATTTGACAGACACACATACAAACACATATACACTCTCACTGATAAGCAAACATACATTCTCACTGACAACCACACATACACAGTCACACACTCACAGACAAGCACACATACACTCTCACTGGCAAACACACATACACACTCACTGACAAGCACGCATACACTTTCACTGACAAACATACATACACACTCACTGACAAGCACGCATACACTCTCACTGACAAACACACATACACACTCATTGACTGACAAACATACATGCCCTCAGTGACAAGCACACATGCACTCTCAGTGACAAGCACGCATACACTTTCACTGACAAGCACATACACACACACACACACTGACAAACACACATACAAACTCCTTAACAGACACACATACAATTTATTTATTTATTTAAATTTTACTCCACCCAGCCTCCCTACCTTTGGGAGTGCTGGCATGCAGTCTCTATTTTCCTGGGGTCACGTGGGGCTGCTGGGCTGAGCGGCTGGCATGCGGTCCCTGGGGTCCAGTGGGGCTACTGGGCTGAGCGGCTGGCATGTGGCCGTACAGTGCAGGCAGAGAGGGAGCAGTGATCTTCCTTCTCAACCTCCCTCCCCTCACCCCACAATTTTTCTCCCTTAATGTTTTTATAGTAAAACTTAAAACAACATTATTATATTTCAGAGTTGTTTTGCACATGCTCTGCTATTTATTGATTTATCATAACTCAAAGCAGTAATCAAATATAATCAGGTCATGAATTACTATTTGTTACTCATCTTTAAAGTTGAGAACATTATGAATAGCCAGCATGGGTCACAAAATGTACTTCCAAATACAGTGGGACCTCGGTTTACGGATTTAATGCATTCTCCGGGATGCATGGGCGTCCGCAGGAATTTTTCCAGGCAGGGGCATAATTGTAATGACATCCATGCTTGGTTCCTTTTTGACAATGTCATGAAGGGGAGGAGCATAGTCATTATCACATAAAGCCAGGGTGAATAGCGTTTTCACAACTATGGTGTCAGGAATACATGTTTGCATTCCTGACACTATAGTGTTCCTTTAAGCAAATTAAAGGAACATTCTGGTCACCATAACAACTTCACCTAAATGAAAATGCTATGATGCCAGGAAGCCCCTGGGTGCTCTCTTTCCTTTAAGGGGTTAAACCGCTATCAAATGGTTTAACCCCAAAGGCTTTCTCCAGCTCCAAGTCACTCAGTGGTATTCGGCTTCTGAAACAGAGTGTCAGGAAGTGCTGATTGACGTCAGGCATGGGTGCCGCTGATTGGCTAGAGTGGACGCTCTAAGCCAATCGCTAGTTCCCGGTTCATAAAAATGTTTTACTTTTTATGAATGGGGAGCTACTGATTGGCTTAGAGTGCCAACTGACCACTCTAGCCAATCAGCAACACCCCTACCCAGCGGCACTCTGTGCTTCCTGACACTCAGTAAATAAAAGTGAACACATTAACACTGATATTTTTTTTTTTTACCTGGGAAGATGAGAAGGTCCAGAGTTTCCCTACCAGGCCCAGGTACCAAAGCCTTATGATGTGGTGTCCAGAATTAAGTGAAAGGTTCACTTAATTTGTCCTTCCTGCTCCAATCTCCTTTTCCTCTCCTTCATTTGACAGTCTTCTTTTTCTTCTGACACTGTTTTCTATCCTTGGCTTCTTCTGCTCCTTCTGCTACTTTCTGCTTATTTTGAGCCCTTCTGCTCCTTTCTTATTCTGATCCCTTTCTGCTCCTTGCAGACCCTTTATGCTCCTTCTTGTACTTTACCTGTGTGCTCCTTGCTGTCCCTTTCTGCTCCTTCTCCTACTTTACCTTTGTGTTCCTTCTGATTCTTTCTGCTCCTTTACCTTTGTGCTCCTTCTGTCCCTTTCTGCTCTTTGCAGACCCTTCCTTCTCCTCGCAAACCCTTCCTGCCACTTGCTGCTCCTTCCTGCTCCTTGTTGCCCCTTCCTGCTCCTTGCAGATCCTTCTTATTTCTGCTCCTTCTTCTACTTTACGTTTGTGCTCCTTCTGCCCCTTCCAGCTCATTGATGACCCTTTCTGCTCCTTGATGTCCCTTCCTGCTCATTTCTGTTCCTTCTCCTTTCTGCTCCTTCTCTTACTTTACCTTCCTGCTCCTTGCTGACTCTTCATGTAGGCTGTCCTCCCCATCCCTCACTTCCCTAATCTATAGGCTGACCCCTCCATGCCTCACTTCCCTAATCTGTAGGCTGCCCCCCCATGCCTCACTTCCCTAATCTATAGGCTTCCATCCCACACCTCACTTCCCTAATCTATAGGATGCCATCCCACACCTCACTTCCCTAATCTATAGGCTGCCCCCCATGCCTCACTTCCCTAATCTGTAGGCTGACCACCCATGCCTCACTTCCCTAATCTGTAGGCTGACCCCCCATGCCTCACTTCCCTAATATGTTGGCTGCCCCCCATGCTTCACTTCCCTAATTTATAGGCTTCCCCCCCATGCCTCACTTCCCTAATCTATAGGCTGTCCCCCATGCCTCACTTCCCTAATCTATAGGCTGCCTCAATGCCTCACTTCCCTAATCTATAGACTGCCCCCCATGTCTCACTTTCCTAATTTATAGGCTGCCCCATGCCTTACTTCCCTAATCTGTAGGCTGCCCCCATGCCTTACTTCCCTAATCTATAGGCTGCCCCCATGCCTCACTTCCCTAATCTATAGGCTGCCCCCCATGCCTCACTTCCCTAATCTATAGGCTGCCTCCCCATGCCTTACTTCCCTAATCTATAGGTTCTCTCTCCCCCCATCCTTCACTTACCTGATCTGTAGGCTGTCTCTGCTGCCTGCATGTGCTGCTCCTCTGCGGTTTCAGTCAGCAGAGAGAAGCAGGGATAAGATGTAGCTTCCTATCCCTATTTCCCATAGAATTGCATTGAAAACCAATTAATCCGTTCTGGAGGTCAAAAAATGAGCTGGCATGGAAACCAACCCACAATGCAGAACACACAATAAAAGGCATGCAAACAATGAAGCTCAGCTCCCTACCTTTCCACAGCTTGAGAAATGCACCAAAAAGTCCCAAAACAACTGAAAACTATTTCCAAACAAAAAATACTCAAACAGCTGGAGTGATCCAGACTGGCCGAGTATACGACTGGATATGATAGGAAAATAAATAGAATAAATGCAATCTAGTAGAAAAAAACAATAATTAAATAATAGTGAAAACTTGCCTTAATGGCTCACCTCTATAAATATCAAGTGATACCCTGGTACCTACAAAGCTCCAAGGAATGCTAACTGGCTAATGACTTTATTGGGCAAAAGAATGGTCAAGTCCAGAGCTAGGAGCGTAAAGGGTAGGTGTATGTCATTCAGCTGACATGGGTATCTAGGGTATGGTCACTAAAGTATAACCTCAAAGGTTCTTGTGCCATGTGGCTGGTAAATGACTCCAAACTTTTAATAGTCTATAAATATGCAGTTTTCAAAACTGTAGTGAACCGAGTCATAGACCAAGCTGGCATATGGGGCAGCATATAGCATCCCTGTATATCATAGAGGAAGAGAATCTAGCATTAGGGAGGAATTCAAAATATCCCCCTAAATATATCGCTAGGTAACTGTAACACTAAACAAATAACGGTTGCAGTAAATACAAGGGAAACCCCAACCTATTCTGTGAGAATGAATGCTCTACAGACAGTTATAAAGTGACCAAAACCCAAGTAAAGAGAGAGGTGAAAGAGAAAAAGATTATAGTGGCTCCATGTGCAGAACCATACTTAGAATGTTGGTTGCCTGCACATGGTGATAGATAGCCCTAAGTGAAATAAAGTGAACGAAAAGAGCCCATAGAGCCCAACGCGCGTTTCGGTGCTTGCTTAGATGCACCTTCGTCAGGGGCTGATAGGAGACTGGTTCCTAGTCTCCTTTTGTATGTATTCAGGTCTCAGTATCTTAAAGACTGTCCAATCAGATAGCCGATATCGAGCGCCAAGAATACCACGTGGGCATATGCTAATGACCTGGACTGTGTCATCCAATCAAATGCCTTGTATTCTGACGTTGTTCCAAGACCGTTTAACCAATTGTGTGCCGAGAGGGAATCAAAAGCACAGAGCTGCCAGTGTAATAGGAGGCATGTGAAACTGTGGCAGCTTAGCTTGGCAACAGTTCCCACATAAAGTATCAAAAGTCCCTCTCTTTCATATTTCTCGGCAAAACTCCTACGGATTCAGCCGTAATTGATACAATGTATCTGTTTATTACGTCGGCATATGCTAATGAGCTGATCCAATCCAGCCAATCATAAGCGTTATGTTCCGACGTTTCTCCAGCTGAATTTTAACCCACTCCGTGCCAAGAGGGGATCGAGTGACCCTGTGTGTTGCTGATGTGAGATCCCTTTGAAGCTGTGACGGCTTGGAATCGCCACAGTTTCTAAATCAAATATCAACATTTACACAGCTTGTCGGCTCTGGGTTCAGCCGTACGGGTAGAATATTAGCCGCTTGGTTTACGCTGATACATAAGTGTAATAGTGAGACAGTGTAGACCCATAAAGTATATCTATGGTATAGTGTTGCTCCATAGATCTCTTAGAATGCCATATGGTTACCCTGATCCTCCACTCATTCATGAGGTGTATATTTGATATTATGCACCTCTAAATGAGATTGGGGGAGCATCAATATGGTACAAATTATGGTCATCCTAATTTATCTGTGGGAATAATAACGATATATGATCTCCTGTCTCCTGGCATATTAACGATAATGCCTAGGTTTGCACTTTGTACTCTGATATATTACAGTCTTGGACAGAAAGGTATCGGAATGCTAAATAACAGGGCAGATGGTCATAGGACCTAGAGATACGATACTTCTAATAGCAGAAAAAGAACAACAATTATATATTATTATTTACAGGTATTTACAATATATACATATATATTACAATTTAGTAATGGTGAGGATTAACAAAGCGTGCTTAAAAGATGGACATAGAACATATAAATGTAAAGCTACCATAGAGAAATGATACAGATAGTTGTAGTGAATATTTCGAACATACAGGACAATGACCTAGAAATAAGTTAGAAATAAATTAGAAATAAATTAGAAATAAAGAGGGAAACAAGCGTCTACTAGTGAGAAAAGGCTCCTCACTTCCCTTTATTGGTGGAGAGAGTACTCATATAAAAGGGGTATATGAGAAGCCCTCATTAAGCCCATTTGGGGACAAGGTTTTTAATGTGAAAATCCAGTAACTCTCTCTTTGGAGCAGTTTACTGTCTATATCACCCTTTCTGGGACCTAGCTTTATCTTTTCGATTCCACTAAACCGTAAGCCATGTGCTGAGCCTCCGTGTCTTAATTTCAGGTGTCTAGAGATGACTGTATCGATTTGCCTGGTGGGGTTCACAGAGTTCACATGTTCGAGGATCCGGTTTTTAAACGGTCTGAAGGTTTTTCCTACATACTTTAGATCACAGCTGCATGTTAGAAGATAAATCAAACCTGCAGTTTGGCAGTTAAAGAAAGTCTTGACCGCATGTGTCTGGGTATTTGTGGAGTTCGAAAAGGTTTTTGAATTTTTGCGGATAAACTTACATGCCTTACATCGGCCACATTGAAAGGTACCAATAGCTGGGGTTTTCAGCCATGTACTTTCAGATTTAGGTAGTGAAAGATGGCTAGGTACCAAAAGGTCCTTGAGGTTGCGACCTCTTCTGGCTGTAAGCGATACATGTGGAGTTAGAACTTCTTTAAGGTGTTGGTCTTGAAAAATGAGGGGCCAGTATCTGCCTAGTATCTGTTTTACTGGGTCCCAGCCAGAGTCAAAAGTGCCAATGCACCTGATTATGTTTTGAGGCTTATCTTTCTTGCGATTGTCTTCAAGGAGAGTTTCTCGTTCAGTCATTAGAGCTCTCTTATAAGCGGATTTGAGGCATATGTTCGAGTAGCCCTTTGTTTTGAACTGAGATCTTAAGGACTTGGCTTTAATTTTTAATTCCTCAAGAGTAGAGCAATTCCGTCTAACGCGCAAGTATTGGCCTACCGGTATGCCTTTCTTTAGAGTACTGGGGTGATGGCTTTGCCAGTTCAGGAAGTTATTAGTGGCTGTAGGTTTCTTGAAAAGGGTAGTGGAGATATGATGTTCATCTTCTGTGGTTCGTAGAGTCAGGTCCAGAAAATTAATCTGTTTACCGCCCATTTCGTATGTTAGTTTGAGGTTTAGATTATTTATGTTGAGTGCCTTCACAAATTCCTCAAAGCATTCATTAGAACCTGTCCAGACAATCAGCACGTCATCTATGTACCGCTTCCACATTTTGATGTGGCCATGGTAGTCTACAAATTTTTGACCAAAAACAACGTTATGTTCCCACCACCCCAGGTGGAGGTTTGCATAGGAGGGAGCACAAGTTGTCCCCATAGCAGTCCCTCTCACCTGGTGGTAGTGGGTGCCTTCAAAAAGAAAGTAGTTGTGCATTAAGATAAATTGTAGGAGTTGCAGCACAAATTGGTTGTGGTCGTTTAGAGATGAATCTCGTGTCTGGAGAAACCATTGTATGTTGTTAAGGCCTATCTTATGGGGGATGGAGCTATACAGCCCTTCTACATCAAGGCTACATAGTTTCGCCTCACCAGGTAATGTCAGGTCATTCAATGCTTTTAAGGTTTGTTTTGTATCCCTCAGATAAGATGGGAGGGTCTTAACTAGTTCACTCAGAATACGTTCTACGTATATACTGCAATTTTGAGTGAGATTATTATTGCCTGATACTATGGGTCTACCAGTTAGTATTTTTTGCTGTTTGTGTATCTTGGGCAATGAATAGAAGGTGGCTATGGTAGGTTTTTTATTGAGCATAAATTTATATTCGTCCATATTTATTAGTTCATTCTGAAGGGCTTGGTCAAGGATGTTTTTCAATTCCAAGTAAAATCTTTTTGTAGGATCAGCGGGGAGTGCCATATAGGTATCCTTATCGTCCAGTATTCTGTGCACCATTTGGACATATTGGGTCCTGTCTAGTATTACCAGGTTGCCACCCTTATCAGATGGTTTGATGATAATCGTCTCGTTCCTTTTTAGTTTGGCTAATGCTTTGGTTTCAAGGGTACTCAGGTTATTAGGCTGTAGACTGGACTGGGAGTCAATACCTAATGCCTCTATTTCTTTGCAGGACAATTCTACAAACACGTCTATATATTTATATTCTGGTATGTACGGTGTGAATTTACTTTTTGGTTTTAGGTTGGTAAAAGGTGCTAGCTGTGTGCTGGATGGATCATTGCTGTTGAGAAGCTCCACCAGACTATCTAACAAGTTCATGTCTCTATCTTCTAAACCCAGTCTTGTTGCTTGCTTGGTTCTCTTAATACAATGGTATTTATGAAGAGCTAGTTTCCTAGCAAACAAGTGAATGTCCTTTGTCCAACAAAACTTGTCAAATTTAGGTGTTGGAACAAAGGACAGTCCTTTTTTCAGTAGCTGAGTTTCTGAGGCGGTGAGCTGGTAGGAGGATAAATTAATGATTTGACTCTCTTGGGTCAATATGCTTTCCTCCGTTGGAAGCCTCGAGTAGTTTTGCTCCTTGTGCTCCTCTGCGGTCTTGCTTCTTGATTCGCTCTGGCTAAAAAATTAATCCCTTTCTTCAGGATGCTTTTAGGATTAGGTTCGGGAAGGGCAGAGGAACTGTCAGAGCTGAGTTCTGGTTCAGAGCCACTTGTATCGTACTCTGAAGTGTAGAACTGATCAAATTCTACCCTTCTGCTTTGTTTAGATCTCTGATAAATATTCCCTGTTTGGAAGTCTTTAGTGTCCCTTATGAATTTAGAGTGTTTGCGGGTTTTGATGGTAGAATGGCTCCAAAACTCGATGTAAAAGTCGCTCCAACACCTCCACACTCTACGCCACGTGCTACCCACAGACTCCAGCATGCAGGGGGCGGTGCTATAAGCCTCCCAGGTGCAATGCATCCTTGGGAAAATTGCTTTGTATTGGGAAAGAAAATTGTAAACAGAGGCATTATTTTCAATGGATTTTCATTTGTAAACCGAAAATTACGTTAACCGAGGCATTTGTAAACCGAGGTCCCACTGTACTTGCATTTGATTGCGTAAGTTAATTTGAGTCTTTAATATATTTCTTTGTAGTTAGAAATGTCACAAAATTATTTGTTTCACCACCTTGCTTCAAAAGGTCCGCACTCACTGCCATTCATGATATATAAACGAGGTAGTTCATAAGTAGTGCATCTCTATTTGTTAAAAAAAAAAATTTAACAACAAGGCATAAAATATAACTACATAATAAGAAATAGTGTCCAAACCAAAAAATAAACACGGATACAAAAGCTAAAATACAAAGTCAGCCCTGTGTCTGCTGGAAGGGGTGGGGGAGGAGGTAAACGGTTGAAGAGATAGGTTAAATACCTAAGAGGGCTCTGATTTATTTAACATATCTTTTCAACTTTTCCCCCCGCCCCCCTTCCAGCAGACACAGGGATAGGAATTGAACGACAGATGGGGATCTACATTTTGCCTATCCTTGAGATAGGGGGCCCAAAATAATTCTTTCACCAGGGCCTCTCTATGTTAGTTCAGCCACTAATGCCTTCTGTAGTATTTGCTAGAGAGCTACATGTCCACAAGCACTCCTAACTAGGCTATTTCATTATCTGTTCCTGAACTTTGTATCTGTCATATATACTCTTCAAAACACAGAACATGGGAAAATGAAAATCTGTGAGTAGGACATTCTTTTAAAACTGTCAGTAAAAAATAATCTACCTTATATAATAACAAATATAATTATAACAATATAGGTTAAAGAAAATATTTCTGATTTCGTCAACCACATTTTAAACAAACAGTTAAACAAAAATGTAAACTGGTAAGACAAATTATCAAAAATATATTCACTACAAAAAAGACTGAAATAATAGATAAGAAATCTGCTGTGGATTTTATAACCCTATAGTGAAATGAATAATGAATCACTTTAACTGAACTTTCATTGAAAATAAGTTAGTCCACTCTTTCAAACAATGGAGGAGATAG
Organism: Pelobates fuscus; assembly: GCF_036172605.1. Lineage (NCBI taxonomy): Eukaryota > Metazoa > Chordata > Amphibia > Anura > Pelobatidae > Pelobates > Pelobates fuscus. Next base: position 328,825,609 of record NC_086317.1, on the reverse strand, counting down.
GGAGCTCTTTACCTTCACCCCCATTCCATAAAATAATGGGTTGATGGAAAGAGTTAGGTGAGCTCCATTTTTTTTAATGGCGATCATCTGCATACTAAATGCGCATGGGAAGCACAATTCGAAGATCCTGCACTTTCTAATGAAGAGTATCTTGTCCCTTTAGATTAAAAAAGGGGGAAATAGGAACACCATTAGAGTCCTCCTTCCCTAAGTAAATATATATTTTTTTTTCCGCTGTTGAACTTGCTGACTTTGAAAAGTGACCACTCATTTGATTCTTCTCTTTCAAAAAAATATCTCTCTTGCACCTCTAGATCGGGTTGGGGTGGAGATATCAGTAGAAGAAGATGTGAACCCCCATGCCACAACAAGGATGATATGCAGTTTCCACCCAACACTTCCTCATTGCTTGAAGTCACCACACACTACACAGTAAAGTCAAATGGCACTGAGGGCATCCTTAATTAGCATATTGAAGAGGAATTCATTTAAATAGGCAGAAATGCAATAGACAACACTGTGTCCTCTTCAACTCTTCATAGGCATTGTGGGTAATGGCACATATTCACAATCCCCAGTGAAGTATTTAAGAACAAGTACTATTTCATGTTTGCTATGTCATTGTTAAATGGTTATTTTCCTTGTAGTGCACATACACACAGCGCAAACAGATTTTAAAGGACATAGAACTTTTATTAATATATCCTACATAAATATATAACACCTCATTTAGCATGGAGAAAGAGGTGAACATTTTAAATTTTGACGGACGTCATTTTTAAAATTTTCATTTTTTTTAAATTATTATTATTATTATTATTATTGCAATTTATATAGCGTCAACAGATTCCGTAGCGCTTTACAATATTATGAGAAGGGATTTAACTATAGATAGGACAATTACAAATAAACTTACAGGAACAATAGGTTGAAGAGGACCCTGCTCGATCGAGCTTACATTCTATAGGAGGTGGGTGTAAAACACATTAGGACAGGAATTTGCAATCAAATAAGGTGGACTGCCCTTTAGGAGAGGGCAAGAGACAGGTATGTGAGGTAAGGGTTAGTCTTGGAGGCCATATGCTTTCCTAAAGAGATGAGTTTTAAGGCACTTCTAAAAAGATGCAAGACTAGGGGAGAGTCTGATGGCGGTAGGCAGGCTATTCCATAGGAAGGGAGCCGCCCACGAGAAGTCCTGCAAGCGCGAGTTGGCCGTACGAGTGCGGACAACGGACAGGAGGTGGTCACGGGCAGAACGGAGAGACCGAGAAGGGACATACCTATGGATCTGTGAGGAGATATAAGAGGGGCTAGAGTTGTTCAGTGCTTTATCGGTGTGAGTTAGTACCTTGAATTGACTCCTATAGCATACAGGAAGCCAATGTAAGGACTGGCAGAGGGGTGAGGTGTGAGAGACACGACTAGAGAGGAAAATCAGTCTAGCAGCAGCGTTCATTACGGACTGTAGGGGTGCAGTGCGGCTTTTGGGAAGACCAATCAGGAGAGGGTTACAGTAATCCATGCGGGAGATTACCAGAGCATGGACAAGCTCCTTGGTAGTATCTGGTGCAAGAAAGGGGCGGATGCGGGCTATGTTTTTAAGATGGAATCTACAGGATTTGGCAACATGCTGGATGTGAGGCTCAAAGGTGAGACCAGAGTCAAGTATGACGCCAAGACAGCGCGCTTGCAAGGATGGACTGATATTGGTACCACAAACTTGAAGGGAAAGTGAAAGAGGAGGATCAGTATTAGGAGGAGGAAAGACAAGGAGCTCAGTTTTTGAGAGATTGAGTTTCAGAAAGCGGGAGGACATCCAGTCAGAGATGGAAGAAAGGCAAGCAGAGACACGTTGCAGGATGGCAGGGGAGAGGTCCGGGGAGGAGAGATATAGCTGGGTGTCATCAGCATACAGGTGGTAGTGGAATCCAAAAGAGGTAATAAGTTTGCCAAGAGAGGCAGTATAAAGAGAAAATAGAAGTGGACCAAGGACGGAGCCTTGGGGAACTCCAACCGAGACAGGGCGAGGGGAGGAGGTATCATTAGAAAAGGAGACACTGAATGAGCGTTGGGAGAGATAAGAGGAAAACCACGAGAGGACAGAGTCACAGAGACCAAGTGATTGAAGAGTTTGAAGAAGGAGAGCATGATCAACGGTGTCAAAGGCCGCTGAGAGGTCAAGAAGAATTAGTATGGAGTAGTGGCCTTTGGATTTAGCTGCGATTAGGTCGTTAGTGACTTTGATAAGGGCAGTCTCTGTAGAGTGGAGAGGGCGGAAGCCAGATTGAAGGGGGTCAAGGAGAGAGTTGGAATTGAGGAAATGAGACACACGGGTAAAGACAAGCCTTTCCAGAAGCTTTGAGGAAAAAGGGAGCAGGGATATGGGACGGTAATTAGAGAGGGTGGATGAGTCGAGGGATGGTTTTTTTAGTATAGGTACTACAGTGGCATGTTTAAGGTCAGCAGGGACGATGCCAGAAGAGAGTGAGCAGTTGAAGATGTGTGTTAGAGAAGGCACGAGACAAGTGGAGAGAGATCTGATAAGGTGAGATGGGACAGGATCGAGCGGGCAAGTGGTGGGGCGAGAGGAGCAAAGAAGAGCAGCCACCTCTTGGTCAGTAGCTGGGGAGAATGTCTGAAGGGTAGGAAATGCATGATCTATGTGTGATTGAGAAACAGAAAGGCAAGGAGGGGAGAATTCTTTCCTTAGCTGTTCAATCTTGTCAGTGAAGTAACATGCAGAGTTATCAGAAGTAAGGTTAGTTTTGGGGGTGGCCAGGTCATTTGCCAAAAGGAGTGTATTCCTGCATCAAATCTGAAAACGTTCACATTTTATTACATTTGGTATCTAAATTTAGTATTTGTAACCAAGCCAGGATTTAAAATTCACTCTCTCTTTAGTAAATAATCCTGGTTATAATTTTGCAGTGAATTTTATAAACATATAATTTTAACTGAAGTAATGACCACAAATGTGTGTTCACATTTGACCCATTCAGTGTGGAAATGTTACTCATGTATTCCTTTGATTGTATTCACTTGAAATTATACAGTCAAATTTTGGACTTTGTTTAACTGGTTAAATATTAATTTATTTGTAGAAAAAAGGGTTAGTTGGGGCATTAGTAGAAATGGAAAAAGTAACTAGATTTAGCTGCAGCTCTCTTTTTTACTCACTATTTTGTTTTTCATTTATTATAAGGACACCTCAGAATTACTAAATATTATAATAACTGTTGCTCTGCTCAGTACAGACACTGTGATTAGAACGTCCCTTATAATCTCCATTTCCATCTTTAAACTTGAGGAATGATCACACAGACAGGTATCATATTGGTTCGATGCATACCTAACAGACAGATGCGCTGATATATTTAATTTGTGTTCTGTACTGCCATCATAAAATTGGGCACTTAAATACAGGGTTTACCGTAACGTTAGATAAATTACAGTAAATTAGAGTGCCTGAAAAATTATTACTGTACCTCAGAGTCACCTCTGGAATTTGAAAAATAAGTACTGTCAAGGGAACTGTCATTTTGCTAAATATTTCAATTTAAAAGAAAATGTTGTACAGACTATCCCACAAACTACTATGCATGTAAACCTTTATAAATGATTCTTCACAGACTACAGTAATTTGGATGAAAATATATCCCGAAGACTCAATAAACATGTTCAATGCAATGCCTGCTCTGTACGTGTACTATCGAATTAATGTTTTTTAAAGAAAGTAGGAAAAAAACAGATATGCTCTCCTCTCCAGTTTGAGTAATTTCTAGTATAAGATTTTATTAAGTTAATTTAAAGGGACATTGTAGATGCTGTAACTCTTTCATCTTATTACAGTGGTTAGTGTTTCTGGAGTCTCCTGGCGTGTTCCATTCAGCTTTAAACAGTTTCTTGCTTTTTAAGTTTGTATTTAAAATTGTAATGGTAAAGGAGAATCCCCAGCAGCCCATCCCATCTGTACTAAACAGGAAGCATTAGTCTGAGCAGCAGAGAGTGTCAACTGGCTGCTTTTACCCTATTGCAGCACCAATTGCTCATATAAATTGTTATAGAATTTTAACATTCTGGTAGTATTTTTTTAAAAAAAACTGCATTCCTAAAAATGCCATTAGGTCATGAATAGATTCCCAACTACAGTATTTGTCATTCTTCTTAATCTGTATTTGCCATACTGATTGTATGCAACAAGAATGGTTATTCAGATAAAATGCAAATACTTTGGATATAGTTTGAAATATTGCACAATAAGGGATAATATATACTCTCAAAAACATTATGCCCCCGATGTTTCTCTATAAGATGCATATACTAATACATTAAAAATGTCAATGTAATTTTCATAATTTTAGTATCACACTGAACAGCAATCTATATGTACAATTTTAGGCTTGATTAGAGACCGACATTAGTTTTTTAAAGGAATATTATAGTCTTCAAAACAATTTTAACTTAATTAAGTGTCTTTTTCTTTTTTATGTATAGTTTATGCCCTTGCCGAGCAGGGGATAAAAACAAATAAAGCAAGTTAACATCTGATTGAAAAATAAATATTTTTTTCGCATGCAGGCTGTCACAGGTAGGGGAGATGTGGCTAGGCCTGCATATACAGATACAAAATTGATTTAATTCCTAAATGGCAGAGAATTGAACAGTGACTTCAAGGCACGATCCAAAACGGCTTTATTAAGCTAAATTTGTTATGGTGACTATAGTGTTCCTTTAAGTGCTGGTTATAGGTTACATCAGGGTTAGTCAATCTTTTAATACCTACCGCCCACTTTTGTATCTTTGTTGGTGGTTACATTTCCTTACCGCCCACCAGTGCCACAGTAACTAATTTTAAAGTGCATGTGCAATATTTTTTTTTATTTTTTTAGAAAGGAGGGTTTAAAAAAAAAATTATCTATTTTTTCCTATTCTACTTTTTTTCTATGTGTGTGTGTGTGTGAGAGAGAGAGGTGCAGTGTGTGAGGAGTGCAGTGTGTGTGTGAATGGTGCAGTGTGTGAGGGGAGCGGTGTGTGTGAAGAGAGCAGTGCGTGTGTGAGGGGCAGTCTGTGTGTGTGTGCGGGGCAGTGTGTTTGTGTGAGGGGTCTAGTGTGCGTGAAGGGTGCATACGGTCTATGCTGAGTGTAGGTGAGAGATGTGAAAATCTATGTTAATGTCTCCCCCTTCCTTCTTCACTCTTTTACCATGGAGGGGAGACATAATGCTGCAAGCCGTGGTGGTCCAGTGGTGGCATGTTCACTTTAGCCTGGAGCTCCTTGGCTGCAGGCTGACTTTCCTGTCCTCCAGCAACCAGGCACTGTATTGGAGCATTGCCATGGTGACGCGCGGCAAAGCTCCGACCATCCTGCTCGCGGGAGGAATACAGAACTTCCCAGGCCCTTCCCTCCCTCTCCTGGAACTAAGTGCCAGCGGGCCAGTGAGGGAGAATTTTGATCTCCTCAACAGCCTGAGAGGGCTTACAGAAATGCTGGCTCTGCATGGGCCGGCAGCAGAGATGAAAAGATCTCCACTGCCGGCCTTGGTCCACAGCCATCAAGGCAGAACCTACCACTGCCCATCTGAAATCCCAAACCGCCCACTAGTGGGCGGTAGGGACCAGATTGACTACCCATGGGTTACATCATGGAATGTACCAACAGAGTTACCTGACTTTTCAGTAAATGTTACATTCCGCAACAGTGTTGTAAATTAGATACATTCAAAGCTCTGAATACCTTCGGTACAAATACTATAAATTCACACTGATACCATTAGTGGTATTATGCTTCATTGCAATGCTGATTTTATTCACATATCAACTGAGAAGTGACCAATAGCAGAAAAAAAGTAAAAGTGAAAAAAGTCAATATTTATACATTATATGTTTAATAAATAAATAATATTTAAATATAGATTTCATTAACCTAAAATAAAACATTTTTCAGTAGACTTGATTCAGCCAAAACACATTTTTATGCTTTTCACAAGTCTAGTAACAATTATTAAAAATGCTAGACACAAGATTTTACATGAATATTAACTTTACATAAGTTAAAAAAGGCAACCTTTAAAAGAGTTTTTAATTCATTTTATTTAGAGTAATTGTTAGGATAAAGCAGGAGCATACACCTCTCGTTTGTAATAGTTTTATCGTTAAATATAACTCTAATCAGCAGTTAAATGATCCAATGGCCTAAATGAAGTTACAGTTTTACATTATTTTACAAATGCACAATAACATAGATACATAGAGAATAGCAGAACTCATCCTCAAGGCCAAAAAAGCTTCTGAATGAAGTAAAACTAGTCTTTAGGAAACCATAGAAACAACAACGCCATTAGATCTTTACTAAACAACATTAAATGGTTTTCCGCCACCAATCTTGGTGCTACTTTAAAACATTAAAGTAATCATTGACAGTTGGTCTTTATCCCCCTACTCCAAAAATATAAACCAAGGGATGTCTAGTGCCTGATCCAAGAAAACCTAGGACCAGAAGGTGGGATGTAAAACTTTCTATCTCTATAAACTAATCCTACCATGCCAATTCCCCTTAATAGGACAAGGGGTGCCAGGCAAGTATTTTTGGAGCACATGCTTTAATTTGTTGATTATGCAGGTTCCAAGTTCTTAAGCCTGTTTAATATGCAAGGTGTGTATACAATTTGAAGAACACTTTAAGCTTGGACAGTATAGATTATTTTTGCAGTGTATTTTACTTTTGTCCAGTGACTTTCTGATCTTTTGATATATTAGTGTAATTTGACGGGATTTAAAGGTGCTAAAGAAGAAAGAAGACAGAAGAAAGAGCAAAAGCTAATATAAAATGTTTACATTTACAGATGTTTTATTTTTGGTTATTCCACTATTCTTATTATAGGATGTGTATGCACTGTGGGTGTGCCTTGGGGCTTGGGCACCCAGAGTTATGGAGGGCAAGTGGATTAATGTATGTTTTCAACTTATTAGGATCAGGTAGCTATGCAATCCTGGTCCTATTTAGGGGAAGGAACAGGGAGGGAGTAGAGTTAGGCAAATCCTTTCTCTATCTCTATTTATATATCAGTCTGGATTCCGCACTGGTCACTCTGTCGAAACTGCTGTGACCAAAGTATCCAACGACTTAATTGCTGCTAAATCTCGCGGGCAATACTCTATCCTAATCCTCCTTGATCTTTCTGCTGCCTTTGACACTGTTGATCATCAACAGCTTCTTCACATTCTCTGTAACTTTGGTCTACGGGATACTACTCTCTCCTGGTGCTCCTCCTACCTCTCCCAGCCCTCTTTCAGTGTTTCTTTCTCTGGCACTGCCTCTTCTCCCCAAGCCCTCTCTGTCGGTGTCCCCCAAGGTTCTGTCCTCGGCCCCCTATTGTTCTCAATCTATACTGCCTCCCTTGGTAAACTCATCAGCTCCTTTGGCTTCCAATATCATTTATAAGCAGATGACACACAAATCTACCTGTCCTCCCCTGATCTCTCTCCACCCACCTTGACTTGTGTTTCTGACTGCCTCTCTGCTATTTCCAAATGGATGGCTGCTCACTTCCTTAAACTCAACCTGTCCAAAACAGAACTTCTGGTTTTTCCTCCCTCAAGTGCTGCTACTCCTGTGTCTGTCTCCATCCAAGTCAACGGCGCTATTATCACTTCTACCTTGCAAGCTCGCTGCCTAGGGGTTCTTCTTGATTCTGACATCTATTTTACTCCCCATGTTCAATCGATAGCCAAATCCTGTCGCTTACAACTCAAGAACATAGCGCGCATCCGCCCATATCTTACACCAGACGCGGCTAAGGTACTGGTTCATGCTGTTGTTCTCTCTCGCCCTGACTATTGCAATCCCCTTCTCACCGGTCTTACATGTTCCCAGCTTGCACCGCTGCAATCTATAATGAATGCGGCTGCGAGGCTTATTTTCCTGTCCGGTTGCACCTCCCATGCCTCCAAGCTTTGTCAGTCCCTGCACTGGCTTCCAGTTAGATATAGGGCCCAATTCAAAATTCTGGCGCTTGCTTACAAATCCCTACATAATGCTGCTCCAACATACCTATCCTCCCTCATACACAAGTATGTCCCGTCGAGACCCCTGCGCTCAGCCCAAGACCTACGCCTATCCTCTGCCCGGATCCCCACCTCTGATGCTCACCTTCAAGACTTCTCCAGGGCTGCACCTCTTCTGTGGAACTCCCTTCCCTCCTCAATCCGACTTTCACCCAGCCTCCACTCCTTCAAAATGTCTTTGAAAACTCACTTCTTCATTAAAGCGTATCAATTACATTGTCAGCAGGTTTCTCATCCCCCACCCCATTACTCCTTTCCTGCAACTGTCAAAAATGACATAGCAAGCACTCAATAAACCCTTCTCTAACAAACTATTTAATTCCCCTACTTTAACCCTTTGTGTCACTATACCCCACTCCCTCTAGCATGTAAGCTCATCGAGCAGGGCCCTCAACCCCCTCTGTTCCTGTACGCCCAGTGGTTTGATCTCAATTATGTGTCTGTTAGTCCACCCATTGTACAGCGCTACGTAATTGGTTGGCGCTGTATAAATAATAACATTATAATAATAAATAATAAAATACAGTTTTGGTGAGAGCAACCTGCAAACCTACAGCTAGATGTGAACAGCTCCCATCAATCTTAGCCTTCATCTTATTCTGTAATGATCAAGGGTGATAAAATTAATGGCAGATACACCCAATGATTGTACCTTGTTTGTTTCTTTGCAATACTTGAATTCTGTGGATGGAAACTCTTGAAATAACATGAAACACAATGACAATCCTCTAAAATATTAATACACTAATAAATAAATTAGTAAGTCATTGATTTCCTAAAGTTGTTTTGAGAGAACAGTGATTACCGAAATCTCTATCTCTTTTCTGATTGTAGACAGTGTAGGTAATGCTTTCTCAGAATTGAAAACAGAGGCATGTCTTCTTAAGCAGAATTACATGCAGTTTTTATTGTTGTGAGTCGCATCAATCTTGTTCTTGTAATGTGCTAGCGGATTTCAGATTGTGTATCAAATTCAATTGTTACATTTGAATAACAAATGCAGCGACAATGTCACATATGGGAAGAATGTGACAAGGAAAATCCCTACCACTAAACGTCTAATCTGCTTTACAATTTTATTTGGAGTGCTTGTTCTTTTGATAGCCCTAAGTACAAAGCTGTTACTATTCCAGGATTAAAAGTGCAGTGACATACCCCATCATTATATTATCCTAAATATTGATTATAATCTCACACTGAAGATTTAGCAATCCAAGACTTACTGCGCAAGCTAGAGGAACTGTTTATATTTTAATTTGTTGCTCTTAGGCAGAGCCAGAAACACAATTGTATGATGTGCAATATTATAAACACGTGTTACAGACAAAGCATTCAATCTCCAGCACAACATTCCATGTCAGAACCGTGGAAGCAGTGCATATGCAGCTAAAACCAACGAGACAGCTCATGTGTATCTTAGTACTTGATGTTCATTGATTTTCTGAACAGATGTTGTGCTTAGCTTTGCATGCACAAGCAAGAGAAAATAGAATTTACAGGAATCCATGATTTGCAAGCCTCTTTTGTTCTATGGAATAAGATTACCACCTAGCATTAGTTTATAGGAAAAGCAGACCTCACTGCAGAGAAACAAATTCACCGTCAAGCAAGAGTGGGTCTGATTTTTCATAGCTGTAGAAAGTAGGTGATATCCTGCCAAGCCTGAAGAACAAAGTATTACAGAAAACGATGGTCTTGAAGACTCACAACAAACCAAAATTCAGGTGACATATTCAGGTGAACCTAACCAAGAAAACCAGGAATTACATACTCAGCTTAGATTTACCAAGAAAAAAATAACTTACATACTCGAATGGGAAGTTTGGTGTAGAAAAAAAAATACACGTAATCATCAAATTTTTAATAGAAGGTTAGCTCCAAGACAAAATTAAGTAGATAAACTGCAGGTTTGGGACATGTAAGCTTAAAACCAAAAAGAACAGTTAATAAGAGGCTGATCCTGTAGTGATGAAATAGTTTAAAATCGAATGGTATAGAAATTGTAGCACTAAATAAGCTGAAATTCCTTTTTGACATCTACACCAGTTCTTCAAGAAGGGGGAGAAGATGGTTGAAAAAATGGTTGAAATACATTACCGAATGCCCACCTTATTAATGCAACCAAAGCCAAAAATGGAAAGGATATTGTTGCAAGGTAAATTGTTCCCTGAAAAATAAGGTTTGCAAATGTTGGATTCCTGCAGAATTTCCTTTTAGTCCCAACGATTAGTGGGAGAATGAAATGACCATAAAAGTATTACTCTATGTAGGTCAGATATCGTGCTTAACAGATATCCTGTATGAGAATAAGACATATCCTATAAATTACATTATATTTATTTATTTGGAGGACATAACTTAATCTTCATCAACTACTCTAGCTGGTCTTAATATAGATGTTGAGATATTATAAGAAAGTAACCATCCACATGCATTTTGACACCTTGATGTAGACCTAGTGTCGATATGCATTGTGCTGTATGGCATATTAGCTTTTGTTCATTGAAGCACCATTATTTTTTATATCTAATTTGAAATAAAGCATTTGAGATTGCTCAAGTTTGTTTCCCATATTCTATTCCTACCTGAGCTGTAAGTGGAGGAGGAAAGGAGAAACTGCATAAAAGTGAAGCTCTCTTTTAAGTGTCATAAAATATAGCTGAGATTGTTGGCTCTGGAGATTGTGAGTGCAATATTATATTGTGTAAAGCTGCATTTATACATGTGTTGCATGATTTTTGTAATTTGTTTTCTTTTATAGATTTACCTACACCTTTTTGTACCTGGAGGGTAATATTTTATTTTGGTGTTGTGTTTCACTTCATTGTTTTATCATCTTGCATCACCTATGCAAAGTAGTAGATACACTATCATCTTTCTTGAAATGGTAACTTCTTGAACATTAATTTTTGTGTTCCCTCTTGTCAGCAGGAAAATGAGGCTCCAAAGGGACATTCCAATAGTATGCTCTGCTGTCAAGGGGGAATGAAAGCCAGGACACTTACCTTACACCTCTCTCCATGGTGTTATGGAGCATTTGCCAAAATAATAGGTATACATTGGATGCCAAAGTTGGTGGGGAGAGGGAACAGAACTGAAATCTGCGTTTTGGGACTGCTGCTACCTGAGGGGCAGAAGCATTTACCATAACAAATAGCATTCAGTTTATGTAAATAGTTGCCCTATGCACTTTTTATTTTATGTCGGAATTTGATATCTGAGCTTCGAGTACCTGAGGACAGTAATGTTCCGGTCCACAATAGATAATATAGTTACATAGTTGAAGAGAGATGTGTTCATCAAGTTCAGACTTTCTTACATCTGTATTTGTTGAAGATCCAAATGAAGGCAAAAAATCCAGTTTAAAACACTTCCAAGTTTGCAACAAACTAGACAAAAACTCCTTTTTGTCTCCAAAACGCAGTCACATTTATCCTTGGATAAAGAATATATACATCAATATACTTGTGCTATCGATAGCAATTACTTGTGCAAACTGCAGATGAATGCAGGGCACAGATGGAATGCTAGTGAAAAGGTGTGCTCAGGAATGGAGAGGGAGGGGATGGGTGGTAGGGACATGTCTAAGGCCCCCTCCATAGCCACAACGCTGATCGTGAAGAGAGACCAGTAGCTCTTACATTATGTATTTCCAAGGCATAATTAACACCTTATCATAAGAGTAAGTGGCCTTACTTTACAGCTTATTTAAAGCCTAAGACAGGGGTCCTCAAACTCTGGCCCGCCAGATGTTGCTGAACTACAACTCCCATGATTCTTTGAATTACATAGATAGCCAGAGAATTATGGGAGTTGTAGTTCAGCAACATCTGAGGGGGGGGGGGAGGAGTGGAGTTTGAGGACCCCTGGCCTAAGATGTATATAGTTAACATACAATTATTACTTACTATCTCACGCAATGCAAAATATACAACTTTATACAAAGGGTCAGGATTCCTTCAAGGAACCCAGCACCTGCCGGTAGATAACTACTTCACTATAATTGATAAACTCATAATAATAATAATAATAACCCGATCACATGGACACACTTCAGAAACAAGTATTTCAGAGTACAAGTTATAGAGAAAAGAAACACCAACAAGGTGGCTTGCAGATTGTATGTGATGATACTTCACTATTATAGGATTATGGATATGCAAACAACATAGTGACCACTCCTTCCAGCTTAAATTGTTTAATAATATACTTGTTCAGTTTTAACTTGGCTATATTATGGGTGGTGTTACCTTATAGGTTAATGATTCTTTACTTCCTACATGATTCATGTGATCCGGAAGGGAGGGAACTTGTCCCTGGATTGCAAAACCATTTTCATCAAACAACAGCAGATTATTAGACAGAGACAGAGATAAGACAGCAGCACACAAAAACACACCTTTAATTAAAAATGTATGCCTAGAGGAAAGTAGCCAAAATGACTTATTTCATTACTATTCACAACTACAAGCTCCAATTCTACAGAATGAGGCAGACTAAGATACGCAGACCAATGGGAAGCTGAGCTAGGACTGGAAGGCACAGAATGGAAAGTCATTGGGGAAGTGAACAAACAAACATCCATTTGTGTGACTCAACGAGCCAGCCTACAAAACCATGTTTAGATGGTATACCAAAGCAGGTAAAATATTTCATATGAAGAAAACCCCTAGTGATCAATGCTGGAGAATGTGTGACGAAAGAGGGACTTATGAACACATGTGGGGGTTCTGGCCAAAGGTAGCAGGCTTCTGGGAAGGACTGAGATACCTTATATACCGCATATTTCGTAGGCTTATATGGTTATATCCCTGGGCCTATTTATTGTCAAAACCTATGGATGGTAGGACTAGGGCAGAGCAGAAACGTCTTCATAAACTAACATTAGCAGCCAGAAGAACCTTGACACAGTAGTGGTTAAATACTGATATACCTTCTATAGAAATAGTGATTCTCAAGATCTAAGCTAACTATTTCATGGACAAGCTTACTGAGCAAGTGAAGAATACATTTTACTATTTTAATAAAATATGGTTCACCTGGTAAGAATTTCAGGAATCGGTAAAACACTTACTCAGCATACACAGACTTAGCACTCCAGTACTTACTCACCCATACAATTCTCATTCTCATTCTCATTTCTAACTCTTTTAGAACTCTTTTTTTTCTGATTTGTTTTTGTTTTGTCTCATTTCCTCTTCTACAGATAAGAAATATATTCATGCTTTGGCAAAAGGAGACAGAGAGATGACATGAACATGTATCATATTATCATATCATGTATCATGCTAGTGCGGTCAATATGTATGCTATATGTGCTATCTCTTGTCTACACTTAAATAAAATTATTTTAAAAACAAAATTAAAGGCAAATCATTATGCAAGGAAGGGGAGATTTATCTTTACTCTGATCCAGAAAAATATGAAGCCTTGGAAATAATAATACAAGGCGGCTTGAAATGCTGTCCTTTTATTCATAGAAAGGCCGTGTTTACAGGCAGGGACTGCAGGTACAGTCTCTTTGTACCAAAATCACTATATTAAGCTGTAGTAGTTCTAGTGCTTAGGTTGTCTCTTTGGGATATGACTTAAAAAAAAAATAGGATTACTCATTGAATAGTTTCATAATAATTGGTCATTTTATTCTCAAGAATTGTTACCCCATACTTGGAAGCAGTCTAGCATGAAAAGAAAGCGTACTGCATTACTTTGGGTCACCTTGAAAAGCTCTCAATATCACTTGCCATAATCTGACATCTGTTCAGTGAACTTCCTGTTTGATTAGAATTAATATGCTGAATATATCTTCTTTGCTTATAAATATTGTTACATCGAAATAATGGCACCGAGACTCTAAATCAAATATACATGTAATTAAAAAATCAATTACTGAAAAACATGCTTTGCACCAAAATCTATAGCTATTAAATTATACTAGCTTGTATAAACATACATTGATATTGATATGATGGGTCTAAGTAGCTATAACTTCATTATTCCTTAACAAGAATGTCTTGTATAAAAAGTATAAAAAAAACTATAAAATAATCCAATGGCACAATTGTTTTGTTATATGTAAATTTTAAGCTTACATTATTGTACTGAATAAATGTTACTTATATCAGAAAGACATTTTTAGAAATTTCAGAAATGGTTAAAAATAGTAACAGTAAGGAAGAAGAAACAATTATAAAAAAAAACAAAAAAAACAATGCGAGTACATAAGAAAAACAACAACTTTGTTTTCTTGAACAGGAGCGATAGACAATTTCTTGGCTGTCTACTATAAACAATGAGTCACAAACATTTTTTTTCCTGGTATGTAACACACATGTAACCCAAACAAAACATCCAAAATTTGCTAAATAAAAAAAAAAAACTAAAAATAAAAATCAACAAACAAACAAATTTAATATTTAATTCTCCAGAATAACTTTAAATTTGCCTGTGCACTTGGAAACCCATTGTGGGAATAAACAACTGACCCAGATGTGCAGCCAGAACATAAACTTAAAATAAAATATAAGAATTGGTTAAATTTGTAAAATTTTGCCCAGTTAGAGAAACTGTTTAGTCAATTAATAAGTGTATAAGTAAGTATATAAGCTATTTTCAAATCAGTTTAGCTCACTGTTTAATAGAGTACCAGTTTCTATCATTTGCAACTGTTTTAAAAGCGCTACACTTGTACATAATTTATATTATATTTTAAGATATTGTGTATAAATCAATTCTACTTGATTACATATAAGTTAAATTAAACATGGGTGTAATGGAACTTCAAGTCTGCATAATGAAATGCTACACACACAGATATATTTAATGTTGATGCCTCAGGTGTAAGTCAACTCAGCATCATTAGTACATATTTAGCAAGCCCAGTGGTAGAGCTATGCTATAATTTTATCAAGAGGTGCTCAACGGATGATCTCAGCCAATCTGCCTGCGGCAGGGTCATGATCCAGCTTCTGCAGCTCTACAGCAGCCAGATGTGTTAAATCCACCTTTGTGGGACCTTGCGTCTCGGACAGGATCTAGGCAAGAGGGCAAAACATTGCCCTCATGGTGCCAGGGTACTCTTAGCATCATAACAACTACAGTGGTCTCAAGTAGTTATCATGCATAGAGTAACCCTTTTTAGCTTTCAGTAGGTTCTACTGATTTTTTCTTTTTTACCAGACTGTTAATCAAAAATAGGTATTGGTAAAGTCTTCTGTCCAGATATGGTAACAGGACACTACCAAAGCCTCATGGACGCTTTAAAATCTATAAGATATTATTTTGTATTAAATGCATATTTTTAAAGCACTACATTCCAACACTTTTCTTTCTTGCAAACACGTAATAAAGTGGCAAATATGCTTACAAGGACAAGGAGGTAGCCCTTATTTATCTTTATTGTGTAATAAAATCCCAATTTTAATAAAATGTTGCAGAATTAAAAGATTTGCTGACATTGTTTGACTTTGCCTTTTCCCAGAATCTAAAAATAAATAGAAGCTTGAGAATTTTTTCAAAAGAGTTTTTATATTTTATTATCTGTACGCATATTTTTTATTCTCCTTCCTACATCAAATTCATATTTTTTTGTAAATCTACATGTGATTTTAAATCTTCTAGATCATTGAGCAACATCTTATAAACCTGTACTCAAGGGGTTAATAAATGACATGGATCTGCCAACACAAAGTACAGCTTTATACAGCTAGTGAACTAAATATACTTTGATTATTTTAGAAAATAAAGAATAGAAAGGATGAACCCATCCCACCTGGCTGCTTTTTTGACTATAATACTGGTTGTACTTGACTCACCAAACCAATTTCACTCAATAATAGGGAATAAGAAAAGATGTTACAATACTATCATTGTGTTGAATGGAAGATTGTCACTTACATTTTCTATTGCCAAGAACTCAGTGCACATTGTAAGCGTACACCATAAAATTGAAACCTGAATAGAAAATGATACAGATTATTGCCTTATTGAAATACTTCCAAGACTTGCCTTTGAGCTCTTTTGCATCACAATATTCAAAGTAAAATGAAAAATATTGTAGCGAACAGCAATGTATGTGGCCAAGCAAAAAATAAATTTTGCATGCATATACATGGCAGTCAGAGCAGTATATTGCATAGGAATTCTTGTTTTATATATATATATATAAATTTGTGAAAAACTGATCCATTCAAATATTCTGACCACCTGACTATGTTTTAGACAAACCAAAATGGTGCAGAAATGTGCCCATATGGGTACTGCAATAAATATATATATAAATATTTTTAATATATTCTGCAGTACATTGATAGCTTGCAGCATGGTTTGTCTGACTTTTGGAAGATTGGTGAGTCCAAATCTCCAAACTTTAAATTGCTATATGATCGAATTATGAAACAAATGAAACATGGAATAAACACACCATTTAGTTTGTTTCATGATTTGGATTTCTGTCTATAGAGACAAAAACAAGAAGATTGATGGAAAAAAACATGAATGAGGGCTAGGAGGCAGTCATGAAATGTTGATTTTATTCACACATTCAGTGAACAATAGAGGGGACAAAAAGCAGATGATGTGCCTGTAAATGCATGCATATGTGTGTCATTGTGACTGAATACATGTGATTGCATGCGACATAGTGTATGCATGTCACTGTGTGTGTGTGACTTTGTGACTTGTGCATCCATGACACTATGCGTGACTGTGTGTATCTGTGTGTGTGTTTGTTACTGTATGCATGTGACTGTGTGGGAATGTGTGACTGTGTGGGACTTTGTGCCTGTGACTATGTTTGGGACTGTGTGCGTATGACTGTGTATGGGATTATATATCTGTGACTGTGTGCATGCCCTTGTGTGTCTGTGTGTGTGACTGTATTTGACATAGTGCAAGTGACTGTATGCATCAGTGTTATGGGTGTTTCTAGATATATGTATGTGAATGACCGTCTGTATAATTGTGTTGTAATTTGTGTTGTGGTGGTGTGCAATTGTGTGCCTGTGTTTGCGACTTTGTTTGTATGTGAGTGCATGTATGATTGCATGTGTATGTATGCATACATGTATGTTACTGTGTATGCGGGGGGACAAAAAAGGGTAAGAGGTAAGGAAGGGTTAGGAGAGACCTAGATACACCTGAGTATCTTTTATATATGCGTAGAGAGCACATTATTTAATGGAAACAAAATTAACATCTTGGACAATTTACCAAATAATCAATTACTAATAATAAATAATAAATAACATTTCTTTATATTTAACAGACACTCTCCTTACTTATGTGGATAAAAGATAGCTGATAGCTAGATAGATATATAGATAGATAGACATTACCCATATATACTTTATGTGTTGTAACATAGCCATGTCATTGCTCATACCCTTTGCCCTACCCTCATGTTGCAGCCATTTTGTCTCTTTGCACACATGCACAAATATACACACACTAATGCATGCACACATGTATAGACCTTAATAAACACATACACAAATGCAGAGCTGCACACTTTGAAATATGCAGTCACAATGTGTGTATGACATTGTGTAACTGATTGTGTGTATTTATGACTGAAACGTCTTGCAGTGGATATTAGTATCTGTGTATTTATGTCTGTCATTGTGTATCTCTGTATGTGCTTCTGTGTGTATCTATAAGTGTATATATTTGTGTATGACTGTGTCTCTAATGTAGAACTGTGTGTCTCTGTGTCTGTGAGCACATTTGGAGTTTTGTGTGCAAATTCCAAGTGTTCCACGTTAAAGTAAAATGGGTGAATTAAATAATACTTTACAAAAAATAATGTTGGTAATTTGGACATCATCATAAAGCTTTTTGGAGGCTAAACAAAAACTTGTTTAGTCATAGGACCAGAGCAACCAAAATATATAATAGTCCAAGTCAGATACATAAGTCAACAACATCAGTTTTTTAGTTTTACAAGTTAGTATTTTGACAGTCCCATTGTGTAGGGACTAATTTTTTTATAGTGAAAAATACTATGATTGTGGCTAAGTTCACACACAATCAACCTAAGGCCAAAATGTTTGAAATAAATGTTATGAGACCAACTACTTGGATTCATTAATATATATTACTCACTACAGCCATTGCTTATCGTTTACTTTGTCTTAAAGTAATTCAATTGCTTTTTTAAATTGCTGCTCTGAGAATTAAATATCAATCCTAAAAAAAAATAGTTGCCTGTAAAATAAGTGAAGCAGTTTACAGGAGGAGAGGGAAAAAAGATGTCCATTTAAAGATGTGCACTGAAATAAAGTTTTTGATAGCAGATAAAATAACTAAAAAAGCTAAAATTGTAAACGGATAATAACATGGTTGATTTACTGAAGAGATAACCTATAAAAATAAATGTAACCCTATTTAAAAGATAAAACTATATTTGGTGATATATTGTAAAATAAAAAATATGAAAAAGTAAACAGTACAACGTAAGACAAAACAGAACCATGTGAGCCCCTTGAGGGCTCTACACAGAATGAGTATTTTTGGCGGGAAAAGCCTTTATTCATTCACAATGCTATATTTAATGAGGGTGGTAGTTTTTAGTTGTTAGTGTAGGTGTTTATAACCCTTATTTATTGCCTTTGATGAGAGGGGGGTATAAAGATTTACTGAATACATTTAACCCTGTTTTTTTTTTTGTGTTTTTTTTTATAGGATCTGCGTGGTTTCTTGGCAGAAGACTCCAAACTCATTTTGATATCACACCTTTCTCCATTGCACTCTTCCCCCATCCAGTTTGTGATAGATAACATGGTATTCTTTTGAGAGATTTATGTTGGTTTAGAATTAAAGGTAATGGAACATTTTCTCTGAGTAAATTATAATTAAACCATGTGTTTATTACATTTGATTTAAATGGACACTATAGTCACCAGAACAACTACATCTTATTGAATTTGTTCTGGTGAGTAGAATCATTACCTTCAGGCTTTTTGCTGGAAACACTGTATTTTCAGAGAAAATGCAGTGTTTACATTACAGCCTAGTGATAACTTCACTGGCCACTCCTCAGATAGCTGTTAGAGATCCTTCCTGGGTCATGGCTGCCTAAAATGCATCCAAACATTCAGTGTCTCCTCCCTCTGCATGCAGACACTGAACTTTCCTCATAAAGATTAATTGATTCAATTTATCTCTATGAGGAGATGCTGATTGGCCATGGCTGTGTTTGAATCATGCTGGTTCTGCCCCTGATCTGCCTCTTTGTCAGTCTCAGCCAATCCTATCGGGAGGCATTGTGATTGGATCAGGCTACCACTTCTGATTGTGTCAGCAGGCAGTGGGCAGGTCTAAAGGAAACAGAGCCAGAGCTAGCAGCTTCAGGCTTGAATACAAGTAAGTTTTCTATTTTTAGGGAGGCATGAGGAGACCAGGGGGGCTACATGGTGGTTTTAACCCTATACGGTCAGGAATACAAGTATGTGTTCCTGACCCTATAGTGCTCCTTTAAGTTACAATTCTTTAGCAATAAACATCTCCTTTATTTAAGGCCTACAAGAACATATATGGTGGTTAACACGTATCAATCCAATTTTAGCTAAAACAATTCTGCAAAAGGAAAATACATTGCCTGAAAATGTTCTGTTATTCTACTGTGGAAGTCTCCTCACAATGAAAATAGGAAGAACGAATATTTTGAGTGCCGGAGGATACCATCCTGTTCTCCTAGAATAACAATATTAAAACTGCCATTCATAGCAACAGTAAGCGTAACAACTGTATTGGATACAGATTAGACTTTGAGAATAGAAAGCTGGAAAGCACTGTATTCTTTAAATATATTTTTCTAAGGATATTAATTTTAACCATATTTTAACCATATATACTCAGATCATCCATTTAACTTGTTCATCTCATTTAGTGTTGCATTTTTCCAAAAAGTATGCATGGGGGTTGAATCGTTACATTAACGGTGTTATTTACTAAAGTTAGACATTCTCTAGGACTTCACTTTGAATTCTCACTTTAGTGACTTACGCTGTATATTGTCAGACATCTTGCAAGCATTACACAGTTCTCTCTTGTTTTGTATAGGTGAACTTCAGGCTGTAGTCTAAATAGTAAAATTCAAGAGAAAATAGCCCAAATATGATTATAGCCAAGTTAAACAAATGTACTAGATGGGGTTTTTGCCTATATTTTTACACTTAGTTTGCAGTCTGCTACCGTCTCTAAATAAGCCCTTTTGTAAAATTGTTCATCCCATCAATGATAAAAATGTACCTGTCCAAAATATATATAAGGGAAGCATGGACTTTTTGATTCCCATTCTCCTTAACTGTATTTAGGTTATTTTTTATGGGGAATTGTTCTCTCTCGGTAATCCAGCTCTGTCCTGTAACTAATTGCTTGGTGCATACCATCTACCTCCCTATCTTTTTCTGTACCTTTACCTCTACTCTCGCCTTTTTCGGCCAGACCCCAGAGACGCTACATGTGTGGTGGATTTCTGCTTTTCTTTTTGGTCTCAATAATTATGATCTAGTTATTAATATAGGCAGTTTTTTTTCTCATTTAGATTGCATAGTCTCAGCTTTCTATCCCACTACCCGCCCTATGAGTAGTTGGGATTCTGTCATTCTTTTGTTTTGTTATTTTATGGTTATCCCCTAGTTGAGAGCACAGCTTAGGTGACCTTCTCAGATCTAAGAAGTTTGGACAAGTGGATTCTCCTATAGCCTGTGACTTGTGTCTACGGTTCGGGGGGCAACTTGCCTTCTCTCCTTATATAGTTTACCTGTCCAAAATTATTCTATGTAACTAAGTAACTTTAAAAATGGTTCATTGGTGCTTTACTGAATGCTGTTTATTCACACACTGCTCAGCTCCCTACCTCTCTGAGAGTCTCCATGGTGGAACTCAAGCATGCTTGAGTAGTAAACATCTCAGGTGAACTCTCGCAAGACTGTAAATGGAATTTGTCACGAGCATGAACATCATTTGGTTCATTGACTACAAGGTTTAAAAATCACTTTTCATCAGCACTAGATCCAAAAGAATGATGGCAATCCTCCTGTTAATTGATACCTCAGCCAAATCAGATTAAAACCCCCAAACCTTTATCGTATTTAGAATTAATGTATACAAAATCAGAATACTTATATGTGCCTCTTCAGTAGTGTGATTCTTACACCAAAGACCTTACACCAAAAACTCTGTTCTTTAGACGTTTTTGTTTTTAATTTGCCAATTTTGATTGTATGTTATTCATTCATCAAAGCATTCACAATATGCAATCAAATTAGCACAAAATAGTACAACAGGTATAAAGCAACAACTAATTTATTTTCTCATATGTATAAGTTACTAAAGGCATCAAAGTCAAAACTATTCAGATACCATTTACATTATTAAGTACCGAGTATTGTATAGAACCAGGACAAAACAAGAAAAAAAAAACATTAACGTACATAGGATACAAGTACCAACAGGAGAGTCAGCATTTAAAACAATTTACTCTGTAATGTCTTTAGACATTAGATGCATCTAAATACCAGGAAGAAGACTAAATGTAACTGCTCAAGAAAACTGCATGCTCGGCAAAGTGGTTCTAAACAGAGAACAACGTTTTTCTGTCCAAGACCTACTCTTGATGTCTTCAGAAGACATCAGTAAGACTTCATTATTGAAAGCTACACATACTATCACTCTTATAGACATACATTAGAGTAGCACTTAGATTATATTGATATGTTGTTAGGTCATTACATGCATTGATGTTTTTTGTAAAATAGAAAGTTTATAAAAAAAAACATGCACAGAAAACACAGTTTGGAAATGGTATTTATTGCTAAAATAACTAAAACGACAGAATGGTAAATTAATATGCAGCATTCTGAACAGAAAATTGGTCAATGCTCAAACTGCTACTGACAACGTTTAGAAATAATAGCTTGCTACGTATTTTGAATAAAAATATCACTGCAATTAAACAACAAATTTGAAGCAAATGTTTATGCATTTTAGTTTTAGCTTTGCATCTAACAATAGAACTCAATTTCAAGCCTTAAAATGGCATGGGAATTTCAAAACTTAACCAGGAATCAATTTTCTATTAGGCTTTTGTCTTTGGTGATAATAATTGGTTGTAGCTATGGTTTATTTATGGAGCTATGGTTATTTTTATTACCTTTCACTCATATATTATTCATTTATTTTATTAACTATGACTGGAGACAAGGGGCTGGATTCTCTTTTATTAGAAAAATAATCTTGTTGTCTAATTTTGAAATTGACTTTTGTGGAAGAATTGTTAAGCAGGTAGTATTGCTCTTCTAAAAGTATACAGTCTAAGGCCACCTTTAAGGCCATAATAAAAAGAGTATACATTATAAAACAATATGGCAGATCTGAAAAGCACTCTCAAGGGTTTCCACAACCTTATTTAAAACTAAATATGTTTTTTTGTTTACATGATTTAGTTGTTCAAATATAACATAAGTACCTTTTTTTTATAACTGAGGCATAATTGAGTGGACATATGCCTGAGATTTAGGGAAAATTTGAGATTTAGCTTTAATGTTATTCCTGTATCGAGATTATACATGATCCTACAATGGAATGCTGATGAGACTAGTATGTTAAACATACCATCTCATCTCAAGAGGTTGTCCTTGTGATGAGAAAGGTTCTAATTGTGTACTCACAAACATATCAGAGCAGCAACACCTGCATAGCAACACAATTGGGAATCGGTAGTATCATTTGTTGACGGCTTGCAACTTTAATAGCACCTCCAGGGCCTTTGTCTTTCTCTGATTACTTCTCTGTAAACTGCAGTTCTTCTCAACATTTTCTTAAGTGACGTAACTAACATCCTACTACCAAACAGAGATTGAGGCCAGCTAGTCTTGGCATTATATATTATTCATCCTTTTCTTTCAGGACTCGTATTTACTAAGTATCACTCATGTTCTTTACCTGTGTTGTACTACTTATCCCGACAAAAAAATAAACACACACACACATATATATATATATATATATATATATATATATATATATATATTCTTGGCCAGTAGCATGATTATTACTTAACACAAAGGAATACATTAAGCACACACAACAGTAGAAATATAGACATTTGCAATACTTAAAGGACCACTATAGTGCCAGGAAAACATACTTGTTTTCCTGGCACTATAGTGCCCTGAGGGTGCCCCCACCCTCAGGGACCCCCTCCCGCCCGGCTCTGGGGAGAGGAAAGGTTTAAAACTTACCTTTATTCCAGCGCCGGGCGGGGAGCTCTCCTCCTCCTCTCCGCCTCCGATCCTCCCTTTTGGCTGAATGAGCATGCGCGGCAAGAGCTGCGCGCGCATTCAGCCGGTCGCATAGGAAAGCATTTACAATGCTTTCGTATGCACGCTTGCGTGCTCTCACTGTGATTTTCACAGTGAGAATCACGCAAGCGCCTCTAGCGGCTGTCAATGAGACAGCCACTAGAGGATTTAGAGGCTGGCTTAACCCTTATATAAACATAGCAGTTTCTCTGAAACTGCTATGTTTATATAAAAAAGGGTTAAACCTAGCTGGACCAGGCACCCAGACCACTTCATTAAGCTGAAGTGGTCTGGGTGCCTAGAGTGGTCCTTTAAAATAAAACTACTCAAACAATCTGCAATTTGTTCAGTTTTATTTGTTTTATAACTTCTAAACTTTAGCAGATTGGGGTCAGACTTAATTATGTCTTTACCACAGGTGCCATAAAAATAAAATAATAGTTTTGAAAACATCTATTCTAAAATTTAAAAAAATGTATATTTAAAGTGTTTGACTTATTAGAAAATATGTAAACAAAGATGATATTCTTTTAGATGTTTAAAGGACCATTCCAGACACCATATCAATATTACCTCAATGAATGAAAAAATGTTTTCGATCTAAACTTGCAAAATCAGTGCCCGCATGCTCTTACCAGCAACTTCAGGATTGAATGTTGGACTTGGAGCCACTCATTTTATGAATGGGGAGCTATTGATAGGCTCTAAGTCTGAGAGGTACCCAGTCCAAAGCTTCCTGATTGAAACCTCAGACCATTTGAGGAAGATGCTGGGCAGAGCAGACTGGTTTGGGGTTAAACCGCTTTAAAAAGGTAAGAAACTCCTGGAACCATAACAACTTTATTGAGATAAAGTTGTTATGGTGCCTGCAGTGTCCCTTTCATACAACGATATATTTATTATGACATCTTCATAGAGAACTACAAACAATTCTATTGATACTCCTCTCTTTTTAATTTCAATTTCCATTGTATACTGTCTTAACAAGCTCAAAACACTATATTGGTAAAAAAAACACATAAATACTTCTTGACAAAGAGCTCCTATTGTTACTTGGCTACTGGTGACTATTCTAAAACCATTAATTAGATAAGTGGTTTAAAGATGCTAATATGAAAACTATTGAACAGTAATGTGTGATTTTAAAATGTCAGCATGCTAATGAGATGTATTTAGTGACACTATCATTGCTATAAACAAAATCAACCTGCATGACTCATTTGGCTTATTATTTTTTTTCAATGTTGCTGTGAAGAAGATGCAACGATAATGCTTAGTTTATATTTTTTTATTTTTTTGTTTTATATATCAACAGTACAGTTTACCTAAAAATAGACCGTAAAATATAATTTTGGCATATACCTATGTGTACATATACATAATCATAAAGTGCTAGAGAGAGAGAGAGAGAGAGAGAGAGAGAGAGAGAGAGAGAGAGAGAGACTTAGAGAGATAAATCAAAGATGTGTATTATGGGAAAGCAATGCCATAGAGCTATAGAGCGATGCAATGCAAACAATGTGTGCAATGGCCATCACGTGGGAGGATTGGGTAATTAATGTTTCCTAACTAGAGATGGCCACTAATACATGCTCCAGTGTTATATATCTTTAATATTCAATGATTTTATTAAAATGGCCATTTGTGTTAGTTTTACTTTATGCTTAGGGCACGAATGTTCCATTCTGCTTGAAATTGATAGTCAATACACTCCAATGCAGAAATTGCTATTAGCAGCTGACAAAATTGTTTTAGCTCTCCTCATGAGAAATAAATACTAGGAGAGAAGATGGACAGATAGAATTATCTGCTATATCTACTATATATTATGTCTTATCCTGCTATATAATCCTTGGGAATGGACTGAATGTTAAAATAATACGAGTAATTAGTGAAAACTATAACAGAATAATCAAAACGTGCCAAAAATATAATAGACTATGATTGTTTGGCATGAAAAGTCAAGCAAGAAGAGGTAAGTTCCACTTCTGTGAAGATTTCTTGGTTATTATACATTTTACCAGGCCAGTTTTACAGGAATGAGTCTTGACTGGGAGTGCACTGTGACTGGAAGACAACCATTTACAGTCTTCTGAAGACTTTTCAACGTGGTAAAGGATAATAAAACTATAGCTCTTTGAAGTACTCTTCTGCCTTTCAGCCACCTGTACATTCAAGCTCTCTAGCAGCAAGTCAAGAATCCTCTTTCTCTTCTCCTATTGGGTAGATTAGGGACCACCTTGACCATTTTCTTTACCCTGTATGGGGTCATCAAAGAGGATAGACCATTCACTAGGCTTCCTCTGGTTAATAGAAGGTCCAGGAAACCTCAAACCTTTTAAAAACTTTTTTTTGCAATAAGAAGTTGTGGTAAATAGATGAATTATCATTGGCAATTTAGTTCAACAACAGTCTGGGTAAAACTGCTTCCATTCACCAATGTGCTCACCCAGAAACAGGTATGCCATACAGGGATTCTATTTACTTCCTGCTAATAAAAGGATGGTACAGTAATTTTCTTTTTTATATTTTTGCCCTTTAAACAACATGGAACAAGAAAAAAAAAAGAATATGTATAGTCTAGAGACATCCACGAACTCCAAAATGTGCTCATATATCACTGCAATCTCATATTTCTTGTGACCAAAAATAGCTGAATTGGTCAATATAATCTACTCAGTTAACATCTTCAGTCAACTCGAGGTGTGAGGCAGCATCGCCCATGATGGGGAAGGGTCCCACGTACTGCATATTTAATAGGCGCATGTGTACCCGATGCACAGCCTCTTAAAGGGGCAGAATTCAGAATTAAATAAGGGGTTAGAGACATGACTACCAGTTGGAGAGGTGTGGGCCTCTCCCCTATATATTCACTTCTAATCATGTCCCTTGTGCTGTTTTATAGTGTGCTTTCTGTAAGTACACATATCCATTGCATTATATTTGCTCCCTGGTATTTGACCAATTTTTGCCTGTTTTTCCATTTGTGAACCTGTGCCACCTGTCCTGACCTTTGGCTATTCCTGACCACACTTACACCTATACCTATTGGTATCTCGCTTTGCCTTATCTCTGCTGCCTGGGCTCCTCCTGTCAAACCCAACAATAATAGCGTTTAATGGTCCTCTAGTATAAATGCATAATCAAACGATGAAAGCTCAACTTATTGCAAATGGTTGATTTTGCACTTAGGAATCAGTGTGTAATTATTCTTAACATTGCATTTTTTTAACTTTAAGACTTTATTCTGTATGTTCAGCAAACTTTCTGCAAGACAAGAAACAAGCTGTCATTGGTGTATGCTTTATAAAACAGAAGGATTAACAGATTGATTATAACTTGTATGAGAAAAGAAAACTATTTCTCTAGCACAGTCACGAGTGCTTTAAGTTATGAAAGTTTGAATAACATAATGTTAGTAGAAGTTACCATAGTAATGAATATTAAATAAAAGTTAATAAAACCCTTGGAAAGTATTGTAGTGATAAACCATAATTGTGATTTTTCTTTTCTAGAACTAAATACACAAGCTAATTTATTGTATGCATTATATAGTCAAGCTGAACTTACATAGTTAAAGAAGGTTGCTCTGAGTAAGTCAATGATGCAAAGGCATACAAAACCAAAAGGTTTGTGAACTGGAAAGAGGTTTTATAAAACCATAAAAGAGAAAAAAGTCTACATGTTTGAGAATTTGACAATTAGTAATACTGTATTTATTTTTTTTACATTTTTTTTAATGGATATAGATATAGGATTTACTGTTTAGTTTATTTTATATCTTGATTTGTTTATTCATTATTTGTGTATGCATTATTAAATGCATTTTATCAATGATTCCCAATACGTGTGTAACTGGCTTACCAATCACTACATTTCCACAATATAGTCTTCAGTATATAAAAACAAAATTAAAAAAATGCATCCCCATTCCCTGCCAGGTCATGAATCCAATTACAGGGAGTGCAGAATTATTAGGCAAATGAGTATTTTGACCACATCATCCTCTTTATGCATGTTGTCTTACTCCAAGCTGTATAGGCTCGAAAGCCTACTACCAATTAAGCATATTAGGTGATGTGCATCTCTGTAATGAGAAGGGGTGTGGTCTAATGACATCAACACCCTATATCAGGTGTGCATAATTATTAGGCAACTTCCTTTCCTTTGGCAAAATGGGTCAAAAGAAGGACTTGACAGGCTCAGAAAAGTCAAAAATAGTGAAATATCTTGCAGAGGGATGCAGCACTCTTAAAATTGCAAAGCTTCTGAAGCGTGATCATCGAACAATCAAGCGTTTCATTCAAAATAGTCAACAGGGTCGCAAGAAGCGTGTGGAGAAACCAAGGCGCAAAATAACTGCCCATGAACTGAGAAAAGTCAAGCGTGCAGCTGCCAAGATGCCACTTGCCACCAGTTTGGCCATATTTCAGAGCTGCAACATCACTGGAGTGCCCAAAAGCACAAGGTGTGCAATACTCAGAGACATGGCCAAGGTAAGAAAGGCTGAAAGACGACCACCACTGAACAAGACACACAAGCTGAAACGTCAAGACTGGGCCAAGAAATATCTCAAGACTGATTTTTCTAAGGTTTTATGGACTGATGAAATGAGAGTGAGTCTTGATGGGCCAGATGGATGGGCCCGTGGCTGGATTGGTAAAGGGCAGATAGCTCCAGTCCGACTCAGACGCCAGCAAGGTGGAGGTGGAGTACTGGTTTGGGCTGGTATCATCAAAGATGAGCTTGTGGGGCCTTTTCGGGTTGAGGATGGAGTCAAGCTCAACTCCCAGTCCTACTGCCAGTTTCTGGAAGACACCTTCTTCAAGCAGTGGTACAGGAAGAAGTCTGCATCCTTCAAGAAAAACATGATTTTCATGCAGGACAATGCTCCATCACACGCGTCCAAGTACTCCACAGCGTGGCTGGCAAGAAAGGGTATAAAAGAAGAAAATCTAATGACATGGCCTCCTTGTTCACCTGATCTGAACCCCATTGAGAACCTGTGGTCCATCATCAAATGTGAGATTTACAAGGAGGGAAAACAGTACACCTCTCTAAACAGTGTCTGGGAGGCTATGGTTGCTGCTGCACGCAATGTTGATGGTGAACAGATCAAAACACTGACAGAATCCATGGATGGCAGGCTTTTGAGTGTCCTTGCAAAGAAAGGTGGCTATATTGGTCACTGATTTGTTTTTGTTATGTTTTTGAATGTCAGAAATGTATATTTGTGAATGTTGAGATGTTATATTGGTTTCACTGGTAAAAATAAATAATTGAAATGGGTATATATTTGTCTTTTGTTAAGTTGCCTAATAATTATGCACAGTAATAGTCACCTGCACACACAGATATCCCCCTAAAATAGCTATAACTAAAAACAAACTAAAAACGACTTCCAAAAATATTCAGCTTTGATATTAATGAGTTTTTTGGGGTTCATTGAGAACATGGTTGTTGTTCAATAATAACATTAATCCTCAAAAATACAACTTGCCTAATAATTCTGCACTCCCTGTATTATTGATCAACTAAAACAAACAAAACATAAACCAAAGTAAAAGCTATACAAATCTCCCAATATACCTTGAATTTGGGGATTAATGGCTCATACAATCACATACATTTTATAATATCAAGATTATCAATTTAATGAATACTTAGAATGTTTAAGAATTTGATTGTAATTAAAACAAACTAATAACAGCTTGGTAATACACTTTGCTTCCACCAGTTCACATGATGATATTCTTTTTTTCACTTTTTGCTGTGTTAGAAGCAGACAAGTTATATGTTGTATATAAAAGATGCAGAGCTTTTTCTTGGCATTGCTCAGAACCTATTCTTTCTTGTAAACTGCCAGCGCATGAGCCCTGCTCCACATGACGCCATGTTTAAAACTCTCTTCTCCAGAGGTCTTGCTCACTTTTAAAAATTCCCAAACCCAAAATAGATTTTTATCTCTTTTTATACTGCGCAAACTTGTTGTTTTTTTTAATGTTACAATGGACACTGTGTAATTGTAATTGACATAATATATTCTTTAATATATATAGTTTCCTTTTGCTGTCACATATAATATGAAAACATTACTTTGACATTATATCATGCTACATTTCTTGACATAATTGTAGCTAATGCATAGTCTCTGACCTATCATGGACTATCATTCATTACAAGATATATATAATTTACTTCATTGTTAGTCAGTTGAAGCAAGAATTAACCTGTGCATTTATTTTACACATCATTAAGATATTTAATGTATAATACCTGACATTTTATTTGCTATTTTACTGTGTTGCATTCATAGGTCATTTAAGGTGCTATGAACATAAAAAAGAGAAAAGGAATGTTAATAATCTGATCATGTAAAAAGCCTACATTTTCATGTTTGCTTCTTATTTTACATGGTGTAGAACAGGCTTCCCTAAACTCTGGCCCTCCAGATGTTGCTGAACTACAACTCCCATGATTCTCAGCCTATCTATTTCATTCATAGAATCATGGAAGTTGTAGTTCAGCAACATCTGGAGGGCCGAGGTTTGGGGAAGCCTGGTGTAGAAAGTTACTTTTACAGATATATTCATTACACGCCTCCACTACATTCTGTTAATGAAATAATATTTCATTGTTCTGCATAGCAACCACAATAGTTCTAAATTGAGACAATTTAGAGTAAAGTAAAAGCAAAAATAAGCAAAATGAAAATATTAATGTTTTATATTCATGTATAATACTGCAGCACTATTAAAGTTTTTATTTTATTTTAATCTATTTAATTTAAAATATATATATATAATTTTATTTAAAAAAATCTTATCTTATCTGTTAGTTATAGATTATGTGCCCACCAACTTTTCTAGCCAATCTGTGGTATACAATATATAAATCATTAATTTGTACATAATTATGTTCGTATATATATGTATATATTTTTGGAAAACTCAATAAAAATATTCTAAACATATTTAGTTCGGATATATTAATTCACATTTCTTTGTAATAAATGAAAGCGTACAAGGTGAGTACAGTTTCCAGCTCTAAGTAGTAATATTTCATCAATACATAATCCAATTACATAATATATATTCAACATCTTATCATAGTATAAAACTGAATATATATGCAGCATATATTCAAATTATAAAACTGAGGAGAGTGCCTTGAACTTTTGCTTGCTTAACAGCATGTCCAAACTTACTGATGTTGTTGCCCTATTAAATGATATCCAACCTCAGAAAAAAAGAATTACTGGATTCATAATGAGCTATTTCAGCTATAATCAGACTATCATACAGATATATGTGAACTAATAAAAGAGCAGACTGATTAATATGTATAACGTAAAAGTATATATATATTTGTATCACCTAGAGCTCTAATTTGCATATATATCGGTTTATAGTTCATTTACTATTAACTATGTTGCTAAAATAATGCTTGTTGTGGATTTTGAAATAGATTTTTTGTTTATACTGTATTTGCATGTTTAACCCCTTAAGGACGCGGGACGGTTCAGGACCGTCATCGGCATTTTTGCGTTGCCGACCAACGACGGTCCTGAACCGTCCTAAATTTAAGAGGTACTTACCCGATCGCCGTCGTTCCCCCGGCGGCGATCGGCGTTGCTCCCGTTGTGGGGAGACTGCCTGCAGCCCAGACAGTCTCCCCATGGCGGATTAGGACCCCTGTGGCCATGTGATCGCCCAACAGGGCGACCACATGGTCACAATAGGTGTCCTAGACTCTGCCTGCAGGGGGACTGTCTGTGCTGACAGGCAGTCTCCCTGCCAGTGTAAAATCCAAAAAAAATTAAAGTTATAGTGAATAAAAAAAAAATATTATGATATATGTGTATATATATGATATATAGACATATATTATACCTATATAATATATGTCTATATATCATATATATAATGTCATGCTAAGTGTATTTTTATATTAATATGTACATATATTAATATAAAAATACACTTATAATTAATTTACACACGTATATATATAATATATATAATAACTATATATATTGTATATATATATTATTATAAAATACGAATAATAAATAATTTAAATTAAATTAAAAAAATTAAAAATAATAATAAAAATTAAAAAAAATATATATATCTATACGAAATGTTATTCTAACTGTATTTTGATATTAATATATATATATTTATATCAAAATACACTTAGAATGAAATTGTATATATATCTATGTATATATAAATAAATAAAAAGAATACAAACTATTCATATGTCCATATACAAAATGACATAAATAATTATATAAATATACACGTAGACTTCAAATATATAAATATGCATATATATTTAAATTCTACGTGCATATTTATGTAATATTTTTACATAATTAAGTTATTTTATTGATTGCAATTTAAGGGACCTGCCTGCCAACCCAGGCCAAAAGTCTAGAGAATTTAATTTGCTAGCACTGTATTTTACCCTGTAACGTTCTACGACACCCTAAAACCTGTACATGGGGGGTACTGTTTTACTCGGGAGACTTTGCTGAACACAAATATTAGTGATTCAAAACAGTAAAACGTATCACAGCGATGATATTGTCAGTGAAAGTGACTTTTTTTGCATTTTTCACACATAAACAGCACGTTTACTGATGATATAATTGTTGTGATACATTTTCCAGTTTTGAAACACTAATATTTGTGTTCAGCAAAGTCTCCTGAGTATAACAGTACCCCCCATGTACAGGTTTTATAGCGTTTTTGAAAGTTACAGGGTCAAATATATGGGTCAAATATTTTTACATTGAAAATGACCAGGTTGGTTACGTTGCCTTTGAGAGCGTATGGTAGCCCAGGAATGAGAATTACCCCCATGATGGCATACCATTTTCGAAAGAAGACAACCCAAGGTATTGCAAATTGGGTATGACCAGTCTTTTTTAGTAACCACTTGGTCACAAACACTGGCCAAAATTAGCGTTCAATTTAGTTTTTTACTTTTTTCACACACAAACAAATATGAACGCTAACTTTGGCCAGTGTTTGCGACTAAGTGGCTACTAAAAAAGTCTGGACATACCCCATATTGAATACCCTGGGTTGTCTACTTTAAAAAAAATATGTACATGTGGGGTGTTATTCAGCGATTTATGACAGATAATAGTGTTACAATGTCACTATTGATACATTTTAAAAATATATGTTTTGAAACAGCAATATCCTACTTGTACTTATAGCCCTATAACATGCAAAAAAATAGCAAAAAGCATGTAAACACTGGGTATTTTTAAACTCAGGACAAAATTTAGAATCTATTTAGCAGTTTTTTTCATTCGCTTTTGTAGATGAATAAAAGATTTTTCACATAAAAGTAAAAAAACATGTATTTTTTTTCAATTTTTCATCATATTTTTTCATTTTTTAAAAATTAAATTACATGAGATTATATAAATAATGGTATGTAAAGAAAGCCCCTTTTGTCCTGAAAAAAACAATATATAATTTGTATATGAACAGTAAATGAGAGAGCGGAAAATTACAGCTAAACACAAACACCACAAAAGTGTAAAAAGATGCCTGGTCGCAAATGTACAACATCGCAAAAAAAGTCCAGTCCTTAAGGGGTTAATCATTAAAACCACAACAAATAAATACAATTTGAGCTCTTTCTTTGCCCCAGTCGTATCAATGCTAGAAGAACCAGAACCTTGATTGCCAAACACTGGAATGAACTCTTTAAACTTTTCATAATTTATCAGTAAAAAAATATGGTACATTTAAATACAATAAGTAAACCATAACAACCTTTCTCTTTGACATAAAGTACAGTTTATAAACATTTGGAGAATATGGATGTTGTATCTCAATTCTCCAACTATACATTGGAGGCTATTCTACAGAGATAGCAATTCTGCGACACAGTACGAATCTTTCCATCACAAACTCTCCTTCCTCCTCCCAGCTTATCTTTCATTTCAAACTATTTTATTTCAAACATTTTATAATCTTTTTTTCTTACAAAATTTGTAAACATTGATGGTAGGGATACATCCTAAATTCTGTGTTTGCTTTGCACTATGTTTGATCATGATCTTGCCATTCATTTCTTCAATAAATAAAATAAATAATTAAAGATTTACTAGTAAATCAATAAAATTGTAAAACTGGAACCATCTGCACTCCAAATGCTGTGGACTACATCTCCCCTGATGCTTTGCCAGCATTATGGCTGAAGGGCATTATGGGAGATATAGTGCTAAAAGCTGCCTATACCTAATGTAGACTCCTTTACAGTGTGTAAAGGGTTATGTATTGACATAATTTGAACTTAACACAGAGGTGCACATTAGAGCTCTAGGTGATACAGCTTTGAAGCAGTGGTTTAGCATAATGGATTTTTTTGTAATATATGTGATACTGTTGGTAGCGAAGGGGTTATTCTTATTCTTCATTTTATTGGCATTTATATAACTCCACCTTATTACGCAGAGCTTAACAACATTAGTTGCATTTGAAGCTTCTAGTACATGCATAGTCACAAAATCACCTAAATAAGATAAAAGATAAGAAAATGTTTTCAACTCATATGTTTTCGACTGTTTGAAATTGGGGATTGCTGTTAACATTATATTATTTAAGAGACATCTCCCATGAGAGATGTACTCAGTGAAAATTACCACGAAAAAGAAAAATAGACCTCTTTCTTCTTATCTATCCATAGTGCTGCCTAAACGAGACTCATATTCCTTAGGCAATTACAAGGTTAACAAGCAAACAAATAAGATAATTGGCAATAAGTATTTGACATATAGTTTATGGACTTGTTGTCCCTGTATATTTTGTTTAAATGCATGGAAGACATTAACCATTCTAAGCTGTTTTTTTTAGTTCCTTGAGGGTACATATCAAAATAAAGCTGCTGAAAAGAGGAAGGATGCTGGGTTAACCCTTATTAATTCAAATGTTAATTATTTTTAGAATACTTTTTACTCTGTCCACCTGTAGGGTACAAATATGGATTTTTGAACAAATCTCATAATCTTGTAGAGGGTTGTTTGCAACTAAAATAGCTCATGTTATCCCACGGCTAAAAATATATTACATGTGTGTTTATGTGTGTGGGTGTTTTGGGTGCTGGTAGCGGGATTAAATAGATTCTGTCACAATCCCTTCTGTGATATATCAGATGAAAACTAAGCAATTAATAACCATGACATAATGATGCTTCTCAGCTTACTTGCAAAAGTAGAAATATACATGTTTTGGCAGCACTCCTGGCTAATAAAACATCCTTTTTAGATTTTCTAGGAAACTGTCGATATTCATTTGAGTTTAAATATTATTGGATAAAAAAAGTTCTTAGATTTTCTTAATAAGAGAAAATAAATATTTTGCTCCAAAATTGCAGATGGGATATTACATTTGTCATCGCATATTAACTACCAAAAAAGATACACATCTTGTATGAAAAGGCAACAGCTATTACTATTTTATTGAAATATAGGAATCAGATGTAATAAAACATCAAATCAAGTAAGAAAGATAACATAAATAAAGAAAATTGAAAAATAACATTAAAAAAAATCAAAGGCATTTAAGGAACATTATAATAAAATGTTTTATTATTTGTTATTTGTTTAACAATTTAGTAGATGTACCACCAAAAAAAATACATGCGTGCATGTCTGCAGCTTGCAAAAAAATACATGCGTGCATGTCTGCAGCTTGCAAATACTGCACATATGTTGTCTGCAGCCTTTGCAAGCCCTCCCCTTTTACGATTTTCAGTCTGTGTCAGGGAATATACCAATCAATAGCCTCTCATTGAGAAGCCCCTGTGCTGGAGCAACAAATGCATGCTTTCTTACGCTTCACCATGAGCTGTAGTAGAGCTCATTGAGAAAGGGGGTAGGCAGGCTCACTTTAGCCCAATGTGTCTGCCGGCTCTGTTAGCTTTGTGAATGTAATGGAAGCGGAATAAAACCTCTATGCCAGTCTGAGTGACAACCAGGGAGGTGTTTCTGCCCCCGGTTATAAAAGTTCCAATTTTTGTAATTTGTTACAAATCTCTGAGACTCCAGACATATAAAACATATATGCATTCTAAAGTGCTTTATGTATGATAAGAACCAAGAGAGTGGGAACTTCTCTGGTATACGTGTAAACTGCGCAAAGCAAGTATACTCCCAATGTTGTAATGAATGATCCAAAGAAATATAATTGCGTGGAAAAAAATATATGGATACACTTAATATAGGGTGTGTCTGTGAACAATGTGAAAGAGGTGCCTTTTAATGCTGCTCCTTTAGAAGAAAGTATCCCTACACTTTCTAGTGCAAGACAAAGTAACACTGAGAATGGTTTAGGTAGCGCAAAAAATACAGTCTAATCACATATTGATAATAAACATATAAACATTTATTGAATCTTATATGAAGTCTAAAAATATATTTAAAATACAATGACAAAAAAAACCTTGTACAATAATAATTATTGCTATACTGAGTGTGCACACTACTAAGTAAGATAGCAAAAAAAAGAGACTGTGTCAATTAATGAAATATAAGGTAAACTAGAAATATACCATAAAAAATAGAATAAAAAATATGGAAAAAATAAAAAATAAAAATAAAAATGAGAGTGGAATGGCAGAAAAAAACTGAGTATTGAAAAATAAATAAATAGAAAAAGAGGGGGGGGGAGGTTCAACCTTGTATAGTTTACTGACTGCTTACTGTTGGGGATGCGTTTGTGCTGACATCCTTCTGATTACATATGAAGAGAGTAAGGTCTGCACTATCCAAATAGTAAGTGCTGCCTGACTGCCAGGGAGTCCCATTGTGGAGCTGTACAGGGTACCATTTGGACAGTTTGTAGCAGTAACAGCTTCAATACTCAGCGCTGCAGCAGAACTTACTCTCTTCATATTTAATCAGAAGGATGTCAGCACAAACGAATCCCCAACTGTAAGCTGTCAGCAAACTATACATGGTTGGACTTTCCCCCCCTTTTTTATGTATTTATTTATTTTTTCCGTACTCTGTTTTTTTCTGCCATTCCACTCTCATTTTTATTTTTTTCCATATTTTTTATTCTATTTTTTTTTTTGGTATGTTTCTATTTTACCTTATATTTCATTAATTGACACAGTCTCTTTTTTTTGCTATATTACTTGGTAGTGTGCATACTCAGTATAGCAATAATCATTATTGTACAAGGTTTTATTGTCATTGTATTTTAAATCTTCATACAGGATTTAATAAATGTTTATATGTTTATTATCAACATGTGATTAGACTGTATTTTTTGCGCTACCTTAACCATTTTCAGTGTTACTTTAAAGTTCTTTTTGTGTTTTGAGTGTTCTTTTAATGATTTTGCCATGTGACAAAAACTAAAATTACCAACTTTTAATGTAAAGTTAAAAATTCCCCAACATTTAAGTAACTTTTTTTCATCAAGGGTTTTTTAATGTTAGGATTTCTTAACACAATGATATAAATCCTGTGAAGTAGAAAACACTTGTTAAGTAATTCTATTTATTTGCATTTGTGTGTGTGTTTGCTATTTATGGTCTTGGCACCTTTTTTCAAATGCATTATTACATATGATTAAAAAAAAGAGCATGTTGGCATCATTTCATAGTCTAAGAAGAATTGTACATGGCTGTATTCCAAATGTCATTCCTTTTCCTAATGTGGATGTCCACATCAAACTTTCGAAGTTTACGTTTTTACCATTATCACAACATATATAACTATAAACAGCTGTACAATTATTAGTTTGTCTTTCATTGTTCAACATATGTATTGTGTTAATCTCAGGTTCAAAAATAAATTGGGATTGAACAATTTTGCATCATATGTGTTGCTTTAAAGACAGAATATTATTATTGAGATATTGATTGATAAAGTTATTTTTCTTAACACTATGTAATAAATAAATAATAGGCAGGACATCAACTGATACTTATTTTATTCAAAAATAAACTCAAAACTACATTTATAATACATAAGTTTACTTTTAATACTACTTCCAAGAGAACAGCATATTAAATTCTGATGATAATGAAATAATATATGAAATAATTAATGATAACTAATACTGCAATTCCAGAGATTTTTAGAAAACGGATTGCTCCACTTCTCTTTTGTCATGTGGGATGCAAAGGAAAGTGCAACCTGTGGGCTAAACCTTATATGTACAGATGAGGGCAGAATACAGTTTAGATAGCATGGACATAATTGTTCAGACATGTTTGGATTGAAAAACCCCTTCTGTCGCTTACCTTGGTCCAGAACCGATGTCCCTTGATGCTAGCTCAGGTACACCTTCTCCCCTACCTTGCAGACGTCAGCCAGCAGGGGGAGACTTAATGCGCATGTGCGGCATTAGGAATTCCCCATAGGAAAGCATTATTCAATGCTTTTCCATAGGGTTTTGGGTGACATCTAGCGTCAGTTAGGCGACCAAATGTCACATAACAGCCCGGAAGTCACTCTAGTGGCTCTCTGGTAGACATCCAATAGAGGTGGATTTAACCCTAGCAGGTAATTATTTCAGTTTCTTAAAAACTACAATAATTGCCTACTCGGGGTTAAGGGATCTGGGACACTGCACCCAGACCACTGCAATGAGCAGACGTCATCTGGGTATCTATAGTGTCCCTTTAATATTTGCTGAATAGTCAGTTTTCCCCTCATGGGATTTGTTTATAAATATAATAGTTTTGAATTGGGATAGTTTTGATGATAGTTTTATGTAGACTAAGGGAAGTCTCCAGGCACTCAAGGTGTTCAAACCGCAGGCAGATTTATTGGTTCAAAAAAAGTAAAAGAGCAGCAACATTTCAACCTGCTAAGAGGTCTTTGTCAAGCTTGACAAAGTCAGTCAGTTTTCTGTGCCATGCAATGTCCACGAAAAGCATGACTGAGATTTATTCGGTATTCTTTTCATGCACTTCTCCCGTATGAACATAAGTTACTCACAAAAATCAAATATTATTTGACTCTTGGACTACATTGACTTTTACTGGTAGCAAAAGCTGGGTAAAATCCAATGCAATCTGCTACTGTTCAAAACTGTAGGAGAAATGTAAATATTACAAGCATACCCATTTCTTATGCCATTGTGGCAAGCAAGTGTACCTTGGCTTACAAATCATAGCCACATGTTCATTCTAAATGCCCTGCACCAGGCAGTCTTGCTCTTGATTGTTTTGTTTCCCAGAGAACCCACTATGCCCAGCAAATATCCCTACACTAAGCAGCCTAGCTCTGGAATGATTTGTTGACCAGAAAACCCACTGTGCCCAATAAGCAGACCAAAACATAAAATCAACAGTCTCCATTCTACCTTATGCATCTTGCTTTTGGCTGCATGTGTATAACGGTGTGGGCCTGGGGCTGATAAATGAAAAACAGGGGACAAAATAATTTCTCTCCTTTAGTTATATCATTGTGCTGTGTAGATATTAAATGGTTACTCTATCCAAAAAAAATAAATATATGACATTTTAAGATAACACTGCTTTTGGTTAAAACTCACTGGAATGATCTCCCCCATACACACAAAAAAAACAAAAAACATAATGAATAAATAGGAGAAGAAAAGCACCTCAATACATTGTCAAAGCCAAGTTCTCCATTCTCTCCTTGGGTGACATAACTCCCCCTCACTGACTTGGCCAGCACAGAGGGGCGGCCCATGCTGCCTCTAATTGTCTGTGAATACTATGCTCTGTCTGCTGATGACAGACTCTAAATGTTTAACAACTGGATAATAAAGCTTCCAGAGGTGGAGTTACACCTCCACATGCAAAGAGCCTGAACTCAAATTGAAATGCTGTACATAGAGACCACGAGTATCATGACCATTTAAAAAATCACTGAAGTGGTTATGGTGCTTGGAATGATCATTTAATTATAAAAGAGTTCATGTCCAAACCCTCAACAAATAGATCACATTTATACCATTAGATATCCAGCATGGACAAGGTTTGAGAATTGTATCATCTTGTTTTGTATATCTTTGTAAATATCCATTAAAGTGAAGAAAAAAAACTAGCTGATGTAATTCTCTGTAATAAAAAGAGACATCTTTAATGCTTTAGAGCAAAATGAATGGCTCTTCTGTTTACATTACTGTAGGAATTTCTTATTTGGTAGAAGCATCAAAAATGAAAAGGACACTTTAACCAGAAGTCATTGGAAGTACAGTGACGTCACATAACACAATCGGTTTGCTTATGGACACTATAAAAATATTAACCATTATTAATTAAATAATATGAAACATAAATTGCTTTATAGTTAGAAACATTACAGAATAAACCTTGAATCATTTGAATGTCTTCATAAAATATGTATCTGTGTCATACAGTAATTAAATGATGCCCCAAATGTAATTATTTATTTTATTTATTTTTATGGCAGGTTTCTTTATTTTTTATTTTTTAATAATGTAAACAGTTAATTATGCACACAAAATAATCCAGATGTTGTATTGACTCTAATCTTTTCCAGTATTTTGATTCTTGAATATTCATGTCACCAAAATAGACTTTATCCGACAGTTCTTTCTTTATCTTTCACCCAATTTAATCACTCAAGTGATAACAAAAGTTAAATTTAGCAATGAAATGCGATTTGACACATTTTTATCTAGAAACTGTTTAAGTGCAGGTGATTAGAGAAGATTTAAATACAATTTAGTACTGATCCTAAATAGAAATTAATGTCAAATTTCCCTCTTTGATGGTATACACACAGGGGCAGCTTGAGAACATGTTTAACTAACATACAAATTTCAGGTTCCTCCACTGTTTAGTACAAGGATATATTTGTTGACGCTAACAAAATATCAACTTTCTATCAAAAATCAACAATTTGCACATTTCATAAAGATGCTACATATTTTACTGAAATTCCAAATCAGTCAAAACATATCGTAAAGTAGGGATTACATTGCTTTTGGTAAATCTTCAAGTTGGCAAAACTTGACAAAACTTGACAAAATTTAGTGCTCCTACTATTAAGTTCTGTCAATTCCACTAGCTATTGACAGTGTCGCTTTACAGGGGAACTTTAGATATTCTAGTATGGACTATAGCTAAAAGGAAACCCATGATAATAAAAGAAATACTAAATAATCATAAATCAACAGTTTGGACAAAAAAAGTAGGAACTCCCTGTACCCTCAAACTTTGCATCTATAACAACAACATTTCACTTTTGAGATAGCAGATCATGACAAGTAGCTGGCTCAGGAAGGGGTGACCACCCAAAGCTCTGTGTATCAACAAATGTTAAAATAAAATGTGTAAAATGATGAAAAAAAAGTAATATTTCTCATTCGATTCCACTTTTGACTTAAGCTTTTTTACTATACTGTTATGTGATTTCTTGTGTAAGGATTACGGTATCTTTCAGCCAACATATATCATTTCTATTCACATGTTTCTGTTTCTGTTTGTGTCCATCTAGTTTACATCTAGTTTATATGGTTTTACATGGTCAATTGCATCATTTGTATGGTAATTACTATTCTCTGATCACGTTGCTGTGCATACAGTACAATATTTCAACTTTTCACTTGTATAGTCATATCTTTTGTCTTTTTGTATTTGTGTACGGGATTATGGAAGGGGCGCACATTAAAACTGTGTGTAATTTTAATATATGAGAGTCGGTTGAGGTGTGCCGAAACCGACGTGAGGTTAGGCCTGCAAAAGAGGGCCCACCCAGGTATAATGATATATGAAAAGGGTGTGGTGGGAGGGAATTTCCGAAATCGTCGCAGACAGGTGAGTGGGGGGAACGCAGGGTTTAAATAGGCATGAAATCCCTCCCACAATTTCAGGCATAACGCCTTCTATATATACTCCTTTTATTTGTTTTTATTTTTCTCATGTGTTATATTTCTGTCACCTGGTCTCCTGATTACAGTGTAGTCACATGACTTCGAATTTTGTAACTAAATAAGTGTTTGTATCAAGGTTTTACTAATAAGGCTAATTAAGCATAAACAGTGGCTGTCAGTTCCCTAAAGAACTTGATGCCTGATTTTCTATTTCCTGATTGCCTTGGGGGGGCTTACGGTTTTCCATACAAATGGGACATGAGTTCTGTGAAAGGAACCTTGGGGGCTTTCTGTGCATGCATTGCTACTAGTTTGTATATGTAAATAACAAAGTAAGCCTGTATATAATTACTAAAAATATAATCATAGCAAGCAGAGACATAACTAGAAACCATGGGGCCCTGTTGCAAGAATTGCATCCCCCCATACGTCTCAACCCCTTCAGCCCCTTAGCCCCACCATGTGTCTCAGTTTTAGTGTGGCATGATTGGGGGATTGATTATGACAGAATTGGAGTCGTTAATAAGATAGGGTGAGTGTGACAGGGGGAAAGGGGGTGAATGTGGCAGGGTGAAAGGGGGCGAGTGTGACAGAGTAATGGAGAAAGCGTGTGATGGGATTGGGGGGTTGAGTGTGACAGTACGAGAGAAGGTGAGTGTAATAGGGTGAATATGGCAGAGCAATGGGTGGTGAGTATGGCATGGGTGAGTGACAAGATTGGGAGGTAAGTATGACAGTGCAACAGAAGGTGAGTGTAATGGGGTGAATATGGCAGAGCGATGGGTGGTGAGTATGGCATGGGTGAGTGACAGGATCGGTGAAGTTATTGTGAGTGTGGCAGGGTGAAGGGGGGGACAGTGTGTGTGGTGGGATGACAGTTACACAGACACACCCATGCATTCACTGACACACATGCAGATATACAGACAAACACACACTGACATACATGCAGATACTAACGCATACAGATACAAACACTGACACACATACAGATACACAGGGCACACACTGACATACAGATACGCAGGCATACAGATACATATGCAGATACATAGATACACATACAGACACACACACAGACACATGTATACATACATACAGACACACACATACATACAGACACACAAAATAGACACACAGATGCATACATACAGAGACATACACACATACACACATACAGAGACATGCACCCACACATACAGAGACACACACACATACAGAAAAAAACACAGACACACATACATTAGTCACCCTCCTGCTTTTAGATGCTGGAAGGGGACTTCTCTGGGGTCCTGTGGTGGCTCAGGCTGATGAGAGTCAGAGTTCCCACACTGACTCCCTCCTCTCCTTCCTCCCACATGGGAGCTGTGT
The DNA here is from genome assembly GCF_036172605.1 of Pelobates fuscus. Taxonomy (NCBI): domain Eukaryota; kingdom Metazoa; phylum Chordata; class Amphibia; order Anura; family Pelobatidae; genus Pelobates; species Pelobates fuscus. The sequence goes on along the minus strand of NC_086317.1, from coordinate 328,783,015 downwards.
GTAAGCTGGGAGGAGTGACCAGGGCAGTTACTTCCTCCCAGTTCTTATGTCATCATAGGTTAAAGCGCCACAGCACTGACCGGGCCCCCTGGAAATACTTTGCCATCTGGTGGCCCTAAGAGCATTGGCCACCCAATGGGCCCATGAACATGTGTCCCTAGAGGTTCTACCATGTGGGCTGGGGTCGCAACACATGGAGGCGAGCATCCGGTCGCAGGGGTCCACAGGGCAGTCGGGCCCTTGGAGTGGCAGGACCGGTCACAGCAGCGACCCCTGCGATAGCAAGGTACACAAATCCATGGCTTTTTCATATACCTAATTCCTTACTGCCCAGTCCTTTTAAATTCCTGCAGTACATATTCTAATGAATAGAATTTTCTTGTTAAGTTAATTGGCTATCCATTCAGTCACAAGCTAGTCATTAAGGGCAAAAAAACTTCCAGGATTTAGGATCTCCCCAATTTTATTCCAGTGGGGATTTAAATAAACTTGCCATGATATGGAAATTTACACTAGGGTCTTAAATCCACTGCACAAACATGTACATAACATATGAAAACTATGCTTTATCACTGCTTTTGTTTATTTTGATTTATGCTTAAGCAAAATACCTTTTCCAGAAATATATAAAGAAAAAAATACACATTTTCTCATAGGAACATGGTGGGATATTCTGACAATACCGGCTTTAACCCCTTAAGGACACATGACATGTGTGACATGTCATGATTCCCTTTTATTCCAGAAGTTTGGTCCTTAAGGGGTTAAAATTTCCAAGCTGTTTAAAGAGATAAATGGCACTAATGCAATCAAGCAGTCATGCAGTACGGACATTTATCAATAATGAAGAAATATTGCTAATAGACAAATTACTCGAATCAATTTATATGTGTCTTTTTATGGCATTTGAGTCATAGTTTGGAGAAAAATGCAAACAGAGCAAAGCACAGTTCTTCATAAATTAGAAAAAAGTGACCTCGGTTTTGATTTCATGCTTCTCCTAATCTCATGATAAATGGCCCACAAATCATGAAACGATTGATAATCCATTGCAGCAACAACTAAACCAATGAAACAAGATGCTTCACATCCTTGCTTTTAAAAGCATGACACATCAAAATGAGTGATCTATGAATACTAAATATTGACAAAAAATGCTATTAATTTTCTGCATTTTCTAATACATGTTTTGTGGTGGACAATTTTCACTGGGAAACAAACTAGAAAGAATGGTTTACAAATATAGCAAAATCGTGCATATTTCTACTTTGTAACCAATAACTTAACCTGAAGAGTTTTAGGAAAATGCCCCACACATCATATATAATCTCCTACAGTGTTAATAATACATTCTATATATTTAATATCATGACTGCTAAGCTAGTACATTTCATTACCAGTCACAATTTAACTCTAGCAATACCCTTAATAACAATATATGTAACTTGGGTAATCTTAGCGAAGCATCCCCTTTAATTTGGATGCACCGTGTTTTCGTTTGGCTTAGTTCTGTATGTCACGGTTTCCTTGATAACGCTTGGCGTTGAGGTTACTGCTCTGTGATGTGCATGTTTGCTGTGTGTGGGTATGTTCATCACGCTTTTTGTGTCTTTGTGGCATGTTGCCATCAACACTACCACAACCACCAATACCACAACCATCAACATTTCCATTAGCATTAAACAATCAAGTGCTAGTGTACAGGCTAGTCTTGTGGCAGCTTCTACTGCCACCGATGCAAATTCACCTGCAGTACACACAAGGCAAAGCGCTTAGAGACTGATATTGCACCAATGAAGCAAATATTGGGATCCCTTAGAGTGCTTCCAAGAAGGCAATTTTGTGAAGTATAAACTGTGTGAAGGACATGAGTAGGGGGAGAGTGAGTGGTCATCTCACTAATGAAACTACAGCAAGCAATGTGGTGTGGCACTACTGTGTTAACAAAGAACAAATCTTTGACCAAGCTTGTACACAGTGGTAGAGGCCCGGTACTCCCCAAAATTGTAACAGTCATAAAAAATCGACAGGTTCAACAGACAATTGTAGATTTATTGTAAACAGGAACACAAATAAAATATATATGACAGCAGACTGTTGACAAACACTGAGCTGTATTCTCAATGTTTGTATATATAGAGTGTTAAAGAAGTGTGAATTGTCAGTGAATTTTACATTTTTAGACAAAATATCCATAATAAAAAAACTGCTTATTGGAGAATGTTTCCACTTTGTCTATTTGTACCTAAAATGTGATATTTAGTTTGAATTGGCTTGCATTCTTGGTAGACTAGTGTTTTTGTACATGTTGTACTTCACCTAAACCTAGCATAGCTTGCAAACATTTAAAATAAAACAAATATTGAGAGATGCACAGTGAAAACAACTAGTATATTTGATGGCCAGGATTATTAGTTCTGTGTATTTAAAAAAAAAAAATTGAAATATAAATTGACATAATTTCTAACACACGATACATTTTTGGTGTTTCATTTGTTTCTTAAAAACGCAAACGGTTATGAAAAAATTGTTACGTTTAGGAGCAATCTTGATATAAAAATGGAAAAAGTATTTAAGCTTTCTACAAGGATAGTGACAAGAAAAAACATGCAACCACCTCAGATTATAATTTGCTCATTTACACTTTAACGAATAAATTAGTATGCTACATCAGTTCTCCTTAGCAGTCATTATAATGCTTGCATTTATATATGCTGTAATCAGATTCACTGTAGACACATGGGAGTGAAATTATTTTTTTAAAGTTGATAACCACAAATATTTTTTATAATATTAACAAGGTTTTAGGATTTACAAATGGCTTGCAGCAACATGTTAAAGGAAAGATGTTAGTGATTACAAAGAAGTGTTAAAAATGTATTAGTTAAATTAAGAGATATAGAAGCTAAATATATACAGAGCCAAAAAACGATGACAGGCAATGATTAACATGTTTGAAAATCTTGACATGGTATATGTTTTCTCATTCCCCTTCTCAAGATTTATTAGATATGTGAATATAATAGACTTAGAGAAAATGTAACAAAAAAATTAACAATATAAACAAATAGGGTTATTCACCAAAATGAGAATTTAAAGTGAATTTTAAAATAGCCAAATTGGAAAAAGTCAACTACCCTTCTTAATTGGCTAGTCTGAAATGTGAAATTACTTTGAATCCCCACGTTAGTGAGTAATAATAATTATATATATATAATTATATTATGTATATATTTTGCAGTACAATTATTGGCTCACTAACCAGTAGCTAATATACTAGCTGCTAACATGTATTTGCTGTATGCATTTTACATTATAATAAATCATTACTAAATTTGAGGTTTATAGAATGCTCATAAATACTCCGTAACATCTAAAGTTTGTTTTCCTTCTTATCTACCTAACAAGTTGAACTTCTTGTGATTTATATACCTTTTGATTTGACTTTGTCTCTTTTTATACTATATCTTGCTTATCTGTTTTCTTGACCTTGTATTACTTCTAGATATGATGATTTTTACCAACCCTAGTCAGAATATTTCAGTAACCTCTTTATTAGGCACTTATCAAACATAGGCATTGACTTATTATTTTTGGAGGCGCTTTTAATTTTTCTTATTTTATTGAAACTGTAAAATATGAAAAAAATATATGAAAAAATATATCATATATATGTACAAATATCAAAATATTAAATATTATTTTGCTCTCCCTTCAAGTTTGTGGTACCCACATCAGTCCATCCTTGGAAGTGCGCTGTCTTGGCATCATACTTGATTCTGTCCTCACCGTTGAGCCTCACATCCAGCATGTTGCCAAATCCTGTAGATTCCATCTTAAAAACATAGCCCGCATCCACCGCTTTCTTGCACCAGATACTACCAAGGAGCTTGTTCATGCTCTAGTAATTTCCCGCATTAATTATTGTAACCCTCTCCTGATTGGTCTTCCCAAAAGCCGTACTGCACCGCTACAGTCCATAATGAACGCTGCTGCCTGCCTGATTTTCCTCTCTAGTCGTTTCTCTCACACCTCACCCCTCTGCCAGTCCTTACATTGGTTTCCTGTATGCTATAGGAGTCAATTCAAGGTACTAATTCACACCTATAAAGCACTGAACAACTCTAGCCCCTCTTATATCTCCTCACAGATCCATAGGTATGTCCCTTCTCGGTCTCTCCGCTCTGCCCGTGACCACCTCCTGTCTGTTGTCCGCACCCGTACGGCCAACTCACGCTTGCAGGACTTCTCGCAGGCGGCTCCCTTCCTATGGAATAGCCTGCCTATCGCCATCAGACTCTTCCCTAGTCTTGCATCTTTTAAGAAGTGCCTTAAAACCCAAAGCTTATGGCCTCCAAGACTAACTTCTACCTCACATACCTGTCTCTTGCTCTCTCCTAAAGGGCAGCCCACCTTATTTGACTGCAAATTCCTGTCCTGATGTGTTTTACACCCCACCTCCTATAGAATGTAAGCTGGATTGAGCAGGGTCCGCTTCAACCTATTGTTCCTGTAAGTGTATTTGTAATTGTCCTATTTATAGTTAAATCCCCCCTCTCATAATATTGTAAAGCGCTACGGAATCTGTTGGCACTATATAAATGGCAATAATAATAATAATAATAATAATAATAATAATAATAATAAAGTATCACATTGTTTGAAAGGCTTATACGAAAATACTCAATAAGCCATTATTAGAAGTTAAAAACTAAATGCCATTTTATATTCACATCTTTTAAGTTTGTGTTTGGCTTTAATTGCCTTTTATTCCTATTGAGAATTATCTGATGAGTTGTATTATTTACAGGGATAATTTTGACACATGCTCTTTTATTCTTATTTTCAACCTTCTCTTATTTTTTAGCATAATTCATATCACAGAGGGATTCAAATGTGCATTTTCTAAAAATTAAAAGTGTATTATTAGTCATAACAAACTAAAACAATTTTATTTGAAATGGAAAGTTGAGAAAGTTTGCAGTTCTTTAAATGTATTTATTATAGCAGATTTTCAGATTCCTTCCGAACCTTTTCATAAAGTACTTGAAATCAAGATAGTGTTTTATTTTCAACTTATCTCCACTTGTGTAGAAGAAGGTAACTGCTAAGAATATCTGATACTTTACATGAATAAAATACTGGTTCAAATCATTGTAAATATTTTATTAAAAAACTGAAAGTTATCAAGTAAATCCCAAGCTAAATTAAGTGACCATTAATGTGTATTGTAGTTTATGACTTACATAATGCTAAGTAAGTATATAGTATACTAGGTAGTACATACCTTCATACCATTTCTCTATGCAGTCAAAAATATCACAAAAAGGGGAAAGCTAATAAATAATTAATAATACTTCTTGTGTTGTCCACAATTCTCCAACAAGTGGAAAAACATGCAAAATAAAATAGAATACACAATATAGTGCAATTCAAATGTGGTAACTTTGTATAAGACAAAGCAAAAAATCAACTCAATAGCTGTAATCTATACTTATGAATGCAACGGGCACAGTTTCAGATAAAGTGTAGCTGTATTTTTTTTTTTTTTTAAAGAAAATCAGCTATGTGAGACAATAAAATTTAATAATAAAATAAACATGGGAAAAAGAAAGTACACCCTCTATGAATTCTCTGGTTTTACATATCTGGACATAATAACAATCTTCTGGTACTTAGTATGTCTTAAAATTAGGTAAATACAACCTCAGATGAACAACACCATAACATATTACACCGTGTCATGATTTATTTAATAAACATAAAACAAAATGAAGAAGCCAAGTGTGAAAAACTAAGTACACCTTATGATTAAATAGGTGGTAGAACCACCTTTAGCAGCAACAACATGAAGTAATCATTCTCTGTATAGCTTTATCAGTCTCTCACATAGTTGTGGAGGAATTTTTGCCCCTCCCTTATTTACAGTTGCTTTGGTTCATTGAGGTTTGCTGACATTTGTTCATGCACAGCTCTCTTAAAGTCCCAACACAGCATTTCAATTGGGTTGAGGTCTGGACTTTGACTGAGCAGCTCTTTTCTTTTTTAGCCATTCTGTTGTAGATTTGCTGGTGTGCTTGGGATCATTAGACTGTTGCATGACCAATAGTTTAGCTGTCGGACAGACAGCCTCACATTTGACTCTAGAATACTTTGGTATGCAGAGGAGTTCCTGATTGACTCAATGACAGAGGTTCCCAGGTCCTGTGGCTACAAAACAAGCCCAAATCATCAACCCTTCACCACCCTGCTTGATAATTAGCATGAGCCAATGAGTTTGTGCTGATATGTTGTGATTGGGTTTCACCATACATGGCACTGTGCATTTTAGCCAAACATCTTCACTTTGGTCTTGTCTCTTCAAAGGACATTGTTCCAGAACTCTTGTGGTTTGTTCAGATGGAGCTTTGCAAATCTGAGCCATGCTGCCATGTTCTTTGTAGAGAAAAAAAGGCTTGCTCCTGGTAACCCTTCTAAACAAACCATACTTGGTCTTCTCTAAGATCATTGCGGATGTATTTTCTCCTTGACATTGTGTTAACACACACCTGAATGCTCCAGGCCAGCAAACTTCTAAAACTTTGGCTTCTATAAAGGTGGTCACATGTACTGATGATCATGTAATCAAAGCATTTGATTAGCAGTGCCTGTCTGTTAGTTAGCTTCTTAAGTCCTATGGAAACAGTAAGGGTGCACTTAGTTTTTCACACATGGCTTCTCCATTTTTGGATTTATTTTTGGTAAATAAATCACGACACAGTGTAATATGTTATGTGCTATTGTTCATCTTAAGTTGTATTTACCTCATTTTAAGACATGCTAAAGAACAGATCATTGTTATTAGTGGGAAATTGGTTTACTTTAAATATTCTTTGCAAATTATGAAAATAAACAAAAAAAACATTTATTGGGGTGATAATAGTTTTGTTAGTTACAAGTGACGTTACATCACTTTACACAATCATTAAATATGATTTAGGCTTGGATAAATCTGAGTCATCACCTATTCACACATATTTTATTTATGCATGTAATTTATGGAATAACTATTTCTGGTGTGAGATAGATTTTTTCAGCAAGTATCTGGTAATGCATTTGGCATGTAGTTCAATACCATTCATACCAATCTTTTTATAGCCTATTGGGAGGAGACCTACATATTTGGTCAACATGACTGCTTTATCGCAGATACATAAATTACCTTTTTTTCATTTGGAGAGGGTTTTTTTTTCCTTTCTGAACAATGATGATAGAGGTATTGTTCTTACATGGGATTATAGAAATACTAAAATTGCCTTTTTAGACCTTGGATATTTGTATCCATGACAAAGCTACAGCAGCTAAAATATATTTAAAACCAAAGGATGTCAATGGCTAAATTCAGTATTCAGTATTCAGTTGTCACTATAGTTTGTCACTTAAAATTTTCAATCCTATGAAAGGCCAGTTTCAAAGGCTTAAACAGAATTGAACAGACATGAAAGATTTTTTAGAACAAGACATATTTTTTTTTTATTGCTTTTATAGCCAAAGACTAGCCAAAGACTACCCAACGATAGTGCTGAAAGTAACTTTAAATTTGGTCAAACAATTAGATAGGGCATTGTTACTTGGTTAAATATTCAGTGACCAGGATAGCTGTGAAACTGTCCCTTTCATTTTTAATCATTGAGGTAATAGTGGCACTAAAAGTCTATAGGAAAGAAACATTGGCATATTTTATCATGTGATGATTATTGGTGAATATAACATCATCTTTCCCTAGAGTTACATTTAGCGGAAGTATGAATCTTAAACAAATTTTAATAATACTTCCAGGAAATCAACAAACAGACATTTTTTAAATGATCATGTTTTATTTTTTTCTTTGCGGCTATTGTTTAACCTGTAGAAGCTCTGCATCAGAGATTTTTGGAGTTTATATTTAAGCAGAAACCATCTAGAATAAAACAGCTAATTACCTGCCAGTCCGTCAATGTAGTATATATCTAATTGTGTCCCTTTAATGCATTATATGTGGGACTGACATAGATGCCATTGCATATACTTGTTGAGGAACACTTTAGGAACATTAAAAGAATGTTCCTTCACCATAACATACCAGTACTTTTCCAACAATACCATAATAGTGACCCTAGTTACTTACAATTTCCTGGAATAGGAGAAAATAGCTAAACAATGGAGAGGAGGTAACTTTGAGAAATAGTAAGCCATGTGCTGAATCTGAATCCTACATATTCTGATGCCTAGGGGACTCATTGAGGATATTGAACTTTGCCATTTTCTCTGAATTTTTTGTCTGATTGTATATTTTTTATTTTCTTTGGACTGCTCTTAGAACTATATATGTTGCCTTTTTAGTTATGCAACTTATATGGTAGTTTCAGTGATACATATATTTGCATGTATATATTTTAATGTACCGTATATACTCGAGTATAAGTCGAGTTTTTCAGCACATTTTTTGTGCTGAAAAACCCTAACTCGACTTATACTCGAGTTAATGTCTGTATTATGGCAACTTACATTGCCATAATACAGACCAGGACCGCCGGGCTCATTACAAGGGGCCGGCAGCGAGCTGTTACTTACCTTCACAGCAGCTCCTGTCAGCTCCCTTCTCCTCCGCGCTGTTCCAGTCAGCTCCTCTGTCAGCTCCACTGTAAGTCTCGCGAGAGCCGTGAGAGACCGCGAGACTTACAGTGGGAGCTGACAGGGGAGCTGACCGGACCGGCGCAGAGGAGAAGGGAGCTGACAGGAGCTGCTGTGAAGGTAAGTAAGAGCTCTCTGCCAGCCCCTTCCTAAACAGCCCATCCACTGGACCACCAGGGAATGAGAGCCCCCCTCCCTGGCCAGCTAACAAGCAGGGAGGGGGGACGAAAAAAATAATAATAACAAAATAATAATATTATTACAATAAAAAAAATTAAATTATTAAAATTAAAAAAAATTAAATAATAAAATAAAAAACTAATACTTAAATATTTTTTTTTTAAATATTAAAATAAAATAATAAAAATGCCCTCCCCCACCCAGTTCACACACACACAAACACACACTCATACAAACACACACTCTGCATTATATACACACACTCATACAAACACACACTCTGCATTATATATACACACACACTCATACAATCACACACACTGCATTATATACACACACTCATACAAACACACACACACACTGCATTATAGACACACACACACACACACATACAAACACACACACTCATACAAACACACACACACTTTGCATTATATATACACACACACACACACTCTGCATTCACACAAACACACACTCTGCATTATATACACACAGAGTATGCGTATATAATGCAGAGTATGTGTTTGTATGAGTGTGTGTGTATAATGCAGATTGTTTGTATGAGTGTGTGTGTAATGCAGAGTGTGTGTTTGTATGAGTGTGTGTGTAATGCAGAGTGTGTGTTTGTATGAGTGTGTGTGTATATAATGCAGTGTGTGTGTTTGTATGAGTGTGTGTGTATATAATTATAAAAATCACAGAATTTTATAGCCCAACATTTTAACCCTCGACTTATCCACGAGGCATAGCCTATTTCACAATTGTTGGTCACAAAACTGAACTCGGCTTATACATGAGATCGACTTATACACGAGTATATACGGTATATATCTGTCATGTATATTCTTTTACCTACCAGTTGTTCATACTTATCTATCTGTATAATATACTATATAAAGTGTTTTGCATTATATATGTATTGTTTTTGTATAAAGTTTAGGTATATACTTTTTTTTAAATCTCTTGATCTCCAATTTATTCTGCTTCTAGGATAGTTAGGACCTAACTGCACATGTCTTTATCTTTTTATAGATATACATGTATGTGTCTATATGTATATACATGTCAAATATATGTGTTTTCTTTTTTATTTTCTTTCTATTTAGGGATTAAATTAGACTAATGAAGCACCCATTTCTATAACTGCATTTTTACATTATATTTATTGTCAGTTTTTTTTTTTATAAGCGTTTACATTTTTTTTTTAAATATGTTTTTATATTTCATATATTTTTCATGTGTCAGGTATGAGGCACATGAATAGCTGTGCTGCCTATGTACATAAGTACAATGTGGTCATATAAGTTAAATAATAATAAAACTAAACTACATTGCTTTGCCACAATCTATTCAATAAAAGGGCACATTTATAGCTGTTTTTATGATTGTTTCTCTTTAAGTAGTTTAACCTAGATTTCAAAGTTATCTGGGTTACATAGCTAAGCCTACACTCATGCTTCTCTGTCTCTATCTATCCTTGACCCTATTCTAGCGTACTATTTCTAAATCAGTGATGATAAAGCACCTGGGAACCTAAATAAAGATCTTCCCTGAAACTCAGCAGGTAAAATACAGCTCAAAATCATATCAATGCATAGAACACTGAGGTTAATATGATAATAACAATAAATCAACATGAACAGACAGTAATTCAGGCACTTTGATGCACTGCTTGTTAAGTCATCAGCAGATACATGTTTAATTATCCAGGACGACACACCTACAAACTACCTGAACATTTTATTTTCTTCTGATTCAGTCAGGGATAGAATTTCTTCTGAACTCTGCTGCTATTATCAGCTTCTGGGTGGAATACACAACATAATTATAAATATCAGTCATCGGGATAATAAAGATTTGTTGTATACAAATACATTTCTGTTTTCCTGTTAAATGCATATTTTGTGTAACTATGAAAGCTCAACGGCCCTTTAGTCACAGAAGACAGCCTTATTTTAGAATGACACCAAGTGTAGGCATTGCAGTTTATGTTTTTCAGTTATTCACTAAAGTGAGAATTGTTAAGTAAGGCCTAAAATAGCAAAATTGAAACAATTAGCCAAGTCAGCTGTGCTTCCACTCTGGTTACCTTACATTTAAAATTCACTTCAAATTTACTTTGAATATAATGTATATAAGATATATAAAGAGTTCTTTAGATAGATCATTACAACATTTTACAGTCAAATTCTAATACATTTCTAAATATACACTAAATCTCTTAATCTTGTAATTTTTTGAAAAACTATATTCCAATGTATTACGACTACATGAATGCACCTAACACAAAGTCTCAGTACAACCAGCAATATATCTATAGAAATACGTTATGACAAAAGAATAGACCATTGACTCTCTGACTGACTGTAAACTTTGCAACTTACACAAAGCCATAAAAAAGATGAAGCTTCAATTTTTTTTTCTTACAAAGAAACAGGCATTCCATACCTTTACAACCCACACAAATAGGCCAACATTCGGAATTTCGGAATTCTGTTCCAGAGGTATACTTGCAAACCCTGGACCACTGGTGTGCTGTGAGTACTGGGCTGGAAGTCATGGGACTAAAATATGAGTATAATACTTACAAAAAAACAAGTAACATATGTTTTGGTTAACTAACATACCATGAGCAATGCAACAGTAAAGTAAAGTAAACAGTGAAACTATACTATTTTGTAGAAATTTTGTTTAAAACAAAATAAAGGAATTTAAAGGCATGCAATGGTTAATTTTAAAGTAATCAATTTGATCTATTTTAGACTTCTGAACAGCAAGAAAATTCAGTTAGGCCAAATCATCTTTCCCAAAATGCAAATTTAGTTCTAGAAGCCCGACGCTCATTCATTTGAGGGTTTGGCTGATTATTGGCCATGATAATTTTATGGAATCATTTAGTCGAAGCAAAAAGGGTGTGAAAAGGGTTCAATCAGTGTACTGCAAACTATGTACATAATATAAATATTATTATGCATTTTCTCACCCTTTTTGTGTTGTCTGAATGTTTCCAAAAATATTTTTGGTTTGCATTTGGTTCACAGATCAAGTATAAAAACATATAAAATCTGATGGCATCGTTCGAGGTGCGACTGCACAGACCTTCGATACATTCTGGCTGAGACTGGGAAATATAATGACTGAGAGTGAGGAGAAGAGACAGATCACTGGCAAGCTGTGCAACTCAACTCCTGATCAACGCCGCAACAAGTTGGGCCGGCTCCTCTGCAAAGTACCCATGTGTCCACGCCAGTACTACCAGACCAGAGAGTTCTAACCTCCTAGCACTTGCCTGGATGCCAAGGTGACGGGTATGCACTACCACCATCCCAGGATGAGGACCCCGAGAGGGCTGATCCCTGTGCTTCACTCACACATTCTAAGAAGACACAAGCAACACCTAACTACATCCTGTCCCTCTCAGGACATTCAAGGTGCCACAAGCAACCGGATCAGTTGGGCTAGCACATGGGCTCTTCTTACTCCCTGGGGCTTGAAGAATGGACGGTTCTGGTTCACCGAAATAAGCCAGGCTGCAAGATGAATCGGATGAACTCTAAACCAATTTGCAGAATGGGTTAGTGGTTAAAAAGTAAGAACTATGCTCACTGAACACTGTACCTTAGAATGGATGATTGTGTGTAATTGCTTGATTTATTAAACAAAGCATTTAAAGGAAGAATTCAGTATTTAGTTACTTCGAATCCTTGACCTGGCAGTAAAAAAAAAAAAAAAAACCATTGCTGTTTTGAAAAACATTTAATATTTTATTCACTTTGTTCCATTAGCTCAGTAATGATTGCGCAGTAGAAAGTCCCTGGCCCATATCCTTTGCAGAGAAGGTAATCTGTTCCTTCCAGTTATTGTCATATTTAATGAGGAGTTCAAAGATATTAAGATATTATTAATGATGGGCTGACAAATAAAGCAGCAACATCATCTGTACACTTCAGTTTATTTCCATGCTTTATCAGACCACTACTTCCACGTTAACTCTGCACATTCATTCCCAATGATGGAGGCAACTCAATGTTAGAGTAATGAGCAATGTAATTATCAAACAATTTGTTGCTCACTGCTGTGAAAGGTGAAGAGTTAAAAGTGTGAGCCCTTTCAAAAAGAAGGAACTTTAATCCCTGCAATTGGGGCAGACTGATAACTCACAGGGAGACCAAGGGCCCCCTTCTGGTGCAAGGTTTTTTCCTCTGTGTTTACTGGTGACATCACAAGCAGCATCCCCCACATTTTTTTTTTCAATCATACAAGTCCATACAAGTAGCCTCCAAACACATGTGTTTGTAGGCGACTTGTGAGGTTCAGTGTGTGTGATGCTGCTTGTGATGTTGTTTTCCTGTATGTCAACGTGTTGGGATAAGTGTCCGTAGTTAGGTTACATGTGGTTTTTCCATGTGTGGGCTTGTGGGCATACGGTGAGGCAACTGGTGGGTTTGCATATGCGGATGAGACTGTTTTCAGTATAGTATGTGGGTGGAGATGGCTGGTTGTGTTGCAATGTGTGTGGTAGGGGCTGTTGTATGTGTGTGGGATAGGAGCTGTAGTAGGCATCTGGGGGATACTGGGGCTGTAATGTGTGTCTAATGTGTGATAATAGAGGCTCTATTGTGTGAGGGATATAAAGGCTGCAGTTTGTTTGTGTATGTGGATAGTGGCTACAGTTTGTGCTTGTGGGGATATGGGCTGTAGTAGGTGCATGGTGAGATTGTGGCTGTAGAGGATGCAGCCACAGGGGCTATAGTGGGTCCAGTGAGGGGCTGTGGTGGATGCAGGGAGGAATAGGTGCTGTGGTGGGTGGAAGGGGAAATGGGGCTGAGGTTGGTGTAGGGTGGGATAGGGGCTGAGGTGGGTAAAGGGGGTCATGGGGGCTGAGATTGGTGAAGGACGGATAAGGGCTGAGCTAGGTGCTGGGGGAAATGTGGGCTGAGGTGGATGTTGGTTGGGATAGGGGCTGAGGTGGGTGGAGAGGGGCATGAAGGCTCAGTTGGATGCTATGGGAGATGGTGGCTGAGGTGGGTGCTGGTGGCATGGGGGATTTACATACCTGCTGTTTCTACCAGGCTGTTCCTTAGCTTCAGCCACTCAGAAGATTCAGCAGGAGAAGATGGGGCAGGAAGTGATGTAACTTCCCTTCCCTGTGCCCCGCCTCCTCCCCTCACATGGAGCTCTGCACAGAGAGGGCATGGAGGAGACCTGGCAAAGAGCAGGATTAGTGCCAGGTTTCACTCAGTAGGTGAGGGAGACACTTCAGGGGCAACCTGTCATGGGTAATGGTGCCTCTCTGGCTGGGGAGATCTTTAATCTGATCTCTGTGCTCTCCTCAGCCAGAGAGAGTGTATGGCTGTCCATGACTGATCTGCCCAAGTGGTTAGTCTGCCCCTGCCTGCAATGTCTTATCTCCTTCAGATAAGTAATTATTCAAGGGGAGGCAAATACTTATGAGGGTCCAGTTAGTGCAGTACTTATTTAAGGTATCAGTATGTCCTGTAAATACAACCCCTCTCCCCATCGACATCATATGTATTTCTTATCTTTGTGAAAAACGAAAAAACACGAAATGACAAAAGCTAAATAATAAAATCTTAAATTGACTACTGATTAATTTGATTCTTATTATCAGAATTATTTAATTAGATGCCACCAATGGATTCAAGGTTGCTGTACAAAGTAGATAAAGGAAATCTCAACACATTTAGAAGAGACAGCTCATACAAAATATAAATAGATATATCCAACTACAATGTGAAGTTAAGCTAAATATAACATTTTGACTTGTACCAACTTGACAATATCACACGTTTAAATATGTCTTGGTTTTTGTCCTACATTATCACGCAGGTGTTAAGTTGGATGTTTTGATTAGATTTTTTATTTTTATTTTTTATTCTGTAAGAACAGGCTGAGATAGTTGTTCTTAAATAGCAATATTTTTACAGATTATATTTTGAACTAGAACATTTTTATTTATTCATTTGTTTGCAGCAGACACTTGATTTGTAAATAGGGCTTTCATGTATTCAGTGTCAAGGACAACGAACTCCTTCCATGAAAGTTATTTTATAAAAAAAGAAGGAAAAAAAAGCAGAATACTAATCTGAATAGCTAGCATTTTAAATTAGGAGAACAGACAGAATGTGCACATTTTTCCTGCACATTTTGCAGGATTAGGAATATCTTTAAAATCAGAGTTACATGTAAGTTATATTATGCAAATATTATTTCATATAATATAGGGTATAATATTTGATCTGCTTATCTCACAAGTAGAGAGTTTACCAGAAGCCACCACTAAAAAGTCACTATCAGCTCCCATTATTCTGTATGGTAATAACCTAGTGAGTGGTTCCGTTCCTGTTCCTACTTATACCAGCTATTGTAATGGAGCATTTAAGGCTTTATGCCATGAAATATATTATTTTGGAGCTTTACATTTGTGCTACTTTCTGGTACGACTCAGACTAGTAAATCTTAAAGATCTTTTAAAAGCAATATAAGCGTAAACCTATTTCTTGCTCACACTGTTTTTTTATGCACACTAATAAATCGAGCCAGTAGTCGTAAAATCGTTTGGGCAGGGCCCTCTTCACCTTGAGTTCCTAGGTTATGTCATATTGTTTTGTTAGACTTAAAGCGACACTGCCAAACTTACCTTTCACTAATCGCTTTCACTTCTCTACCTCTCTCGAGATCTGTTCTTCTTTTTTTCCTATCTCATCTAGTTTTCGTTAAAACATAAGACAAAGTAGGGACTATTTTGTCTAATGTATTTTTCCTATGCTTGACCTGCTCTGACCCACTTCCTGTGGATTAAATACATTTTCCCACAATACTCACCCTTTCCTCTGTGATCACGCAATGCCTGCTTTCACTATTCCCAACGTCCTGTCATTTAGACAGAACTCCAGCGAAACTACCGAATTTCGGAATTCAGAATGAGAACAGTTTGTCTATTCATGTTAGGACGACATTTGTTACTTTTAGTTCTGTTCAAAAATGTATTCGAATGAATGAAATACTGATCTATTCATGACGTGGCTGCATGTTGCAGCTGCTTAGTAGATAGCGCCCTAATTCCCACAGTATCAGGGAGCTATCTACCAAAAGGCTGAAAGACCTAAACTGGTCTTTCAGTCAACTTTAAATATCACTTAGTATTAGTAATTAATCTGCCCCTACTCGCTATACCGCTAGTAGGGGCATGTCTACTACAAAGTGAGAAGCCTGTGTCTGCTCACTGTTGTGAAAAAAAGCCCCCCCACTTCCAATAAATGGCACCATGGTGGGGAATCTATTAACTAGCTGGGGGGGACATGAGCGCCGGGTGGCTTCTAAAAATCAATGGGGTGACCTATTGTTCCCCCCTGACTCCCACCCATGAGCGGCAGGTGGGGGCCCTAAATGACAATGAGGGAAGACCTATTGTCCTCCCTCTGGCCCCCACCTGTCGCTCCAGTCCTCTCCTTATTGTCTTTTAGGGCCCCGACTGAAAAAAAAATGATCTCCTAAAAATACCAGGTTCATTAGACATAGCTAAAGATCATTTGTATTTTTCTATTTTTTCCACACAGACTTAAAAAAATATCTTTCAAATACAAACAAAATACAAATTATGTATTATTATATAATATATGTAGCTACACAATAGTTTCATTAAACAAAAAGTATTTATTAATGAAATTGTTCATCTGTGTTAACTTCCGTAGCATGGAGTATAGCGTATACAGACAGAGATAATAAATAACAGTGACATTAAAACTGATTTGCAAAATATAGGCCAAATTAGCTGACCTAGGAAAATTCTGCATCTCTGATATATTCATAGCTTATATTTGATTGTATTTTGCAAGACTGCAGGTCACCATTCAGTGAGTAAGCCTTTCCATTTTGCATTGCAGTGAAATGATACAATGGTACAAAGAAATGACATATATATATATATATAGTTTGTTGGGGTGATAGAGTTATAATTTTGAGACACCAACCTTGACTAAAATAATTACAATACCCTTGCTCGGATACATGGCAATCATTAATTAAAGTTACATTCTGTCAGTTTAAGTAATGAGGACACTACATCTGATGACATTGAGCTTCAAATGATATTTAATGAAAATGATGTCACTTATATTACACAACAGATTTACAGTCATCTTCAGAGAATCACTAGGGAGCTTGGGAGAACAGAGAACATTGTATCACTGAACCAATTTATTAGATAACCATATGTCCTGTTTAATATTTCTCACTGGTACATCAACAACTGCAGACAGATTTTAGATACTGAAAAAAAACTATCTTATTAATGTATTTGGGAGTTCCATAACATGTTTTAGTTGTATTTCAATAAGGGTATGGTAACAAATCAATTACAAAATAATTTTCTTAAACATCTATAGTTATGCTTTCCAACTTAACATTTAACTATAGATAAAAGCAACTCAACCTATCCTATACTTTGTATACTATTACTTTACTTTTATAAAGACTAATTGAATCTTATATTCGCGCGCATTATACTATGAAGAGATAGATGCAATCTGCATCAGCGTAGCGCTAAGTCACATTTAAGAGCCTCTTTTTCTCCATTTTTATCCATGGTTCTTTTTCAATGTATTTCTGGTCTTTTTTTTTTTTTTTAACTGACTCCATCAAAGCACTTTTATTTTTCAGGATTTCATAAAGATAAAATCTTTTTGAAATACTCATATTGACTGTGTTGGAATTTCACAGAAATTCCAATGCAATACAAAATATTGATAAAACATGAGAAAAAGTAGAGCTTACACCATCATGTTCTTGAATTCCCACATCCTTCTCTTTGTGAAATGTGTTTATTACTTTGCATAAAGACAGTTGTTACATGGAGGATGCTGTGATCTCAAAGGATTTTCCATAGATCGCAGTGTTATAGTCTTGCGCATGAGTACAGTAATGGCATTGGCTACAAGTGGAGGAAGCACCAGTAGCGGAATAAAAGAAAAGCTGGTACCTGCAAAGGAGAGGTTCAGATACAGATGAATCCCCTAAGCTTCAACCATTGGTTACTGCACACTGAGCAGGGATGTTAACCTCAGGCATCTTTGCAAAATATTCAAAGGCCCTCAAAGATGATGGAGTTACTTCAACAAGGAAATGCATTGCTATATTAAGATAGCTTCTGGTCTATACAAATTAGAATCCTCCAAATTTCTACATGCCCTCATTTCATAGTGTGGTTTATGGAAGGGTACATTCTACAATGCACTACTAGGCATTGCCTAGATTACCTAGCATTTAAACATGCTATAAGAATTGTCAGAAGATCAAAGTTTGTTCTTCAAGGGTAGATCAAGGGTAGATAAAGGGTAGATCATCAGCAATTTTAAATCTACAACTACAAGATGATGCATTATGTAACTAGTACTACTTTCTTTGAAGGGACTTAAAATTTACCAAACAACTTTAGCTTAAAGCAGCACTGTCACTGTCTCCTATTGTTTCTTCTTCCTCTCTCAGAATTTGTTTTTCTTTTCTGATCTAGTTTTCTTAAAACAAAGTAGGAACTACTTTGTCTTATGTATTTTTCCTACGCCTGATATTCTCTGAAACAAGGAAGAGCATTGGTCAGCTCCATTTCCTGTGTCAGAGAAAGTACTCACCCTTCTCCTTGATACTGGAACTGGAGCTGACTTAAGCGCCTCCTTTGGTCAGCGAAAGTCAGGCGTAGGAAAAATGCATAAGACAAAGTAGTTCCTACTTTATCTTGTGTTTTAAAGAAAACTAGATCAGAAATAAAGAAAAGATGAACAGATTCTGAAAGAGGAAAAGAATAGGAAACAATAGGAGAAAGGTAAGTTCGGCGTGACAGTGTTGCTTTAATGAAGCAGTGTTGTTATATAGAGCATGCCAGTGCAGTCTCACTGTTTCATTCTCTGCCATGTAGGAGTTAAATCACTTTGTTTATGCAGCCCTAGTCACACCTCCCAGCATGTAACTTACACAGCCTTTCTAAATACTTCCTGTAAAGAGTCATCTAATGTTTAGACTTCCTTTATTGTGATTTCTGTTTAATTTAGAATTTCTTATCTCCTGCTTGTTAATTGCTTGCTAGACCCTGCAGGAATCTTCTGTATGTAATAAAAGTTTGATTTACATAGCAGGAGATAAAAACTGTTAAAGTCAGTAACATCTGATTGAAAAAAACAACTTTTTTCAGGCTGTGTCAGTCATAGCCAGTGGAGGTGTGGCTAGGGCTGCATGAACAGACACAAAAGTGAAGGCATGATATATACACAAAAACTGCTATATTAAGCTAAAGTTGTTTTTTATGACTATAGTTTTCCCTTGAAGAAAATATGTTTAATGGTAATTTAAGTAGAGCAATTTTCCTTGGTGATTATTTTGCCCTTAACCATTCTTCTATTTTGTGCCATTTAACGCTACAGCTTTCTTTGCCTTTTATGAATTGTCAGCTAGAGGAAAAGAAAAATCATGAAGATCAAAAATGTATTGGATCTAATACTGGAAACCAAAGCTGAAAGATATTCTACTCTATTTAACAGACGTGTCTTCATCTGTATGATTCAACTGCCTAATTCAACTAATTAAGTTTCTTTCTTACTCTTGCTTAATACAGTGCATTATGAAAAATGCACAGGGCATACACCAGTCTTACATTCGACTGGTAAGTTGGATTTCCATTCTATAATTAAATATGGCGATGATGAGGGCAATATGTTAAGACAGCCTGACATGTATATAATTACTCGATTTTTCATTACAATGTAACAGGTAGTATACAAGACTGGTAAATGCAAGATATATGCAAGGAGTTATTCTGTTTCTTCGGATTGCTGTTTGCTATTGTATATTAAATCTTAGAATCGATGAAGCAATACTGCTACCAAATCTAAAGCTGCTGTGTTGCTTCTATGTGCGTCACTATTTGTATTATTTAAACCTTATTATTTGGACATTGGTTTTTAATTGCGTTTGGAGGGTGACATGAAATTTACAGAAAGATCTGACATTTTGGAGGAGGAAAAAACATTATCTTACATATTAAGAAGTTATGTGTATTATGCCAAATACAATGTATCCTTCATATATTCAGAAGATAGAAAAACCCGAGAAAGATATTTTTTAGAGGTATTGATCAATTCCTACTAAAGAAGACTGCCATAAGGATATGCTTGCACACGTGCATTCATTGCATCAATCATTAAACTTATCAGAGTCAAGAATGAATATCTGCAGTAATTCCGTCTCCTCTAATGTCTACTCCCTAAACACTAGGGATCACAGGTAGACTTGGAGATTCATTTCTGTAAGGACATGAAGGGGTGATGCCCTACAACAGCACTGTCCCTTTAAATGTGGGAACCAACTTAGCAGAGAAATAATGCAAGGACACGATGAATGGAGCAATCAAGAAAATGTGTATTAAAGAAAACCAAAAGGATATAATATACAAAAACAAAATATGTACAATGCCACAAAATATACATACATACATACATATATATATATACACATACAAGAAATCAATATAAATACAGATAGAGCAGGCAGAGTACACTTGATAGTCCTTAGGCAAAAGTAAAGTCCTTAGGCAGGATCGTGCAGTCACCACAGAATATAAGTTGGGCACAGATCATAAGCCACCAAGCACTAAATAAAAAAAAAAACCAAGGAGCAAAGCCCAAAGCAGGTCACACGTAAATAAGGCAGCAAGGTCAGAATCACTGGAAATGAAGTCTAGGCAGGAACACTGCAAGCGAACACTGGAACGGGAGGCACAGGACACAGGACCAGGCAGAGACGAGAACGCAGGACCATAAGGACATTGGAAAAGGAACACAGGATCAGGATACACAGGATACAAGACACAGGAGCAAGGAGTCAGAATCACGGGACAAGGAAACAGCAGGTACAGGATGAAGGATAAAGGATAATGATCTGACAGGGAGTGAGGGGAGAAACCAGAATATATAGGTGCTAAATAAGGGCCAGGTGTAGTGCTTAACGAAAAGAAATGAGAAACAGTGCCAAACAGAAACAGTGGTGAGTGTGAGTACTGCACAAGGGCATATTAACTAAGGAGTGTCGTGACAATTTCATTATGAACTAGGAGTGTCGTGACAATTTCATTATGAACTACAATGTACCTGAATTTGGAATGATTTTGTGATCGTCTGAATTCCTGATATCCGAACCATCACACAAACACAAGACTAGCATGTTCGTTTGATTCGCCATTTAGAGTTCTGCCCATGGCCAAAAGTTGATGGGGAAAAAGCTGGTTAGGGAACAGCCACTGAAGGTTGATTTTAGTCACAGATCAAATAAGAAGTCCTATGTTTATTAATTTATATATTATATTTAATAACTATCAATTTATTACTGCATATCTTCTCTTTTCTTTTAATAGCTATTTTTTTTACATTGGATCTGTGAATCAAATAGTGGGGAAATGCAACTGCACAATATATACATAATATATACATACAGAAATTAAGCAATATAATATATATATATATATATTATATTGCTTAATTTCTACACCCTTGTGGTTCACCTGAATCAATTTGCTGATTTTTTTCTGCAGGCGAAATTCTGATCACCCAAATGTCACATGTATGCAATTCTGCTGTCATGAAAATGTTAATTATTTTCCGGCAAGCCCAAACAAGTCCATTGACAGGTTGGGGCCTTGACTGAAGCAGACATCCATAGACATTGTTTTACTCCTACAGACTAGTGAGAAAGAGCTCTACAATGCATAAAAAGGGGGCTTGAACTGTTAATGCAAGATATAAATCTTTAGATAGATACACATGAAAATAAGGGAAGCATTCATAGGTCTTAGTACAAGTCAAGTGCATTTGAAGTTGTAGATCAATGTTTCTGTCCTTTTCCCAAGGACTTTTATCAAGATACAGAAAAGTGAACGGCATGCATTGTACGATTACTCACTCACCCATCTGTGATGAGTGTCAGCACGTGCTCTGAATTTTGTGCAGTGTTACGGTATGGATGGGAATTGTACGTAGTATGATAATAAATGTGGATGCTAAAGTGTTCTATAAACATTAACAGTGAAGATAATATAGTTAGGGTTACTTGGTGAAGAATGTATCTCTGTCTACTGTGAAATGAGTTCTATATTGTAAAGGAAAAAATATAATTATATATTAATGTTATACATCAGAAGATAAATTAAATAGTTGAGTCAATAATCAATATATGCTTTTATTAAAGGAACACTATAGTCACCTAAATTACTTTAGCTAAATAAAGCAGTTTTAGTGTATAGATCATTCCCCTGCAATTTCACTGCTCAATTCACTGTCATTTAGGAGTTAAATCACTTTGTTTCTGTTTATGCAGCCCTAGCCACACCTCCCCTGGCTATGATGGACAGAGCCTGCATGAGAAAAACAAAACTGGTTTCACTTTCAAACAGATGTAATTTATCTTAAATAATTGTATCTCAATCTCTAAATTGAACTTTAATCACATACAGGAGGCTCTTGCAGGGTCTAGCAAGCTATTAACATAGCAGGGGATAAGAAAATCTTAATTAAACAGAACTTGCAATAAAGAAAGCCTAAATAGGGCTCTCTTTACAGGAAGTGTTTATGGAAGGCTGTGCAAGTCACATGCAGGGAGGTGTGACTAGGGTTCATAAACACAGGGATTTAACTCCTAAATGGCAGAGGATTGAGCAGTGAAGCTGCAGGGGCATGTTCTATACACCAAAACTGCTTTATTAAGCTAAAGTTGTTCAGGTGACTATAGTGTCCCTTTAAATGGCATCTTACCTATATGCACCCAGCACCTGTTATCCTTGGGTTTTTTCCTTGTCTGTGTGGACATCATGCTGAGTAGTGGAATTAAAGGATTGCTCCAACCCTGATAATAACAATTATATTTTTTCTTTTACAATGCTCTATTGGGCATACCTAACAGGTCCCCCACTGTAAAAGCTGTGAAAAAAAACTTTTTTGCTTACTTTAATCTAGTGCTGATCTTCCACAGCCCACCAAGAAATCCCATAGTCCTATCATAGGTTTCTCACTCTGCAAAATGACAATTTTTACGTCTGTCAGCAGCATGCAAAGTGGGCATTAGATAGCTTGGAAACAGTGTTAATTTTGTCAACTAACAATTGTAGTCAAATTTTAGTCATCTAAAATTTTGGAGGTTTATTCGACTAAAACTAGACTAAAACTAAAACAATTCAGATGACTAAAATAAGACTAATCTAAAATGGCGATTTAGTCAAAAGACTAGGACTAAAACTAAATAGAAATGTAGTTTTAGTCATAGTCCACCAAAATTAACACTGCACAGAGGAGCTGTGAAAGGGGCAAAAGAGACAGACCAGGGCTTGGGGGAAAGACAACTAGAGGGGCTAGGAGGACACAAAGAGACACAGAGGAGCTGGGGAAGGGGCAAAAGAGACAGATAGTGGCTTTATTTAAATCTATTAGAATTTAGTCGTGTTGACTGAAATCTACTGGAGATTTAGTTGATTAAAATCTACTGGAGATTTAGTCGACTAAAACTAGACTAAAACTAAAACAATTCAAATGACTAAAATACCACTAAAACTAAAATTGCTTATTAGTCAAAAGACTATGACTAAAACTAAATTGAAATTTGCTGTCAAAACTAATACTGCTTGGAACATGTCACATGTGGTGGGGATGCAACTAGCCACCAGCGCACAATTAACAATAACTCTGGATGTGAAGTGTTTCAAGCCGAAACACTGCACATCCAGGCTTCTACCACCATGATCATTTCAAATCACTGAAGTGGTTATGGTGTTTGGAGCAACTCTTTAAGCACTAGGTACTGGTAACTAAGTGAAAGCAATAGCTTAAGCATGTTGTTACTTACAACAGGTGGTCAGTGATATCTTCAGAGTGTACCTGACACTCTGAGACATTCACCAGTGTCTAATGCTTGCCTTTGGAGGCCACTCCAAAAAGGTAGACAACAGTGTTGATTAGCATCCAGGCAGCAACTTAGGTTAAATCATGTGAAAATGTAATATGGTGCCTAGGGATATTAAGTTGTGTTATTTAAGGGGGAGAGCAAAGTTACAATGATCTCCACAAGGTACCCCCATCCTCCAAAAAATGAGGAAAGAAAGCTCCCGATCACAAAATCCATGGGACATAGCTTAAAATATAAAGTAATTCCTTTATTCAATAATATTCATGGCACAGTAACAGAGAAAAGCAATATACTGATAGAAGAGCCGGACATTTCATGCTTGTCCAAGCACTTATCCAAAAATATTTTATTAGGTACAGGAAGTAAAAGGAAGTCTGAGCAGTCTGGAGGATTAACCATGAAGACATGTATTGAGAATCTCTTTCATTTAAAGGATAAATATTAATTTCTATACCACGCACATGAGTGAAAAAAAGAGAAGATCAATAGGGAGTTCCCTGATGGTTTGTTCAGAATAGTTATTTCAAAGCTGTTTTCCTGGCACTATTGCTCCCTATAGCGCATCCCTCCCTCGTGCCAGTCTTCCCCCTGTAGTGCAGAAGAGGTTAAAAACCCCTTCTGTCACTTACCTGAGTCCAGTGCCGATATTTGTGCTCCACTGACAGCGGAGGGGGAGAATGTGCATGCACAGCAATGGCTGCGCTCGCATTAGTATTTCCCCCGTAGGAAAGCATGTTTAATGCTTTTCTATGGGGTTTTACATGACGCTGGAAGTCGTCACACATAGCGTGAATACGTTCATCGTCAGTTAGGCAACCAAAAGTCGCATAACAACCCTGAAGTCCATCTAGTGGCTGTCTGGTAGATTGGCACTAAAGGGTGGAGTTAACCCTCAAAGGTGATTATTTTAGTTTATTAAAAACTGTAATAATTACCATTTGAGAGCTAAGGGACCAGCGACACCACACCTAGACCACTTCAATGAACTGAAGTGGTCTGGGTGCCTAAACTGTCCCTTTAAGTTATTGTATTTGTAATACTCTGAAAAAAAAATGATACAGTGCATTAGTCACCTCTCTGCTGCTCATATAGTTAAATGCTGGTTTGGTTTGATTCAGATGCAGCAAAATGTGTTGAGAAAAGTTTGTAGAATTTTTACATTTTAAGTTTAACCCCTTAAGGACACATGACGTGTGACATGTCATGATTCCCTTTTATTCCAGAAGTTTGGTCCTTAAGGGGTTAAAGGAACACTATAGTCACCTAAGCAACTTTAGCTTAATGAAGCAGTTTTAGTGTATAGATCATGAACTGCTCAATTCACTGCCATTTAGGACTTAAATCATTTTGTTTCTGTTTATGGAGCCCTGGCCACACCTCCCCTGGATCTGACTGACACAGCCTACAAGAAACAAAAACCAAACTTCTTTCTTACCTTACACAATTTTACCTCCTGCTCTGTAAATTGAACTTTAATTACACACAGGCGGCTCTTGCCGGGTCTAGCAAGCTATTAACATAGCATGGGATAAGGAAATCTAAATGAAACATAACTTACAATAAAGGAAGGATAAACGTTAGATGACTCTTTACAGGAAGTGTTTAGGAAGACTGTGTATGTCACATGCAGAGAGGTGTGACTAGGGTGCATAAACAAAGTGATTTTACTCCTAAATGGCAGAGAATTGAGCAGTGAGACTGCAGGGACATGATCTATACACCAAAACGGTTTCCATAAGCTAAAGTTGTTTTAGTGACTATAGTGTCCTTTTAAGTTTTGCAATTCAGTTCTCAGTTAATCACTGTTTAGTAAAAGGTCTGTCAGTGTTACCTCAAAATCTTGAAATATTCTCTGGTCACAATTTTTACATTTAATTTCTTAATATAATATTTTTCTCTTGTTTGTGTATTAAGGAGCTCTGTGGTCTAAAAGTTGGACTGGGCAGCAATGGCCACATATATTCATGGTCAACTGCTACCTTGTTCAAGGCCAGGTGCTACATAGTTTATATTATCTAATAGTCTTTGAATAACTAGCAGGGGCCTTCAGAAACGTGTAACTTAACAGCGGTCTTGCCTGCATGCATATGAGCCCAGCTGTCATGTTTGCACAAAGATTTATTAAGCAATGACAGAGCACCATATGTCAACATTAACAATTACTACGCTGGTGCTCCTTTGTATACTATAGTCATTTTTCAATTGGCTGAAGCAGCGATTGTTTCTTTTTTGTCTTTTTTGTACACCTAACTAGAGGTACTGGTATCGTTTTTACTAGTGTAGCATCAGGCTCAATGGTCTCACTATATAGAGAAGTTCTGTCAGCTATTTGCAACCAAAAATGTGCTCAGGATAATAGGAGGCATTTAAAGTAAATAAGTGAGTAAAGAACTTCAACCCTGGTTTTTACATAACCAATGTAGGAGAATCAAAGTAGTAAAAGGTTTTTTTTAAAGAATAAGTAGCTTGACTAGAAAAATAAATAAAAATAGAGATTACCATGGGTTTCCCTATTCTCCTTAAAGTTATTGTGTATGTTAGCATTTTGGGGGGAATCAAATCCCATACACCTCTAGTTTGATATTTCAGCCTGGTTTACTGTTTCCAACACAGAACATTACCTTTTAATTGTGGATACATGTGCTCCCATTGTGCCACGTTTTCTGCAACAGGTAATAATAATAATAGACATGAAATTAATAAAATATCTACATTTACCTAGTATTTAAATACATAATTTTTTGCTGTGGAGTTAAAATAAACGAATATTAAATTACGTAAAAAAAAATGAATTATACCTTCTTTCTTGAGAGTTTATGCTGGTGTCAAAACATACATATATGGGGAATATGCACCAATCATACCATGCAGTTTGGAAGCCTAAATCTGTTCAGAACCAGAACATATATGTAAATCATCTGGTTAAGATAAGTGGAAGTTATACTTCTGAGATGCAAGGGTCATAATATTAACTAGTTCGTTCTTCTGCTGAATCAGGTTCCCCTCAACTTTGTATTTCTAACACTATAGTGTTAGTTTTTAGTGAAGGCAGGTGGATAAAATTGACCCATAAGCACACAGTGCTGGAAAAATACATCAGTATGTCTGCCTTGAAAAAAAAAAATGTTAACACTTTCTTAAATGGACCCCAAAAGATTTTTGATCCTGATTAGGTATCAAAAGTGCTCACTCCTCTATAGCCAGGGGCAAGACTGAGCACTAGGGCAAATCGGTTATGGACCGAGGGCCTGATGCTCCAGGGTGCCTGCCCGTGCTGCTGGAAAGTAACAGGTCAGCTGGGGAGATAAACATCTCTGTTACAAAATACATTCTCCCCTTGTTGGGCACACTGAGAGACAGCTAATGGGTCCTCACAAACACCCACTAGGCTGTCTCTCAGTGTGCCTGAAATATGAGCTCAGCAGGAGAGCTGTCTGTAACACACATCAGGCAGCTCTATGCGGCTCCTCATGCAGTAAATTACATCATGTGTCAAAAGTTCAGGGAGCCATGCGGAGCTGCCTGATCACTGTTACAGGCAGCGCTTCAGGGAGAGACAGCATGCTTCAGTGCAGCCTGGACAGCTGAGAGAAGGATTCCTCCCCTCTGGCCAAAGGTAAGGCTCAGAGAGGGGGGAAAATATATATTTTTTTTTATTAAAAAATTATATAATGCCCCCTCATCACAGCTCCTATCCCTCTACCCACAACAGATCCTCTACCCTCAGCAGCCCCTCTGCCCCCTGCACTGCAGCCCCTCCATTCCAGGGCAGCCCCTTTACTTTGTACCCCATGCAGCCCCAACTACCCACCTCAGCTCCTCTGCCCACTGCAACCCCTGTACCCACAAAGCCCCTCTTCCCCCTGCAGCCCCTCTACCCCTTTACCCACTACAGCTCTGCAGCCCCATTACTGTCTGCAGCTCCACTGCCCACTATAACCACAATATCCCCTACAGCCTCTCTACCCCTACCCACTACAGCCCCACCTACCCCTTTACCCACTACAGCTCTGCAGCCACACTACCCCCTGCAGCTCCACAACCCACTCCACTACAGCCTGATATACTCCCTGC
Source organism: Pelobates fuscus (assembly GCF_036172605.1). Taxonomy (NCBI): domain Eukaryota; kingdom Metazoa; phylum Chordata; class Amphibia; order Anura; family Pelobatidae; genus Pelobates; species Pelobates fuscus. The sequence goes on along the minus strand of NC_086317.1, from coordinate 328,755,148 downwards.
AGCCCACCTGTCCATTGCAACCCCTTTGTCCACTACAACACTCCTACCCCCCACAGCCCTACTCTAACCCTACAGCTCCTCTACACACTACAGCCCCTCTACCCTCTACCTCCTGCACCCAGTACAGTCCCTATACCCCCTACAGCCTCTCTACCCCCTACAGCCTCCCTACCCCCTACAGCTCCTCTACGTCCAGCACCCTCTACAGGCCCTATACCCACTACAGCTCTACAGCCCCATTACTCCCTGCAGCTCCACTACCCACAACAGTCCATCTACCCTCTGCAGCCCTTCTGCCCTCTACCTTGTGCACTGCAGCTTCTCTACCCCTTGCAGCCCCTTTACCCACTACGGCTCTGCAGCCCCACTAACCACTGCAGCCCCACCTACTTCTGCAGCCCCTGTGTCCACTGCAACCCCTCTGCCCACTACAGCCCCTCTACCGCCTGCAGCTCCTACACCCACTGCAGCCCCTAGGCCCCCTAAACCCACTACAGCCCCTACACCAACTACAGCCCCTATACCTCCCGAACTCCCGAATATAGCCCCTATACCAACTTCAGTCATTATACCCCTGCACCCCTATATCCCTTACTGTCCCTATACCCCCTGCAACTACTAAAGACCTATAACGCCCTGCACCCACTACAGACCCATACCCATTACAGCCCTATGCCCACTACTGCACTTTTCCCCTGCACCCACTATTGCCTCTATTGGTCTCTGTACCCACTACAGCCCCTATCCCCCTGCAACCACTAGAGTCCCTATCCCACCCCTGCAACCACTACAGTCCCTATCCCACCCCTGCACCTTCCACAGCCCATATCCCTCTCATGCACCCACTATAGCTTCTACTACCCCTTGCACCCACTATGGCTCATATTTCCCCTTACACCCACTATAGCCCCTATTACTCACTTCCCCACTGTACCCTCTGTCCCCACTACAGCCCCTATAAACACTACAGCTCTTACACCCCGAGCACCCACCCTTTATCCCCCTGCCCCCGTCCGCAGCCCCCATGTCCTCTGCACCCACTACAGCCCCTATTAGCACATGCATTTATTAAAGCCCCAACTACCCTTGTTCCCACTATGGCCCCTGACCCTCCCCTATACCCACTATCCCCCTTGCAATTACTACGAAAATGATTTAGTGGTAACAATTACTAGTGCCCCACACCCCACCTGTTTTTCACTGCAGTATCTTTTTTATCTAGTTAAATATAGTCTGAAACCACATATTCTAATATGAAACACAAAGACATACATATATTCACTTACAATGAATATACACACAGAAACACAGGTCTGCAGGGGGCCCAGGTCCTAATTTTGCCCGGGGGCCCAGGACACTGCCAGTCCGCCCCTGTCTATAGCAGATGAAAAATGGTCTTGTTGAAAATTCAGCCAATCTGCCTTAAGTGTCATTTGAAAAAATAGAAATATCAAATATAAATAAACAACTGCTAAAGTGGAAATCTTAACTTAATGCTCATGGAGATTGAAAAGGAAGCAGGTAGCTTCCTTAAATTTATGGGCATTCATAAAGTTATGGGCAACTGGCGAGGAGGAGATCTCAATAAATTATTGGGACAGAGCGAGATAAGATGGATATTCAACCTCGGTACTCTAAAACCCCGAGGTTTGAATATAGACTTCGAACTTTGCCATTTCATCTAAATAGGTACATTTCATCTGTTCACATATACATTTTTTTTCTGCCCACTTTTTTTCCTTTTTTTTCCTTTTTCCCCCTTTTTAAAGCCATTTATAATATTACACATTCACTTTTCAGCACAACATACCCATATCACCTCCCTACTTAGTGGTGTACTACCCACTTTCCATTGCGAATAATATATACCGTATTTATCGGCGTATAACACGCGCCGGCGTATAACACGCACCTCATTTTTAGAAAGAAATTCCAGGAAATTTCCCCCCTCCCATAGTATTCCCCCCCCTCATCCCATAGTATTCCCCCCTCATCCCATAGTGTTCCCCCCCTCCCATAGTATTCTCCCCCCCTCCCATAGTATTCTCCCCCCCTCCCATAGTATTCTCCCCTCCCCTCCCCTCCCATAGTATTCTCCCCTCCCATAGTATTCTCCCCTCCCCTCCCCTCCCATAGTATTCTCCCCTCCACTCCCCTAGTATTCTCCCCCCCCTTCCCTCCCATAGTATTCTCCCCCCTCCCCTCCCATAGTATTCTCCCGCCCCTTCTCTCCCATAGTATTCTCCCCCCCTCCTCTCCCATAGTATTCTCCCCCCCTCCTCTCCCATAGTATTCTCCCCCCCTCCTCTCCCATAGTATTCTCCCCCCCTCCTCTCCCATAGTATTCTCCCCCTCCCCTCCCATAGTATTTTCCCCCTCCCCTCCCATATTATTCTCCCCTCCCATATTATTCTCCCCTCCCATTCTCCCCCCCCCTCCCATAGTGTACTTCCCCCCTGCCCTCCCCTCGTGTACTTCCCCCCTCCCCTCCCATAGTGTACTTCCCCCCCATAGTGTACTTCTCCCCCCTCCCATAGTGTACTCCCCCCCCCATAGTGTACTTCCCCTCCCATAATTACTTACCTGTCCTGAAGCGTGGGCCGGCTTCACAGCTTGCACCGCGGTACAGGAACTTTAATTTCATGTTCCGGTTTCCGGCGGGACTGAAAGCAAGTGTGCAAGCTGTGAAGCCGGCCCACGCTTCAGGACAGGTAAGTAATTATGGGATATCGGCGTATAACACGCACCCACGATTTTTCCCCTATTTTCAGGGGAAAAAAGTGCGTGTTATACGCCGATAAATACGGTAAATATAAACTTAAATCAAGATTGGATATATGTAATACCCATATGGGCATCTATCTTAGTACATACTAATAACACTTTCACTTTAAACATACTTATCATTTATAAGCACTTTATGCACTTTGCATTTGCACTATATGATTTTTTGGATATGCAACTGTTGTATAACCTCTTTCTCTTTCTACTCTTTAATTCCTTTCTCTCTTCTTACATTTAATTTTTATTTTTTATTATTTTTTTCCTTATTTTCTTTCCCTTCTTTCTATTTCTTATTTCTTCTTTTCTCCCCTTTTTTTTCTTTTTCCCGCCCCCCCATTTCTTTCTTATTTTCTACTCATTACTACCTTTATTTATTTTTATTTTTTCTCTATTTTTATTTCTATTTTTATTTCCATTCATTTCTTACTACACATTCCCATTCATAGGGAAGTTGTCAATCAAGAGGGAGGGGGAGAAGCCAGAGGACACGCCGACACGCCTTAGGGGCGGTACGTGTTGGCGTGATCACGGACCACCCCCTCCCACACTACAATCCTCCCCCTCCGACCTGCACGCATATGTGATGAGCGGCAGGATCGGAGTGCTCGGGAGATTCCTGGTCGGCGGCTAAGTGACGCTCACGTGGGTTCGTGACGTCACTTCCGCCAACCGCCCGGACGGCTGAAAGTTACTTCCGCCAACCACCACTGCCCACCAATGAGAATACAACAAATAAAGGCGCCGAACACCTTTACCTATTAAAGGCACACACATATATCTCCATATATAGGGAGATTGTTAACTTGATTATGACTGGACAAGATGCATGTAATTCATTAAAGGGGAAGACCCAAAATACATTTAAAAATGAAGATTCAGAGGACCAACATTACAGCTGACTGAAGAAGCTCTATTTTGAGAGTGAAACGCGTATTGGCCATTTTAAAGGACTTTTATTGAGGACTTTTAAGACATATTCATTTTGTTTTTATTTTCAATAAATTTGTTACTTCTTTTAAATCCTACTCAAGTCATTTTTTGGAGCCTCCGAGGAATCTTCATAGGAGTAGTACCATCCCCATTTGAATTGGTACAATATTTATATACCTAGAGCTGGGACCCATAGGCTCAGGACCAGGTGAGCACCACATTTATTAACTCATACCTGTGTTCTTCCACTGCCAAATCTACACATTGGCCCATTCTCTTTTATGTCTTTGAGAATCATCCCAAGCCGAAGTAGAAGGGTGGTGCTACTATAATAAGCACACAAGCCGTAATACGGAGCCAGTGTTTCCATATACAGGCTCCTTAAAATGTGAGTGTACAAGTTCACTACTATATCACTGCTATTATTGCACTGCCACTTTATATACCATCTGCACTATCTTGTATTTTTTTTGTATTTTTTTACATGTACTTCATACTGCACTATTTAACGGAATAACATTTGGTAAGCCATATATATATATTTGAGCGCTCCACTTATAGGTGTAGGTCTTTGTTACTTACACCGCACTATAATCTGTAATATATATCGTTATGATCCATCAATTCCTTAATATGTCCTGTAGGCCACCATTTTTACCATTACCAAATTTTACCATAAAGACGGTATAGCAATGTATCTTCAGATTTTGGGTTTGCATAATTTTTTTTAAAGCACGTATATGACTTTTAACATTTACATATCTAATTATAATATTAAAAGATGAACCAGCCTACCAATAATAATAATAATAATAATAATAATAACATACATTGATGTTATAGAGACATATTACACTTCCCCTCCACGCAAGCTTCAATCATAACCTGTGTGGACTCGTGGATGTGTTGGGCATAAACAGAACCACAATAAACATAATGGCGGAGACATGTTTTTCTACTCATACACAAGATACTACATTAAATATATGCTTTAAATAAAACTGTTGTCTCTTTATTCACTTGTTATTCGATATGATTCTGAACAAAAACATATCATGTAGAGGAAAATGTACTAAAATAAAAATTTTTGGTTATATGTAGGTTGCATAGGTATTCACATAAAGAGAATGAAAAACTGGAAGCATTGAAAACAATTCTTTGTAAAGATTATTGTATATGTGTAGTTTGGGTGCAGCACAGTGTCAATTAATTCTGTGTGACATCATACATACACATTTGTCTCTATCACATTCTCTCCACTTCCTCTTCATACCTATCACTGCCATTTAGTGCCATTTACATTTTTGCATGTCCTCCCCCATCTTTTTACATACTCATTCTGACCTACTTGTCTTTGTTTCCATAATCAAGTGATTCTGTAATAATAATTATTATTTATGTGGGTTTTTTTTTTATCACAAACTTTAATATTCTTTATATATGTGTAGTTCCACACTTTTCCCTTCCACATAAATTTCTATTAATGTGCTTTGATGCAGCACTTTGGGAACATCCAACTTCCTTCGCAATTACCTTTTGAGGCTTTCCCTCCTTATGGAGGGTGTCAATGATGGTCTTCTGCACAACTGTCAGGTCAGGAGTCTTCCCCATGATTGTGATTCCTACTGAACCAGACTGAGAGATCATTTTAAGGCTCAGAAACCCTTTGCAGGTGTTATGGCTTACTTAGCTGATTAGAGTGGGACACTGTGAGCCTAGAATATTGCACTTTTTCACAATGTTCTAATTTACTGAGATTGTGAATTTGGGGTTTTCATGAGCTGTAAGCCATAATCATCGCACTTGTGACAAATCACTGCTTGAACTATGTTGCTTTGCATGTAATGCGTCTATCTCTTATATTAGTTTCCCCTTTAACATTCTGCATTTCAAAATAAATTAACTTTTGCACGATATTCTAATTTTTCTAGTTTCACCTGTGTATATATATATATATATATATTTATATATAGATTAGATTATTATCTTTCGCAATAAATGAAGATTTAAACATATGAAAATCCTTGAGTGCCGGTATTTTTCTTCTCATATATATATATATATATATATATATATATATATATTATTTATTTAATTATTCATATTATTTTTTGTTGTTGTTTCGACAGCATGTTATGTTAACTGCATGGTTTACATGTTATGCAAAATGCACAGTGAGGTTTCCACTTACCTCTTCTTGTGGGTGACTTGAAATTGTCAGCGGAATGATGACTTCCCGATTACTATTACTATACAGGAATTGCTCATGTATTTGCATGTGTCTAAGTATATGTTTCTCTCACTCTCTCTCTAGATATTTGCACCACATCTAGACACATTTCACAACTTTCATATAGCTTTACATGCCATCATTAGAGTTATTCACTAACCAGGTGTTGTGAAGAGTTGACAAGTGAATTGTACATCTTAAATCACAAATGACAAAATTGGAACTTTCACAAATTCTATATTTTTACAAGTTGGTTATTTTGGATCAAAACATGCAATTCTCTTTTAAACTCTTTACAGTTCCAAATAAAATGAATAAACACTGCACGATTCATAAAAAAGTTTAATTGATTTGTGTATATACATATATTTAATAGATGTGTTACCATATAGACCTAACACATATCAAAACTCAGCCAGTTCTTAAACATGATACCATAATGCAATAGTAATAACTGAGCAAATGTTTAAATATTCATGCTGCAAACTCTCTATCTGGGAATACTTTGTCACACAAATGTATACAACCCAGTCTCTGATAATTGGCCCATTTGCATCCCATTTTTTGTCCAAATCTAAGTTGCTTTTTTATTTTGTAAATGTGACATCTGAAAAAGATATTTTTATTTTTTTACTTATTTCACATCTACTGTGCCATTTGGATAATCCTGGCTTTCAGGAAGGCACCAATTGTGCAGCTTTTGTCTAGTGAAAGTCAGACATAGAGAGATTGTATAGAGAAAATATATTATGGATCAATCTTATAACAATGTGTAAAAAAAACAAGCAACATCAATGAAAGACAACATTTCGACTATGCAAATACAACATTCATAATGCAACTCTATTCACATAACTTTCAATTCAATAGTCTGATAGTACAAATGTGTATTCCTTACCCTGCAGTGTTAAAAAAACTCTATATAGCTACCCGGCCTCCCTGCTCCCCATACATAAATAGAAAATGTACCTAATACCAGCACCGCGCGGGTACGCCAATGCTGACCATGCCCCTAATCCTCCTCCTTGGCTGAGATAATTAAACGTAATAATCTTAGCAAATCCAATGCTTTCCCATAGGAAACATAACACTATAGGGTCAGGTATACATGTTTGTGTTCCTGACCCTATAGTGATCCTTTAAATAACGAGTAACATATCATTTTTCTTACTCTGCATTGCATTGCATTGAAAGCTTTGCATTCACTCTGAGAATGTGTACTGCAGTGACGGTAAACTTTATGTTGCATCTAGTGTTAAAATAATGTGTATTATATTTTTTGTGTCCTGTAACACCTCACCATGTGGTTGGCATAACTCGTTTGATGTAGTTAAAGATCCAAGGCTGGCTTTTCTCTCGATATTTTCCCCTGTTCATTCTCTGACCATACAACCTTATAAGATCTTCCTTTATTCACCTACAAAGTTATCTTACTACGATTGTGTTCAATGACTCCTCTCCTTGTCACTTAATCTTGTCACCCTAAGGCTCTATCACAGCATCCCTCTAATACATATAACTGCCTAACTTGCAAATAAGCTTGCTCTGTGTTATACCTACTTTGTTGAACACTAACAGAGAAATTATTTTCTTTATATTGACTATAAGCCACATGCCTTGTTGAAATGCATCCTCTGCCAAACACCATCATTTTTCACTCATCCATAGTTAAATGGATAATTTATCTCCCAACTCCACAATTAGTTATTAAATATGTGAAAGGGTTTTTAAAGCGATTTTATAGGCACGCAGATGACTCCATCTCATTGAAGTAATCTTGATGCACTATCCCTGTCCCCTTGACCCTTCAATATAAAACATTGCAGTTTCAGAAAAACAGAAATGTTTTTATTGCAGGGTTAAGACTGCCTCTAGTGGCTCTCTATTAGACAGCCACTAGAGGTGCTTCTTCTTGTTAACTCCACAAAACAATGCTGGACATCTTCATGCTGTGCATGAGGACATCAAGTGTCTTCAAAACCCCCATAAGAAAGCATTGATTCAATCACTACTATGGGGAATCTCTATATATCGTACATGCAAAATAGGTATGTCTGTCAGTGCATGTATCTGCATTCAAACTTCAACACTACATTGCTTGTTTTTAGCAGGGGCCCGGTCACGCACTAAAAACAGCGCGACCGCCCCCTTGCTTTTCGGCAGCCGTCTAGGAGGAAGTGACAACCGCGAGTCACTTCCTCCCATAAAGAGAGGAGTAGTGCGGGAGGGGGCACAAGGAGCTGCGTGGGAGGGGGGACTAGAAGGAGGCAGTGAGGAGGAGGGGTCCTCACTCCCATCAGCCTCAGGCACCACACTGGACCCCGGGTAGGAAATTGGAGGGTGCGTTTAAAAATTTAAATTTTACAAGTATGTCTGTCTGTGTGTGTGTCAGTATGTCTGTGTCTGTGTGTGTGTCAGTGTGTCTGTCTGTGTGTGTCAGTATGTCTGTGTGTGTGTGTGTGTGTTAGTATGTCTGTCTGTGTGTGTCAGTATGTCTGTCAGTGTATGTGTATGTGTCTGTGTGTGTGTGTCAGTTTGTCAGTGTACGTATATGTGTCAGTATGTCTTTCAGTGTATGAGTCTGTGTGTGTCAGTATGTCTGCAAGTGTATGTATGTGTGTGTGTCAGTATGTCTGTGTGTCAGTGTATCTGTATGTTGCAAGTGTGTGTATCTGTATGTAGTCAGTGTGTGTATCAGTGTATCTGCATGTGTGTCAGATACACATACACATATACACACACTGACAGATGGTATGTCTGTCAGTGCATGTGTGCATGCTAGTATGTCTGTGTGTATGTATCAGTATGTCTACCAGTGTATATGTGTCTGTGTTCATATGTCTGACAGTATATGTGTCTGTGTATCTGTATGTGTGTGTGCATCTTTATTTGTGTATTTGTCTGTTATCAGTGTGTGTATCTGTAGTATCTGTATGTAGTCAGTGTATATACCTGTGTGCCTGAGCATGTGCACGTGTGCCATGTTGTGTATCTGTTTGTCTGCATATAAGTGTGTCTGTGTGTATATCTTTGTATCTGCATGTGTTTCAGTGTGTCGGTGTGTATCTGTGTGTATGTGTATCACAGTGTGTGTGTGGCAGTGTATGTGCATATGTGCATACATCTCAGCATTGATACACCAACACTACATACAAACACATGCTTACATTCACACAAACATACTCCATACATAAACATGCTTACATTCAAACACACCAATACGACTCAGTGCTAAATACACCCCTGCAATCATGGGAAAATGGTGGAGCCCCAACTGTCAAAGCATTGTTGGAGTTGCACCTTCTGGCCACCCTTGCAATTGGGAGGTCCGAAAAAATTCTTGCACCAGGGCTTTTTCTACTTAAATCCGTCACTGTGTTGGGGTGGAGGGCTTTATTGCATGCCAGGGAGTGAGGCGGGAGTTGACAGCGGCAAGGTCCAGAGGGCCCAAGCAAATGCTTGCCCAGGGTCCATTTAATATTAACCCCTTAACACCGCAGCCAAATGTACAAGTTGTGAACGAAACAAAACGTAAACAAAACCTGGCATTTGCGCTATATGTCTGTCCAACCGTAATTCACCTCTTTCATATTAAATGCACCCCCCCTTATTATATATCATTTTATTCAGGGGAAACAGGGCTTTCATTTAATATCAAATATTTAGCTATGAAACATAATTTAATATGAAAAAAATGGGACAAAATAAGATTTTTTTTGATTTTTTTCGTTCTACATGACATTTTAACTGTCAATGTCATAATACTGTTTGCTTTTACTGCAATAAAATACACATATTTGTATTCAGCAAAGTCTCACGTGTAAAACAGTACCCCCTATGTACAGGTTTTATGGTGTTTTGGGAAGTTACAGGGTCAAATATAGCGTGTTACATTTGAAATTGAAATTCGCCAGATTGGTTACGTTGCCTTTGAGACTGTATAGTAGCCCAGGAAATAAATTTACACCCATAATGGCATACCATTTGCAATAGTAGACGACCCAAGGTATTGCAAATAAGTGATGTCCAGTCTTTTTTAGTAGCCATTTGGTCACAAACACTGGCCAAAGTTAGCGTTCGTATTTGTTTGTGTGTGAAAAATGCAAAAAACGCCAATTTTGGCCAGTGTTTGTGACTAAGTGGCTACTAAAAAAGACTGGACATACCCCATTTGCAATACCTTTGGTTGTCTACTATTGCAAATGGTATGCCATCATAGGGGTAATTTTCATTCTTGGGCTACCATAGGGTCATAAAGGCAACGTAAGCAATCTGGCGAATTTTAATGTGAAAAAAATTAAACACAAGCCTTATATTTGACGCTGTAATTTTTGAAAACACCATAAAACCTGTACATGAGGGGTACTGTTGTACTAAGGAGACTTCGCTGAACACAAATATTTGTGTTTCAAAACAGTAAAAAGTATTGCAGCAATAATATCGTCCCTGTAAGTGCTGTTTGTGCGTGAAAAATGCAAAAAACGTCACTTTTACTGGCGATATCATGGTTGTAATACATTTTACTGTTTTGAAACACTAATATTTGTGTTCAGCGAAGTCTCCCGAGTAAAACAGTACCCCCCATGTACAGGTTTTATGGTGTCTTGGAAAGTTATAGGGTTAAATATAGTGCTAGCAAATTAAATTCCCTATACTTTCGGCATGGGTGGTCAGGCAGGTCCCGCTAATTGTAATTAATTAGGATACCTAATTATGTAAAATTATTACATAAATATATGTGTAGAATTAATATATGTATATATATACATATGTGTATATATATACGTATATATATATATATTTTTTTTAATATTTTTATTTATATATAGGTATATATATAGTGATATATACGTATATATTTATGTATATAGATATATATATTATTTTGTTCTACATGTATTTTGATATAAATATATATATATTAATATCACAATACAGTTAGAACGAAATAAAACACATCTATATATTTTTTAATATTTTATTTTTAATTATTTATTTTATTTTATTTTTTTACGTATTTACATATTTATTTTTTTTATATTATTTATAAATATATATATAACAATAATTATATATATATTTAATCAGTATCAGTCTACGTGTAATTTGATATTAATATATATATATAATTATATATATATTAATATTAAAATACACCTAGATGGTGTATGTGTGTGTATGTATATGTGTATATATATACTTAGATCATATATATATATAATATATATATATATGATCTAAGTATAAATTTTTTTTTTTACACTTTTAACATTATTTTTATTTGATTTCAGCCAGCAGGGGACCAACTGTCATTACAGTTGGTCCCCCTGCTGGCAATGCCTGAGCCAGCTATCCCGGCCATGTGATTGTGAGGTCCTCGCAAGGACCTGACTCTCACATGACCGGGAGGCACCGGAGGAGGAAGATGTGCCGTGGGGGGGCTCCCTGGGAGTCCCCCCAACCGCGATCGCCGGCGTGGGACCGCCGGCGACCGGGTAAGTTACTAAAAACCGGAGGGCGTACTATTACGTCCGGCAGCGTTTAGAGCCGCTTTTAAAAGGACGTAATAGTACGCCCTCTGGACTTAAGGGGTTAAAGACGGCCCTGGTCACAGGAGGTGGAGACACAGTCTTCGCCGAGGCTGCATGGGGTGTGGGGAGAGCAGGATGCGGGAAGGAGGGAAGCTTTGTATTCCTAACACTATAGTTTTCCTTTAAAGGCTCTCATGCCCTCTTTTGGTAACTAGCATATCATACTATATACATCAGGTTTATACAGACAGGTTTTGTAACAGACAGACATAGATATCCAGGATAAGGAATAAAACAACGCATTATTAAACAATACAACAGTAATTAATACACTAACACTTTTCAACTTATATAAATATTATTATTATTATTATTGCCATTTATATAGCGCCAACAGATTCCGTAGCGCTTTACAATATTATGAGAGGGGATTTAACTATAAATAGGACAATTACAAATAAACTTACAGGAACAATAGGTTGAAGAGGACCCTGCTCAATTGAGCTTACATTCTATAGGAGGTGGGGTGTAAAACACATTAGGACAGGAATTTACAATCAAATAAGGTGGGCTGCCCTTTAGGAGAGGGCAAGAGACAGGTATGTGAGGTAAGGGTTAGTCTTGGAGGCCATAAGCTTTCCTAAAGAGATGAGTTTTAAGGCACTTCTTAAAAGATGCAAGACTAGGGGAGAGTCTGATGGCGGTAGGCAGGCTATTCCATAGGAAGGTGCTGTTCCGCATGATCATATGACTAGCACAAATATTACACTCAAATTAAAAAAGATAGCAATAGGACAATGAGCTCTAATATTTTTAAATACCTAATCCGTGCACCCTTGTATGCTGTTTGAAAATCGTACAATTTTCCACTTGTGTTATGCGCTGCACTATATTTGACTTCTGGTAAAGTACACCTATGGAAATATTTTAAATAAATGTGTATCTATGTATGTATTCTTCATTTGAAGATCAGGGTTTTTTTCTTCTGCATTCCTGAATCACAAAGCTGAATTGCCTACAGCCACATGCACAGGAATGAGATTTTAATGAGACATTGACACTTAGTCTTTACAAAGTGAATGGCTTATTCAGTGTTAAAGGTATATTCATTAAAAGTATTAAGTGATATAAAACATAATGTAAAGGCACTGACATGAATGCTTGTGACCTTGTCATGTGGCATCAAATGCAAACTAGAAATCAAAAATAATTATTAATAATATCAAAGTATGTAATATTTAGCATGCTGTCAATTGTCAACTATAGTTTAGGTTCTAAGTGTGATTATTACCCAATATACTGGTACTCATTTGGTACTCAGCTCTCACTCCAGCTTAATTTCTAATTATGTATTTGTATATGGTGTTGCTTTCTATTATTACAGATCAGAAAAACTGATATATTGAAGGAACCCTCCAAATAAAGTATTTCAGCTTCAGAGTGAGTTCTCTTTTTTTATTTTATAAAAGTGATGAGTTCCATAGAAATAGGCACTTTTATACATGGACCTTGTTACATTTCCCATACAGCCAGTCCTAGATAGATGTAAAAGTACCTGCCTTGCAAAGACTTCTCATTGAGCTGCATTGGAAAGTCTGTGATTGGACAGCAACAGAAAGTCTTGGCTGTGGAAGAAGGGGAGGGCTTTTTTTTGTAGATGCAGATATTGGTTCTGTAGTTATTGCAAGATTTCCTATACAATTTGAAAACAAATTAGATGCTAATTTGGGGGTAAATCAACTAAAAAAGATTTTATAGCGTTTTATTTTTTTAAAAGATTTTGGTTATAAACACATACATATATTTGTCATCCTTTCACATACATTCAGGACTTGGAAGGCACTCAGAGGAATGAACAATGTCTCTCCTAAACTGAGTCCTCTATTACCTCTACAACATAAGAAAAGCCTGGGGGGAGGCTTGCCACCCCGTGCTTGGGACTTCATTAATAGTAACTCTTTTATTCCAATCCGCAAGGTACTGGATAATACCGGTATTTTGGGACTGCAAGACATTATGGGGGAAGAGGTGCCGACTCTCCTTATTAGATTTCGAAAAGCCCAGCTGCGACACTTTTACCAACAGATCCCTAATAGAGCACTTCTGCATCGGGATTTGACTTGGTTCAAGAGTATATGCGATGGAGGCATCATATTGGAAAAAGCCATATCGGTTCTTTACCAACATTTACTCATAGGCGACAAGACTGCAAAAACAACCTTCAAATGACGTTGGGAGGGTTTTCTTGGCAAAACCTTCACTGAGGCACAGTGGGAGGAAGTATTGATCCTAAACCATAAGAGCTCAATCAGCTCTAGATATCAGGAAAGTAACTATAAATTGCTATCGACGTGGATCCGAACGCCTTCCCTCTTGCATAGGATATTCCCAAACACCCCCCCCCCAACATGCTGGAGATGTGACAATGATGTGGGAATGATCGAACACATTTGGTGGAACTGCACCCAAAATTGTGCCATTCTGGGAGATGATTAAAGAGGCGATGACGGATATCTGTGTGGAACCACACCAACTTTCTGCGGAGCAGGCACTGCTGCACCTCACACCAGCTCTGATATCAGCATACAGAAAATCCATCCAGAGACACCTTCTTAACGCGGTGAAGTCTCTGATACCTGCCCTCTGGAAACAAGCTGAGATCCCAACAAGGAAACAGTGGCTAGAGCGGGATGTAGGATATACAGGCAGTGGAAGCAGCTCAGGCGGCACTGCAAGGTAACAGTGACAAACACGCTGAGAGATGGCGACCTTGGTTCATATACATGGTCGATAGGTTGGGGACTAGAGGGGAGGCTGCCGCGTCTGCTTAAGCAGTGGATATAGCCTAAGGAAGGAGATTTGCAAACTTGAAACTTACTGGCACAAATTTCCGCATGTTCACTGCCCAACCAACTGTGTACCTATTACGGTATGCGTATACAGCCATTCCTCCCCCACAAACCTCCACAGCCCCGTCTCTCTTCTTCCCCTTCCCGCCCGCTTTTTTCTTATCTTTCTCTTTTTTCTTCCCTCTTCATTTTGACTCTTCACTCTGTTTCTCAGAGAGGCCTCTACTCGAAATACATCTCTCCTCATCATTGTGGGGAGGGACAATCTTAAGTCAAAAAGAGATATAATAATTGGCAACTGCAGACCACACTTGAGTACATGTGGGGTGACGTGATGTAGTTGGTATGCACAACCAAATGAATAGAAGACCGATAGAGACTCACAATATTACACAATCATAATCTCTCGCTAGTTTTACCGCTCCACATACTGTAAATGATTCACTCTTGGTACACTTAGGGGTATTGTCATAGGAATAGTGGCTCATGTACCAGAGCCTCAGGTATTTCCACAAGGGAAACTCTCTCGCTTGGTTGTAATTGATGTAACTTGTAAACATTGTTTACTAATATGACACTGTTATTCTATGACTGAACGTTATTGCAATGTTCGAGACCTGCGTGTCTCTTTATATTGATCTCTGATTCATCTTTACATATTCTGTGAAATCAATAAACTGATATATATATATATATATATATATATATATATATATATATATATATATATATATATATATATATATATATATATGTTTGTCACCATTTCAAAATATTTTTAGGAAACACAATCAGGACTTACTTTGCCTGAAGAAGTGCCCACTGGCAGAACTAAAATTATGTTGAGGAATTATTTTTTTACTTATTGAGCTGGTTTAGTTACTCTGAGAATGCAACAACATACTCAGAGAATACAAATGCAGTTTTAAAATCAAATTGCTGCTTCTACTTCTTAAGGGTCATTGACTGAGAGCAAGAGCTTTACCATCTATGCATCTAAAAAGCATTTCAGATTCTGCTTATGCTGCTAAAAATAACTAAAATAGCTGTGTGTGTTTGCTAAATATAGAGTCGAGATTAGCGCTCTTTAATGGGTTTGTGTATAAGTAGTGGTACTTAGATATTTGGTATGTGCTAGCTTTGCATATTATTTGAAACATTTTGCATTCCAGTTGCATAATTTACTTTCCATCTCAGGGGCTTACACTGTAATTCAATGAGTCCCGTCGTTAGTGGATAGAGATGTTCGTGTGAATTGAGAAAATCATCAAATTTAAAAAGCAATTTTTTCCCCTTTTTGTCCAGGTACTAAATTTGACTCTTTCATTTGATATAAACAAATTAAAGATTTACTGAGCATTTCAGTAGCCTTTTTGGAAAATATTACACTAGCAAGAACAAAATTAAATCACAATTTAATTATGCAATACATATACCCTGTATACACATACACACACTATAAAGACACACATACATTTTTTTCTGTTTGTTTTTTAAAAACTTACTCCAGATTTGTAGTTGAAGATATATTGTTAAAATGGTGCTAATTCATACTGAAATTCACCAACACATTTAGACTTAATGTCCATATCTACTACTATGATTTTTCTATTGTGTTGCGGTTAATGTTGTTGTCTATCTGCAGCCTACCCATTGCCACTTTCAAGCTGGATTCGAAAACAATGCTGGGTATTATTGTAAGGAGAATAACAGATGCTTAAACTGACCTCATTTGCACCACACAATATAATCATACAAGCACTGCCAGCAACCTGACAGGAGATTTAATACAATATGTGAGGTAGCTACACATTGACAGGATTGCATTCAATGTTTGTTAATGACACAGCTCTATGAACAAAAAGGATAATTTAGCAAAATGGAAATCAGAGTTAGTCACAGTATAAATTGTGCTCTAACTATTCACAAGTACTCTATAAAAAAGAAATAACGCTTATCTCGACAGAATGAAGAAGTACACGTTAAAACAAGATCATGGAGAAAGGTGAGGGGTCATAGTTAGAAGACATTTTTGTGTTATCTACGTAAGCATCTTCTATTGAAATGTTATGTTGCGTGGAGCTGTTCCCTGTTATCCAAGGGCAAGATTGCTCATATATATTCAATCTATAAACGGTTTTGGCAGAATAGTCAGAAAGGGCACATATTAAAAGATATACTTACCTGCTGTCCTTAAGCCTGATTGATTCAGTGGATGGAGTGGCTGCTCATGCAGCTTCAATTCTTCAAATTGAGTCAATCCCACAATTCCTGCAGTATACATGGCTACAAAATAGGGATTATAGAATGCTGCCTCTTCATTTGCAAATGAGGCAGCTGTGCACATTCACTTTAGCCTTTAGAAATAAATGTGCAACAAAGACAGGACTTCAAAGATCTGCAATGTGGTAGCTTAGTTTAAAAAAAACTCTGTCTACAGTACCTGCCACTGGGTGTTTTCAATGCAAGGTCTACTTCACGTCTTCCATATTTGTGATGTAAATAATAAAAAATTACCATTTACTTGGGAGATTATAACATCTCTCAAATACGGTGTGTTTGGGGCAGATGTGTGCAGGGTAGCTGCTTGCAGTCTTGTGGTATGAGGGTTACTGTCTGTGGGGGTTGCATATGTATGAGAGTGACTGTGTCTATATGAAGGATACTGTAGCAAGGCGATAAAGTGAGTGTGACAGAGGGACTGTGGCAAAGGGATTGTTATGGTAACTGTGTGAGGAGTGAATGTGACATGGTGACTATGTGTGAGAGTTGAATGTGGTGTGAGTGTGACAGGATGACTGTGGGGATGGTGACTTGTGGAGGTTAGTGTGGGGGATAAGTGCTATAGTGTGACTCACCCAGCCTTTTCCCTGCACAGAAAGCAGCACAGGACTGGGTAGAGAGATCTGTAGATCACCCCACTGGCCCATGCAGTTGCAGGTCAGCTCAGCGAGTGTGCAATCATAATAACTATGATGTCTAGAAAGCCATAAACATATTTAATTTTCACTTGTAATAGTCATGTTTAATAGCCTACAGGAGCCTGAAAATACCACCTGAGTTTGATTAAAGTTACATTAACAGAGGAGGAGACACATTTCTAAAGTAAACAAAACACACTGTACTGTATGATCTGATTGAAAATCAGGTGGTTGAGGCCAGGGCTGCATAAACAGAAACAAAGTGATTTCATTCCTAAATGGCAGTAATTCAAGTAATTCAAGTAATTCAACAGTAAGACTGCATGGGCATGATCTTTACACCAATGCTACTTTTTTAAACTGAAGTTGTCCTGGTGCTTGGAGTGTTGCTTTAAGTTGAGATAACAAAAATTTACTAACATTTTAAAAAGAAAATTATTATAAGGGTCCACTATATTTTGTACTAACACCTTTTAGCAACATATCTATTTTGTATATCTGGGACAACGAATGGATTTCAAAATGGCTCGGTTTGTATGGTGTGCCCAACAAATCTAACAAAAACAAAACATCAAAAGGAAGAATACAGATTTAAAAAAAAAATGTATTGCCAGTCCTTTAACCCCTTAAGACCGCAGGACGTTCTATGCCGTCCTTATTTAGATGGCTCTAAAATCCGCAGGGCGGCATAGAACGTCCTGCGGTCTTATGTACTTACCCGGTCGCCGGCGATCCCACGCCGGCGATCGCGGTATGGGGGACTTACCTGGGAGCCCAGGGAATCCCCCTCCATCCTCTTCGGCCCCCCAGGGCCATGTGATCGCGAGGTCCTTGCGAGGACCCCGCGATCACATGGACGGCATAGCCGTCCAAGGCAGTGCCAGCAGGGGGAGTGCCTGTAATGACAGGTACTCCCCCTGCTGTCTGAAATTCAAATAAAATCTGTTAAAACAGTGTAAAAATAAGATTATATATACTTAGATCATATATATATTTATTATATATATGATCTAAGTATATATATATATACACATATACACATAAATATACATACACTGTCTACATGTATTTTTATATTAATATATACATAATTATATATATATATTAATATCAAAATACACGTACAATGATATTGATTAAATATATAATTTTTATTATATATATATTTATATATAATAAAAAATAATTAAATATATAAATACGTTAAAAAATAAAATAAAAAAAATAATACAAAATAAATAGATAAAAAATATATAAACATGCGAAATTTCGTTCTAACTGTATTTTAAAATTAATATATATATATTGATATCAAAATACATGTAGAACAAAATAATATATATATCTATATACATAAGTATATACGTATATAGCACTAAATATATACCTATATATAAATAAAAATAATAAAAAAAATATATACATATATATGCACACATATATATATACACACCTATATATATATAATAATTCTACGCATATATTTATGTAATAATTTTACATAATTAGGTCATTTTATTAATTACAATTAGCGGGACCTGCCTGACAACCCATGCTGAAACTATAGGGAATTTAATTTGCTAGCACTATATTTAACCCTGTAACTTTCCAAGACACCATAAAACCTGTACATGGGGGGTACTGTTTTACTCGGAAGACTTCGCTGAACACAAATATTAGTGTTTCAAAACAGTAAAATATATTACAACAACGATATCGTCAGTGACAGTGACATTTTTTGCATTTTTCACACACAAATGGCACTTACACTGACGATATAATTGTTGTGATACGTTTTACTGTTTTGAAACACTAATATTTGTGTTCAGCGAAGTCTCCTGAGTATAACAGTACCCCTCATGTACAGGTTTTATGGTGTTTTCAAAAGTTACAGAGTCAAATATAAGGTTTGCGTTTCAGTTTTTTCACATTAAAATTCGCCAGGTTGCCTTTGAGACCGTATGGTAGCCCAGGAATGAAAATTATCCCCATGATGGCATACCATTTGCAATAGTAGACAACCCAGGGTATTGCAAATAGGGTATGTTTTTGTTTTTTTTAGTAGCCACTTAGTCACAAACACTGGCCAAAATTTGCGTTCAAATTAGTTTTTTGCATTTTCAAATATTAACACTAACTTTGGCCAGTGTTTGTGACCAAGTGGCTACTAAAAAAGACTGGACATACTCCATTTGCAATACCTTGGGTTGTCTACTTTTGCAAATGGTATGCCATCATGGGGGTAATTCTTATTTCTGGGCTACCATATGGTCTCAAAGGCAACGTAACCAATCTGGCGAATTTCAATGTGAAAAAACTGAAATATGTAACATGCTATAATTGACCCTGTAACTTCCCAAAACACCATAAAACCTGTACATAGGGGGTACTGTTTTACACGTGAGACATCGCTGAATACAAATATGTGTATTGTATTGCAGTAAAAGCAAACAGTATTATGACATTCACAGTTAGAATGTCACGTAGAACTAAAAAAATTAAAAAAAATCTTATTTTCTCTAATTTTTGTAAAAAAAAAAATTTATATAAAATTATGTTCCATACCTAAATATTTGATGTTAAACGAAAGCCCTGTTTCCCCTGAATAAAATTATATATAATAAGTGTGGGTGCATTTAATATGAAAGAGGTGAATTACGGTTGGACAGACATGTAGCGCAAATGCCAGGTTTTGTTTACGTTTTTTTTGGATCACAACTTGTACATTTGGCTGCGGTCATAAGGGGTTAAAAAAGGTGAGAAGAAAGTGTGAATATTGTATTGCTATAATAATAGTCAGATTGATTTATTTGTGCTTTGTCACTATAGATGTCATTTTTAGTATTTCAAAGTAATTTTATTTTTAATAATATTTGCACATACTGTAAGTTCAACATTTTAATAGAATCTGCTTGATTTATAGTCTATGGATTCGTACTTTTTTATTTTTGTGCTACAATTGCAGAGTTCCTCTCTAGAATAGTTAATATTTGATTTGTTTAATATTGCTAAATGTATATCTATATTGCAATGGATTTGTATGCAGTGTGTATGCTTACAGAGGTCATCAGACACATTGTAGGATCAAATGCATTCTGATATGCTGGACACATATGTATTGCTGAATGTGTTTTACGGTCGACATTAAATAATTTAGTTAGAAGTATATGTTTAGAGTATCAACTAACATGTTGTAAAGGTAAAATATATTTTGATATCAATCTCAGTGAGTCTCTAAGGTTTTGTGGATTACAGGAGAAACACAGAAACAAAATATAAAACCATAGAAAAATAGAATGTGATGGCAGATAACAACTCATCTAGTCTGCCAAATTTTCTAAATACTATCATTAGTACCTGGCCTTGTCTTTTAGCTAGGATATCCTCTATTACATTGTCTACCTACCTTAAAGTAATCTGAAACAATTACCCCTAAATCCCTTTCCTCAGATGTTGAGGTTAGGACTCTACCAAATATTTTGTACTCTGCCCTTGGGTTTTTATGTACACAATGCATTATCTTGCACTTATCCACACTAAATGGCAGCTGCCACAACTCTGACCATTTTTCTAGTTTACCTAAATCATTTTCCATTTGGCGTATCCCTCCTGGAACATCATCCCTGTTACATATCTTAGTATCATCAGCAAAAAGACATACCTTACCATCAAGACCTTCAATATCACTAATACAAATATTAAAGAGAATGGGTCCGAGTACAGATCCCTGAGGTACCCCACTGGTGACCATGCTTCGAGTATACTCCATTGACTACAACCCTCTGTTGGCTGTCACTCAGTCACTGCCTTACCCATTCAACAATATTGGAATCCAAACTTAAAATATCTTTGTGAGTTGGGTTGTAATCTGGACAATAAGAGAGTAAAAGGACATCAAGAGCATATATATTTGGAGAATGTAGGCATCAAGACCAGTTAAAACATCTTTAGCCATGGAAGAGGCATGCCACCTAATCAAGCATGCTCTATTGTAAGGGAAGAACACCTTTTACCATGTATGAGGTTATGTTCACCATCATTTCTTATGCCTCAGAATAAAGCTCACTAGAGATTCTAAAGAACACAATGGAGTGTAAATTCATATCATGAATCAGAAGAAAGTAGCTTGTGTCATAGATATGAAATGATTATTTTCAATCCCAAATAATGCCAACTATTAGGAAATTACCTACATTAAACGTATCCCACAATCTAATGTCCACATTCCAAGCAGCCATGTTGGTGTGAGTAAGTCTATGTTGACCAGCACACAGATACATGAACAAGTCTCTTATCTGGACTATTACTCTGTTAAATGATATCTCACTATAGGATATCCCACAAACTACTAAAACCCTATATCACATACTTTTTTTTAATGCAGAATTTATATGAATGTCCATTGGATCTATTAATGTTAACATGGGTAATATAACAAAGAAGTTGATATACTGCTTCTTCTTTTGAAGGACAAAATATTATTGGCTTCAAGCAATGACACAAATAAAAAGATATTTGTAACCTCTCTACCTCCTTCCTCACAAAACTGATGTTTGATCTTCCATTTATATATTTGAACTCTATCCTGGAATCATCTGTCATTTATCGCTCAGTTACTAGGCAACCGTAACAATGTTGTTGCACAAACATATTGCATATTAGGCACTAACTGATGAGCTATTACCGCAGTTCTTTTATTTTATAATCAATACATACAAATTTAGGCAAACACTATATAATGAATTTGTTATAGTCTAGGAATTAAATTATATTTACTGTTCTATAATGCCGAAAAGTCAAAGTGATTTGTGTTGATGCTACAGAAGATGTGATATGCAATTATAACATGCAGAATATGTAGGAGGTTTCAATAACAACATTGATATTGTGATGATAAAAGGAGTTATGATTTAGAGGAACCCTTTCACTGTTTTCCAGAAACACAGCCACAAAGACAATTACATACAGCAAGCGGAGTACAAATTAATTACTGAGACAATAGAAGTTCTATTCCATAGAAGAAAAAATATCTGTATTCTTGAAAAAAACAGCACATTTCCTCAGCAAATTATAGTCAATGAGCAATCATTTTTAAGACAATTAAATCCAGACAAGTCTCAAGGGTTTTAAAAGGTGGAGGAGCCTGTTTATTATTGAAGTAGTAGTTTTGTAGTAAAAGTAATCAAAAATATACTAAAGTAATATCTTGTTCAAAAATGTCAAACATGATTTTTGTCTGGAAGCACACTGTCTGAGATAAGCCCAGCAGGGAACAGCTTAGCCCATTGGCTAAAAGTGATGAGACGGCACTCTCAACCACCTAACCTCAACCACCTGACCTAAACTTCTAAAATGGTTTGACTGCATACAATGTAGGACCACGGCACTCAGTCAAAATTAAGGTATTGCTGAAATATTAAAAATAGAAATAGAAATGAGTGGAACAGTAAATAGATAGTTCATGGTAATGTACACTGAAAAAGTTTTCATGAGCGGAACTCAAAGATTTAAGACTTTTTCTATGTACACAAAAGGCCTATTTCTCTCAAATATTGTTCACAAATCTGTTTAAATCTGTGTTAGTGAGCACTTCTTATTTGCCAAGATAATCCATCCACCTCACAGGTGTGGCATATCAAGATGCTGATTAGACAGCATGATTATTGCACAGGTGTGCCTTAGACTGGCCACAATAAAAGACCACACATAATGTCTAATCAGTATCTTGATATGCCACACCTGTGAGGTGGATGGATTATCTTGGCAAAGGAGAAGTGCTCACTAACACAGATTTAGACAGATTTGTGAACAATATTTGAGAGAAATAGGCCTTTTGTGTACATAGAAAAAGTCTTAGCTCTTTGAGTTCAGCTCATGAAAAATGGGGGCCCAACAAAACAGTTGCGTTTATAATTTTGTACAGTGTAACTACACAATTTTATATTTATAAGAAATATTAAGGTAGAAGAAAATCGTGAGTAGCTCAGTTTGAAAGGAGCAGGAATGCTGTTAACCCCTTAAGGACGGAGCCAAATGTACACGTTGTGAACAAAACAAAACGTAAACAAAACCTGGCATTTGCGCTATATGTCTGTTCACCCGTAATTCACATCTTTCATATTAAATGCACCCACCCGTATTATATATCATTTTATTCAGGGGAAACGGGCTTTCATTTAATATCAAATATTTAGCTATGAAATATAATTTAATATGAAAAAAGGGAGAAAACAGGAAAAATTGTTATTTTTTTAGTTCTACATGACATTTTAACTGTCAATGTCATAATACTGTTTGTTTTTACTGCAAAGAAATACACATATTTGTATTCAGCAAAGTCTCACGTGTAAAAGTGCCCCCTATCTACAGGTTTTATGGTGTTTTGGGAAGTTACAGGGTCAAATATAGCACATTACATTTGAAATTGAAATTCGCCAGATTGGTTACGTTGCCTTTGAGACTGTATAGTAGCCCAGGAATTAAATGTACACCCATAGGGACCTGAGATGAGGCACCTGTAACAGGGAGGGTTTTTAAAAAAAAAAAAAAAAACTTTTACAAACTAATAAAATCTGTCAACATTGAAGTTGCTGTTTAGTGGATAGGAGAGTGCGCTGGATCTTGTGTATTGTATAATATGGCCCCCAGCAGCACCCCATTTAAGCATGTTTAGGTGAGTGCAACCATCCCCCCATGTTTCCTATATATATTTGGGAGTCTAGCCAACTCCTTAGTTTTGCACCTCTCCCTGTTACAGGTGCCTCATCTCAGGTCCCTATTTAGCCTTGTACTGCAGAGAGCCTCAGATGGAATTTTTTCCCAAGTAAGTGGTTAATCTCATAAGAGCAGACATTAGCCTGTGAGAGTAGGACCTGCCAAAGATGGGGTACATTGACGTTGTGGCAGGCTTATGCAGTGTATGATCATATAATGTAACTAAATCCCCATTTTTTTGCCTAGATTAGGTGTTTTTAAAAAAACTTTTACAAACTAATAAAATCTGTCAACATTGAAGTTGCTGTTTAGTGGATAGGAGAGTGCGCTGGATCTTGTGTATTATATATATATATATATATATATAAAGAAAATGTCTGGCAAAAAAGAGTCTGGCACTCTACATTTAAATAGAACA
Organism: Pelobates fuscus; assembly: GCF_036172605.1. NCBI lineage: Eukaryota > Metazoa > Chordata > Amphibia > Anura > Pelobatidae > Pelobates > Pelobates fuscus. Next base: position 328,730,771 of record NC_086317.1, on the reverse strand, counting down.
ACAGGGAAAAAAAGCCTCGGTGCTGCACAGCGTAAATGTATATCCAAGAAAAGAGTAGAGCACTCCAGAGGACTTGTTTCAAGCAATTTATTCCGTGAAGAAAATCGACGTTTCGACCCGCAGGTCTTTATCAAGATACAAAACAGAGTACAACCGTGTCCTTATATACCCTAACAAATTAAAGAGTAATCACTTACCCTGAAAAAGCTGTGCGCCCGAAAGCCATGTGTGCTCACTGGACTGTGATTGCCAAACCCGCGGTGGCGATCCCGTCGGTGTGTGATGACGTCACCAATAGTGCGACAGGGCGAAAAAAACGTGGTCATGCGTCTAGGTAACCCAGGGAACCAAGTGTGGGCAAAAATTTACGTGATATATGTGAAGTGCGAGCATTATGAAAGTTAAAGATATATGGGAAAAGAATACTTTTGATAATAAAACCAAGTATTGAGATGGGCGTGTAGTGTATGCATAAACGTAATGATCCTGCAGTTTAATCAACCCAGTGCAGAGCAGCATAATATGTATGTGTAATGCACATGGGATAAGTAATGTAAAGGATACTGGTCACAAAGGGCAAGTGCAAGAGAAAGAGGGCTAAGTATGCAAAGAGTATAGGAGAATGGGGAGAAGCAGAGTGTGTGTAACAAACGTGATAAAGCAAAAAAAACGAAAACGTGACCATAACAAGGTATCCATAAACGAACCTGTGGAGAGTGGTCCTAAAGTGTTATGTGTGTAAATAAGAGTGTGTAAAGCACTGATAGAGGAGTGTGGTGGCATGTAAAGAGTTATACAGCTGGTGGTTGCGAGCTGGGAGCCAAGTACTGAGTGTAAAGCGAGGATAATAGTAGTGAGAAAGATAGGAGAAAAGTAAAAAGAAAGTAGAACCCGAACAGTGACCATTAAATTAATTTCATGCAATATCTAAGTATATACATGTAGATATATGCAGATGTACAAAGCAGGATCCAGCGCTACAACAGGAGCGTATACCAACGCCCAACATGATAACAGACAATATTGTGCAGAGGTTAGGCAGATGAATGAACAGATGGATAAAGAAGGGGTCGAAAGCCCTGATCAAGATGTAAACATAAGAAGATATCCAAATACAAGTGGGTATGTATCATAAGAAAGTAAAAAAGTAGAGAATGGATAAAAATAACAATAATAAACATGAGAGGTAAACGTAAATGACGAATGTACAGTAATGAATAATAAATAGTAAAAAATAAATAGATAGTAAAAGGTAATAAATAAAAAACAACTACAAAAAAATACAAAAAATACAAAAAATAGATACAAAAAATACAAAGAATACAAAAAATAGATATCCCAAAAAAAGAAAAAATAGACAAAATAGAGAAAATAAATAAAAATAAAGATAGAAATGAGAGCGTGTATAAAAATACTATAGACGGCCATGATAGAAGCTTCTGAGTACCGATAGACATAATGATGCACAAGTTTTTGGGAACATATCCAAAAATTCAAAAAATTCAAAAAATTCAAAAAATTCAGAAATTGTTCCAAAAAGGGGGCTCAGCGAGTGTCCAAAAAGGCATGAAGGGAAATGTATTCGTTAAGTCCCCTCGGATGTACGGTGTCCAGTGTCTTAGTCCAGTATGCCTCCCGTTGGAGCAGGATCCTAGATCGATCACCCCCCCTAGACAGAGGGGGGATGTGATCAATGGCTGTGAATTTGAGCGTGGGTAAGCGGTGGTTCATCTCCAAGAAGTGCTTGGCCACCGGTTTGTCTGTCTTGTTGTCCCTGAATGCAGTCATGATTCCTGAACGGTGGCCCCGCATTCTGTCTCTTAGTGTAAGATCAGTTTTTCCCACGTAGTATAGTCCACAAGGGCAAGATATTAGATAGACTACGTGGGTGGTGAGACAGGTGATGTGGTGTTTGATGGGATATCGCTTCCCTGAGTGTGGATGAGCAAACGAGGAACCTGTGAGCATATGGCCACAAGTGACGCAATTGGTGCATTTAAAGCAACCTGTTTTGCTGTGAGTTTTTTGTGTCCCATATTGATCAGGGCAATCGTTGTGGACCAGAATGTCCCTAAGGTTCCGATTCCGTTTAAAGGCAATACGGGGGGGCTGTACAAAAGCTGAATGTAGTGTAGGGTCCGAGGATAGTATATCCCATCTTCTGCGGATAGCCTTGGCAATTTGGTCACTAGCCGTGTGGTATAACAGGGGTAGTGTGACAATCCTAGGTTTGTTGGACAGCGTCGTGGGCTGTGTGCAGGGCTTGTCATGGATCTCCCAAGCTCTATCCAGTGATTGTTTCAATATTGGATGTGAGTATCCTCTTTTCAAAAACGCCTGTTGCATCGAAGAGATCTGTGTCCTAGTGTTGTCCAAGTCTGAATTGTTCCTCAAAACTCTGAGGAATTGTGAGGTCGGGAGTGATCTCTTGAGTGCCCTGGGATGGAAGCTTGTTGCATGCAGGACCGTGTTACGGTCCGAGCTTTTTTTGAATAAAGTATATCCAATAGACTGTTGGGAGCGGAAGATTTCTACATCCAAAAATTGTATCCTCTCAATGTTGCAACAATGGCAAAAGCGTACCGGTGAATTAATCGTGTTTAGCTCTTGGATCATGTTCTCAAAGGACAAGGGGGGACCTGACCACAGCATGAGGATATCGTCCACATATCGAAGATATAGAATGAGATTGGACTGGTATCTTGATAGGATATGCTTCTGTTCATAAGAATACATATAACTGTTGGCGTAGTTAGGGGCTATAGCCGATCCCATCGCCTATATATATATATATATTTAATCAGTATCAGTCTACGTGTAATTTGATATTAATATATATATATATATAATTATATATATATATTAATATCAAAATACACCTAGACAGTGTATGTGTATGTGTGTATATGTGTATATATATACTTAGATCATATATATATATATATATAATATATATATATATATATATATATATATATATATATATATATGATCTAAGTATATATATATATATATTTTTTTTTTACACTTATTTTAACTTTTTATTTTTTGATTTCAGCCAGCAGTGGGACCAACTGTCATTACAGTTAGTCCCCCTGCTGGCAATGCACCAGGCAGCTAACCCGGCCGTAATAGAATAGGGCGTAATAGTACGCCCTCCGGTTTTAAGGGTTTAAAAAGAAAGAAAACAAAACAGTTCCAAGAGATGAAGTCTCAGATAAATCAGTGCAAGTGGAGTATGAATTTCCCACAGATAGTCAACATAGTAGAAAAAGTCCTGTGAACCGTGCTATTTCCTTACGGAAGCAAGATAACAAAGAAAGCAAGAAAACAAAATCCCTCCTGAGATGTGTGAAAACCTGTTTGCCAACTACAAGAAACGTCTGACCTCTGTGATTGCCAACAAGTGTTTTGCCACCAAAGACTAAGTCGAAGGGGTCAAATACTTATTTCACTCATTGGCATGCAAATCAATTTATAACTTTTTTGATATGCATTTTTCTGGATTTGTATTTTGTTATTCTGTCTCTCACTGTTCAAATATAGCTACCATTAAAATCATAGGCAGTGGGCAAACGTTCAAAATCAGCAGGAGATCAAATACTTTTTACCCTCACTGTATCTGCTAAGCTGTTGATATAGGAATTTCTTAAAAGAATTATCACAATCCCAAGTAAGGGTTGCATATTACAGAGTTATCAATAAGAACTATTGAAAGAACAAAATCCTTTGTCTTAATTTTGCTCCTTCAGCTGTTTAGTAGATAAGTTCCTATTCAACTTATTCAAGGTAAAAATAGCCACACTGGAAACATGCCCTAAGTCAGCTATGCTTTCTGTTCAGCTGCTCTGGCTTTAATTTTGAAATTCCCTTTAAATTAACTTTTAATTTTCACTTTAGTGAATCACCCGGTTAGTCTCCACTTGCACATGCATAATTATAGGTTTTTTTTGTTTGTGTTTTTTTTTTCCTAGAGTTTCATTGGTGGCTTTGCTTACACTGGAGTGTAAATGGGAAATTTACATACTGCTTTACCTTAAAATAACATAATGGTGTACAGTGTTCACCCCATCTAACATAGATATGCAGCTGTCCTTAATTGTTTTTATAAGAAAAAAAGTGAGAAAGAAAGGAAGGAAAAGAGAAAGAAAGAGCGATAAGGAAAGAGAGAGCTAAAGAAAGAAAGAAAGAGAGAGAGAGAAAGAAAGAAAGAGAGAAAGAAAGAAAGAAAGAAAGAAAGAGAAAGAAAGAAAGAAAGAGAAAGAAAGAAAGAGAAAGAAAGAAAGAAGGAAGGAAATAAATAAAGAAAGAAAGAAAGAAAGAATAGAATTCTCCGGAAAATAAATATATAAGGAAATGTCAATTCTACACTGATCTTATTTGTGTCTACCATCCTTGTGCTTATCATTTTTCATCAAAGCCTAACATTACTTTTTAATTCTATTTATAAAACATTTAGAAGTTAAAAACATAAAACATGCCGAAATCCCTTATTTATATAGCATTGTTAAAATTAAATATTTAGATTTAGTGGAACCAGGAGATACTTTAAAAAAGAAAGAAATCTCAATGTATCCTTCCTGGTAAAATATTTTATAAATAAATAAAGAAAGAGATAACTTAAGTAGTAAAGCATTTACAGTTAAGTATGAATAGCTACAGTTATTTAAGAACAAATCATGTATTCTTATTATAACATCGTAAAAATATTGTATAGAACTTCAGTCGAATATACTATATCTCAAAGGACTGCTTAGTCTCTGCATATACCTGGGGTCTCTGCTGAACTGTTCATAATGCTTCAGGTCAAGTCATCTGTGTGATCGTCTCTAATTTGCACTAGTATCTAACATGACCTGATCTGAAACCACATACCATTTTTCACTAGAGAATTAAGTTTGCTACAATAATTGGTCCCCTTGTTGAAAAATGCTGTACATTTAAGCAAAACTCTGTTCACTGAACATTTTCCGTCTACCTAAAACTGTGCAACGTGAATATATTGCAGAGCTATTTGTTCTAAGTTTATTAAATAAATATTAGTACTAGATAGTTGTCATAGTTAAATTCCCTTTACATTGTTAGTTATGCTTTGTGAAAGAACTATGAAACTTTACTCTTAATAAGAGACTATAGCATTTAGATAATTTACAACAGTAAATCTTAAGAGTGTCAGTTAATCAGATACATGAATAGATCTGGGACAAAATTCTATAACCATGTGTATATGCTTGTGATTTTTATTTACTAAAGACCAGATTTTGACCGGATGGAGAAAACTAATTGAAAATGTCATAATTCTAACTAGTCAAATTAAAATGAATTTAAAAAAAATGAAACTCATGGGAGTCAATATGAGCCCCATATAACTATAAGAGAAGTTTAAAACCACCCTTATGTCCTCGAGCACCATGTCGCAGGTGAGAGCATGTCTACTGAGCAGTAAGCTTACTGTTATTAAATATACATATCAATATATCAAAATAAATGTAAATATTATAATATTTTTCATAGTATTAAATAATCGTGAACATTAAATCATACATAAAAGCTTGATAAGCTCATCCATAAATTTTAAATCAAGGCCATAATTAGCTGTGTTTTTAGATTTATAAAAGAAAAACATTTCCCAACATTCTATATCTTAAACTAACCACATCTGTTACTTCCTCCTTGTTGCTTACTCTGCACCAGTGGTTTCCAAACCAATCCTTACGCCTATCTACCAGTCATTGATTTAGGGATTACCCAGTTGTGTCTAAAATGGTTTTAGAAAGAAAAAATAAAACACAACTGGGTAATTCCTAAATCCTAGACTAGTATGGGTGCCTTAAGTACTGGTTTGGGAACCACTGACTACACTATATCACAATGTGGGCTTATGCATGTACAGTGTCATCAGCATTCAGAATTAAGGCACAGTAAGGGAAATCCAGCAAGACAGATGTATGATAGAATACTACATGTCAGTTTGTTGTCTTGTTGTCTTGCTATCTTCCCATATGTCCACTTGAAAGGGCTATCTTTGAATAGAGAGGCATGCCCCAAGTTCCAGAAATATCCCTCTATGCTTCATTCTCAACTTATTACAATGACAGGTGTACTGTTCTTGTGTTATTGTTTGAATTGTTGATCTATTACAAATACAAATCTGGTTATAGAGAAAGTGAAGGGTAGTAGATGCATTATGCATCATCACACACACACACACACACACACACACACACACACACACACACATAGTGTAGATAGGGTAGTAGATGCATTATAGAGTGTAGATGGGGTAGTAGATGCATTATGCATCATCATCACACACACACACATATATAGTGTAGATAGTGTATACATGTTATTTATATTTTTATAATGCATACATATACATAATTGGTGCAGTGTAACATCTCAAATGTCTGACAACCCATGTCATGAAAATATAAATATATTAATTAACAGGATAATTACAGTGGTTTTCAAGGTGATAACCCCAGGTTTAGTTCCTTGAATCTCAAAAGTGTCATCAACAGAATAAAGTATTCAACTTACCCTTCAAATAACACGTACCTCAAATGGCTTATAAACTAGGACACGAGATTAGGCTGCTTATAATTTGCAATTAACACTTTTCCAGATTTTACGCTACTAGAGGCGCTATGTAATAATGCTTTATTCAAATCTACTACCCTTCACGTCCTCTAGAAACTGATTTTTATTTGTAATAGAACAAAAATAAAAAAGTAGCACGAAAACAGCACAGCTGCCATTGTAATCAATTGAGTATGAAGCTCAAAATGAAGGTGGTGTGATATCCTTTTAAATGAAATATCTTATACAAAATTACTGTAGAAATCATTATTCTATTTCAACATTTTCACAGCTTTGCAAAATCTATTCATACTTTAGAGAATTCTGGCTTACTCATTTTCAGAAAATCTCAATATATTTTAATGCCTTTGCTAATGCTTGCAGTACAATAGTTTCTAATTACTTAGCAAGTAGCTCATATCCTTACACCTTCTTTTAATACAGTATAAAAAACAGTGAATTGCTTTTAAAACTATTTGCATAGTGTACCCAATTGGAAAATCCAAGAGCTTAGTAATAGATTTTTGTGGCAATGAAAAGGCACATTTCAATTCAGAATATATTCAATGAAAATATAGCTCTGAAGCTTAACTAGAAAAGTCAAACATAAATGAAAAAAGTCAAATAAAAATGCACGCAAGACAGAAATAATCTAAAATATATTATCCCTAAAACATTTTCAAAAGTTACCGCCTACTAATAAAGATGGGTTACAATGTAGCACTCTTAAACATAGAAACATAGAATGTGACGGCAGATACAAACCATTTGGCCCATCTATTCTGTCTAATTTTCTAAATGCTTTTATTAGTCACTGGCCTTATTTTATATCTAGGATAGCCTAATGCCTATCCCACGCATGCTTAAACTCCCTGACTGTGTTAACCTCTACCACTTCAGCCTGTGCAACAAGCTGTAACTCCGATGAGTGACAGTTTCAGTTCTTCGTGCAAATTATGGAGAATGGAAGAGATTTGGTAGGGTGGAAGAAGGCCGTGAAGATGGTACGTTAATGACCATTGCAAGGTGATGGGTACACAAGAGAGAACAGCTGTGTTTTCTGATGGGCTGCATGACTCCTTTGTCATGATTCATAATTTATCTTTAATATAAATTACATAAGTCTTGAAGCCATACACTGAAGCCATTTATCTTCATCCATGATTTGTTATTGGGACTCATATTTTCCAGTTTCCACAGTAGTAGGAATATAGTGCTGATGTGTAAAAAGAACTCATTATTTAGGATTTAATTAAGCAAATAAAAAAAAGCAGGAAATGCTATTTGTAGGATATTAAACCACACAGTCAGGGTCAATAAAAAAAAATAAAAAAAAAAATAAACACAAATAGCGAGGCAGCCGCACAACCTCCTCTTCTCACCATGCCTGCAAGCCAAGACATACCAACACCTCCAAAACACACCTGATAAAACTTATCTCCAGTTAAGCACCATGTTAGAGGGACATCTCATCCGGTCCCTGACCAGCTTGACTAAACAAGACGACCCTACAACGATGCAAACTCTCCTCTATGCTCAGGTGACCCACTTCATAAGAGACAACCCCACACGCCAGGGGGGCTCCCACACTCTCTCAGACTTTGAGATCCATTGCAAAGCAAATAACATTAAAATCAAACAGCTTTCGACATTTTATAAGCTCCTAGGATCTGACCATGTCAACACACTACCAAAATTCACAGACTCATGGTCCACAGACCTAGATATTCAAATCGATGCTCCCCAATGGAAGACCATCTTCCGTCAAACCCACACCACCTCCGTATGTGCTGCTATTCAAGAGAGTAACTATAAGAGAATTGCCAGGTGGCATTATTCCCCATCCAAAATCCACAACCTTTTCCCCAACTCACATGATGCCTGCTGGAAATGCTCCCAACCAGGAGCATCCTTAGCACATACATGGTGGCTCTGCCCAATTCTCCAGAAATACTGTGAATAACATAGTAAAAATGATCGAAACGATAACAGGGATCCATCTACCCCTTACCCCACAAACCCTACTGTTTATGATACTCCCACATCCCCTTCCCAAACCACAACAAATTCTTCTCACTCACCTTGTAACAGCTGCCAACCTGCTCATCCTGGTAAAATGGAAAAAGCCGATCGCCCCATCGATCAGGGAGTGGATCACCAGGGTAGACACACTCAGGAACATAGAAGAAATCCATGCCTCCATCACACACAAACAAGCTCTCTTCCAAGACATTTGGGAACCCTGGGACACATTCATGACCAACAACTAGCACGGTTCTAATCACCAGACAACGGGGTCTAAGGAAACACACACAGGACACACAAAAAAGGAACTAAAGAAGGTAACCCCGCGACCAAACTCACCCCTCATGCTGGTCTTCCCCCACCTCCCGTCATGATTTCCACAAACACACACACTAATTCCCAATACACACTAATAACCGCAAAAACACACAAAATGCACAGAAAGGAGAAAACAGATAAAACAGAGAGGCAATACCTTGCCCCCATCACCCCACCAACCGCTCACTCCCAGTTTACTCCCCCACCTACGAAACCCAACCCCTCTAGCCTGCTTCGCAGTGGCTGCAGGAGCAACAGTTTTTTCAGCCCCAACACGGCACTATCCACGCCACCACAGGGTAACCAGAACAATCAAAGCTGCGCTACTATCTCTATCTCTCATGTCAAGCAGATACACTCTCAAATATTCAAGTTACCTCCCTACAAGGTAACACACCAACACATTAACACACTGGCACACTTGACCTCCATCTCTTATAGCCTCCACCCTACACACTTCATGCCATGCCATTTGAAGGTACAGGAGTAAATCATCAATCTGATTAGCAGCTGAGCCCTAAAATGCAGTGTAACCAATGGAACAGAAATCAAAAGCTTTATCACTTGTATTTCACTTGCCACTCCTCTGCAAAATACTATGTGTACACTCAGATTATCACCGTGCTAAGGTCGTGACCATACACTTTGAGCCTGCTGATGCTGCTGTGGCGATACAGGCACTGTTGTATTTATTTAAATATCGAAATAAAGAATTGAAAAAAACAATAGTGAGGCAGCAAAAGGTAATTTAAAAATATTAAACCAAATTTGACAAGCTGGTAAAATTGATGAATTTGAGGATGTTTTTTAATTTTGTTTTTTGGGCACACATTTTTCAATCCTTGGTGAAGTACTGAGAATGTATTACTTGTTTACCAAATAAAGAATTGTTAAAAAAAAAAATGAGAAAAAATGTTTCCAGTTCGCCATTTTTATCTACACATCCATATTAGGTTAACATTTTCAAATTGATTGTGAATTGACAATTTCTGGTTTAATGTATAAGCCATAATTCTTCTTACTTGATGTGAGAGCAGCATCTAAGACAATGATGTTCAGCAGTCTGTAAGAGCAAAGGAGTGTAACAGGTGTTTGTATGAAGGAAGCAATGGTAAAATAAACTAAAGGACAATCTTGAATAATGAAGTGAGAACAGTTTGCCTACTTGGTAACATTAGATGAATTTACAAGTTATTATTTACAATTACGCTTAGTAACAGAATTTTAAATGTTACCCAATGAGATGGAGGTAACCATTGGATAAATTAATTGGGGTATGTATTTTTGGAAAAATAATTGATATTGAGCTGCAATATTCATTGCAGCTGGTACCGAGGAAAGAAGGGACATTTGAAAACTATAAAAGAAATTGGTGAAATAATCTTTATGGGAGAGAATGGTGCGTGAAATGGACTTTTGTTTATTTCTTCTCGAAGGCAACTCGAAATAAATTTTTTAAGAGTGTTATCATCCGTGTCTAGAGAGCAATTAAATGCAAGTTAGAAATGTTAATGCAGTAACAATCAACATCAAAAGGCATGTGTATCTGGATTGTGGATAAAAATAATTCCAAAACTTCACAGTAATGGACAGCACCCTTTAATATATATATATATATATATATATATATATATATATATATATATATATATATATATATATATTTAAAAAATGCATTTGCATATTTACTAAAAAGCAGTCTACCATGGCATGCAATACCCGCATGCAAAATCTTCTCTCATCTCATGCATATAATGTATACAGCCATAAGGCTATTAGGAGTCCAGGGAAAGTTTCTCCCATTCATTCATTACAATTGTTAGTAGCTTTAGTAAAATTGTTAGTAGCTTTAGTAAAATTGTTAGTAGCTTTAGTAAAATTGTTAGTAGCTTTATTGAAAATATATGCCTTGAAATGCTCTCTTATTGTCGTACACTTATTGTTGATTTACTTTCTTCTTGTAACGAAACACACATTTTCCGTAAATTCTTATGTGGTCAATAACACAAACCTAGAAAAACAATGTATTACTTGATGATTTGGCTGTATCGCATTAGATCTAAAATACTTTTTCCAATGCTGCTTTCAAGATTACATTATAACATGAAGTTTGATTAGCCAGGCATGAAATGATTTATTTTGTTTTAACTCATGGTACTGCGTAGCAGTTTAGTAGTGATTAGCAGTGATGCAAATGATGTACTGCTTCAGAAGGTTTATGTTGAAGAATGACAGCAAAAATACAAGATTTTAGGAGATTTTCAGGCTTTATTAAAATAAACAAAGAAAAGCAGTGCCGTCAGATGAATTAGTTCTTGCTTCACTATCCTTTATAATTATAAAATGTGTTTTCAGTATATTCGTAAATATATATATAACTACATATTAATACTAGAATCACTGACGATGATGCAACTACACATGGTTAAATACAAAGATTCTTAGTGTCTGGGTTGGGATCAAGAATTGAGTCCCCATGTTAAATGTAAGAGCGAAAGGGAAGGGGGGATCGGAGGCAGATAATAGCTAATACCTCACAATCCTAACCTTTCCAGGATAGAAAGAAACCCATAAAATGATTGGCTAACGCAGGGCTGTCCAACATGCGGCCCCCCAGATGTTTGCTGAACTACAACTCCCATGATTCTTTCAATGAAACAGATAGCCACGGAATCATGGGAGTTGTAGTTCAGCAACATATGGGGGGGGGGGGGCGCAGGTTGGACAGCCCTGGGCTAACGGTTTGCTCAGAGTTGTTATTTATAGATATTTGACCAATTTTCCTTTTCTTTTTAGTTTTAAGTTTTAATTTCATTTTATTTTCCTTCATATATACAATAGATTTTTTTTGCATTTCCATAGCCTGTTTAAGACCACATTATTGTTATATTAGATATACCCTTATACATTTTGGTTATTTTTATATTGATTTTAATAAAGGTTATGTTTCATTTATCTTTTTTATGGGATGCTTTCTATCCTGCAAATGTTAGGCTTGTGAGGTATTAGCTATTGTCTGCCTCCGATCCTCCCTTCCTCTTTGCTCTTGCATTTATTTTCAATTAGGGGTTACCACCCACATCATATTCAGCAACCTGACACACTCTCTCTAGTTTACACAATTATACTTCATACACCATAAATGCAATATCACTCAAGGTGAAAAGTGCACTGTACACAAATAAAGTGTACAAAAGTGCAAACAATAAAAGGGAAGAAAATAAAAATATATATACTTTTACCAAAATATGCGGAATACAAAACACCTGACCCCTCTTTAGTAGTACAGCGATAATCTTATGCATGTACAGGATAAAATACAAGGGAAGGGAAAGGGAAAATATATAGTGTAAAACTGTATAAATACTGATATATAATAAAAATGAGAAATGTGCACTCCCAAACGTAGAGCAGATGAGTCTGCTCTAACTGTAACAGCTCCACATAATCATCCAGAAGGTGATGCAGGCAAAGAAACTTCAAAGTTGGTGCAGGTAAAAATGTCTACTTTATTGCATAAACAACTTTCAAAGCACATCAGCCAGACGTATGAATATAATTGTGTATACTAGAATTGAAGCACCAGAATTTTTTTGCATGAATTTAAGATTGCATTTGCACTTTCTAAATATTTAAAGGCACAGCACACTTCTTTCTCAATTTTTGTGTTATACTTCTAAGGGATAGGACTCACTCTTAACCCCTTAATGACGAGTGACGGACGAAGTCCGTCACTCAGGGGAAACCCTTAACGACAAGTGACGGACCTCGTCCGTCACCCATTAAAATTAACCCCAGATCGCGGCGATCGCAGGGTTAATGGTGCTCCGGTCTGCCTCTGTATTAGAGGCAGACCAGGAGCACCGACTTGCGCTGTCCCAGCACATGTGCCGCTCTGACAGCATGTCAGAGCGAGCACATGTGCTCAGTATACTCACCTTCCGCCTCCCTGCACTTCCGGGTTCACTGTGAAGTGCAGGGAGACGGATCTTCACTGATCCTGCCCCCTGTAAAAAAAAAATAAAGTTAAATTAAAATCCCACCCCCCTTTACCCAGTTTAATAAAAAATTAACCCCTTCCCTGCCAATTGATCACTGGCTACAGTGATCAATTGGCAGGGATTACATTTTACTATGATCTGATTTTTTTTTTTTAACCCCTGAGGGTTAATTCTTTTTTTTTTAACCCTCAGGGGTTACATTTATTTTATTAATTAATTTAAATATTTTAAAATGATAAATTTAGCTAGCTGGGGAGGGTGGAAGTTAGTGGGGAATTGGGGGATTTAGTGTTAGGCTAACTAGGGGTTCACGTTAAAAAAGTTTTAAAATAAGTTTTAAAATGCTAAAAAATTAAGTTAAAAAAAGTTTTAATAACATTTAAGTAAAAATTTGAAAAAAAAAACCCTTTACCCAGTCCAAATAAAAATGAACCCCTTCCCTGCCAGTCGATCACTGCCTACAGTGATCAAAATACAGATCACAGTATTATACTGCAATCTAATTTTTTTTAACCCCTGACGATTAACTTTGATTTATTTTTTAACCCTCAGGGGTTCAATTTATTTAATTAACTAATTTAAATATTGTATAATTAAATATTTTGCTAGCTGGGGTGGGTGGGAGTTATGGGGAAATGGGGAATTTACTGTTAGTGCTGCTTACTGCTAGTTAGGGGTTAACGGTAAAAGAAAAAGCTTAGAAAAATGTTAAATCTGTAAAAAAAAAAGTTTTAAGAATGTTTAGGAAAGTTTAAAAAAATTAATAAGCAAAACAAAAGTTTAAAAAATAGTTTTAAAAAGTAAAAACGTTTTAAAAAGTAATAAAGTAAATTTAAAAACGCTCATTACCTACATACTACATCTGGAACAAACTAGAGAAAAAAATTTCCCAAGCCAAGGTTCAAAATATGCCTTTTGAATTACCCCAGGGTGTATTCTTCAATAAATAGTATGTGTTTGTGGGGAAGTTTCAATAACCAACCATCTAAACTACTCCAAATTGGAACATGGACAAAGCGTAAAACTTCAAAGTTAGAAAAAAACTGAATGGCTGCGTCTCAAATGTGCCCCTTCAACATCCACATATACCTGGCAAAGGTACATACGGGGGTATTTTTGTACTCAGCAGACATAGCTGAGCAACATATGAAGTATTATACAGTGGTAGTACACATAAGGTTTGCAAAATAAGGCACATAAGGCTAGCAGAAAAATGATCCCATGCTAAGGTTCAAAATATGCCTTTTGAAAAACCCTGGGATGTCTTCTTTAAGAAATGGTATGACTTTATGGGGTATTTGGATTATATAGCCTGGTAAAATACTCTAAAATGGGACATGGGCACAGCATAAAAATGTAAAGTTTGAAAACAAATGGAATGGCTGTGTCCCAAATGTGCCCCTCCGATGTCCACATATACCTGGCAAAGGTACATACGGGGGTATTTTTGTACTCAGCAGACATAGCTGAGCAACATATGAAGTATTATACAGTGGTAGTACACATAAGGTTTGCAAAATATACTGTGCAAACTCACTTTGTGTGTCAAAAAGGCAGAAAAAACGCTTATTACCACTACACTTGGTACAAGCTAGCGGAAAAATGATCCCACGCTAAGGTTCAAAATATGCCTTTTGAAATACCCTGGGGTGTCTACTTTAAGAAATGGTAGGCCTTTGTGGGATAGTTTGAATTTAAAACCTGCAAAGATGCTTGGAATTTGCACATAGGCCCAGCGTCAAAATTCAAAGTTCGGTAAAAACTGATATGGCTTGGTCTCCTATATGGCACTGTAGCTTCACAAAATAGTGCCAAAGACATTCATTGGGGATGTATTTTTACTCAGAAGACTTAGCTGAGCATAATTTGGGGGTTTTGAACTTAGTGGCACATTTGAAATATACAAAATGCCCAGCAAAAATGCAATCCGTATGTAAAAAAATTGCCAAAATAATTTTTTACCACATACTTTGGCATATATTAGTGAAAAAATGGGGGCATGTTAAGGCATAATATGCACCATATGAGATACCCTGGAGTATCTACTTTTACAAACGGTAGGCCTTTGTGGGTTTTTTTTTTGAACAGTCAAACTGTTATAATACCCCGAATGGAAGCATAGACTCATTAAATCCGTCTCTCAAAATTCTACTGTGAATACTGAAAAGGACAGGTCTCCTGTATGGCACTGTAGCTTCACGAAATAGTGCCAAAGACATACAACGGGGGTGTCATTTTACTCAGCAGGTGTAACTGAACACAAAATAAAACTTTGTACAGGAATAGCACACACCAACTTTACAAAATACACATCAGAATTCTTTGTTATAAGTTTGTGTGCCAAAACCCCCAAAAAAACACAATTTTACTCCAATATTTAGCAGAGGTTGATGGTGAAATGGCTACGTAGAAAGTGTCAAAACAACCATTTTCTTTTATGGCTATTAAGCTTACAAGACAAACATACCAAATTCTAAAATCGCTCCACATTAAAAGTTAATTTTACTCCTTGTGCTTTGTGACCTGTAACTACCAAAAAAAAACTTAAAATCCCAGACACATTATATATTCTGTAAATCAGAACACCTAAATGAATTTATTTTTAATTACTTTCCTTAACCTGCACTAATTGTGCACACATTATTATTATTGCAAAAACTGTAAAAAAAACTCAAATTGTTTCTTTTTTTTTTTTTGCATTTTTCTGTATTTTTTTTTTATAATAAATAAGCATTTATGTAGATATATGGTACATCAAATTAAAGCCCTTTCTGTCCTTTAAAAAAACGGTATATAATATGTGTCGGTGCAATAAATTAGTAAAATGTAAATTGCAGTTGAACGCAAACAGCAAAAAATGCCGTTGTCATTAAGTGAAAGACAAGCTTCTGAAGCTCTGTCCTTAAGGGGTTAAGAGAGGTGCTGCTATATACTGTATATATCTTGGAATAGAAAGTTTAAAGCGCCATTTTTCCACTTGTTATAACTTTTTGTTTGATAACACTCTCTCTAGTTATCTAAATCTAGTATTATCGAGTCCCCATGTTATTTTTAGTGAGTCCTTCTGCTTGGAACAGGCACATAATAATGCCCAGGCAATTGAGCATAACAAAATATCTGTAGTGTAATGTTAGTGCACTTGGCATCTGTTGGACAATGAAAATAGATCATGGTTACTTTGATAAACTACCAGAGGAACCTTCTAAACACTCTATTACCCCAAGAATGTCTACAGCCCCAAGCTTCTCTGTACATTTGATACTGGTATTTTGTATATTGTATGCAAAACATATCTAGATTTTGGTTTAAAATGCATTTACTTTAATATTTCAACAATATACTAAACTCATTTGTCCATTAATATGCATTATATTAAAAAAACACACGTGTGCTTCGTTCCATGCTGCACAGCACAATAGCATTGGTTGGTGTTATTAACACTAATAATAACCTAATGTACAACATTTGGAACATTTGTGACTTTCAACAATCAGGCGATGACAGCTGCCATTTACCTTTAATCTGCTCAGGAAAATAATATAATTTTGTGCACATTAAGTCAGAAATTAAACATAATGCATTGTGATTATTTAAACAAGAGGTACAAAATGTATTAAAATATATAATTTAAACAGGAGAAAACACATGTGTTAAGGCAAGCTGGCAAATCATTCTAATAATAATAATAATGTTCTTTGTTTCTTTTGTGATATATTTTACCTTTTCAGTAACACTGTTGGCTCTTTGTAGCTTTCACAAGCTAAAACTGAGCAGATTCAGAGAGGCTTGGTCTTGATTGGGGCAATATAATTGACTAGTAGCACTATAGACACTGGATATAGTGTAGCACTGTATCTACAGCATCTTGTGAAAGGGTCCCATTGGTATGGAACGAACCTACCAATGGTATTCTGAGTGCAGGTACTAAGGCTTCTCCCTTAACCCATTAAGGACACATTACATGTGTGACATGTCATGATTCCCTTTTATTCCAGAAGTTTGGTCCTTAAGGGGTTAAAAATGTTTCCTGTTAATTACACTTGCTTAGATAACTTTAACAGGATTCAAATGAATGCAAGCATTAAATGTTACTGATAAAGACAAATCAGAACAACAAACTATAAAAGAATAAGCAAGAGTCATAGAGAACAGGAAATAGGGACAGACTATACTTCTGTCATAGAGTACATGCACGCATAAATGAATATATTAACTATTAATATTTGAACACCTATTATATACAAAGATGCTTCCACTCTAAACCATCCAAATCTAGTTCTTGTAACTGACCTGTAGTGGATATTAACATTTAACATCTCTACAAGAATATGTATTCAATGTGTTATTCACATATTTTTATAAATCTTCTAACAAAGGCATTTTCCTCTATTAATGTTGCTATGGGAAAAAATGTTCTTGATACACATAGAGCATACCACAAGATGAGAAATGTGTCACGACTTCATGCTTTTTTGTATCTACGTGCACAAAGGTAAGTTTATTTATTTTTTATTATTTTACATTTTTATAAATACTTATTTTGTGTTCTGCATTGCCTGGAACATTGATGTCCCTTAACTTTCTCGTTCAAATTTTAATGTTTTACAATTCAGAGTTTAGTAAATAAACCCTATGTGTATAAACAAAGGACATACTGCTAGTCTTTCTCTTGTTTTACTAGTGCAATGATCTTTTTTTCTGTCATCCCATAAGGGCACAGTGTGCATATTGCATACAGCTTCACATTTTGCAAGACAAGAGGATCTATGTGGCACCAAGAGGATCATGTAGGAATAGAAGAACACAGTTCTGGTGTTTATAAGAAGATGACTAAGAGAAACTGGATATAGCAAAACTGCAATCATTTGGAGATTTATTTAGCATTGCTTTGATGTCTGCAAATATAAATCAAACATACAACTATTTTAGTAAAGAAGGCTAGAGACTGAACATTCTGCAAGCTGAATTAGAAGCTAGACTAAATTGCAACAAATAAAAATGTGATCAGTCCTTTTGACATAGCAAAAAAAATCATTGCCATCATCATTCCTAGACTTTAATAAGTCTTTCACAATTAAACATTATTATTTAATGCAAACTTCATTTAGGATACAAGAAGGCCAGAAAGAGGTTATTGGGAATGTACCTGCGACCAACACTACTTTAAACCATACAATATTTGTGTCCAGAGCTGGATTAAGATTGCCCAGGGTCCTAGGCAGAGTGCCAAATTTTGGTCCCCTTATAGAACCCTGAACTTTATTATGAGTGGAATGTATTTAGTGAATCTTGTGTGTGAGAATATGTATAGTGTTTGAGTGTTGTTTGTAGAGTATGGTCAGAGCTGTATTGGGGAAGGCTGAGTGTGTTTTGTATGTGCTGGTTGAGTGTTATGTGTATGGTGGCTGCATTTTGTGTGTGTTTGTGCAGGGAGTCTGGGTGTGGCTGAGTGTTTCTTCCTTCCTGCTTACCATCCATGGTGGTCCAGTGGAAGGCAAGCAGGATCCTTCGTGGTAGAGAAGAGTGTTACTAGGATCCTTGGTGGTCCAGAGGAGGGTGATCTGGCTCCTTGGTGTTCCGTATTTGAGCTCCATCATCTGTACTAATACCAGGTCCGGCACTCAGTCAATAACACAGAGCACCAGCTGTAGTGATCTAAGTCATCAAAAGTGCCAGTAGAGGGCACTCTTAAAGTAATCTATACAAGATACTGGTACAGACCACAATGTGTAATGAGATCTTTTGAGCTACCTGCCAGCACGAGAATGGCTGCTCATAATAACAGTTCCAGGCCCAGAAAGGGACCCACCATGTCTGAGCTCGGGTCCTAGTTGTCGTCTTTGATCATCTAATGGGTAATCTGGCTCTGCTTGTATCTATGGTGATCATTAACATCGGTACTCTATAAACATTCTTGTGTACTTTAATAAATGCCTTATGACCAATTGTATTGGTCTTCTTTAATGGCACACAAGTGTGTGTAAGGGAATTAATCCCCTATGGCAAAATTTGAGTCAGCATCATTCCTTGGTAGAAGAATTACCTTATTTTTGATAGTCAAATTGTTAATGGATGAAGTCAGATACTAAGAAGATTAGATATCTGTCTGGTTCTAAGCTGTGTACCAAAACTAGAACTATAATATGAAGAGCAAGGAAAACAAGAAACAAATCATGAAATCCATTGAAGCCTGTGCAGTCAGAAAGACATGTAGTGGATTGTATTTGATTTTGTTGAGGCATAATAGCACACTTTGTGTACACATTTATTGCAATTAAGCATCAACTTTTAAAGAAAAAATATACATGATTTTATTAAAAAAGATTATCACTCCATTTATTTTATATGTATGATTTAAAATCTCTCCATTTGCTTCATATGAATAGTGATGATTATGAGATGTATGTTATGAGGGGTAACGTTATCGGAATTATGCTTTATTTCCAAAATGACATTTACCAAAGCTGCATAAGGGGAGATGGCTGTTGAAATCTAGCCTTGTAAAAAACTGTAAATTTGAGGCCAGTCCACCATCACAGGTCAGTTCTTCCTTTATTTTTCAAATGATGTTTATACAGTATGGAAAAGAAACAGTGAGACAGACAGAAAATGGAAACAACACCAGACGGTGAGTACAACAGGAAAATGATCTGTGTAAACGGTAAAAAAAACAAAGAGAACTTTCTTAAACACACAGTTCATGTCTACATGACATCCATGTGACATACTTTATATTATTTTACTTCAGTTATAAAGTGCCAGCACATTTCCACATTCCACAGCACTGTGCATGGGTACGACTGGTAGAAGTAAAAAGACGGAATACATCTCAAACACAATACAAAATTTGACAAACAAATACAGATGTAGATCATGGCCCTATTCCCTTGGAACTAAGACTGACAGGATGGGACCTGCGCTCCAGAGGGTTTGTGCCACATGAGAGAATCCTTACAGTCTATCATGGGAAGAGGTGATAATAGAAGATATAAGGAGAATTTTACGTGCAATCTTAGGGGTGGGCTGAAGTATATTTATTGACCAGTGAGAATAGGTTGTGGGGAGCGGAAGTAGTAAGAGCTTTGTATGTCAGGGTAGGAATTTTGAATTTACTTCTGCTTTGAATGGGGAGCCAGTGAAGGAATACACAGAGAGGTGCAGCAGATACAGAGTGACCGGTAAGATGGATTAGCTGGGGAGAGGCATTAAGAATGGACTGAAGATGGGACAGACAGGAGATACAAATAAGAGTTAGTAGGTTATTGCAGTAGTTCAGAAGAGAAATAACAAAGGAGTGGATGTGTTGTTTAGTGGCATCTATGCTCAGAAACAGATGAACTTTGGAAATATTGTTTAAGTGGTTTACGAAGAAAGCAAACGAATGTGGGGCACGAAGGACAGATTGGAGTCTAGTTTAACTTCGAGGCAGCGGCCTTGGGGAGATGGTGATGCCACCAATAGTGATCGAGAAGTAAGAAACCATAGAACACTATACTTACTACACATTAACTCCTAGACTAAAAATTAACTCATACACTACACTAACACTATCATCAAAACGTATTCCTCTGTGTTATGCTAAACATTCACCTCTGCAATACGCTAACACTATATATTGACCGTTCACTATATATTGACTACTTTAACACTTACACAAACACTAGCCTTACTTAAACATATATAATATCATAAAAGCAAAAATTCATATCAGGGTTCAGTCATGACATGCTGTCATTTATTAGATAATCTTAAGGTTTATTTTATGCGTACCTATAAGAACATGAGGACACCATTCAAATGAGGCATCTATGTTATTCGACCAGGGAGTCAATATTGGGTCTCTGATAAAGCCTTATAACCTCTTCCCATAGTGTAAGGAAGCCCTAGTACTTGTGTTCCTTCTTAGTTCATGTAATCTGAACAAAAACAGGTACCAGATTCCTGACCTAGTTCTCTGAAACTGGTTAGAATGGCAAAGGCTCCAAAGATGAGTTTTATACCTGACTTAAGTGGAATTATGAATCATGAATCAAAACAATCATACCTGTCCACTTTGCTTTTTTGGGGGCTTTGCAATCCAGCTACATTTCAGCTTAGTGTTCAGGAATTCAGACATTCGCCCCATCTGGCCAAATTTGGATGAATTGCATGGAACAAAACAAATCTAAAAGTCCATCTGATACATAAGTGCACAGGGAGTGAAATAGAAGAACATGCTCTACTCTTTCTACCCTCAGAAATTAAAATAACCAAAATAAGCTAGTGTATACGCAGCATTGCCAATAAACCATTATTATAGCATCAAGACCACAATACCACTAGGCTTGCTCTACATCCAATCCATTTTCCCACTATACAAAAAGAATGAGAACATATGAAAATGTAATGTTTATTTTTAATTTGTTTGGAGTAAATAAATGTATCCATGTTCTTTACAGAGTTTGGCATTCTATGACTATTGGCACTAAAAGAGAAATAAATGTGATAAGACACGAGAGGCTGTGGATTTACTAGCTAAGCCGCTATGTTTTTGAAAGTGTTAATAATATGAGAACAAATAACATCTTTCTGCAGCAAATCATACAGTAGAAGCTCTGATTGCAGATGAAATAAAAAAAAATCCCTTACTTTGGATGAAGGTAAAAGTATTTATCTACCTACTTTGGTGATCTCTTTTAAATGGATGTTCCCATCTTATAAAGTATATAGCCAAAATACATACGAAGTGACATTTTACAGAAGTAAATATTCAAAATAAAAACGGGGTGGGCAAAATATTTTCCCAAAAGGAAAAACAAAAGAAAATTTGACTATTTTGTCTTCCTTTGACAATTTCACAAAATATTCAATAGATTATTTATTTAACCTGTATTTCTTTTATAGTCACACATTTTCAGCATTTATTTTCTAAACTCTTTTTAGCTAATGAAATACAGATTGCAAAAGTGAGGCTACAATAGCTGAGTTGGAAAACAAAATCTCTACTTCACCTATTGTCACAGATTGTCTATAGTAACCTTAATTTCGCAAGTTGAATTTCATTCACTTAAAACTTCGGAGTTTAGTGAATGACCCTGCATGCATGCCATTTCTATTTCTTAGAACTCTGTGTGCAACAATACTTGTGTTTGTGTGTTTATTAATCCCTATATATTTGTCACAGGTGTTTCTTAAGATGATAGACAATTTTGAATGTTCTGCATCTATGTTTTAACATTGCCTTTCTTATACTGACTATATTACTAGAACATACGAGTGAATTGGCAGGTCTTGCTGAAGAGGTGCTATTTTATGTAACACACTGTAAAAGTTTAGTAAAATATTTTTTGAACAGGTGGCATATTCCATTTGTTAAACAGAAAACTGTGTAGGAGAAATGTTCTAAAAATGTACTGTTTGCTTAGATTTGGCTGTTAAATGTGAAAACAAGTGGGCTGAGATGGGTATGATTTATGCAATACCAGAACTTTAAATCAACCTCTTACCCTTTTTATTTGTTGCGTATGGATATTTATACATTTTCAACAAGCAAACAAGAATATACGTTAGTAATTAGAGAAATTAGGTGTTAGCAAACTCTTCTAATAATTTAGTGTAGTACATTTAAAAATATTATTTTTTAAATATATTTTTGCCGATTTAAATTTTTTGAAAGCAAATGAATTAAATATCTTAACTTTATTTACTATTGATTAGGTCTTAGCATATGTTGACTTCAAAAGGAAAAAAACAACGCAAACATTTGTATGTTGGTAAAATATAATATAAAATGCAGTCGAACATCCTCATTGACGATTTGTTGTATGCTTCATATGGTAAAAGGAAGCGATCACAATAGAAATACAAATAATTATATCTAACATTAGTGTTTCTACTTATCAATGTAGATATAGGCCCCTACAAAAGGAAAATATAGAATATATTTGTCTCTGAAAAGGTAATGTTTACATAAAAATGCTTGCATGGACAGACTATACTCACCAGAACAACTACATGAAGCTGTAATTGCTCTGGTGACTATAGTGCCCCTTTAATTGTATGCTTTTGAAGAGGTTATGCATGAAGTGTGGTAGTAGCACTTATTTAATCACAGACATATATAAGGTGTATACACTATTGTAATAACACTGATACACAATTTCAGATTGATGTTGTCCTTGGAGTAGAATTTTCTTGAGGAATTTATTGACTGTTCGCTGTTAGGGACTGGAGCAGAGGTGGGCAGCTTTTGGAAACCTTTTTTTTTAAATAGATCCTGGATGACAAAACTGTGATCTATTTGTTGTAATAGTTTTTAACTTTAGTTTTTAACTTTAAGTAAACTTTCACCATTTACGAGTCCCGTGAGTGTATACCACATATATATCCCCATATACATCCATATAAAAATATATATATAGATATAAAATACCTTGTTGGAAGTGCACTCACAGGACTAGATACTGTTGCCAAAAATGTGCCATTTATTCAAGCTTCAAAAAGTTGATTACATAGTGTCATAGTGTCTTGAAAAAAGTCTCTAGTGGACTGAAACGTTGACACTATGTAATCAACTTTTTTAAGCTTGAATAAATGGCACATTTTTGGCAACAGTATCGAGTCCTGTGAGTGCACTTCCAACAAGGTATTTTATATTTTGAGGTCGGAGTGGCACCTAGGCAATAAACAAGACTGGGAGCAGGAGTGCGGGACCCAGCGTGAATTATATATATATATATATATACACACATATGTATACACTGAATAAGAAAAAAAGTTATTGTTTTATTGTTTTACATTAATATCCATTTCTATCTACATTGCATATGCAACACAACATGTCAACACTGATAATATACCCAAACAAATAACTATTGGATAAAAACATTTTTTTTTAATGATTTGTAAAGAATAGTACATTTCTGTTTATGTAACAACCGGCTGAAGTGTCAATCATAGTATGGAACTAAATTACAAAGGTACATTTAATTTGCCTGATTTGTCATTTGAGTCCTCAGGCAATTCAGAAAAGGTTTATTTTTTACTGGATTATCCTGAAGGAAAAGATAATTTAATGTAGTATCATGAAGGAAATACAATATTTACTGCAAAAGTTTGAATGCATAAATTTTTAATATTCAAATTCTTATAATAATTCTTCATATTCACTTCTTTTTAGTATAGTTTATTTTGCTCTGTACTTCTTTGTTATTCTATTTTATTTTGATAGGGGGAATTTTGCACTCAAGGGGAGTAAGGGACAAGATTTATACCAAACTCAAAGCCTCATTATGACTGTGTTCCGTGGCCAGGCATGTCATTTGTCATGAAAGGGTTAACGTTATGTTTGACTCGAGTTTGCTTTTGACAGCTGTTTATATAAGTTGATGCAGTGACACACACCAATACTCTACATACTGGATTTATGGCTACGTGGGCCTGGGCCTGAAAGTTTGATGGGCCTAACAAGAGAAGTTTAATTTACAATTTGATTGTTAAAGTAGTTGCTATGGATTATATGCGTGACATATTTCAATTATAAGTAGTTATGGTAGGGTGTGGAACTGCACTCTATCCCTTTAAGCAGTATGTAGCTGGGTGCAACTCAGACAGTCTCAGTACCAGAGACCAAAATGCTGAATAACAAAATAGAAGGAAAGTCGAGGCACTCCAAGGTACAAATCAGGCAATTTTATTGAACCCACTCCATCGCAACGTTTCGACCTACACGGTCTTTGTCAAAGACCGTGTAGGTCGAAACGTTGCGATGGAGTGGGTTCAATAAAATTGCCTGATTTGTACCTTGGAGTGCCTCGACTTTCCTTCTATTTTATATTTCAATTATAACACCAATCCACTTGTACTCAGAATTCTCCCTTGTCATATAAGTTGCTTTGCGGCTGCGGACAATGAAAGACAGTAATTTCTGGGTACAATGTAGTGACTGAGCAGTAAATAAAAAAGATAATTCCGATATGTAACAAATTGAGGGTGGCATAAATGGAAATATATATATATATATATATATATATATATATATATATATATATATATATATATATGTTGTTATCTGGGCTGGCCCAAGACATTGTGCTGCCTGGGTCCAAGGATGAAATGCTGCCCCCAACCCTAAAAAAGAACATATATATTATTCTGCAATGGTAGTGTCTCTATGTGTGTGTGCTGGGGAAATAACATGTGTCTGTGTGTGTACTGGGGATGAATTGTTTGTCTGTATGTGTGCTGGGAATGTAGTGTGTGTCTGTGTGTACGCTGGGGATGTAGTATGAATCTTTGTGTGTGCTGGGGATGTAGTATATGTTTGTGTGTGTTGGGGATGTAGTGTGTATGTGTGTGCACTGCAGCCAATACACTTACCTATACACTGTGTCTGTGTATATGCATTTGTGTCAGTGTTTGTATCTGTGTGTCTGTATCTGTATATGTGAATCAGTGTGTCTGTGCAACTGTATGTGCGTCTGTGCATCTGTATGAGTGTCAGTATATGTATCAAAGACTGATACACATGCAGATATGGACATACATAGCGATGTACACACACTAATACGCCTGTAGACATACAGACATACACATAGACACACATACACATACAGACACACTGACACATACAGATACACACACTACCCACATACATACAGACATTGACACATACAGATACACACAATACATGCACACATTACACACATACAGTTACACACACTACACACATACAGATACACAAACTATACACAGATACACACACTACATACAGAAACACACACTACACACAGATACATACACTACATATACACACACATTACACACATAACAAATACACACATTACACACATACAAACATACAGATACACTCACTACACACAGATACACATACACAAACACACAGATGCACACACTACACACACTACAGACAGATACACACACATTACACACTAACAAACAAACACAGAGATACACACATAAAACAATTAAGCCACCCAGCAGTTTCTTACTTTCTGCTGGCTGTGGCTGGTGGGAGTTGCTCTCCTGGTCCGGCCCCATGCTCGCGGTTCCCTCCTCCCGCGCTGGTGGCTATGTGTGAGCTGGGAGGAAGTGATAGGCTGTCACTTTCTCCCAGCTCTCCCAGTGGATAGGAAGGAACCCGGTCGAGCTGTTAAAGAATAAATGGCCATGATCCATATATGGTTTGCAATGAAGTAACTTTGTATTTTGTTCAATCTGGAAAGGGCAGTATGGAAGCTAAAATAAAAACAGGTTTAGCTCAGCAATGATTGTGCACAGAATGTCAAGAGTCTGTAGAAATTCTTTACACCAGGTATCTTACACATATCCAAACACAAGACCTTTTAATCATGTATTTAAGTAAAACAGCAGTCACAGGTCAAGTGATATACTGACAATTTAATATTCATATTACTGTACAGCTACCAATAGTTTCTATGTCAGATTTTCCCTTTTTTACTGTCCCTTACCCTATAGACCCACTATACTCTTTTAGCAAAACTGTATAAACACTTTTCCTCAGTTTTTTCCTATACTTGCAGCCTCCATCTTACTCTTTTCTACTTAATCTTTTTAGACTCTCTCTTTTTGTTTATTAGTGCTCCCTATGTGTGTTTTCATTCTCAAATGGCTCTATTTATCAACCCCTTAAGTACAGAGGGAATTGTACAAGTTCTTACCCAAAACAAAAACCCTAGACTATATGTCTGTCCACCATAATTTACCCTTTTCCTATTAAGTATACCCATACTTATTATATATTATTTTGTTCAGGAGAAATAGAACTTTCATTTCACATCAAATATTTATTTATGGGACACAATGTAATTTGAATCTAATCTACAATCAAGAAATTGTGTTATTTTCCAAGTTCTAAATGACATTTTAACTTTGAATGTCATAATACGGTCAGCTTTTACTGCAATAAAATACACAAATACATAGCAAGGGTGCTTGATACACCCCTCTGGCAGAGCCAACCGTGGTTACTGGATCTCCTGGAGATGTCTCACGAAAACCCCCTACTACTCCCTACCTTCGCTCTCATTCTGACGGGACCTCAAGGGGAAGCCCATTCCCTCGTCCTGAAAGGATAACTGGCACTAGTGGCCTGGACGATTTCAGGGGATCCTGGTCAATCCACGGCCTATCACAATCAACTAAAGACCTCCTATGGGACTCCCGGCACCAGGAAATGCTATATTTCTGTCTGGTCGACCTGGAGTGTCTGGTGTGTGGAAAGGGATTCCGATCCCTTTACAGCCCCTGTCTCACTGATCCTTAACCACCTATCTCATCTGTTCTCGCTGGGACGATCATATCGACCCCTCAATGTGATCAGATCTGCCATATCGGCGGCACACGTTCCGGTACAAGGCAGACCAGTAGATCAAGATCCACTGGTTTGTCGACTACTGCGGGGTGCCAAATTAACAAGACCCCTAGCACCCAAATATTCACGCCTCTGGCAGGTGGATGTGGTGCTGAAATTCCTTAGGGAATGGCCGGACTACCCCTATCTGTTGCTGAAACATCTCTCAGCCAAACTGACCCTCTGGTTATGCCTCGTCTCATTTCGACGGGCGGCAGACGTTCGATATGGACGGTTTCTCTCTCACACCGGAAGGAGCTACCTTTTCCATATCGAGACGAACTAAGTCGGATTCATCTTTAGTGTCATACCCGTATTTTTGGGTCAGACCCCAAACTATGTGTTGTCAGGACACTAATGAGGTATACAGAAATCACAGCTCCCCTTCAAACTAATTTGATGGGTCAACTCCTGATTTCTTACGTAAGGCCTCACGGACCGGTGACAAAACTGGCTAGATGGGTCCGCTGACTATTATCGTTAGTGGGCGTTGAACCTTGCTTTGAGGTGCACTCAGTCAGAGGGGGGCAGCCTCCCAAGCCATAACGGCAGGCGCCTCCCTAACCGACATTATGCGCTGCGCAGATTGGACGCGAGAGAGTACATTTAGGACGTTTAACTTTCAGCAAACATCTCGTGCTTCCTTCACATTGGTCAATTTTAAAAATGCAAATATGAAGCCTCCTGTCATGTGGTAAAATTGAAGATTATATTAGCTTTAGTGTACTAATAATCTTAATTTTAGTAATGACAGGAGGCGAAAGATTATTAGTACACTAAAGCTAATATAATCTTCAATTTACTGCTACTACTGCTACTGCTACTACTACTACTACTACTACTAATAATAATAATAATAATAATAATAATAATAATAATACATATTTACATAATCTGTATAATTTTATTATTTCATTACACTGTTTCTGACTCTTAGAGGGAACAGTTATAAATAAATATAATAAGCGGTGAGGTAAATTATTTCTGATTAGAGTTATAAAAGACACCAATAAACACAGATCTGCTGTGCAAATTGTGGTCACAGGAAAATCAACAAAACACAACTATGTAAAGGTAATAAACATCAGCTCCAGGTATATTATCTCTACATAGCTGTGATGTTTTGGTGATTTTGCTGTGTTCACATATAAACCAGATACCTAAAGCAATTACAATGACTGAATATCGAAAATAACCATTACAGCTAATAATATTATAATATATTAGTTTCTTTAAAACTGCAATGATTTACATTGCAGGGCTAAAGGGGATAGGGACACTGCACCCAGACCACTTCAATGAGATGACGTGATCTGACTGCCGGCCTATAATGTCCCTTTAATTATTATTTTTGTGTAGTTATATACATGAAGAGTATGGAAATTATTATTATTATTTTTTTTTTGAAAGTTAACTGTGCTCTAAACTCTGGTTTAATGCAAATGTCACAATTTATATATATATATATATATATATATTGCATTAAACCAGAGTTTAGAGCACAGTTAACTTTAAAAAAATAATAATAATAATAATAATACATATTTACATAATCTGTATAATTTTATTATTTCATTACACTGTTTCTGACTCTTAGAGGGAACAGTTATAAATAAATATAATAAGCGGTGAGGTAAATTATTTCTGATTAGAGTTATAAAAGACACCAATAAACACAGATCTGCTGTGCAAATTGTGGTCACAGGAAAATCAACAAAACACAACTATGTAAAGGTAATAAACATCAGCTCCAGGTATATTATCTCTACATAGCTGTGATGTTTTGGTGATTTTGCTGTGTTCACATATAAACCAGATACCTAAAGCAATTACAATGACTGAATATCGAAAATAACCATTACAGCTAATAATATTATAATATATTAGTTTCTTTAAAACTGCAATGATTTACATTGCAGGGCTAAAGGGGATAGGGACACTGCACCCAGACCACTTCAATGAGATGACGTGATCTGACTGCCGGCCTATAATGTCCCTTTAATTATTATTTTTGTGTAGTTATATACATGAAGAGTATGGAAATTATTATTATTATTTTTTTTTTAAAGTTAACTGTGCTCTAAACTCTGGTTTAATGCAAATGTCACAATTTATATATATATATATATATATATATATTGCATTAAACCAGAGTTTAGAGCACAGTTAACTTTAAAAAAATAATAATAATAATAATAATAATTTCCATACTCTTCATGTATATAACTACACAAAAATAATAATGTTTGTACAGAGATAAATATATATATATATATATATATATATATATATATATTTATCTCTGTACAAACATGTTTTTTCATTAAACATTTATTGAAACAAATTAAGAATAGTACTCGAATTCTCTGCAGATTGTTCTATTTCTTCAGAGTATTTAGACAATCTTTAACACTATTGCAGGTTTTAACATGTTACTTCTATGAAAAGTGATATATTATCCTGAGAATGAATACTACAGTGAGTGTTCCCTTGTGTGTGCATAAGACTTGATGAAATAAAACAAAACGCTGAACTAATTCATACTGCAAAAATTAAGGAAAAATAATATAAAACCTGCAATTGGCTATCTGAGCTATCTTGGGGTACATAGTCAGATCTTTTAGGTGAGAAGTCATTGTTTCTCTTTAAATATTACTCCACTGATATTTGCTTTGTTTCTTGAAATATGGATTGATGCATATATGTATTTGGCATTTATCATTTGACCAATAATGATAACCATATCTATATTTGTTACAGCTTGTGTTTTGTGACCCAGCTGCTGTTATATTAACCCCATACGGGAGGAGACAATTGTCGAAATTCTGAACCAAAACAAAACCTTAAAATTGAGTTATAGTTTTGTTCCCACATCATTTAAGGGCTTCTCTTCTAGTTCCCCCATACATATTATGTATCATTGTTAAAGGACAGAAAGGGCTTTCATTTAGCATGTATATGTATACCTAACATTACGTTACATGTGAATAAAATGTTAACAATGGGAAAATAATTTAAGAAAAAACTAAATGTTTCAAATGTTTTGCTTATAATAATTTTTACATATACAGTGCAACTAATTAAAAAGAGCTCACAATAGATTCATATACCAGTCCTGATTGTTAAATGTCTAATATGATTAGGATCAAAATACATTTTTGATTGTTAATGCTAACCCTAATCCAACCCCCACACTAATGCTTTACCAACAATACCCTTTACCCAATGCTTACACTAACTCTAACTAAATGCTTAAACTAACTTTAACTATATGCTTAAACTAATCTTACCCTTAACTTCAACCATGCACTATTTTTAACCATAAAGCAGCATTACCCCATAACCAGTATTAATCTTAGCCCTACATTAAACCTAAAGCTAACCCTACACCTAATCCAACACTAAGTGTACCCCTACCCTACTGTTACCCCTAACTCTAACCCTAATATTACCCTAACCCTGCTCCCACCATGTACCCCAACCCTAACAATAAGGTTATTAGAAATTGATTTTGCTGTATTTAACACAGTAGATGGTGGTATGTTGCCATCATCTACTTAGTGTAATTCTGAATGGACCTGGTTCCCAGCTGAATATGCAGAGATTGGTGCCTGGAAAACACAACACTGGTCCCAAATGGCTGCAAACAGACCCCTGGAGAATCTCCCCAAAGCTGCCTACACCCCCAAAAAAACGCGTCTGACTACAATGAGCAATGTGCAAATTCATGAACAGTTTAACCTGTTTAACCTCTAAATGTAAGCCAGCGCCAGGAACCTCTTCACACCATAACAACTTAAATTCAATGATGTTATTATGGTGCCTGGAGAGCTCTGTTAAGCGTTGTAAACAGTCTGCCATCAGTGCTCTACTTCACGAAGTACAAAAATGTAAATTTGTATGCAGCCCTTAATCTATGTTCTTATACACCTAACAGGGATATGGATAGCAGAGGTTAATAGATTCTGTTAGTCTCTGCAAAAAGTTTCCACTAAGATGTACTGGAAAATTGTACAACTCTGCAATATTCAAAGTATAGCATTTCATAGTCAGAAGACAGATTCCAGAAACGCAATGAGATAAACTACTTTTTTATTTTTTATTTTTATAAATAACACTTTTCCAATTACTTTACCAATTATATTTGCTAATTTAAGCTAAAAAATAAAATCAAAATATGATGAAAGTTAAATCATGCAGATTTGGAGATGTTTTTATTTATGCTGTCACACATCGAATTTTAAGCTTTCAAGCTGGTTTCTTGAATCATAATGAAATACATGACAGCATACATTTGTATTGTCTGCCGCTGAATTCAGTGGACATGCAAAATGCAATTAGCTGTCAAGATGTACAATTTGTGTCTTTTGACAAAACTGAATATTTTGAGAGTCGTGAATCTTCAAAATGCACCATTTGTTAATTAAGGTAATGGTGGATGTGCATCTACAGCACTGACGGCTGGTTTTACAATTCAATGATTGCTAAAGTATTTAAGATAAAACTCAATAATATGACTGAATTTCCCCACCCCACTAAGTTGGATCTACCCTGAGTGGAGTTAGGTGAAGATTGTTAAAGATTATTTTCCATAACAGACTGTTCCACTCATTTAAAGGGACACTATTGGCACCCAGACAATTTCATCTTGTGAAAGTAGTCTGGATGCAGTGTGTACAAACATTAGTGAGTGAGGGGTTAAAGTGCAGATATGTGCAGGCAGCCTCTGAACACAGGGTCACTCCCCATCCATCTAAATCGAAAAAAAGAGAAAAACAAAAGGGACAAGGGTGCCACAATCATAATATACAGTAGTGATTGTTGCGCCCTGATAATTGTGTTATGGAGACAGGCTCAGGCACCAAGTGTTAGAAGACAAAAAATAAGAGAGAGGGTGGAACAGCGCTACAATAACTGATCACAAGAAGGCGCACACCTGAAGAAAAGGATAACCCTCAAACCTTTCAGGAAAAAACTGAACAAACAGAACAAAGAATTCAGGATGCGGCAAATAAAACAGATAAATAGCTAAAATAGCAATACAAAATTACAAAAGGTACCAGATATAAGTGCTACAAAGTATTTTGGGTCATAAACTCTCGAGGGCTGCACTGTTCCTGTGGAACTCCCTTCCCTCCTCCGTTAGATGCTCATCCAGTCTCTACTCCTTCAAAAAATCATTTAAAACCCACTTCTTATTAAAAGCGTATCAGTTAAACTGTTAATAGCTCCCGATTGATTCCTCTCTTGCAACTGTCATTAGTCTAATACAATCCTTACCTTTTGTGTCACTTTACCGCACTCCCTCTAGCATGTAAGCTCATTGAGCAGGGCACTCAACCTCTCTGTTCCTGTGTGTCCAACTTGTCTGCTTACAACTACATGTTTGTTAGTCCACCCACTGTAAAGTGCTGCGGAATTTCTTGGCGCTCTATATATATTAACATAATAATAATAATAATAATAATTTCATCTTGTGAAAGTAGTCTGGATGCAGTGTGTACAAACATTAGTGAGTGAGGGGTTAAAGTGCAGATATGTGCAGGCAGCCTCTGAACACAGGGTCACTCCCCAACCATCTAAATCGAAAAAAAGAGAAAAACAAAAGGGACAAGGGTGCCACAATCATAATATACAGTAGTGATTGTTGCGCCCTGATAATTGTGTTATGGAGACAGGCTCAGGCACCAAGTGTTAGAAGACAAAAAATAAGAGAGAGGGTGGAACAGCGCTACAATAACTGATCACAAGAAGGCGCACACCTGAAGAAAAGGATAACCCTCAAACCTTTCAGGAAAAAACTGAACAAACAGAACAAAGAATTCAGGATGCGGCAAATAAAACAGATAAATAGCTAAAATAGCAATACAAAATTACAAAAGGTACCAGATATAAGTGCTACAAAGTATTTTGGGTCATAAACTCTCGAGGGCTGCACTGTTCCTGTGGAACTCCCTTCCCTCCTCCGTTAGATGCTCATCCAGTCTCTACTCCTTCAAAAAATCATTTAAAACCCACTTCTTATTAAAAGCGTATCAGTTAAACTGTTAATAGCTCCCGATTGATTCCTCTCTTGCAACTGTCATTAGTCTAATACAATCCTTACCTTTTGTGTCACTTTACCGCACTCCCTCTAGCATGTAAGCTCATTGAGCAGGGCACTCAACCTCTCTGTTCCTGTGTGTCCAACTTGTCTGCTTACAACTACATGTTTGTTAGTCCACCCACTGTAAAGTGCTGCGGAATTTCTTGGCGCTCTATATATATTAACATAATAATAATAATAATAATAATAATAATAATAATAATAATAAACGTCTTCAAGAATTATGTCTATGGTGTGACTCCGAACATCAGCAGCATATGCGAAAGAAAACATAGGAAACCAATAGTGCAATATTGTAAGGCTATGGACTATAGATAACATTGAGATAATGAATGAAAAATGAAAAAGCCTAATAGGACGAAACACGTGATTTTAAATTTTGTTTAAATAAAAGTAATATTTGTGACTACCTATTTAATTGGGTCAGTATTTATTTATACTTTTATTATTTGATTTTAATAAACCTGGCACAACTCATCACCTGACACATCAGGTTCATCATCAAAAGAATCCTAGGTGGGGATTGTTCCACCCACGCCTGGCGTATAGAGCAGTTTGTCTGCTCTTAAAATTTTAAATATACTTCCTTCTATTATCTTTACTCACATATATAGAGAACACTATGGACCTTCTTCTTTTCTTTTATTGCATACGACCTACACTGCAACTACCGTCAAATGGGTAGTTTAAATACCACTGTATGTTGCTTTACCTAGAACTGGTTATAGCTCCAAAAGAGTTAGCAATTTGTATCTCAGCATTGTCTATAGTCCATAGACTTACAATATTGCACTATTGGTTTCCTACGTTTTCTTTTGCATATGCTGCTGATGTTCGGAGTCACACCATAGACGTCATTTTAATATCTGAAGACGTTTATAACCCAAAATACTTTTTATCACTTCTAGTACCTTTTGTAATATTTATTGCTATTTTAGCTATTTATCGGTTTTATTTGGCGCATCCTGTATTCTTTGTTCTGTTTTTCCAGGCACCAAGTGTAGTGGTGTTATGGAGACAAGCTCAGGCACAGAGTGTAGTGGTGTTGTAAAGACAGACTCAGGCACCGAGTGTAGTGGTGTTGTGGTGACTGGCTCAGGCATCGAGTGTAGTGTACTGTAGAGACAGTTTTGGAGCCTATGGTGAGGCGTGATGGAAAGCAGTTGTTGTTAGGGGATTCTATCATAAGAGGTGTGGAGCTGGACAATAGTAGTCTTGTGAGATGTCTTCCTGGAGTTACTGCTCACAGAGACAAGAGGCGTATTTGTAATATTGTTAAGCGAGCAAAGCAGGAAGGGGAATTGGATGTACTTGTCCATCTAGGGACAAATTACTTGGCTTGCAATGAGTTTTCAGAGGTAAAGGAAGTTTTTTGAGTTTTTG
Source organism: Pelobates fuscus (assembly GCF_036172605.1). Classification (NCBI taxonomy): domain Eukaryota; kingdom Metazoa; phylum Chordata; class Amphibia; order Anura; family Pelobatidae; genus Pelobates; species Pelobates fuscus. Next base: position 328,695,985 of record NC_086317.1, on the reverse strand, counting down.
TCAATGATATACGGAAGGTTGCTTTCACACTGTCATTCTCTGAAGTTCTGCCTGTGCATAACACTCAGAATGACAGGTGGATGCGTATTAGGGACTTTAACTTGTTGGGAGCAAGAAACATAGAAACATAGAATGTGACTACAGATGAGAACCATTCAGCCTTTCTAGTCTGCCCAATATTTCTAAATACTTTTAATTAGTCCCTGGCTTTATCTTAAGTCTAGGATAGCCTTATGCCTATCCCCCGCATGCTTAAACTCCTTTACTGTGTTAACCTCTACCACTTCAGACGGAAGGCTATTCCATGCATCCACTACCCTCTCAGTAAAGTAATACTTCCTGATAATATTTTTAAACCTTTGCCCCTCTAATTTAAGACTATGTCCTCTTGTTGTGGTAGTTTTATCCTGCAATCCATGAACCAAATTAGTAGCCCTTCTCTGAACTCTTTCTAGAGTATATCAATATCCTTCTGAAGATACGGTCTCCAGTACTGTGTACAATACTCCAAGTGAGGTCTCACCAGTGTTCTGTACAATGGCATGAGCACGTCTCTCTTTCTACTGCTAATACAACCACGCATTCTGCTAGCATTTCCAGCTGCTCTTTTACATTGTCTTCCTACCTTTAAGTCATCTTAAATAATTACTGCTAAATCCCTTTCCTCAGATGTTGAGGTTAGTAGGGTATCAAATATCCTACACTCTGCCCTTGAATGATAGAAACATTTAAATACATAAAGAGAATCAACACAGTCAAGGAGGAGACTATATTTGAAAGAAGAAAAACTACCACAACAAGAGGACATAGTCTTAAATTAGAGGGACAATGGTTTAAAAATAATATCAGGAAGTATTACTTTACTGAGAGGGTAGTGGATGCATGGAATAGCCTTCCAGCAGAAGGGGTAGAGGTTAACACAGTAAAGGAGTTTAAGCATGTGTGAGATAGGCATAAGGCTATCCTAACTATAAGATAAGGCCAGAGACTAATGAAAGTATTTAGAAAATTGGGCTGACTAGATGGGTCAAATGGTTCTTATCTGCCATCACATTCTATGTTTTATTATGTTTTGGATGCAGTGTCCCTGTCCCTTAGCCCTGCAATTAAAAAAAACAAGTTTTTGAGCAACTGCAATAATTACATTACAGGGTTAACTCCACTTCTAGTGGATGTCTTCCAGACAGCCACTAGAGGTACTTCCTGGTGCTTTGCGGAGTTTAACTCCATGAAACAATGCTGTACGCCCTTGCACTTTGCATGAGAACTTCCAGCGTCTAAGAAATCCCCATAGGAAAGCATTGATGCAATGCTTTTTTATAGGGCAGTTCTAATTCTTGCATGGCGTGTTTATTGGGTTCCACATTGCTGTGACTGAGGGAGGAGGAGACCAATCCAGTGCCGAGGGACCCTGACATGAGTCAGGTGAAAGAAAGGGTTATTAATCCTTTCATGACCAGGGGCCATGAGACACTATAGTTTTAGGAACATAATTTTATTTTAAGGTCAAAATTGATGAAGTGAAAAAAATATTTAAGCCAGGTATGTTCTCATTTTGTAAATGTTTGATGGATCAGTGCTTAGTGACCAGTAGACAGCTAAAAATGTTCTCCTTTTGGCTTAAATTTAAAACTCACTTTGAATTTTTACTTTAGTGAATAACCCTGTTATACACAATCTTGTTGAGGAAATGGTAAATGTCACTAAATTGACATTATGCAAAGAATGTTCTTCCATAGCAACATGTTTTCCAATATTATTTATCACATACTATGTTTCTTCTTTTACATACTAAATTCCATTTAGAAAGAGGCTCTTGAGCCCATTGATTACATGATTCAGGCTAAGCATTGCTGTATTTATTTAAATAAAAACTGGATGACCCACTTCAGCAGAATAAATCGGATAATGTGAATCTGAGTAAAATAAGAAAAGCATTCCCATTATATCATGGCTTTATAGAAAATAAATGAAGAAGGGAACGGAATCTATTGTCTTCAAGAAATGGGAAGACAATGTAATGACATTTTAAGAAATAAAGCTTTTTGGAAGATGTTATTGAATTAGCATTCAGTTTTGAGATGCAGCTTTAATTTTATCCAAGTGTATAAAGGGAAAGACTAGACAAATATTAGTGATTACCTGTGTATTGGGTACAATTATGCTAAATTAAACACTTTTCTAAAGAGCAAGTTATTATGATACTCATCTCAACATATCTAGAGCTAGGCTCAATAGTAGGCAAAGTCAAATATGGAGCTTTATACAATATAAAGACTTTTCAAACTTTAAAGGCTCAATTAGTTATCCTGTAAAAAACAGAGTAAAAAAAGAAATAGATTTACGCTTGTATTTCTTTAAAAAATATCTATGAGATTTTCAAGTCACGTAGATGTATATCTCATGAACTGAAGCTTTATAAATAGCAACAATATAAGATATTAAAGGAACATTGAGAATCTGCCATCGCTTTACTATACCAACTGTGAGATTGTACACACATTATTAGTTATCCAGTTTGAAGGCTTTTTAGCAGTCTGTCCAAGTAATGATAGCTGATATCAGTCACTACATTTTACGATGAGACTAATATGAGCTGTTAGTGACTTTCTTTAGCTCCTGCTCTATAGAACTTACATTCCAACTGCTACAGATGAACTATTAAGACATTTAGTGTATGGCTAACATATTGTATAGAGCAGTTCAAATGCATTTTTATTGTACATTAAATGGAAAAATGTAGTTTGAAGAGTGGTCAGACATTATTTTTTCTTTACCATTACATTTCCCCTATTGTTTTCGCCAATCGTCCAACTTATACATCACATTATTGGTGGCTTTTTAACTTGTTTGTATATAGACATGATTCTTACTAATTATTTGTATTAATAGGTTTTTTCAATGTAATCTATTATCAGTTATCAAGGTCTACATCTCTACATTAATCTTAAAAATTGTATCCTGTAAATATTTATGGATAGACTAGTTTAAGTTTTGTATCAGCACCGGAGTTAAACTGTTTCGGAATGATGAGTATCTATCAAGGCAAACTTGCCTTAAGACATCTGCCCATTGGAATGAACAGTTACATGATGTTTATTAGGACGCAGGAAAATGCTTGCAATAAGTTATTTACTGTACAAGCATTGCTTTGTGTGCATGTATGTGCCACTTTTAAAAAACTGCCTTTAAAATCCACCTTCCGACTTTAGGCTCTATATTCACCCGTGGATAATGCTTACATTTACAAATGCAGTTTGAATATATATATATATATATATATTTTTTTTTTTTTAAGTTGTTTAAAAAGTGCTATAGCAATCATTATTACTATCAAGAATGCTAATGCAATGCTAATAGTAAAATGGTAGAGTCCATTAACTTCCCCTCCACCCACCCCACCCCCTTTACTGTAGGAACTGTAGGACTCATTGAAACTTCCTTTACTGTTTGTCATTCTCAGCACACTTGCAGGCAGAGTGACTAGTGGCTTCTGGCAGAGAAATTCATTTCTCTACAGGCTGATAATTCTTCTTACAGTATAAATGAAGGCGAGTGAGGCTTTATGGGCTAAATTCAGTTCTGCAAAGTGCAAAAAAGTAAAAACAAGTGAAGGGGTTAAAGTGATTTGCAAAAATTTCAATAATAAACTTGCAAAATGTTTCATTAACTAAATGGAACAATAAATCATTAAATGAATCCTAGAAATATAATTTGGAACCCTGACAATAAAATGTTAAGAACCAATGGTTCGCACTTACATTTCGTTCCCAGCAAAATAAATATATTATTTCTGCATGCATATGTATATCTTATTCATGAATGTAGCTACATAATTACGCAATTATAATACCTAATTGCTCATTTTATTTAGTTTTTTTTCTTCTAAAAGAAGAAATCGTACAGTTTCTAGAGAAACTTCAAAGAAAAAACGAGGAATGCAACTAGCAGGAGAGAAATTATCAATGGAAAGAAAGACTGCTTATTCTAGAAGATGTATCAAAAGAAAAGGAGCAGATTTTCTCGTAATATGTTTGAAGTATTTTTTATCTTTAAGTACCATAATGTGCAATGCACAAGACGTTGAACATGGCATACAACAGAGATAGTTTAAGTACAAAGAGAGCATTTCAAATCATAGATTCCTGCTCTATAGAACTTACATTCAAACTGCTACAGATTAACTATTAAGAAATTTAGTGTATGGCTACGATATTGTATAGAGCAGTTCAAATGCATTTTCATTGTACTTTAAATAGAAAAATATAGTTTGACGAGTGATCAGACATTATTTTTTCTTTACCATTACATGCCCCCTATTTTTTTCTCCAATCATCCACATTATACATCACATTATTGGTGGCTTGCACACTTTATGTACACTGTGTGTCTTATTAATGAATCATGGGGAAAAATGTTATACAAATAATAATCTTCTACCCATCCACCAAGAATGCTTTCCCATACCCTCTAAACATCAAGCTATATTAATCAAGAGACCATGTATACTTTCTCTTATGCTTTCTCTCCTTATAATGTATCTCCATCTCAGTCATTGCATGTAAACAATGGCTAACCATTTTAAAGTTCCTTTGTCATTGTCTGTATTGACTGTTTAATATATTTTTTCTTGCATTTCCCAACTTGTCATGTTCTTATAAACATTGAATTTGAAGAAATAAATAAAATAAAAGCTCTTTACTTTCCACTTGGATTTTCCTGAAAACCAGTAACGTCTGCATGGACTAGAAAGAAGGCAGAAATGTCTCATGCAATCACGGACCTCTTGTTTTTTTTTTTTTTTTTAAATGGAGCACATTGCATATAAGCTATTTGTAACCATGTAAGCATGTGATTGTTGCAAAAACAGTCATACAAAAGGCTAAAAAACTGTGTACAATTTGCACAGGACTTGCACAATCTTGCGGAAGGAAGAATCGATAGAAAACAAAGATACATCACAGAGAGGGAGGTGGTGGGCTTACAACTTCAGACATTTTTGGAAACCACCGCAGACAAATGAAATTAATGTAATACATTAAAGTAACAAGGTAACAAACAGCCTTTACAGCCAGGTATCAAGCACCAGTACTGCAGCTCACATGATTAAATTTTGCAGCTAAATTAAATTAATTTGATAAATTAAAGTAATAAGGTAGCAAACAGCCCTTACTACCTTTCCCAGCCAGTAATTAAGCCATAGTACTCTGTCCTTTCTTCTGACAGATGGCTCCTGTGCTGCAAGCCCAAAGCTACTGAAGCAGTTGCTTCCTCCATCATCCCACGATGAAGGCAGCATGTATTTTGGAGTTAGAAGGGGTACAACTAGATGGAGGCAGCAACTGGCTCAGAATCCTCTGCATCCTGACAATCATGGGACAGTGCCTGATAGTAACTAAGAAACCTGGGTGTGCTCTCACCTCAGCTCACCTTTGCTGGGGCCCTCACCGCTCTCCCTCCCTTATAGGTGGACAAGAGTGGGCTCTTCTACTATGATGGGCCCTCTGCCATTGCACCTGCTGCACCTACAGTAGTTCCACCCCTGATTATAAGTGTTTAACATATGCAATAGGAAAGTTCTGAGTCAGAAAAGTCAATGGAGTACTGACTTGCGTACATTCTTATGGATAAGGTAACTTAGATTGAAGGTGCTAGAAAGTGGCTATAGATATATATTTAAATGTTAGCTGAAGTAAAGATTATTACTTTGAAGACTCTATAGGCTAATTGTATGTTAAGGTCAAACTCATAAAGTCCATACAATATATATGCATAAAAATCGTTTGTTAATTAAAAGTTCAAATCGGCATATCTATGCAGTTACCAAGTAAACACAAGAAGTAATTCATTCAAAGCTCTGACAGTAGGAAACAATATTGTGCAATAACAGTGCAATAAATTATGCATTGGTGTGATTGTTCATAGTCAAACTGAGTGGCCTAGATGAGACTAGAGAATTACGACTGCACATGACATTACTCTGCCCAAATAAATGTTTAATAAATGTTTGCCTTTTCTCTCTAATTTAATGCAATTGACTTATGTAGGATTTAACGTATCAAGTAGGCAGGATAAATGGCAGTAAATTGTCATTTACCATACAAAAAGAATTTAAACAGATCTAATCCATATCAATGATTAAGAAAGAGAATACAATTGACTCAGTTTTTCTTCCTTTCTGAACAAAAATGTTATGGCTGACATAACATAACTCATTCCCACTCATTGAGCTGCCATCTGTGATTTTTAATCTATTTCTGGTGAATTCAGTTAGATTTGTAACAATTAAAGCCTTCAAATGTAGGTAACAAGTCACATTTTTGTGAGATGTTAATGCTTAAATAAAATAATGTCACTGAAAAGAAATAATCTGGTAAACATGTTTCTTTGAAAATAGTGACCATAAAAAGAAATACAGTATTGTGTTCTGCACAAAATTGTTAAACTTGTGTGTGATTCGCCTCAAAGCATTCCAAGCAGTAATACAAGACAAATTATCGAGATTTTTAAGGGGGATCTTATGTTCCAGGATTTTTAAAATAATGTTTACTTATCCCTATATTATAAATATAGCAAAATATTTAAATACAGGTGGTCATCACTTAATTACTTACCTGTATTACAACAGCTCCCACTCACGACCAGCTCTCTAGCGTGGGGATTCAAGGAAATCTCCACGTTAGAGAGCTGGTCTATGTTTGGGGAACTTTCCCCAAATATAGATTTGCAGGATTCCCTGTGTTAGTGAACCGGTCTTTGTTCGAGGGAATTCCCCCGAAGGTAGACCTGCTCTCTTGCACATGCTCTCGAGCGCATTCTCACTTACCGATTGATTCATTTTAAGCCAGGTTGTAACAGAACCCGGTCAGTAAGTGAGAACTGTCTGTATACATTTGTAAGGTATGAAAAATAAAATATAACTCCACATCTCTTTGTTCTATAATTGGGCACCTCCATCTCAGTTCCCTGTCAATGAGGGCTATAATCTCAATTCTTCGCATCTTGCAGTTAGCATAGAGAAAACATGCAAAGAAGAAGAGAAATAAAACAATGTTTTTCTTTTTCTTCTTCATTTGCAAGGCTTGCCCATACTTTGCCTTGTCTAAACTGGATTATGATGTTTAATGAGAGAGTTGCCTTACACCGAAGGCTGAAAAAAATCGGTCAATATGACTTTTTTTTTCATATGTTTCTACTTCTTAATTTTTATGCTTTCTACACCAACTTCAGGGGAGACATTGATTTAACGGATCACTTCACCTTGCAACATCCTGACATGCAAACAAAAGTGGGGGTCTCAGTGTTATACAGGGATATCATTTCTAATTAGTGGGGTAATAGCTGCTTGATCCAAGGAGATATCTGACTGCCATTCTGGGGTCAAGAAGAATTTTCTTCCTATTTTTTTGCAAAATTGGAAGTGCTTTCTCAACTGGGCTTTTTTTGCCTTCTTTTGGATCAACAGCAAAAACATATGTGAGGAAGGATGAACTTGATGGACGCAAGTCCTATCTTACTATATTAATAAAGAGCAAGAGTATTGGATTTCTCTCTCTTGTTGCTTCACAATGATGCCCTGTTTCTTATAAGAAGGGAGGGGTGGCTGAATAAACTACCCTAGTTGAGATGCGTGCCCAATAATGTAATCTGACCAAGTTTATAGTAAGTTTAAAAACATTTATTACATACTTTCAAAGGTTTTTTTTTTGCTTTATTTTGGTCTGTATATTGTTGAAAGGGGTTTACTTGCTGGTTTAAAAATAATAATTGTCTAGTGGTGCATGTTCCTTTAAGCACAGCAACTCTAAAGACAGATAATAAGCTTTCTCTCCATAGTATACAACACACCATGTCTTAGGATTCAGTGTTCGGGTGTACCTGCCTTGACAGCAGCTTTTAGATAACCAGCATTACAGCTTGGCCATGAATGGACAATTTCCAAGGTGAATATGAGATAAAACTATCTCTGATTTGTTTTGTAGCTCATTATATGGCTGTTGTCTTGTATATCATTGTTTGTTGGAGTTATTACAGACACTGACAAGGTAAATGACATTGGTTTGGGAATGCAGTACAAACAATGTGGAATAATCGCACATCTTAAAATCACATAAATGAATGCATTAACAGCAAGCATACTACAGAACAATCTATAGGTCAATGGTCACTTTGAGTAATTCATGCCACATATGCATATTTAGCAAAAGGAAATTAAACATCTCAGAGTGCATTTCAGTAAAGTAGAACAAATGTACTTCCAACACTAATAACCAATGTGTAGCAGCAGATAAAAATAAAAGCAGACATTTACATTAAATGAAACATTACGTTAATCCTCTCCCGGAAGGTCTGAATAGGGGTTAACTTCACACTTGTGTCCACATGGCGGTCCTCGGGGAAATACTGATGGGAACAGGCAGGACGGGACCACCGTCTTATAATATAGCTTTGTATTGTGCTAGAATGTTAGTGTAAACTACAATTCACAAACAAAACAAGCAATTATTCCTATTTTATATGTAACCCATAGGATCTTTGGTAATTTGTCTTAAAAAATATGTCTTGTTATGTATAATCATTTCATATACTGAGTTATTGTGCATATTTCTGCACAGTGAGTAAACCCACAGTAAATACCCCAAGAGAGTGCAAAACGTGGACCGCAACGATGATAAACATGGCTTGATCATTTTTCACAACACACAATGTAAACCATCAAAGTGATATTAATGAGTGTATTATTTCACAGCTTACTGTTCTCTAGAGGCTATGTTTCATTTCTAGCCAAGTCAAAAATCATTTTGTTTCAGCTTGGAGCCCTGAAGCTCTGGATTGTGCTGCAGACACAGTAGAGTGCCTTTAGAAATCAACTCTCATCCCATAGGCTAAAAGAAAATTTAGCAGGAGAAACATATTATGACTGGTCCAAATATATGAATTATCTCTGCTAGAATAAATATATGCACTTTAAACTTGAAGTAACATAAACAGACACAAAACCTAAATGGAAATTTCATTAGGCGCACCTAGCAAAAGCAACAAATCACTCTGGCTATAACGTTATGCTTAAAGTTATAGATTGCAGACATGATCATGCAGTTTAATCTTAGGTTTACAATGAATGGTGAGATAAACTAAAAAGGTCAATGATTGACATATGCCATCACCATTAATGTGTCAGAGGAGAGAAGTCAATCAAATCTGCAGTAAGCAAGAAGAAAACAGAAATGCTCTGAAATAAACCTGTTGTTTTACACATTTTTTGTTATAAAAAAGCTTTACAATGAAATTAAATGAAAAGTGAATGCTCATTAGGTGTTCCATATATTGTTTATACACTATGACGGTTGTGGGACATGTGTTTCCTGCTACCGGAATTGTCACAAGATAATCATTTTGAAAGAGTTTCCTCTAAATTACAAAAATGTATGCTGAAAAAAAAATAGACTACAGGTTTCCTTTTTAAAAACATCCTAATAATGGGGGTAACAATATAGATGGCTATCTGGAAATAAAACAGTTCACACTCAGATCATCTCCCAACTACACGCAATGAAGAAAGAGATTGCATCAATTGTTTAGTATTTAATTAACATATCAGCTATGAAGAAAGGTTAACAAATTTAAACCTATGATAACATTATACAAAAACAAATACATACCTTAAAACAGAATGCATGTGTCATGGGTGATTATATATTTCCTACCTGTTCTATGTTAAATTTTGTATATTTTGTGTATTAATATTGTTTTTGTATTTTATTGTACCCTATTGTATCAATGCAATGCTTTGTGAACACTGGACATACTTGAAAACGAGAGAAATTTCAATGTATCTTTCCTGGTAAAATATTTTCTAAATAAATAAATATCCGGGGCCAATACAAACCATTGTGTGGAAATCTATTCACAAACTGGACTTTATATAGGACACGAGGTCTTGCGTTTAGACTGGAAGAAAGAAGATTTTATCTAAAGCAAAGAAACTTTTTTTTTACTGTAAGAACAATAAGGATGTGGAATTCTCTGCCTGAAGAAGTTGTTTTATCAGAGTCAATACAGATATTCAAACAGCAACTAGATGCATAATTGCAAAAACAGAATATTCAAGGATATAATTTTGCAATGTAGGGTAATAGCTTCTTGATCCAAGGTTAACCCCTTAAGGACCAAACTTTTGGAATAAAATGGAATCATGACATGTCACACATGTCATGTGTCCTTAAGGGGTTAATCTGACTGCCATTTTGGGGTCAAGAGGGATTATTTTTTTGCTTCAAACTGGGTTTTTCTTGCCTTCTTTTGAATCAACAGCAAAAAAACATACGTGAGGAAGGCTCAACTTGATGGACGCAAGTCTCTTTTCAGCTATGAAACTATGTAATTGCCTAGTTTACTATTTTTTTTTACTCTTGGTCTGAAACTTGCAATTCTCTTCAACTGCAGTCTAGTGAATAAACATAAAAATTCCTGGGACATATTTTTTTCAGGCCATTAGAATGTCTCGATACATTTAGCACATGTACCTGAATAGCACCTGTTTTGCTGTGATAAATATGGCAACATGGTGTGTAAGCTTTATTATATTGGCAAAGTCAAACTAGCAAATTTTGTAAATTTACTATACGCAAACTTCTACCATGATGCTCTACTTTATATTCATGTTCTCCCCAGAAAATTGCTTGATTTGCACAATAGCTCGAAATTTCTTAGATAAATTACCCTGAGATTCAGGTTTGAGCAACATAAATAATAGAAGGTATTTTCTGTCCATTTAAAATGGTGAGGCTGATACTTTTTAGAGCTGTTTTCACGGTTTCATGTGATAACTTACAATCCCTATTATTTAAAAACAATTAGCATTTTCATATATTCTTGAACATTGACTGAACAGAGGAGTATTTATAATTTACAGTTAATCCTAAAATTATAAAAAATAAAAAAAAATGAAGAGCATGTTCTTCTTTGCATTCCTATTACCCAAGGGATTATTCACTATACATGAACTAAAATTCAGCCTAAAATAGCCAGGCTGTGAATATAAGTGTAATAGAGAATATAATATATTGTATTCAACATGTATATTTATCCTTGGGAAATAATATATATATATATACATTAGGTATTCTTAGGAGCCTGTTGCCCAGATTATCGGTTTCAAGATTTTTTTGCTTGTAGACTGCATGCTTTCAGATCTGTGTTTCTCAGAAACAAGCTGCAATTCCTATCCCCTGCAATCTCTACTTGGTATTGTCTGCACAACTTCTGTCCTCACATTAGTAAGAGAGAAACTACAGCCAATCAGCTTTTTTCCTAAGCATATTTTTAAAGAATTCTAATTGCAGATGAGTGAACCTACATAATGCAAGCGACGGGTGTATTAATTTGCCTTTGAAATCCAATTCCTGTGAATTTGATATTTGATATTCTTTTGGTCTCTGTTAAACACTTCTAATTGTTACAGTTAAAGGTTTGCATTAGATTTAAGCATTTATGTTTGGCCGAATTGAAATGCATCTGAATATAGGCTGATTGAATAGAGGCTGATCTGCCTGTTGTCCACATTCCGTAACTCCAAAGTGCCTTATAATATTACAAACAAATCGTACAATGGACGAGCAAGCTTGTTTGATTCATGATTCAGAGTTTTGTCCATGGCTAAAAAAAATGAGATGATTAATGGGAAAAAAAGACGATTAAAGGTTAGAGAACAAAAAATAAATGTTGATTTTATTCACAAGTCAATTAAGAAGTGACCAATAGAGGGACAAAAAGGAGGAGCAGGTAATATACATAAATATAAATGATCTATGATAAATGAAATATAATAAATATATAAATAATCAATAAATAAATGGAACACTTTGCAGCTTCGGGATACCCAGTGAAGAAGCACCTAAACAGTGATCTGCGTGTGCTAGTCACCTATACTTTAATTCAGAGCACAACTGTCATTTGTCAAGTACTTGAAGGTACAGAAGAAATAAATCAATATGAAATAAGTAACCCTCAAATAGAGACAGAGAGGATGGAGGCAGAGGAGGCTATTAATTGGCAGAAGGGCAAGGTATCGAGTGATGGTGACAGTGCAATATGTAATATTAACTTGGTCAGAGAATGGGTTATATCCATTGTGGGCAAAGGAAGTGATTAATCAGTTGTGGCAGAGGATTTAGGATTACAAATGGAAGGGATGGCACCTTTCCACCCTCTGGCTTCACTAGGCATACTGATTAATGGTCCCAGCATATCTGATTTATATTAAGACAGCCCCTGAGAAGTGAACTTAACTATCTCCAATTAGTGGAGTTCTGGCCCATAGAGGTGTCTCACTGCCTTTAAGGAAAACACACACACCAGCTAACACAAATGGAAAATGAACAAGCTGAAAAGAGCTAGCACTCTAATAAACCATATACATGATTGTGAAAATCCATCCTTCATTATACATATATGCACATCTATTTCTTTCCTTTTCTTAAAGACACACTGTAGTCACCAGAACAACTACCACTTAATATAGTTGTTTTGGTGTGTATAGTATATCCCTGTAGGCATTTTCATGCAAACACTGTCTTTTCAGAGCCTATGGACACGTTCAGTGGCACTTACTCAGATGACCACTAGAGGTGTTTCTAACATGCAGCACTGACATTCAGAGTGTCCACGATGTGCATGGAGGTGCTGAACTTTCCTATAGAGATGCATTGATTCAATGCATCTCTATGAGGAGATGCTGATTGGCCAGTGCTGCATTTGGCTCTACTCCTGCCCTTCCACCTTTGGTGAGATCATCAGAATTGATGAGCTTAGCAAATCCAATGCTTTCCCATAATAATAAAGGTAAGATTTAACCCTATTGAAGGGGGACAATAAGGGGCGGCCACCTAAATAGTTTTTTTTTCAGGAATGTATTTCAGGAATACATGTTTTTGTTCCTGGCCCTATAGGGTTTCTTTAAGTTTATATGTCAAGTGTTTTACAAAAATGAATTTCAAAATGCAATACAGGAAAGATTTTTTAAAAATGTTTAAACATATCACTTTGCAGAAGTCTTGTTCATTTCAGCTCATTTCTGTGAATTCAGTAAACACCAACACCACTATTTAATAAATGGCGAAGTTAAAAAAAAATTGTTATCCCACAATGTAATTTACTAACGTTTGTATCTAGTCACTTTCACTGGCATAGAAAACATACTGACCAAGTTGAAGAGCTCTCAAAGAGAAACATAAAACCAATGTAAGGGAATGGTATTTACTAGATAGACTAAGTGACTTGCACATGGAAGTTGGATACATTAACACCAGGCACGGGGCTTCTTTTTACAGGCCAGCCTATACTTACTAAAGTACTTTTACTACTTTTAGCAAATAGTAGCTAATTCATGTTTAACAATTTTGTAAGTAGTGACAGGGGGTTAACAGGAGCCGTTTCAAAAAAAAAAAAAAGTTCCCATTATTCTCTTTCCCATGGGAAGAACGTCACTTGATGTGATGTGACTAGTGACTATTTTTACCAGCTGCTGCTAAGCCTCCAAATTTACTAATTGATAACTTGGATAATCTTACTACTGATAAAATAGTGACGTCATAATGTCAGAATTCTTTTTATGAACGTAGAGCTGACCTGGCGTATCTAATATCGTTGCTAGTTTAAAGGCTTTACCTCAGTAGCTGTAGATTTACGCTACTCTCTGATATTGTGAGACAGGCAAGTAAATCTCACAGATCGCTTGAAGTAAATAAAAGTATAAATCTGTTTCTTGCTTATGCTAGTTTCACTGTACATTAATACATAATCTAAATAATTGGATTTGTTGATTAACGTTTAGGAAACACTAAAGTAAAACAGCTGTGTGTACCGAAACTATAAAACTATAAAACTAAACATTTAAAAAGGATGACGTTAGATGTAAAATGCAATATGGAAACAGAGATAGCTTATCAATTGATTGAAAACTACTGTCAGAACTAAGGTTTAATAGAATATAAAATGTAGCACTGAAGTTTAAACAGATTTTATAAGTCAAAGAAGTTGACACTTCATTTTAACAAGTACTTTTCTTTGTGAATTTTTTAAACACAGGCACGTCAGCTTTATATACACTTTGATCATTTATCATCAAAAGAACACTGTCGCAGTCATAACAAAAATCAGGGTCACTTTGTTTTATTAAATGTGACCAACCAAAGGAGGCTTTAAGGAATCTACTATATTATAAATTGCTCCTCATAAATTACTACTTAATACTGTTGAAATGCATTAGTTCAATTCCTAATGATATTACAAGCACCAGAAGTTTACATATTACTTTTGCTCTGATGAGTGTATATTTAAGCAATTGTCTGGCCATAAGTCATAGAAACATACAGGTTTATTCACAAAAAAAGTGCATAGACAATTAGCAAAATTTAAGCCAAAAGAGCCCAAGTAGAAAAATGTGAGATTTTTTTTGAGCTTGGGTAAAATGTTGGTGTAAAGTCACCAAATTAATTGATATTTTATTAACTGCAGTTTGTCATTTATTAATTAAAAATAGAAAAAAAGACCAGATTTGTAAAAAAAAAAAAAACAGTGAAAAAAATAAAATTTGCAACACATAAAGAAAATAAAACATCTTCGCCCATGCAGGACTCGGCACAGATTGAGCAATATAAGGGCTTTCACAAACTATGCAGTTTCCACTAGAACAGTCTGATTGGTTGGGTTTTAAGCCAACCAATCAGAGCTCTTTGGGAATGCTTTAAGGGCTTTCCAATGCTATGCAAGGTCAGTCAGAGCACTCTGATTGTTTGGCTTACAAACCAACGAATCAGACAGTTCAAACTGAGCTTGCATAGCGCAGGAAAACCTTAATGAGGGTTTTTCCTGCATTGCTAGCTCATTCTGTAGGGAGTCCCCCCAAAGGTAAAGATGGATTTTGTATTTTTTTTCAAGTGTGCCAATTTTTATTTTTTGTGCTTATACAAGTGAACGACTAATAAATTAACAAGGAGGAGAGAAAAACAAATCTCAATCTGCATAAAATAGTATTTACAAAATATAAATGAAAAAAAATAAAGAAAAAACATCAACATAGATGATTAAATAAAAATAGTAAAATGGTGAAATAAAGGGAAAAAAGTAACAACATATATTTTTTTAATAAGAATGGGCAGTGGAAACTATGGAAGAAGTCAATCCAGGACATCTAAACGATCAAGAATTTTGAGTAAGTTTGGTGTCAGAATGAACGGATTTGTACCATACTCAAAATGTACATTATAGCCTGCCTCTGCCATCTGAGAAAAAAGGTGTGTTTACATTACTTTTTAAGTCTACCTCTAGGGACTGTTACCTAGACACTTTCCGAAACAGTCCTGAAATCTTCCCAGACCCTATGTTTTGTGTCTTCATGCACTGCATGGAGATGCCGAACACTCCCCTTAGAGATGCACTGAATCAGTCAATATTTATGAGGAGATGCTGACTAGCATTTAGTTCCATCCTTTACTACAATAGTATTACCATGCTCAGGAAATAAATGTATCCATTTATTCATGAACTTTTAATTATTTAATAGACTTTGTTCATTAATTCACTTTGCACCAGATTACCAGACATTATTCAGTTTGTGCCTCTTTTTTAAATCAAACTAAACAAGTCATACAAAAATGATGCTTAATATCTATCTATCTATCTATCTATCTATCTATCTATGTATCTATCTATCTAAACCCGAATCACATATGCTACTATTATGTTTCCGACCCCAATATATATATATATACCAGCTTTACCTTGTTCAAGGTCAGGTGTACATGACAATGATGCAATCAGACTGTGAGCCTAAATAAATGAACATATGCTTCCTCACTAGTGCAGGAAATATCTCTCCCAAGCCAGTGGTAGAGTAGTTTGATTACATCAGATTTTGACAGTAAAAGAATGCCTGTTTGCTAGATAACATGTGTTAAAAAATTCATGGAGATCACTTAAAGTCAGTCAGAGCAATATATTAAACTATGTGAATGGTTTATTCTTAGAATACATTTACACGCTGTCTTATAACCTATGTATTTTAGCCACAGAAGAGAGCAACCCGGTTAGGTTATACAGTAATAAATTATTCATTTTTAGTGTGAATGTAGGACCTGACTAAACACAATTATATTTTACACTCTTCCACCATACGCTATTGTTGCATTTAACTTTGATCAAACACTCGCAAACAGATTTCCTGATTGTTTTTTTTTTTACTATTTGTACATTAAATATTGTTTCCTTGAAGTTTCACGGTTAAAAACACATTGCTGGATATGGTGTTATTGTTTATACCATCTTTCCCCGAAAATAAGATGGGGTCTTATATAAAATTTTCCCCTGCAAAACACACTAGGGCTTATTTTCAGGGGATGTCTTATTTCGGGGTAAAATGCTAGCAAGGATGTGCTAGAGAGCAGGTCTATGTTAGATTAGTTTATTCGTGAATGGAATCTCGCAAATCTATGTTTAAGGTAAATTCCCGAACATAGATTAGCTTACACGCGAATGGAGTCCCGCAAATCTATGTTTAAGGTAAATTCCCGAACATAGATTAGCTTACACGCGAATGGAGTCCCGCAAATCTATGTTTGAGGTAAATTCCCGAACATAGATTAGCTTATTTGCGAATGGAGTCCCGCAAATCTATGTTTGAGGAAAATTCCCTAACATAGATTAGCGAACTGGCAACTAGAGCTTATTTTTGGGGTGGGGCTTATATTAGGAGTATCCCCCGAAAATAAGCTAGGGCTTATTTTTGGGGGATGTCTTATTTTCAAGAGGAAACACCCTATTTCCATATTCATATTCTTGTGCAACTAAGAAACCAGGCATGGGCACCTACAAAACAATGCAACAGGTGATCTTTACCCCCATTGTGGAGCTTTATTGTCTGTTGTAATAATCTATCCAAATACTCCACCAGCAAGAAAAACAAAATGATGATACCTATTAAAGTTGACATACTAACTGAAAATATATTAATGAAAAGCTCCATTTTCCACTCTTCTGTTTAATGTATCCACATTTTTGCAAAGCAAATTTTTGTTCATAACTGCTCAGCAAAAAAATGTTCAGTATGTTTTTCTTTATAGATCTGTTATTTTATTAAAAAAGCATTAAGTTAAAATCAACAAGCTCTCCTTTCACTAAACTAAAATTAAACACTACATTTATTTCACCAATCAGCCCAGTAAACTAATACTTTACTATCATAAATACAAGAACTGCATATTGTTTATGACCTACGTGTTATTTTAGATTGTCTTCTATACTTTTGTAATGCTTTTTGTGTGCATGTATTTATTAATATTTTTTGTTTATAAAGCAATATTTGGGGGGGTGGATCAAGCAAGGCAACGGAGCGGTCAAACTTCTCGGAGCTCCGACTCTAACTCGTGTAAACAAAGCAATATATGGTGGAACCTGAGCTCAACAGACCCCACACACCTACCTACAGCAGGCGGGAAGATCATGGGCAGAAAGACAAAGAAAGCAGAAAAAAGCCCCCATGGGAAAGATATTGGAAACATCCTCCGGAACACGCAGCTGGCCGCATGGTCCAAAATGGCGCTAGTGGTCGAGATCTCATCATACTCCTCAGAGGACTTTGCCTCAGACCTCTTAAAGGGGGCGTCTTTTGGGCACCCACCGGACCGCAGAACTGAGCCACAGACAGCCGGGGACACGGTCACTGCAGATCAGCTAAAAAAAATGCTTGCGGTGCTCCGCAAAGACCTGGCGGCAGATGTGGCCTACTATAAAGAGGCTATCGAAGGGGTTACAACCTGAAAATAAGAGGGATACCTGAGTCAGTCGACCTCGCTGACCTACCCCATTATATAAGGTGCTTCCTAGGAGTCCTGCTCCCACCGAAACAAATGAAGTCCTTGAGACTGGATGGGATGTTTAGCCTGCCAAAGCCACCACGAGCACCGACGTCCGCGATGGCAGACTTAATACTGCGTTTGCAAACCCTTTCCGAGAAAACTGCACTTTTAACCGCACTGAAGGGGGAAACCCCCCTGCTGTTTGAGGGTGCCTCGTTAACAGTGTTTCCAGATCTCACCAAGAGCACCCTGACCTGGCGGAAATCTCTGCAACCTCTCTTACAACACCTCCGTGCTATAGACACGGTCAATAGGCACTGGGTTAACCCCTCTGTGGACAACATTTACACCGAAGCGCAACACTCGCCCTATATCCACAAGGGGCACAATAGCTGCTTCCTACTACTGTCCCTCCTAATGTTAATTGTAAGATAAAATGTGCAATGTTAAGAGATGCCACAATTGTCCTAACTGTTTGATATTCATGCGAGCAACAACTGTTGTGGTGTTGCTTGCACCTCTGTCTTTTATATGCACACAAAAAAATAAAAAAAAAAAAATAAAAAGTTATATTTTGTTGCTTGATAAAACCAAAAAAAAATCTATATAAACAATGCATGCTCCCCTCCCACCTCTCCTTCTTGGTCCTCGCACAGACAATACTTGCATGATCATCATGCTCTCTATTTTCATCTCTTTCTTAATTCCACTTTCATCTACAAATTATCCCTAAAACCAGGAAGCATTAGAACCCTTCCCTCCTCCTGACAACATTATCCTTTATATCCTGTCTCTCCAGATGTCTGAAATGTCTCCTAATTACTACTTTAACAACTCTTCAATCTGACAATTGTTATATGTCTCTGGCAGTCAATTTTAAACTCAACCGAAACCTCTTGTCACATCTCACCTTATCAAACCTTACATTGTAAGTTCATGAGGTATCTCAAAAGAACTCTGTATAAAAGTACTATAATTGCTAAATGTTAAGCGAACAAGTACTTCTCTTCGTTATTGTTTGAATTGTTATGTCTGCCTCCCCAATAGTACAGCATGGCAGAATACATTGATGCTTTATAAATGCAAAATCATAATACGCCTTTTATATCACTATTACTTTCTAACATATTTGGCTTATACTGAAAAAAGTTAATTCGTGCCATATATACCACTAAATATTGAATATTTCATAAATGCATGCTCGACTCTAAGAAGTTCTGACAAATGAGACAATCTAATATGCTTGTAATCAGAAACATCAGAAAGAGGATCAAAGAAAATATGATTATGCATTCTTTTTGTGTGAATTGCAGATTATTTTAGATAATTGGTAAAAGAGTTTGTAGAAATAGAAGTACAGTATACAATAACCAAAGACTTGAGTCTTTTTTCAGTCACTACATTATTTTATAGCAAATGATTCCTTCAAATAAAACGAAAAACGAAAAACTTCACATGCTGAGAAATGTATCCATTTCAGGATCATCTCAGATTTTGGATACCCTTACTCCAAGCAACAAATACATTTTAGTACAACTCTGTCAGCTGAATAAACAGAAAAAAGTGGCCAGATAATAATATTTACAAGAGGACAGACAAGGGGGTAACCCTAATTGAATTTGTGAAAAAAGAGGAAGGAGGCATCTGTCACTCAACAAGGTAACTCCCCTGACACCCCCTCTTCCCTTCCAAACTACTATGGTCTAACATATGACATTAGACTGGTAGTTATGGATAGGGTGGAGTGATTATCGTTTTGTTTGTGCTCTAGTTTTTACACTATGTTTTTGTGTTATTAATAAAGTAGTTTGGAAGGGAAGAGGGGGTGTCAGGGGAGTGACACCCCCTCTTCCCTTCCAAACTACTATGGTCTAACATATGACATTAGACTGGTAGTTATGGATAGGGTGGAGTGATTATCGTTTTGTTTGTGCTCTAGTTTTTACACTATGTTTTTGTGTTATTAATAAAGTTTTATTATTTTTGACTACTCTCCTACCTGACTTTGTATATATATATATACTTACCTTGTTGAGTGACAGATGCCTCCTAACTCTGTCAGCTGATACTTATTCTGTCCACCTAAACCCATTTGATAAGCCATGTTCCAATTCACATTATAGAGAATTAGGATTATTCATTACGTTATGGATTCAGGAATTTAACAGGACATTTTTAATGGTCACAAATTTCCAGGTTTGCTGTGTAACCAGTTACGCAAGAATTATATGCTTGTAAAACATCCAGTCTGCATATTATTTAACTCCTTGTGTTCACAACATAAACAGAATTTTCTTAAATTCCTGTAAAATTGATATAAAAATTCATAATAAATTATATAACTATCTGTAACGGAGCTCCCTGGACGCTTCCTAGTTGGAACAGGGGACAAACTGCAGCACTTATGCCCACAGTTGCCATGGCTTGATTGGGGCCCTGGAACCGCTCCTTCCTGGAGCCGAATAGGGAATTAGCTCTAGTCCTTACGAGGACTTTCTCCCATTGAATCCCCTGCAAACTGGAACAGCAGACACAGGAGTAAATCGTCTTTCCCTCCAATAACAGGACGACACACAGTCTTGCAGTGTAAGATGAAATAGATTTTAATGGTGCCACACTGTCCTTTTATGCAAGTTTCCCAACAAGGGTGACACCCAGGTGGACCTTGTTGGGCACAGGGACACAAAGTGAGTAAACCAGTGCGACACTCCCATACACAAACAATACAATCCCTCCTCTTTGCTTGGGAGATAATTGAATCAGGAACTGTACTAATCTAACCCAATTATCTCCAAGCACAGAAAAACATACCATTTTATGAAACCCCCCAAAATGTACCTTAAAACCCCATAGTTACATCCCCTGATAGCCCTGATCTGGGTGAACAACATATCCAAAAATCAGCCAGATCAGTTCAGGGGTTCTGGAATTTCCTGCAAGTCATAGTTTCGACCGACCGTGCACATGGTCCTATGCCCAAAACAGTTCCATGAAATCAGTGCTAACGGTCGGTCAAGTTTGGTAGTCTTTTACAGGTTTCCCTGCAGGGCCCATAGTCTGTGGGCAGGAGGCTGGCAAGCAGTCTCCTCCAGGAGGTTGTGGCAAACTCACTTGGAGAGGGGAGTTTGTCACACCATCAACATTACTTTTTTTGGCTTTCTAGCTTTCGTCTTGACCCCCATCTATCTCCTTTAAATTGTAAGGTAACTGAGCTGCAATGTTAACATGATTAGAAATCATAAGTAGATTTCAGTATTTCTTTTACACTACTGTGTTGAATTCTATTTTAAAATTCAATTAAGCAGAAAGGCACTCACTGCGGCCAGCATTCTAATCAGGTATCCGTGGTAGAAAGAGGATCCAGGCACTCGAAGTATCTTCGATTTTATATATTAGGACAAGTGAGAAACCACAGTGTTATGACCCCTAAAAGGGTCTTTGTCAAGTCTCATGCTCTGCTCTGTATGAGCGCTATTTGGTAAAATAAAAATACAACAATTCAATTTCATCTGCTACCACACTTTGTTTGTAACCTCACCCAAAAAAAACACACAATAAATTAAATCCAACAAAGCTTGAAGTGGAGTGCTATAAATCTCAGTAGTGCTGTGATAATAGAGATATGTAGTCAGTTTATTGCCACAACACTATTCATGATTTGATTGGTATCTTTTTTGTAGTTCTATTATTATACCATCTTAACTCTACCTGTCACAGTCACTGCTTTTTGAGAGACCCTGTGGTTATGGGCTAAATTTAAGAATTATTTTAGTTATATTCAATATAAGAAGCTGCATAAAGCATATAAAATAAAGATTGACTGATACTTGATAATAATTATTAATTATTTTCAATATACCAGTAAATACATTCATAATACTAATTTATATTTCTAATGTTTCTTCTAGCAAACATTATCATTCATGCATATAGTATTTTGCCAGATCTACTAGGTTTTTCCTGGATGTAGATCCCGTATATGGCTACTCTGCAGTATATAGAATAGAATGAGGGGTAAAAGTAAATCTGCTTTCAAAGGTGGGCATGTGGCTGTATTGTACTTTGAGCCATCCCCCATTGCACAATCCTGATTGCAATCATATTCAAATGTCACATTCTACTTAGGGAGCTTTTCTTTCTGTAATTAAAACATATATACATAATCTGGTGCTCCTGCAGCCACTATTTTCTTAACATTATAAACCACAGAAAGGGCAAGTGCATTCTTTGACAAAGAAGTGTGTCAAGCCACCAAATATATGTCCTAGGCTGCCATTGGCAACGTTGCGGCCTTTTACAAAGTCATTAGCTGTGCCTGCCATCCCATACTCTCTCAGATATACCTAGTCAGACACCCATACACTGATACACACTGCCAGACACACACACACACACACACACACACACACATATATACTGTCAGACACATACACATACACTGTTAGACATGCACACATGGTCAGACACACGCGCTCACGGTTATACACATACACACACACACACACACACACTGTCAGACACACAAACAAAGTCAGAAACATAACGCACACATATACATGGCCAGACACTCTCAGATCCCCAACCATTTTATTCCTCTCTCTTCATAATCAACCACAGCCCCTTGTTCCTCTCCTCATTTAACTGCATAATTACCCCCCCCCCCCATCCCTTTCTATCAAATCCTACCTCAATTGCTTTGTAGCATTGAGAAGCCTACTGGTGAAAAAGTTGCTCATGCAGCTCAGCCTCAACACTGGCAGTTCTGCATGGTATCCAGGGAAGTAAAATACAATGAAGGATAATTTTCCCACCCCTCCAAATAGCCACCGGATCGAGATAGTTATGCTGGAAGGATGTACTGTGAGTTCACATTCTCCCAACACTGCAGCCCACATGGGAACCATAAGGGCTTCCGTTTTGGTAAGGAGCCCACTCTGCTGAACAATGTAATCCAGTTAAGGGAGGTAATCTACCCGACTATATATAGTAACACAGGACCTCATGCATGCAACGTTCTTGGTCGGACCTCTTACTGGGTTATTGGCTGTACCATCTGATGGTGACTCTGTATATACCATAAAATGGGCACACAAACAAAATGTCCTGCACTACAAGTTCAGTAATGAAAAACTCACCAGTGGGCCTAAAATGCATAGCTTATTTTCATTGTATTAAAAAGTAACACAATAGTCACACATAATGAAGCATAAGAAGACCTGCCAAAAAATCTTAGGAGTGTCTTGTTAACAACTTGGTCATCTGTGATGGTTTAAAAAAAATAGCTGTTTAAAAGGGGATAGCATGGATAGGATTGGTAAAAAAAATCTATACATTCCATTGATTAGCCACAAGAAAAAGTAAAGGTAAAATATATACAAAATTATGAAAACATTTTCCTTTTCCTGTAAGCAAGTAACCATGTGATGTGAAAATCATTGACCATCCAATATTAAGTTAGCATAAAAATATTTCTATTCTGTTGGTAATATATCAAGTCGTCCTGTAGTAAAAACTTCATAAACTGCAGTAAGGGAATCAATTAGTAAATCAAGATAGTTTTCTTGAATACCTCCTTGACTAATGACTTTCATTTCTTTGATATACTGCAAGGCAAAGTTGTTCATGCACAGCCCTACAGCAAGTTAAAGTGAAAGCTAGCAAAATGTATGGTGTATCTAGCAACCCTAACTGCTGGCCAACTATTCATGATCCAGATGATCCAGATAAAACATCTTAAAGAGCAACACTTACAGTATAATCTCATATTACATTAACTATAAACTAAACATGTGCTGAAGGTAGCTTAATCACTCCAACTGCAGATAATTGGAATTATTGGTAACATCAGCTTGCGCTCCTGTGACTGCCAAGTAGGGCACTAGTTGCTCCATCCAGGAACTGAAGAGGGGCAGACCTCTGCTTCTCAGATGACCTCTACAGAGTATTCTCCAAAGAACCTATCAGATTTTCCAAGAAAATGCACATTACTTAGCTTTGAGTTATTGATCTGTAACTTCAGAAGAAAGTAATCAGTGAATCCATTAGCTGTCTATTTATAAATATACCGCGAGCAGTGGATAGCTTCTAAAAATACAGAACATTTTAGAGCTAATAGAAGGTTTGTAGTTCATTACAGTACCATATTTTATTTTTGTTTTGTACTTGAATCCTTAATTTAGATCAAAGATTTTCAACTGCATGCTCATGGGCTAAATTTGTCACATAAGAGTATTAATATGTACAAAGCTACTTTAGGGATATATTAGTTAAAACATTAATAGAGAACTTGATTAATCCCAAAGAGACCACTCTCATAGAAAGTGACCAATAGGATCAAAGCCCAGTCCAATCTAAAAAAGGTCTTGGAAAATAACAAAAACTTTATTTATATCTCTTAAAATGCAGTTGCTACATAAAACAACCTAGATCCTATCCACGACTATTAGATGATAAATATAAATATAGCTAAACAAAGCCGAATAATAGTAGCTAAAATCGAATGACAGGATAAGTTGTAAACTAGGGATTCACTAAACAGTGAACTGGAAGGTTCAAGGAGCAACTGTGAAAGTAAAGAGACAAAAAAGGAACAAACACCTAAGGGTAGGCAGGATAATGCAGATCAAAAAGTTGTAATGAAAACTACTTGCCTAGATAAATAGTGGATTTATATGATGACCACTCATAGCAGGACAATAGAATATTATAAATACTGCAAGCAAAACCTCCAACAGCCAAAGTACAAAACCTCTCTTAACTCTGGAGGAGGGATACAACTAATAGGTATGGCATCCCTAGCCACTAGACCCTATATCTCCTGTAAAAACACCTTCATGGGTGTTCTATGCTAATGCTTCATCTAACGTGAAATCCCTATAGTCCCTATAGTCTACCTCAGCAAAAATAAAAAAAATAGAGAAAAAAACAAGTGAACCAAAAGTGCAGTTAGTACATAGTATTGGTATCCACTTAATAAGCCTTGTATATATGTATACTTATATGTACCACACCTCCAAGATGACCACTGCCTTGCTAAAGAAGCTGAAGGTAAAGGTGATGGACTGGCCCTATTGATCATCTGTGGGGCATCCTCAAATGGAAGGTGGGGGAGCACAAGGTCTCGAACATTCACCAGCTCCGTGATGTCGTCATGGAGGAGTGAAAGAGGACTTCAGTGGCAACTTGTGAAGCTCTGGTGAACTCCATGTCCATGAGGGTTAAGGCAGTGCTGAAAAAAAATGGTTGCCACACAAAATATTAACACTTTGGGCCCAATTTGGACATTTCCACTTAGGGGTGTACTCACTTTTGTTGCCAACGGTTTAGACATTAATGGCTGTGTGTTGAGTTATTTTGAGAGGACAGCAAATTTACACTGGTATACAGGCTGTACACTTAGTACTTTACATTGTAGCATTGTTGTCACATAAAAAGATATACTAACATATTTACAAAAATGCGAGGGGTGTACTCACTTTTGTGAGATACTGTATATATATTAAACTAAGAGGCTTGTTTAGTGAATAAGCGAGTGAGCTGGATTGTGTATCTTGTATGTTGTTTATGTATACAAATGCAGGTTTAGCCAGGAAACTCTACTTATGTACCAATTATATCTAACATTACTATTGTAATGAGAACAGGTTTCACCTTCCTTTCAGGCTGTTACAGTTTGGACAAATGCCTCCCTCTCTCTCTCTCTCTCTCTCTCTCTCTCTCTCTCTCTCTCTCTCTATATATATATATATATATATATATATATATATAGCAAAATCCAAAGCACTTCGAAGCCTCTATAAGCAAACTAGTAACCAACCTCATGCTGATGATATACATTAACAATGAAACAGCTGTCCGTGAGTAGTTTACTGACTTTGCATATTTTCCTAAGTTGTGTTTCAAAGCTGTTGTATACAGCAAACACAGACTCAAAGGAATCCAGGTTTAAACTGGAATGAGGCAAAAATGTGACTCTTTGTTAAACTAATTTGCGTATGCCCACCCAGAATCCTTTGTGGTAGTAACATCACTGCAGATTTGTGATTTCTGTTGGAAAAGCAAGTGTTTGCTTATTTGAATATCTGCTCCTGTCCAAATTATTTAAAATAGAATGCATGCATGCTGAAGTAAATCACACTGAGACACAGGTTTCAGGTCAATGAAAGACTTTGAGATGTTTAACCCCTTAAGGACACAAGACATGTGTGACATGTCATGATTCCCTTTTATTCCAGAAGTTTGGTCCTTAAGGGGTTAATCAGGGGGCGGAGAGCCCCTTATAAAGACAGAAATACATCATATGCAAAACATGAGATAACAGAGAGAATACATCTTTAATTGGTAGATGTTAAGTGTCTTATCTACTGTACCTCCTCCAAAGTGTGATGTCACCATCATCCTGGGTGCAGCTTCTGGCTGGAGACGCCATCTTAGTACATGGCATTCTTTACATTCTTTACATTCTTTACACGATGGAAGGGGTGCTAGCAGCCATTTTGAGCAGTTGATGAACACAGGATGGGAGGGGGTGCTCTAGCAGCCATTTTAAGCAAATATACATTTTACTAACATTAATTTCCTTCCATAACAGACCCTCCAAGCTTGCAGTTGCAAGTAACTTTTAAGACCTGCTTAGAAGTATTACAATTAAATATACAATTACAATGATTATATTGCAGCACACAGGTCCCTTAAGGCCACTGGGGCCATGGCCTTGGGGTGGCACTCTAGCTTTATCTTAATGTTCATTGTTCATTGATGACAGGGCTCAACAGTTTCACTTGCATTCTTGTAGTTTGGCAAGGCATCCTTATCACGTGTCTGATGCTGGCAGTTTGAATAGCTGCGTAGTGCAGCTGCAGTAAAAGGGGCTTCTGACATGGCTCCACTCTCCAGCGCTATGATTTATATGCTGTGTCTGGGAGTATCCGGAGTCAGATTACAATGATATTTCCAGCCCGGCCCCTCTCTGAGGCAGCTATTATTAACAATATTATGCACAATTTAAGCAGGAGGCAAAGTAGCCTCAACACCAGCAGCAGAGCTACCGCAAGTTCAGCCGGTGCGTCTGCACTGGGGCCCACTCCCTGGGGGTGGGCATTCAGTGGCCCCCCCGACAAAATTCTTTACAAACACATTCCTTCACTCAAACATCAATACTACATACAAAAGCACACTTGCATTTAAAAGCCAGCAGTACATACAAATTATAATACACACATTACATGTCCCTGGATAGCTTGTCACCAAGCATTCTTACAGTCTAAATAGCTCTCTGATTGGTGGTTGGGGGGCCATGCAATACCTGATCAAAGATTCATCATATCATGGCACAGTCACATTCCACCAAACAGTTCCAGAGTGTTTCAGGTTATCTGCCGGCCATGCGCTCAATGTGCAGGACAGGTCCAGGTGACCCCCAGAAGTCCCCAATTTTAGTTGGGAGGCAGAATATGCATCCACGGGGTCTCCATACCCCCTTCCCATACTGGAATGGAGTTCCATGACAACCTCTCTTTAATTTTTTTTTTTTTTAAGAGCCTGACTTCTGACTGATATGTGTCAGGTGTATGTGATAGTTCATGGCCATTTGTGAAATATGTCTAAAGTTAACTCCATTTTGACTATTATAAATTCTTACAATATGCACAGGAGATTTTCTTCATCTGTTGATAACAAAAGCAATGTTTAGTGTTCATGTGTAATAATTGGGGAGAAACATACTATGCCTATTTGGTAACCCTTTCCAGTCTCACTTAAAAATAATTGAAATTAAATTAATTTTTTTTTTTTTAACAATAATAACAGCTATTCTATCATACTATAAAGTAGCATAAAAACTGTGTTAAACAGCGTCAAGATAAGTGTATAATGGGTTACACATATAGTTTTGCTTATCGTAAAAGACATGGGAGACAGATAAATAATATAACAATATGCAAGACACTATAAAAGAAACATTACATCTGGCATGCCTAATCTGAGCTCTGTTATTGATGTTCTAACCTTTCCAATGTCATTGAAATAAGAGTACTGCCAATGCTGGCTCCACTCGTATTTAGTCTACGCCACAGAAACCTACTTTTCGCTATTAACATTAGCCTTAACTATGCTCCTTTAATATGTAATTTGTCATAAAAATAACGGTTGTGTCCTATTTATAAATGTAATAAAGATACCATGAATGATATAGACTGCTTAAAATCTCTCTGTTGGCTGATAGTTTAGTCTTTGTTTGGTTATACTTTAGATTTAAGTGTAGTATTTTCTATGTCATAAATTATTTATAAAGAATTATAAAGAATAAGAGGAAGAGGAAAAAGTGCAGAAATACAAAATTAACATAACAGAGAGAAAACAAAATGAAACAAAAAAATACAAAAATATAAAAAAAGAGCTATATGACTCACTACTATGCATTTCTACCTGTGGCTTCTTCCCTTAACCTTGTGGGCACCCAACTGATAGGAGCTATGAATATATTTTATAGACTGTTGTAGTTAAGTGTGTTTACCTGGATGTATTGGTTGGTTTTAATCCCAACAGATATACTAGATGACCAAATTAAATTCCCAATATGTGCCAGAAAGAATCAATCCATCCAGGATTTACTTGAGGAGTCTTACAGGAGAAGATTACCAGGAATCTGGTTCGTTTATCGCAATTGAAAAATATTTGTGCTAGTCTAGTATATACCATTCATTTATATCAATACTCAAATAGATCCATTGATTATATGTGGAGCCCACTGATTATATTTGACCTTTGGATGTTTTAAAACAATTAGGCATGCAACTAAGCAAAGGTCAAGGACCAAAATGTATACAGAGGAAACTAAATAGGAATGTTCCATATTATATATATAATTACAAATTGTATTATTTTAGACAAGCTTGATTAACATTGTTTTACCTTGCAATCAATAAAGCAGGGAGCTCATTTGTTAAATGGTTTCTCTTTGGTTTTGTCCATGTTTCACACTATACCACAACATTTTACAACTTTTCTCTCTAAGCAAGTCTATCTGAAAGTAATTTGACCACATCTCATTATTGAAGATTTTTATAAAAATATAAAATTAAAAAATAACTGGATATTTAACTGACAGAAGTAAAAGCTCTATCATATTGAAAACTACAATACCATCAACATCCTGAAGTCATTTACAGGCCTGCACAGCATTCAGTATGCCTTAGAAAATTGAATGCTTCTGACCAAAGTCAATCTTTATTATGTTCATCTTCCATACAACAATATTGCATCTGAGACTACCTTTATGACTAGAAATTCTACAAGTATTATAACCAATTACCCATCAATCTTTCTTTCAAAAGTTCCAGAGCATCATTCCTCATTATAAGTGAACACATCTGAACAATGGACCAGCTACCTTTTTAAGCAGCATCCAGAGTTTTTTGTACTACAGATCAAACATACATGGAAACTACCTGAAGACATTGTATATACTGTCCACTTCCGTAATGTTGAAGGAACTGCCGTAGAACATATTTTGTAGTTGTTCCCAATAATCACATACTTATGGAAAATACAGGAAATTAGTCAAGTCAGACTGAAGCTGCTCTTTTACTGCATGGAGGTAACATCCCTAAGATGTTCATTCAACCTATAAACTATCTACGCGTGGTAGTCAAACTAATCATAGACAAGAACTGGTAGAGAGCTAAGGTATCATTTTTTAACAATAATATCCATTCCTTACAACAAAATATTCATTCCTTGCGCAACACCTAACAACTGTTTAACACAGTTTAGGAGTTCTGGATCTGAAACATTCACTCTGCTGTTCATTTGTCCACTTTGAAAATCTATTCCTGATTTTGACTTCTTCTTCCTCTTCTTCTTTTTCCTTTATTGGCTACTGTTTCTCACATGATTTATGAACCAAATGGCGAGAAAATACATCTAGCTGTGTGTACACAATGCAAGCACACTGATTGGCTTATTCTCGTACCCTTTTGGTTCATCTAAATAATTTCCCAAAATATTTTTGCACGGAAGATATTCAAATGAGCTGAACCGTCATAGGGAAAGCTATGGAGTTACCTGGACTAAATTTTGTTTTTGGATGAATGATGATGTTAAAATTTATTTATTTTATATATTTTTCTAATTGGATATAAAGCAGGTTATTACCATAGACAAATATATTTAAATTTACTGTAGTGGTCATAAATGTAATCTGATGAATATATTCACTAATCATTGAGATAATGAGTTTAAAATAAATCATCAAAAAGAATATTAATAAAAAAGTGAGTAAAACATTTTATTAAAAAAAAGTCTACATTAAAATCACAGATGCCCTGCAAGATGTGTCTGTGAAATCGGGCTATCCTTCCTTTAGCCCAGCTAATCCATAATGGTTGTTCTAGTTCTCTAACAGCTGGAGTGCCAAAGGCTGCCTATCCATGAAACAGGGCTTTTCATATTAGAAGCAAAAGGATATACATCTTCAAATGTATGCACAATTAAGTAAAACATACACCAGTCCCAAGAGTTATAAACAATTTATGGAACAGTGCTGTTAAAAAAAAAATCTTCAAAACAGTAGTTCTTTAAGAATCCAATGCAACCCCAGATATTCCACGTCCTCTGTAATATGTACGGTTTTGCATTCCAAAATAAAAAAAAGAATATGTGCTAGCAGTGTTTTGGATTCCAAATGTGTTAAGGGGCACTCTGAAAACCATCACAACTTTCCATGATAACGCATTTGTTCAGAAGGTGTCTTACAGCCAGTCTGAGCTCTGACAGTGATTTAAAGTAAATATTACTGCCTCTCTAAGATAACTCTTCAAAACTGTTAGCCAGGCAACCAGAATGCTTTCATCTTGTTCATGCAGTGTGCAACATTGAAAGCACTATTTAGACTGAGCACCGTTACTTTTGAAAATCAGTGCCTTGTTCACTAAGCACCAATTTGAGCGATATATAAACTGAGAGTAGTACCACTTATTTAGTGAATCAAGTGTACTTCTTTTGGGGGGTTAAATTACTAATCCATTTGCAGGGCTGTTTAGAAATGCATCTTCAGGCACCTGTAAATGGACCCATTAATTAGTAAACCAGGAGAAAACTTAAAAAATATATTTTTCTTTTCTTTTTCTTTTTATCTTCTTTTACTGGTGTTTTTCTTGGACATCTGCACTAGTCCTCCATTGAGTGCACCCTTAATAATATACTAAGAAAAAAACATGTCATATCTCTGATTGCACTTTTGACAAAGTGAATATACAGTGAGGGAAAAGTATTTGGTTCCCTGTTGATTTTGAACCATTGACCACTGACAAAGAAATGATCAGTCTATAATTGTAATGGTAGGAGTATTTTAACACTGAGAGACAAAATAACAAAAAAAAAATCCAGAAAAACATGTCAAAGAAGTTATACATTGATTGCATGTCAATGAGTGAAATAAGTATTTGATCCCCATCAAACACAAGATTTCTGGCACCCAGGAGTCTTTTATACAGGTATCAAGCTGAGATTAGGAGCAATCTCTTAAAAGACACCTGTCCACAGAAGCAAGCATTCAATCAGATTCCAAACTCTCCACCATGGCCAAGACCAAGGAGCTGTCCAAGGATGTTAGGGACCAGATTTTAGACCTACATCGCCAAGCAGCTTTGTGAGAAGGTGACAACATTTGGTGCAATTATTCGCAAATGGAAGAAACACAAAATAACTGTCAGTGGAGTGGAGTTTCAATGAAACCTTAATGACTTGGAGAGGATCTGCCTCGAAACCTTAATGACTTGGAGAGGATCTGCAAAGAGGAGTGGGACAAAATCCCTCCTGAGATGTGTGCAAACCTTGTGGCCAACTACAAGAAATGTCTAACCTCTGTGATTGCCAACAAGTGTTTTGCCCCCAAGTGCTAATTTGAAGGGGTCAACTACTTATTTCACTCATTGACATGCAAATAATTGTATAACTTTTTTTGACATGCGTTTTTCAGGATTTTTTTTGTTATTCTGTTTATCACTGTTAAAATACACCTACCATTAAAATTATAGACGGATAACTTCTTTGTCAGTGGGCAAACGGTCAAAATCAGCAGGGTATCAAATACTTTTTCCCTTACTGTAAGCATTACAA
The DNA here is from genome assembly GCF_036172605.1 of Pelobates fuscus. Classification (NCBI taxonomy): domain Eukaryota; kingdom Metazoa; phylum Chordata; class Amphibia; order Anura; family Pelobatidae; genus Pelobates; species Pelobates fuscus. Next base: position 328,664,012 of record NC_086317.1, on the reverse strand, counting down.
TCTTTTTGCAGTTGACCTTCTTTCTCTCTAAGTGTTTCATCTTTTTCTTCAGACTTTATCTGAATATCTGCATATATTTTAAAGCTTTTTTCTTTCATCAACATTTATGGTGTGTGTGTGTGTTTATGTTGTGTTTTTCATTTTTACCATAAATTATACATGTTGTTGCATGTCAACAGAATTACATCACATTTAAGTAAAATTATATATTATACTGTTTCATTCTTCCTTTGAATGTCAAGATAGAAAGACATATACAGTCAGACAGACAGACTAGCAAACAGACAGGCGGACGGACAGATGGACGGATTTTGGAATTTTATTGGTTATTAAAGTAGTGCACTAGTTTCACTCAGAAACTTTTACAAAATGGTCTTATTCCTGATTGTATTAAGGTTAGATCAGACATTGTATGTAGGTCAATTATCTGCACCACATCAAACTGGAAAATAGGTTGCATAGACTAACTATCCTGACAAAGCCATAAACAACTGCTATTGTTCACTGCCTCTTATCCAGATTAATATTTCTGGTAAAATAAGGTTACTATTATTAACATCACTAGATTTCATATAGGTAATTCAACTGAAGAAGTATGAGGAATTTGAGGAATACTGTCGGCATAATAGGGCTTCAGGTTTATTTTACATGATGCATTTACAGATCTTCCTCCAAGAAACACAAAGTGAACACAAAACACATTTTAAAACAATTTGTACAATTTTAAGGTTTTCATAACAGAGTACAAATTAAAAATGAACAATGAATGGGTGTGAATAGTAAATTATCAAATAATCTTAATTTGGCTAGGATAAACTAGAACCCCCCAAAAAATAAAATTATTAAATAAATATATGACAAAGTATTCTACTGTACATAATAAACAATACATCCATGAAGAGTAAAAGTCTTGCATAATAACTCTAGAGTTTCATGCAACCATAAAGGTATTACTTCAACACACAGGTCAAGCACGCACAACATACAAAAATACAAGCTGACCTCTATCAAATAATTAAATGCAATAAAAGAAAAGAAAGAAAAACCTTAATAAAACAGAGATAAATAGCACAAAGTTCAAGAAAATTGTAATTCCATAATGGAGGAGTGGCTAGTTAGGTCCCTGGCTGCCTTTTCTGTGGAGTGAAAATGTGATTTTACTTACCTCATCTTCATCGCCGCACCAGTGTTACCTCTATTGCAGATATCATAAATAGTGATGATTATGCTTTCCCATAAGCTTTCCCATAAGAGTCAATGCATCTCTATGGCAGTGTTTACAGTGGAAAGACTGCAGGGACTGGCTATAGATACCAGAATTATGACATTAAGCTGTAGTGGTTCTGCTAACTATAGTGTCCCTTTAATGGTGAATTTTATGTTATAAAAAACTAATGAAATCCGTATTGTACAGTGCAGAGAGGGAAGAAATAGTGGTGATAGTGGTGATTGTTCTCTAGTTCAGTTGTGAATTAAAGGCTGCATTTCTTGTGCTTGTAGCATCATGCAAAAAGAAATTCACATGTGCAAAAAAATAACCACAAATTAAAAAATATATCTATATAAATATAATCTATTCCTGTGAAAATAACACTATTTTCTTAAATGCTTTGATAGATCTTGTAAGATGCAAACCAAGTACACTAAAAATACACAAAAATGTTCCAGTGCGCAATTTTGACTATCCTGTCAATCAGAAAGCAAGGGAGGTTTTAAGCGGCAGGCACGCTGTGCAAGCCCTAAGGCACATTGGGAAGCATTGGAAATCTGTACTCATGCTCATGCCTTTCTTCTCAATGAGTAGCACAAAGGCTTCTCAATGAAAACCCTTCGATTAGCGTATTCTCCTGCTCAGATGGGGAAAAGGGAAGTACTTGCAAAGTCTGCAGATAAGAGATCTGCAGCTTTTGCAAGTTGATTTCCAATATACCGTAGAGAAAAAAACAAATGCATACATATTTTAATTGTGGGTATATCTACTAAATAATTATTTTTGAATGCTTCATATACACAGTTATATGATGAAACCTCAAATGAGTTAAAAAAATATGTTAAGTTAGAATACAAGCCTCGGCTATTTAGCTGAAGAATATGTGTTATTTATTCGCTAAATAGCAATCTGAAGTGAATTGACAAGAGAAATTGAAATTTGCGACAAAAATAGCTGAGTTGGAAAAATGAGCTTATGTGAGCTGGTGATGTCACACCTGGCAATGCAGTCTTGTTAAATTGAAAATCAACTCCAACAAGCAGTAACAGTCTCACATGTGTGCTGTGATGAAACAGAGGATGAGTCAGCAAGAGGCTAATTTAAATGATGTCCTCCTTTGCCAGAAGAAAAATTTCACTTTGAAAAACAGTAAAAAGAGATTAGTCTTAAAAATAATAAACATTAATTGGATTTGTTTTTGTTTAATTTGAATTAAATTGAGTTTAACCCCGTTCCTGACAGGTTCATTTTAAGTGAATTGATCATAAAGGAGATACAATGTTTTATGATACTGCAGTATTTTTAACAAAGATAAATGATGCTTTAAAAGGAAAAACAGGTTTTAGTATAATTCAAATAAGACATATATCTTCATATTATCAACTGGTCACCTTTCCACCCATATCTCAATGTTTAGCATTGCTTACTCTATTTGTGTATATTGACTGATTTAGTGACCTTCAGTTTCTCAAAGATAAATCTCAAATTTTAGCATTTATGTAATATAAATAATTATCATGATGGAGACTGAGAACTAAGACAAATTTGCACAGTGGATTCAGCATGATCCCACACCATTTTCGACAAGAAACATTGGGTGCTTTGTAAATATTCATGGGAAATAAGTACACAAGCACCCTCACTTCTGAAGGAGGGGATCTTACTAAGAGGCATCATTTTTGGCATCTAGTATTTGGCTATGAGGTGAATAGTCACCCTCTCCAAATTAATGCATCTCTTTTACACTCCCCTCCTACTTAGTCTTATGTAATTTTCATTTGCTTGAAAAAAGATGGAGCTACCACCATCAAGCTTTGTCATGCCTTCCGTTGTTACTAGTGATGGATGAGGGAAAAGGATGTGGCTACGGAGGCTCTAGTGGGGTCATGGGTCCATAGACATCTGCACTGACATTGGCTCAGGTCAAATGAAGCTCTGGGAGCTGAAGAAAACCCTGCATTAGAATCTGGTGAGGGATAGGTTTATCCCTTCCCCTGCACTCAGTGCCCACCTCACTGCCAACAGAAAAATTGTTAAAGACCCCAGAAGGTGAAAGAGACACTTAAAATAAAATAAAATGTCACTCCTTATATGTCTTTTTATGTTCTCTTGTGTGTCTTTCCTGATGCGCTCTTACCCTTTTATGTTTCTCTCCTTAAGCGGAATAACCTCTTGCATGTGTCTTTCTCCATAATAAATAATAGTCTGCACTCTCAAAAACAGTGAATTAATATAAAAAGAATTGTACTTGTTTTTAATATGAGAAGGATCTATTGTACACAGCTAGTGACAGTCTAGATTTCCCCTGCATTTTTCAATTGCATTATAATTAGTAAATTTGGAGATGTGTTACTTTCAGATTCAAAATTCAGCCGAATTTTGATCGATTCAGTGTAATGTCAAATGTCAGGATTTCAAATCGAGCTTCGGCTGAAATTCTTCAAAACTTAAAAAATTCAGAACCGAATCAATTAAGAAGATATGAAAACATTTTGCTAAGCATAAGTCTAGTAGCCACTGCCACTTAACACCGACTTTAAATCCCTATTTTACAGGAAAATCAGAATCATATCAGTTTGAAAGAGTTGAGTATTTTCTCTGCCCACAAGTCTAATAGATAGGAGTTTGAAGTTTTTTTTTCAAAGCTAAGTTGAAAGAGAAACAATGAGATTGTACAGTAATGTCACTTCCTATCTTAATTAACATAGTAACCTAAATACTGTATACCTACATGTAGCTTTGTCCTATCCATTATCCACCTATTTCTAATTTTCAACAAGTAGGATCTTACCAACATCAAAAGTAGCAATGTATTCTAATGTAAGCAATCAATTCCGTAATTAATATTTGTCAATATTAACTGTGTGCAAATGGCATGATCGGTAATATGACTCTTTCTCCACCCTCTATAATCTGGAATTTCCTGAGATGTCACGCAATTTTTTCCAAGATTCCCACTGTATTTTAATCTATTTTCTATTAACATGACTATAATCGGTGCTCTTTAAATGAACCATGGCTCATTAGTGAGTTACTGGCATTCTACTAGAGTAGCATACTGTGCTAATGAGTTGATTAGCAATTTACTTAATTAAATTAGCGCATGTTGATGAATTGAGGCCTGTACTAATTACAATCCCCCACAAAGAATCATGACATGTAAATTCCTACACTGGACTTGAATATACCATTACTCTGATTTCATGATAATTATTTTAAAAATCTGATTATTTTTTTCAAACCTAGAAATTAAAAACAGTACCTAATGTAAATCGACTACTGTATATTCATTATAGATAACATATTTATGAATGAAATAACAATTTGTTTCCATGAAAGTGATAAACATAGTAATTGATTATTTATTTCAAATTATATGTATATTTCCAACAACCTTAAGGGGCAGCAGCCCCATCACGGAGGCGCGGCTAGCATCGCATAGGATCCCAAAAATAAAGGCCAATCTAACAAGATAATTTAAACAGTAGGAAATAAACAGTTCCTTAGAAGGTACACATTAACGAGCAATCAAAGAGAAGATATAGTAATAATCCATAATTTATGAGAAGTGAATATATATGTAAATAGACTTAGAGTATCAGTAAATAACATTAACCATAAGATATAAGCCTATAAATTTAAGCCAGCTTAATATTATCTGAATAGGTAATAAATACTACTAAAACAATTTTTTTTCTTACTTTCTTCTTTTTATTACCTTTTTGAAAGATCTTATTTTGGAGTAATTTATCTAGGAGTCTAGTCCTCTACTTTTGAGGCTTTACTCCATTCATTGTCTATTTATATTCTAACTGGTTTATGCCTTAATTATCCTACAACCACTATAAACATCAGGACATGATTTTTTTGTTCTGTTACTGAGAATTTTCTTTCATATACTAGTAAGAATTTGATGGGAAAAGCAAACATATCACTTGGCATTTTGCTATTACGTTTAAGCATTTCACTAGAAATATCCCATGAAACACCAACAACTGGAAAAACTTGCTTACGACTGCTTAACCCACTTCCTGTCCTCCAACTCTGTGCTGGATCCCCTGCAATCTGGCTTTCATCCCTAACACTCAATTAAAATTGGCCTCACTAAAGTTACTAATGACCTTCTTTCTGCTAAAAGCACCAGTCTCTGCTCTCTTTTTGTGACAAATGACCCACCCCTCTTTCTACAAGCTATCAGCCTTCCTGGTATCTGCAACACAGCTCTCTCTTGCATCTACTCATATCTCTCTAAGAGGTCCGTTTCTGTGTCATTATCTAGTGACTCCTCCTATTCAATGCTCCTATCAACTGGAGGACCTCTGTCTTGAGTTCTCTATTTTTCTCCCCTTATACCAAGTACTCTGGGTAAGTATATGAACAGCAATAATTCAAATATCACATTTTTACTGATGATACTCAGGTCTTACTCTCCACCCCTGATCTATCCCCCTTTGTACTTTCTCATGTCAGTGACTACTTATCTGGTATTTCTTCCCAGAATGCTTCCCGCCACATAACGATCAATATGTTAAAGACTGTTCCTTAATCCCCCTCTCGTTCTACTCTGATTTCCTAATTCTCAACCACTGTTGATGGCATTACTATCTCCCCATCACCCAAGTCTATCCTTTATTCCCCATATCCTATCACTTTCTTCATGCTTCCACAACTCAAATGTATTATAACTTGGCTTATTTGCCCTAAAATTTGTACATCGACCTTCACATCACAAAACTAAGATGCTCACATTGTTAGATTTCTCGTTGGGCATTCAGCAATGTTCTCACCTGTTGTATTGTTTGTAGCATGTTAACGCATTTTATTGTGCATTTTCTATTACATATTTTCGCACACATCACATAACTGTTTATATTAATGCACTTGCTATAATACCATACTTTTGGCAAAATCTGTTCTATTTCATATATACTGTACATGACTCCTCTCTTCATGTATGTACCATTCCTGATACATTTTCAGAATCCCATATTAGTAAAACTGAAAGATATAAAGGCAGTTACGCAGGTTGAAATGCTCATCTCTGTGCAGGTGATGTCTTGTACAGCAGATATGTAATTGAGTTGCATTATCCAAGTGTTCTTTTCCCAGCTCATGTGCTCAATAAAAATAAATAAGAGACAGATTAACCAATTTGTGTTCAAGAATACATTTAATACAATGTCTGTATAAAATTCCTGCTCTCTATAGGTGCTTTTAATTCCTACTTATGCCTTATCCTCGGCCACCTAAGGTCGCTTTGAGGATAATCATGCTCAGTATCTTATGCATATAGGACCAGTCCATATAGGGCCAGTTAAGATAACATACATCTTTGTAATCAAGGGTTTTATATTTTTTCTGTTCTTTCAGCAGCTCAGAACGGTGGTAAAGCAAACCCCCACTCTAAACATATATATCCTCCTGAGACACAGCCCACTTGTGTCCTCTGTACTGGACATTTCATTCACATGCGTCTCCTTTTATTCTTTTAGACTACTCCATCAATCCCTGCTGTATTGTAAAGAGGGCATATTGGGCTTTCCAGTGATATGTCATGTAATAGGCAGGGATGCTGGGAACTTCCTCTTCCTTTTCATCAAAAATGGAAAGAAATTGGAAGACATTTTTTCCCGTTCGGTTCCCAGGAGGATATATAACACACACACACACACGCACACACACATATATATATATGGCTGTTATAAATAATATAGAACCTACAGATGTGTTAGATAAGGGAAAAACATAATAATACATTGTGTGTCTCTTCAGCCTCAATATGTGTTATTTCGACTTATAGATTTCCATCTTTGTTCAAAATTATATTTTCCTAAAACAATGTTTTAATGTTTTGCATTTTTTCTTCTTTTAAGCATCAGCATAGTACATTTTCCTTGAGTTATTTAGTGGCCAACATTGCTCCAGTATTGTATATTTCACTGTATGCTTCAATTTGTTATGTAACCCAGCAGGAGTTTAGAATATGGAGAGGAAATGCTGGCAGACAATACATTCAGATGTTGCTGTGTCATATCAATATACTTCTTAACAGTAATGCACTTTCAGTCAACAGGCAGTGGGGGGTACCACAGTAAAGAATAGAGATAGAGTTATTGCATAGAGCTGTACGTATGCTATTAAATGATGCTAGAAAATGATGCTAGAGTTTATAGTTTGTGGTGAGCCTCTCATATAGTTATTTATTTAATACCATTTTTCACTACAATTATAAAAAATAATGAATGCACAGTGCATTGTTCATGGTTACTGTCATTTTATTAATTGCTAAAATCCAGCATTTGATTTAAAAAATGTAGTAAACAAGAATGCAGAATTCTTAAATGCTTTTTTCGTGTAACAACAGATGGTATAAGATGAGATCACAGTCAGATAATGGAAAAACAAGATTTTTTTTAACGTTAATTTTCTTTTAAATACAGTGATCTTCTACTGCATAGAATGTATGGCAGTAGATATATATATATTTATAATATCAAGGCAAAAATAAGCCAATATAGTAATGTATATGCCTGATAGGCTTCACTATTTCAGTCTAAACACTCTCGGAGATGCTCTTGCTATTTATCTAATGTCAAGTGACACCTCGACAATTAACTCTTTCAGAGCCAAAGTAAAATGGAAAGCAAAATGAATCATGTAATACAGTTATACATGTTTGAAGTGGATCCCTAGTCTACTGGCCTATTTTAAGTCCTTAAAGCAAGACTTGCTCTCCGGAGGATAGGCCATAGCATCTATTAATTCATTAATTTTACTTTCACTTTCAATGTCAGAGAGAAGTGCAGCTCATCATTATACTGCCTCCTCAAACTCCTAATGCTTAATGTATACAGCTGTGTATACATGCTGAAATATCATAGTCCCCAATATTGTATTTGTTTTTTACTATTATTATTTACTTTTATTATTGTGAATTTTCCCCAACATTTCTAATAAGAGAGCAGTGAAATAATAAAATATCAAAGGGTAAGGCAAATACATATCAACATGCAAAGCATTAAATGATAATATGGGGAAACGTTTGTAAGCTCCTAGAATTATCAAGTGTTACAAGCTAAATTTCAAACATATGAGAATAGCATCGCTATCGAACCTTTATTCGGCAAACAAAGTGCTCACATTTATCATGCATAAAAAGGGAAGGTAAGAGTGGGGGAAGCGGGGATAGGATGAGGATATGAGCAGAGAGAGGAGACATACAAAATGTAGATGAGCCCAAAAAAAAAGGTAAAAGTAAAAAAGAGGTGAAGAACTGAGTTAAAGTTGGAAAAAAGCAAAGGGTAGAATTACTAGAGAAGTGAAAAGTCAAAGTTGAAGAGAAGGAAGAAGTGAGCAAATTGTCATGGGATACCAGATTGAAAGTCCTCAGAGGCAGTGTACAGGATCCTGTGCAGCCTCTCCATCCATCCCTCCAGAGAAGAATTCCCATGTGTTATGGATCAAGAACATGAACTCTCATTCCATCCTGTCAAACTATTTCTCAGCATTTGTGGTGTTTGTTTGCAGCTATAATTCATATACTTGTATCTGTTATTTTCCCAGTGATGTGCAAAGCTTACTCTTATTCTGGGAAAATCTATCCATTGGATAAGCTCAATTATTATTAATAATATTATTTATAAAGCATTAATAAATACCAATATTTTCTAAACTGACTCATGGGCATATCTGATTTTAGTTGCAATGGGGCTGTTTATCCCAATCAGTAATTGACAGGATAGAATTTTATTTATTTTGCCAACTTGACAAAATTCCAACCAATGCAGGATGCAATAATAGTGTCAAAAATATTTATTTATTTTATTTATTTATTTTTTGTCTCATATATCATTAACATTGTAAAGTAGAGCTAGTTCAGGTTTCAGGTATTCACCATGGCTCAAAACTGTCAAAACCTGTTTGAAAAGAAGCTTTTGTACTCATTGCTGTTATTTCTAGGTTATATTGTGTGTAAAATATAGTGAGAGAAACAAGATGAGAAGGGGAAATAAAAATGAATCTCTCTCTCTGGACAAATCAAATGAAGACTATGAGTTGCATGCACCCGCGGTGTGTATCATTGTGCTAAGGAGAGAAAGCCTGCATGACCTTCACATTTAACCAGAATTCAAGAGACCAGTACAGAGTTTCAATTAATTTATACATTTTTCTAATGCTTTCTTGGTAAGTTTGCATGTCATTTATCTACATCTAGCATGTATACATCCCATACTCCCTATGCCAAAATACAGCATATTAGACATTTGTAAGAGTAGTACAAAAAATAAATTAACCTCTAGTTTTCATTTACTGTCTCAGCATGTTTTATTATATCATGTGTGTTTTATATCATCATGAGTGTTTCTCTATCCCAGATTTATTGTAACAAATATCCATAAAGATAAAACAATGATGTATGTATGTGTAATATTATAGACTGATTCACAGCTTCCATCATAGACATTTTCAGAAAAGAAGTGAATTAAGGGGCATCCCCATGGACCCTGGATTGATGGCCTGTCTATATTCTTCAACCTATAACCATACTGAATTTGCCAACTTTTCTCCTAGTATCAATGGAAGGAATATATGTTTGCACACATGTATAATGATCTTAAACTGTACGTAGCTAATAAAGTTGTTATACCCAATAGAGGGCCAGAGTATGAAGATGTGATGTATATTGTGCTGCATGTGTCCATATGTCCTGAGCCATTTAAGGCCAAAATAGTTGATATGGAAATATTATTCAGCTGTTCTGTTATATTGGCCTTAAATGTGAAATTCACTTACAATTTACTTTGATTCCTGATAATGCTCAATTTAGTTAATGGCCTTGCTAATGCTGAAAGCATGCAGTCTCTAATGCTGCTGTCTGACCTGGTATGTAACTGATCTGTTCATTGGTTGGTCTGGGCCTGCATGCATTCCAATTTTAAGATGTATGGAATCTCTTCTCAAAAAATGGAATATGTCTGATCTAGATGATCCATACTTGATGCATCCAAATGTTACTGTAATATTAGAGTTTTTTGTAATTCATAACAGTATATTAATTTTGTTTTATTATTTCAGTCAATGCAATGTGTGTTTGTTGTGCCAAACATGCAGAAACAAAAACAAAAACATCTTGAAAATAAAACTTTTAAATAAACATTTCTGTTTTGTTTTTAATAATGTGAATTAACATAACTATTACGTTAATTGCACTTCCTGTACACATCTCAAAATCTCAATCTCTATTTCAATATTGAAAATAATTCCCAACAACAATATTCAAATTATGTTTATAATGCTGATATAGTTACTTTGCATAAATATGTGATGGCAAAATGAATGAGGGAATCCATCAAAAGCCTGAACAATTGCAGGTTCATTTGCTATTATTATTATTATTACAATCTTTTAAGCACCAACATTTTAGCACTGCTGTACAATGGATTCACAAGGCATAAAAATATGACTTACAGAGGCAAGAGGTAACGAAGGCCATGCTCAAATAAGCTTACAATTTATACTGTGAATTGCCAGGATTTGACCAAGAAATTTGAAATATTGGGTCAAAATAGTCAAAATGGAAAAATGATCAAACTAATCTTTATATTCCCCTTGCTCAAATTTCTTGATCAATTCACATTTCATAATTTAGTGACAAAACCTATTAGTTTCATATTTTGTAGTCTATCACTGTTATGGCAAAACTGTAACAGTATACATCATAAATTGCATAATCTAAACAGTGGTGTCATCTAAATAGTGGTGAATTTACCTTACAGTAGTGTGATGTATTTCACCATTATAAAAATCAATAATATTTCTATATGTTCCTTTCATTTTAGTTATTTGACATTTCAGACTCCAAATACTCTTTGGACTAAAAATGCACCATCTTCATTCAGCTGTGCTTGTAGATTGCAGATCCAGGCCTCCCAAGAGTCCAGATTTGGTTGGGACAGTCCCAATTTTAGATTCCTGTCTTGATGTCACAATTTTGATCCCTGGAATTCACTGGCGTCAGCAGCGCTATCAGCATGGTTCTGTATGCTGGGGATGTCTAGACAGACCTGTCACGCCTCTTTAGTGGGCAGGTCAGTGTATTTTACAGGTGGCTTGGCCATTGTGGACGTGGTCAATGACATTAGTCATAGCAATGGTGACCACCAATGTTGAGATTTATGGATTCCAAAGCAGTCCAAGTCCTTAGAGTTATGGAAGTTAAGGTTATATATTTTGCATATTAAGTGTTTGAGCTATCTTTAGGCTCAGGATTTGTATAACATTTGTATTACAGGAAAAACATTGTTCCCTCGTATGATATATGAAGATATGTTCACTCATCTCTATTTCACATCACTTATGCCACTTATGCCAACATTGCGAGAGCACCCAAAGTACTCATGGTATTACCTCTATATATATATATATATATATATATATATATATATATATATGATATTCGTACTTCTATAATATTCGTATTTCTAGACATTTTTATTACTATATGGTCAAGTAGTTCATATGCATAATAACAGTTTATAGGAAAATTAAATCATAGAGCTGTTGAACAGAAAACAAAAGTAAATAACCATTTACTTAAGATCTTCAAGTTGATAAGTGGTATTTCAAAATGGTTAAAACAAATTTAACAGTAAATGATAACAGCAATGGTGGAGACTAAAAACAAGGAGTACTTAGCTGTTACAAGTTTAATAAACATGTTGGCTTCTGTCAGCATCATAAACATGAGTTAACATGCAGATCACAATATGAGGAGCTTGACAGTCAGCAATTAACAGGACAGGAAGCACCCGGACCCTAACACGGAGTTACTGACTGTTTCGGATCTAATGTCTGTTTAATGATTTAAAGCAGTTGCTTGTTGCATTTAAATAGCTGTAAAGAGTAACTTACTTACACTGCTTAACTGAGAAAATACAGTCTAGAAAATGTGGCTACAACAAAAAGAAATAAGTAGGAATGCAGAGCAGGAGAGATAAACACTTCTAAGGTGTAAATGAAAAAATATATATACAACCTTATAATAGCGTGGTGGACGATATCTACAGAAAAATATATAAATCGCACATAGTGTAATAAAAATATGAACATAAAGACACGCAGGGTGACTATATAAAACTATATATAATCCAACGCGTTTCGTCCGCAGGACTTCAGGGATTAACATGTCCTGCGGACGAAACGCATTGGATTATACCATTGGAGGACTTGCTATTGATGCTTTTTATACCACCTTGTAGTGGATCATATGCTGTTTTACCTGGAGCTTTTTGTAAGTGCATTATATAATAAATTCTTTGAAGTTTTATTTCTATCTGCACTATTATTTGGTTTCTTTACCTTACAAGTGTGAGAGAAGATTCTGCCTATCTACTCTGAAGACCATTTCTGACTAAGGATGATGGGCCTGATATTCACTGATATTTTGTGAGTTTAATATAGTCATCCTGTGTGTCTTTATATTCATATTTTTATTACACTATGTGCGATTTATTTATTTTTCTGTAGATATCGTCCACCACACTATTATAAGGTTGTATATATATTTTTTAATTTACACCTTAGAAATGTTTATCTCTCCTGCTCTGCATTCCTACTTATTTCTTTTTGTTGTACTATTGTATTGTTTTAGAGGGCACACTATTTAGTAGGTTTGCTGTTTTTTGTAATTTTAGTGGTTGGGTATCCTTTATTGCCTAGAAAATGTGGCTGCTTAAAATGTCTCAAAACTAAACGGCCCATATTCCACCTTTCCATGTCAACTCCAGCAAGAATTGTATTCCACTGGAGATGCGTAGAAGGATTCACAGAATCATTTGTTTGAACATTCTTTGTTGTATATTAAAGAAGAAGTTAATTTGATGGTATAAATATTAATGTAAATAATATCAATTATGCAGATAAACCCACATCAGTCACAGAATGTACGCAAAAAATATGCTGACCGATGATATAACTAACAGCATAGAATATCTATGCATAGTATCATGCATAAGATGGAAGATTTCAAGAGATATCGTCAAGCTTCTGATACATTTGTCAAGTCATATATCTTGAAGCTGAGCTGTTAGGATATCTCTTGAGTGTCTTCCATGTTCATGTCACTAAATTAGGAGTACGTTTATTGAAAAAAATCTTTTGATTTCCTTTACATTACATGCTAATTTTAATACAATTTTTTCGATAACCTATTTATGACAGTTTTTGTCTTATGTTTTCTAAAATTCTTCAATTCTCTGTTTCTAAATTTGTTGATCATTAGTCTAAATCTCTTATTTGGATATGTTTGAATGTGTATGGTGCTAATGTAAGGGTGGAATTATTTTTATGCTATTCCTCAGTCAGTCATCTTTAACTGAATAGAAGCCCATTGTGTCTTCTTCTGGTACGATTTTATTTTATACCTAAAAGCTAGCATATTTAGCCAACATGTGGAGAAAGTTTGTTATCATTGGATGGATTACTTTATGTACTGTTATTTCTTATCTTTCTCTTACAGATTTCTTGCTTGAATTGTTCAGGGAAATACATTTCATTTTCAAGATCTGCCCATCTCTTCTTTTTTTGGTATCACATGCTGAGATTTTGCTACAAGATATATGTATGTGAAGAAGTCCATTCTCATGTAGTTTATTTTTTTAGTGTATTTTTAAGACCTGTTTTATTCTCAAACTAGTCAATTTAATCTTGGATATTGATTTGTAAATTTGATAGGAACACCTTGAAATTCCCATGGCTTTGGCATTTTTCCACTATCTTAAATAGTGTAATATAGTTCTAGAATAGAATTACTTTTGAGAATTTGAGCCCCAAATTGCTTTGTGTTATCGTATATTGTAAATTTAAAATGTGTTAGCATTCTTTTGTGGTTTGCAGTAGAAGTATTGTGCTAAGCACTCAACCATGCTTCATCAATCAATCATCTAGATTAAAAAATATCAAATATGTAATCAGCAGTGTGAAACATAGCCATGTATTTATAATAGGCTGTTTACTAAGCGGTCCTAAAAGTAGCAGTACTTCTTAACCTGTGCAATGTAGTTATGTTTATTCATCTCTTGCTTATACTTGCTATGTAAAGGCAGTAATTTTAGTCTACTTTGGTGAGAAGCAGCACATATCTTTTAAGACCGTGCACAGTTTGAAGGTCCATCTCGGAATGTTTGTTCATGACTTCAGGATTTGTTAACAAACACTAGCTATTGATTACCAAAATAGTTTATTAAAGATATCCACCCCTATAGTGCAACAGTAAATCAAGAGATCCGCGAAAAAGAGGTAGTAACTTATATGTGTGCATTATAAAATAGCACATACAGAAGCTATGTGTAATAGTTTAATTTAAATAGTGATAAAATAAGGATAGCTTTCTATTAACTTAGCATGACTTTCCTGTGTTCTGCACTGCTTTGTGAGTTAAAGGGAAACTGTGGCACCAATACAAATTTTACAGGTCATGACCTTATTAATATGCTGTATTTTTAGCATATTTATGTTCAAATCTTTATAATGTGTGCACAAAAAAATAAATGTTTTGCATAATGCTACACCATCAGTCTGCCTATTTATCCACGTCCCCTCATGAAAGACGTCCTTATCTAATGTATGTACATAGCTAAGCTCCTAACTGAGTGTGCGGTTTTGGATCCATATCCCAGCTGCAGATTGTCAAAGAGATTGCAAACAGGTAGATATGTCCAAAATATATACCTCTCTGGGTGTTCTCTCCTTTAATTGCAAGTTCTTCAGTATTTCAGTTCACTCAGTGCCGTCAGGGGCTGAGCTGTCTGTATACATTTGATTATGAAGTATAGAGTGAGGGGCGTGGCTTAATGATGCACATTCTGCAAAACGTTTATTTTTTATACAAAAACTAAAAATATTTGTATTAACCTCTTCAATACCAAAAACAAGTATAAACGGTTTTAATTTTCATGTATTTTACAGTATAGAATGTAGTCTATGCAGCGTCACTCACCCGTTTATACTCTAGTTATGATTACAAGCCTGTAGAGCAACATATTTCTCTGCCAGAAGCTGCTAGTCACTGATATAATTCCTGTAAAATTGACAAAAATGTCAGCTCACCCCCTGCTTTCAAATAGTAGATGAAGTTTAAATGGATAATGTTATTGTTTCAGTCAGGGAGGGGACATGAGTGAATGGATTCTACAATTTCACTGTAATTACCACAAAGGATGACAAACTCTTCTGGATTTCAGGGTGAAACCAGGCCTGAGGTTGGCCAATCACTCAATGGCATTTTCAGAAAATAGATGGTCTCGGCACTCATGGTAAATCCAGTGAGCAGGTTTATTGGAGCAGCGTTTCGGTACAAAACCGGGCCTTGTCAAGTTCAAGGCCATGTTGTGGGTTAAAACTTTGCTTTTTATCTGCTCTAATAAACCTGCTCACTTGGTTTACCTTGAGTGCTGGGACCATCATTTATAGTCTACAATTTCACTGTCAGTATTAAATATGCCATGTTTGCGCACCATACGTCATTGAGCTTTCATTGTAATACTAATCATCAATCAGGTATTTAAGAATAAGATTAAAAAAACACTATAGTCACCAGAACAACTACAGCTTAATGTAGTTGTTCTGTGGGTATAATCATTGCCTGCAGGCATTTAATGCACACACTGAAACACTGCCTTTTCAGAGAAAAGGTAGTCCAGGTGGTCCCTCCTCAGATGACCACTGGAGGTTCTTCCTGGGGCAGTGCTGCATTTTAGGCAGCACTGCTGTTCAACGTCTCCACGCTCTGCATGGGGACGCTGGATTTTCCTCATAGAGATTTATTGATTCAATGCATGTCTATGAGGAGGTGCTACTTTTCTAAAACAGTTTTTGGCTCCTCCCCCATCCCACATCCTTGCCAATTTCAGCCAATCCAATGCTGAATGCTAGATTGAAAAATGGTACAACCTATGTGATAGAATATACGTTTCACCACAAGTTGTTGTTTTTTTTTATATTTTATTGTGAAAGGATTGAGAGTTCCTTCCGTATGGTAGCTGCTATTACATACTTGCACTTTATTAGCTTACAAGCGCTTTTAAGCACATAGCACATTGGTTTTCTGAATGCTGGATTGACTAAAAATCGCCAATTCTGATGTTGTCACTAAGAAGGCAGACCGGGGCGGGGTCAGCGTCTGCAGACCCACACTGCGTTGGAAATAAGGTGAATTTTCACCTTTTCTAAGGGGGTTGAGAGGGGGAGCCACCTATATGGTGGGTTAAACACTATAGGGTCAGGAATACAAATGCTCCTGACCCTATAGTGTTCCTTTAAGAAATTACATAACATTATCCCTTTTTATAACATTTCCATCAATGAGCAATTCTTTTCTTTCTTGCTGAATTGTAAATTGACTAGTACTTGAATCCCATCAAATATGTGAACGTCAAACCTTTTCATCATATATTTTTTTCATAATTTCTTCACATTTGCTTTGATTACAAAATCTATTATGAATAAATTATGCATTCTTGGCATGCATATCCTTTAAAGTGCCTCATTCATGTACAATGATGAACCCTGCATGTAAATATAAGTATACACTTTGTGGTGCTACATGCATTGTGAGTTATTTAAGACAAAATAATTAGGCACTGCTGATTGTATTCACCGTAGCATATTTCTGTTGTACTTACTTAGTCCATGTCCTCCAACATCTCGAACTTTGATGTCTCCGGGATTTGAAATCTACCGAGACTTGACATCAGAGTTCATGCTACATTTTTCAAATGTTATCATTCTGCATCCTGCACCTGTTAACATTTATTGCCAGCATCATTCGCATTTCCTGATTGTACTTCTGCTCTGCAGTTCTGTAGTTTAGCTGCTGTAATAAATTCTTCCTTGTTGCTTTTCTGGTATGCAATCCTGTCCTTTAACCTTGATAGCTATGGGCATCTCCTTGGAATAGTATTCAATAGTATGTCTTACCAATCCCAGGTTTTCGTATTCCAGAAAGCATTTGCATTAATTGCCCCCTTTGCTGGCTCTGATTAGACTTGTTTATGATAAGAAACATTGTATACAGTATGCAAGTAGGATACTTCCTATTGCCTCAACAAATATCTTGTGTTTTTTCTCACTGTCTGAGTACCCTAAGCACTGTCTATGTATCGATGAATCTCTTTGTCTTTAAACACACTTTGTATTACATAATGAGAATCTCCTCTTACATAAACAAAAGTATTTTAACACATTTTAAAACGATTTCTGTATGTATATGTGTGCATGTGTGTATGTACATTAGAGAGAATTTTTGCGTGTGTATGTAGTGTGGGTATGCGTGTGCATTAGAGAGAGTGAGGATGGGGGAGGTTAGACTTGAACAAGATCCACACGCATTTAAAAAAAATAAAGACAAAAAAAAATCAGAAATCTTCGTACCCCTCCTATAAATGATATGATCCTATGTGACTGCTTTACTATAGGAATTTCTGCCCACAGTTTTACAAGGTGCTTGGGTGGCTTTCTCTTCTGCTGCTTGCAGTGTAAGGGCATAATGAAAAATATTGCCATTTGTGAAGTGGAGTGAAGGTCCGTGCTCTAGCAGAATACACAATGAGTTTGACTGCAGGGATAGAATGTTAATGTGTTGCAGCAGCACTGTGTGGAATGCATAAATAGCAGAGTAAGTAAAGTATTCAAACACCAGGAATGCTGAGCATCAATTTAAGGATATGACAGACCTTTTAAGCAAAAATGTGCAATACATACTGTACATGGTTGCTAAAATCAGTCAGTATGTACCTATTTCAACCAAATCAAATTATTAGCGCTTTTTGTCTGTGGTTATACATATATCATAAAACAGATTTTTACCCCCCCCCCCTTAACACAGATCTATAATTAGCAAAACATATGTAAACAATGTTCTCCTTGAGGAAGTTACGCATGAGCTCTATAGATGATGCCAACAAAATCATAATGACAGATTTATATGTACCCAATGATCACTTCCCTTCGTCTTTTCAAAAGTAGTCCGCTAACTAGATTGGGAAGCAATGATATAAAAAGACTGTCCTGAATGCTGATTGTTGCACATAGCTATTCTTTGCCTGTAACCTCATGATACTTAGACTTGTGCATTGCGAAAACATTTGTTTTGACCAAACCACGTCATGTGAAAATTAAAAAAAAAATTGGGGCAGCCAAATGTTGACCATATGGCAATGCCACTCAAACAAATTTTGTTAATGGAAACAAAATTGAGAAAGGAGTCAGACAAACCAAAAGGACACAAAAAAGGGGCCAAATAGTTGGCACTGAAAGGTGCATATTTCTGACTTTTGATTCACAGAGAAAATGTATTTATACATATATAATGTAGTATAAATATATAATATCTAAATATACATATTTTTATTGTTCATCCCCTTTTTCTCTCTATTATTAATTTCTTACTTGATCTGTGAAAAAAAACAAAAACATTTAGTGGCTGTCCACTAACCTTCACTAATTTTTTCCCCATTAATCGTCTCTTTTTTTTTTAGCACCAAAGGTGAAATTCTGAATCGTGAATGAAAACAAACCTGCTCATCCATTGCTTGGTTTGTTATTTGGTTACATTTTGCTCGGAGTTCAGGAATTTGATCACTCAATCGACCCAAATTCAGATGAATTGCAGTTTGGAAATAAACAAATCTCCAAGTCTAGTATTAGGTAGTGCAGGATGTTACAAAATAATTTAGGTTTTGGTAGCACCATGTTTGCAGTCTTTAAACAGTATGCAGATGACTAAAAGATCAAACAATGCATTGTGGCATTTTTTTCAGCCTTATGCATATATGAATACAGTAAATCACCAACAGAAACCCATAATGCTATTTCTTTTAGGTGTAATGTTTTTTAATATACTTATGTATACACACACAGAAGGATTAAGATCCCACAGGGCCCCAGACCAATTACTGGTTGGAGGCCCCCCCCTTCTTTCTAACCACTGGGCCATAGGCAGCCACATAAGGAACACCTAAGGTTAATCCTACTCAAAACACACACACACATACACGCACACACAAACATTTGTAATGAAGGTAATATGTGTGGTTTTCACTATTAAAAAATCACCAGGTTTGGCTGATATGGTAATAAAGGTATACAGATGACGGATGCTTAGGCTTCCTGCTCTGTTAATTGAACTTTAATCACACACAGGAGACCCCTGCAGGCCATTAACAGATTAGAAGAGTTAAAAATGCTAAATTAAAAAGACTGTGCACTAAAGGAAGTTAAAACATTAGATCTTCTTTACAGGAAGTGTTTGGGAAGGCTGTGTCACAAACCAGAGGCTGCATAAACAAAGTGATTTAACTTCTAAATGGCAGGGGATTCAGCTGTGAGGCGGCAGGAACATTATCTACACACCCAAACAGCTTTATTAAGCTAAACTTGTTTTGGTGCCTATAGTATACACCCATATCCTATCAAAAATAAATTAAGGGTATTACTTACTATGTCACCTAGTAGCCAATGTGTTTTATTACAAAATGTATTTGTATGCTTTATAACCCTTATGTCATACTAGTAACATTTCAGTTTAAGTACATTATATTTTTCAAGACACTTAACCAGCTGAAAAAATTATATAGTTTCACTCATTTATTTTTAATTGAAAAAAAAAACAAACCTGGTGGGGCACAGCTGCCCCTCTAGATAAACCTTTACTGCTCCCCCTTTTGTTGGTCTGCTAGGGATTTAGGTTTGCCACTCTCCATCCTGATTAGCACATACTGACCAACTGCAAATCTCAGCAATTTCTTATCCTTGATAACCCAAACATTTGAATCCTAAACAGCACCTTAGTGAAAGAATGAACAATTCACCGAAATTGTGTCTGTCTTGCCTTCATGTGTACTATGCCACAACTATAATTTATTCTAAAAAAGCATATACTTTATCATCTAGAGTAGACAATCATCATGAAGTGAAGGTAACAATATTTCTGTCTTACATGCCTCTCTGTATCCTTTATTTAAAATTATTTATTATGTACACCAGTAGTTTTGTACATATAACGATAAATATACTCTGGTGTGCACTTATTATAGACTTCAATGTTTATTTTATTTCATTATAAGCAAAATATCTAGCTTCTTAGCAACTCCTTGATCTTGACACTCTAGGTGATTTTAAAATGATTTGCCAAGAAGAAAACCTTTGTAATGCTTACAGATTTCACAGACCCCTGTCAGATTGGTGCTGTTGTTGACGTTTAGAATCCTCTGAGATTTTTGAGAAAGCCACTTGACATCAGTGTGAGTCAATCCACAAAAGACTAAAAACAATAGCCTTAGCAAAGTAAAAGTTTGTGGAACATGATAAGAATAGTGAAGATTGTAAATGCTTTGAGTTGGCCTATATATAAATCTATAGCTATGTAGCCTGGAATGGTGAACAGCTATGTTGTTACAGTTACTGATTTGCTAAGGTTGTTTTCAGGAGTATATGGATCAGATCTGTCTATTCCATCCAAAGTACAGGATACTCAATCTATAGAGAAGACAGGCTTTCCTATCTGCATTAATTAAGGTTTACAACAAAAACAAAAGCTGCTCTGTAAGATCTCTGGTATAGGGCCCAGTTTTAGCTGGTTTCTATAGGCCAAAACAAAATGACAAAGCAAGTGTCCTTTCTGTGACAAAGATATATATGGTATCCAAAGGGCAAGTGGCCCTCTCCTATTGTACCACTTTGAACATAAGGAGACTGAAAATATGTTTGTTTGTTTGTTTGTTTGTTTGTTTGTTTGTTGAGACACAAAAAAACTAATGTTTATTAGATTGCTGCATGGGTATTTAAGGTCCAGCTACTATGTTGAGAAATTATGGAAACATCAAACAAACAAATAAATGGAGAATGTAATTAAGACAAGCACATTTTGGTAAAGGCACTGATTTTCATTAACATTTTTCACAGAGAAAATTGTAATTGTACTTATTTTCC
This sequence comes from Pelobates fuscus, assembly GCF_036172605.1. Taxonomy (NCBI): domain Eukaryota; kingdom Metazoa; phylum Chordata; class Amphibia; order Anura; family Pelobatidae; genus Pelobates; species Pelobates fuscus. The sequence continues at coordinate 328,642,816 of NC_086317.1, read as the reverse complement.
CCAGTCGCATAGAACATGTGTGTGTGTTTTATTATTTAAGTACAAATATTTTACTTAATAGTATAAATGACTTACAACATATCAATACAATTTAAAAATCATTGGTTTTGCTCCAAAAAGAAAACAAAGTAGTCAACTTTTTAGTTGACTCAAAAAAAAAATCCTATATGCGTAAGAATAAAATAATAAAAAAAAAAAAATATGCTCAATGCATTGATAAGCATTAGGAAAGACTAGAGTGCAAAATGCTTGGTCCACTAGTGCAGCCTTTTTATTGTCTATAGTAACAAGTACAAAACTAACATTTTGTGAAGGGCATTTACATTGCGGGATATACACCCAAGATGTTTGTTGTGTACTTGGTGCTTTTGATGTACAATAAACAGGGTAGTGCTAGAGGACCAAGCATGACCCATTGCTTGTACCTTACATTTGTTTGTGGTTACCACCAATGAGAAACATAATAGTTTTTTTCTCCTCAAGGCAATCATTTGGGCACTACTGTAGCCTTCTCTTTTTATGTTTTCATTATTTCATAGTTAATTCTTTATAAAGCATATTCACAAACTTCTTTTCAAATATTTATTGTAAACATTTTATGAGAATACTTACAGTAATATAATTTCATCTTCATGATAGTGAAACAGAGTACAGGAAATATTCAGAGATAACCATTCATCAAAGATTCTTTTTTCAAGCTACAAATTGAATGAATACATTGGTGGAAGAAATGTATAGGTTAATGCTGTATAACTAATACCATAAAATAAGTAATTACAGTGAACATGCACACAACGTCATAGACTGACAATCTGCTTTAACTTAGACATAACATTTCTTTTGTTCTATCTAAATGTCTGTCTATATGTCTATATGTACTCAAATGTATTTTTTTTAATTTACAACAATGCTCGTTTAACCCCTTAAGACTGCAGCCAAATGTACAAGTTGTGATCCAAAAAAACCGTAAACAAAACCTGGCATTTGAGCTACATGTCTGTCCAACCATAATTCACCTCTTTCATATTAAATGCACCCACACTTATTATATATCATTTTATTCAGGGGAAACAGGGCTTTCGTTTAACATCAAATATTTAGATATGGAACATAATTTAATATGAAAAAAATATTACAAAAATGGGAGAAAATAAGAATTGTTTTTAATTTTTTTAGTTCTACGTGACATTCTAATTGTGAATGTCATAATACTGTTTGCTTTTACTGCAGTAACATACACATATTTGTATTCAGCGATGTCTCACGTGTAAAACAGTACCCCCTATGTACAGGTTTTATGGTGTTTTGGGAAGTTACAGGGTCAAATATAGCATGTTACATATTTCAGTTTTTTCACATTGAAATTCGCCAGATTGGTTACGTTGCCTTTGAGACCATATGGTAGCCCAGAAATAAGAATTACCCCCATGATGGCATACCATTTGCAAAAGTAGACAACCCAAGGTATTGCCAATGTAGTATGTCCAGTCTTTTTTAGTAGCCACTTGGTCACAAACACTGGCCAAAGTTAGTGTTAATATTTGAAAATGCAAAAAACTAATTTGAACGCAAATTTTGGCCAGTGTTTGTGACTAAGTGGCTACTAAAAAAAACGAACATACCCTATTTGCAATACCCTGGGTTGTCTACTATTGCAAATGGTATGCCATCATGGGGATAATTTTCATTCCTGGGCTACCATACGGTCTCAAAGGCAACCTGGCGAATTTTAATGTGAAAAAACTGAAACGCAAACCTTATATTTGACTCTGTAACTTTTGAAAACACCATAAAACCTGTACATGAGGGGTACTGTTATACTCAGGAGACTTAGCTGAACACAAATATTAGTGTTTCAAAACAGTAAAACGTATCACAACAATTATATTGTCAGTGTAAGTGCCATTTGTGTGTGAAAAATGCAAAAAATTTCACTGTCACTGACGATATCGTCGTTGTAATATATTTTACTGTTTTGAAACACTAATATTTGTGTTCAGCGAAGTCTTCCGAGTAAAACAGTACCCCCCATGTACAGGTTTTATGGTGTCTTGGAAAGTTACAGGGTTAAATATAGTGCTAGCAAATTAAATTCCCTATAGTTTCAGCATGGGTTGTCAGGCAGGTCCCGCTAATTGTAATTAATAAAATGACCTAATTATGTAAAATTACTACATAAATATATGCATAGAATTATTATATATATATATGTGTGTATATATATATGTGTGTATATATATATATGTATATAATGTTTTTTATTATTTGTATTTATATATAGGTATATATTTAGTGATATATACGTATATACTTATGTATATAGATATAGATATTATTTCGTTCTACATGTATTTTGATATCAATATATATATATATATTAATTTTAAAATACAGTTAGAACGAAATTACGCATGTTTATATATTTTTTATCTATTTATTTTGTATTTTTATTTTTTATTTTTTTTTCTAACGTATTTATATATTTATTTATTTTTTATTATATATAAATATATATAATAAAAATTATATATATATATTTAATCAATATCATTGTACGTGTATTTTGATATTAATATGTATATATAATTGTGTATATATTAATATTAAAATACACGTAGACAGTGTATGTATATTTATGTGTATATGTGTATATGTGTATATATATACTTATATCATATATATAATAAATATATATATGATCTAAGTATATATAATCTTATTTTTACACTGTTTTAACAGATTTTATTTGAATTTCAGACAGCAGGGGGAGTACCTGTCATTACAGGCACTCCCCCTGCTGGCACTGCCTTGGACGGCTATGCCGTCCATGTGATCGCGGGGTCCTCGCAAGGACCTCGCGATCACATGGCCCTGGGGGGCCGAAGTGGACGGAGGGGGACTCCCTGGGCTCCCAGGTAAGTCCCCCATACCGCGATCGCCGGCGACCAGGTAAGTACATAAGATCGCAGGACGTTCTATGCCGCCCTGCGGATTTTAGAGCCATCTAAATAAGGACGGCATAGAACGTCCTGCGGTCTTAAGGGGTTAAACTACAAAAAAAAATAGGAATTTATTTATATATATATTTAAACAAATCAATCCATTAATATATACATATGTAAATAAACCAGTCCAATTTTTTTTTAAATATAATATAATTTATATATATATATATATATATATATACACTGAACAAAATTACAAATGCAACACTTTTGTTTTTGCCCCCATTTTTCATGAGCTGAACTCAAAGATCTAAGACTTTTTCTATGGACAGAAAAGGCCTATTTCTTTCAAATATTGTTTACAAATCTGTCTAAATCTGTGTTAGTGAGCACTTAGTGAGCTGAGATAATCCATCTACCTCACAAGTGTGGCATATCAAAATGCTGATTAGACAGCATGATTATTGCACAGGTGTGCCTTAGGCTGGCCACAATAAAAGGCCACTCTAAAATATGCAATGTTACTGTATTTGGAGGGTCCGGGTGGTTCAAAAACCAGTCAGTATCTGGTGTGACCACCATTTACTTCACGCAGTGCAACACATCTCCTTTGCATAGAGTTAATCAAGTTGTTGATTGTGGCCTGTGGAATGTTGGCCCACTCCTCTTCAGTGGCTGTGCGAAGTTGCTGGATATTGTCAGGACCTGGAGCACTCTGTCGTATACGCCCATCCTGAGCACCCCAAACATGCTCAATGGGTAACATGTCCAGTGAGTATGCTGGCCATGCAAGAACTGGGATGTTTTCAACTTCCAGGAATTGTGTACAGATTCTTGCAACATGGGCCCATGCATTATCATGCTGCAACATGAGGTGATGGTCATGGATGAATGGCACAACAATGGGCCTCAGGATCTCTTCCCGGTATCTATGTGCATTCAAAATGCCATCAATAAAATGCACCTGTGTTCGTTGTCTATAACATACGCCTGCCCATACCATAACCCCACCGCCATCATGGGCCACTCGATCCACAATGTTGACATCAGCAAACCTCTAACCCATACGACCCCATACACACTGTCTGTCATTTGCCCTGTACAGTGAAAACCAAAGTGCCAGACACCATCGAATGTGATCATTTATCCACTCAAGTTGGCGACGAACTGCAGTCAAGTCAAGACCCTGATTAGCACAATGAGCATTCAGATGAGCTTCCCTGAGACAGTTTCTGGCAGTTTGTACAGAAATTCTTTGGTTATGCAAACCGATTGTTGCAGCAGCTGTCCGGGTGGCTCGTCTAATATGATCTTGGAGGTGAAGATGCTGGATGTGGAGGTCCTTTGCTGGTGTGGTTACACGTGGTCTGCTGTTGGGAGGCTGTTGGATATACTACCAAATTCTCTGAAACGCCATTGGAGACGGCTTATGGTAGAGAAATGAACATTCAATTCACGGGCAACAGCTCTTGTGGACATTCCTGCAGTCAGCATGCCAATTGCACACTCCCTCAAAACTTTTGACATCGGTGGCATTGTGCTGTGTGATAAAACTGCACATTTTAGAGTGGCCTTTTATTGTGGCCAGCCTAAGGCACACCTTTGCAATAATCATGCTGTCTAATCAGCATCTTGATATGCCACACCTGTGAGGTGGATGGATTATCTCGCCAATGGAGAAGTGCTCACTAACACAGATTTAAACAGATTTGTGAACAATATTTGAGAGAAATAGGCCTTTTGTGTACATAGAAAAAAGTATTAAATTTATAGCCATTTTGATTCAAGATTTAATAGAACTCAGTCCACCTTTATGTCTCATTTGTAACCATTTTTGTGGCGCTTGAAGCTCCTGAAAAACAACTAATTAAGAATTGATTTTAATTAATATGCATGTTCAAAAACTCAAGAGCTTTGACATCTAATTCCATGTGATCCTTTCCTTTTACTGTCTTTTCTTGCAATGATTATATATTTTGTTGTAATATATTGGAAGCAACTCAGATACACATTCTTCTTCTGGTCTGCATGTCCTTGAAGTCACTACTGTTAAATAACCCTCTCTGGTAACAGAGACAGACGGAAAGAAAAAAATATATTATTGTGCCGGTCCCCAGCAATAACAGCTGTTATGTAATTTTGTTATAAAGCCATTTCCTTCTGCTAGAAGGTCTTAGAAATAGCATTTGCCCATATAATTCTAATTCTATTTGTTTTATCCATCCGGACTTCAATAAATAGCACAAATTAATCCATACTGAACATGTCATACAGATAACCTTTAAAAAAAATGAATTAAGGCATGTTGATTAATTCGTCGCACTCTAATTGCTTTAAAACCTCAAATCTCGATTGCATATATTACATTATTTTGCAGTGGTATAGTGGTATACATAAATAATAGTAACATTTGTCACCATCCATCCTCCCTCATACTAATTTAACTACTCAAAAGCATACCCACAATCAAATAGTGAAATGTACAAACTGTCCAAGCTATTTATCTACGTGAGAATTGTCAGGAATTCAATGTGTATTCACAGTGAATTTCAAATTTAAGGCAAACATAGCCAAACTGGAAAAAAAAAAGTCAGTTATGTGTCCAACTCAGCTACTTTGGCCTTAAATTTGAAATTTACTTTAAATTCACTTTGATGTTCAGAAAATTCTGAATTTAGTAAAAAAAAAAAAAAAAAGTAATTATCATGTAAAACAAGCAATGCTGGTGCGTAAATTATACCTCCCAATCAGCCAGCAGGGGAGACCTAATGCGCATGTGTGGCAATGGCCGCGCGCGCATTAGACCTCCACATAGGAAAGCATTATTTAATGCTTTCCCATGGGGATACCGGCAACGCTGGAGGTCCTTATGCATAGCGTGAGGATGTCCAGCATTGTTTAAAACACTTTTCGGGTTTTAAGAACCCAGAAGTCCCTCTAGTGTCTGTCTGCTGGTGCCTGTTATTTATATAGACTTATATACTCCTTATCCTGTGTGTCAGAAGACTTGTGGAATCTGTGCATTTTTGTATTTACATGAGAAGATTTAAATGGGAAGTATTTTCCTTTTTAGCATTATACCACTATGGTTGGATGTTTAAAGCACTGTGCACATTTTTGTTTGCTTTATTTCAAACATCCAGTGATATAATTTAAGGTGTGTTGTGATTTAAGAACACATATATTGTATTTGCCAATAACCTAGCAAGCTATGGGACAGATAATTGCACTTTTGTATATCAAGTCAAATGCAATGCAATACAATTCCCAATGGATGTAAGCTTACAATGCTTACAATGCTTTTAAGGATTTCCGCTTTACCCTTGAATTGCATTTTCATCTGCTCTTGGTGCACCAGTGAAGCTTTAAAATCTAGAGGTTAACTGGCAAGGAAGTGAAATACATAAATTGATACTTTAGCTTATTAAAATCAGGGATTATGTGCAAACATATTAAGGGTTATGTATGAAAGTGTTTTTTTTTTTTTTTTGTTTTTTTTAAGTGTTGCAGTTGCGGCACAATTAATGTCTCTGGCTTTAGAGATACTCATTAGAAAGAGGTGCCATTTAGCAGCTGTAGTAAAATAGACATTTGATCAAACTGTTCAGGATTGTATTTTTTTTCAAACGTATAGAAATTGAATCACTCTATGGTGCTAAATCCACACCTGCTTCTGTATCTGCCATTATCTGCACTGTGAGAAAACACACAGTGTGAAATAAAAAAAAAAAAAGGATATGTGTTCCCCCTGTTTCCTTATATATAAACCACATAAAGACATACATATACCACTAGGGTACAAGGACAAGATTATAACCAAATGGATCAGTGACCAGATTGCTTTAAAGGGACAAAATGCCCAAATAAAATAAAAAATCAGTATTTAGTAGATATAACCTAAATGGAAAACATGCATGCATTAAGGAGTTTCTAGCAAAAAGTCTAACACTTAAAAGGAAACTATAGTGCCAGGAAAACAAAGTTGTTTGCCAGGCACTATAGCCCCCTATAGTGCCCCATATCTCACGGTATCCCCCTGTGGTGCAGAAGGGGTTAAAAACCTCTTTTGCTACCTGATTCCAGTGCCATTATCCCTCTGCGCTGGTTCAGACTTCACCACCGCTCCTTCCCCGCCGATGCCAGCCGCATTAGTACTTTACCCATAGGAAAGTATTATACAATGCTTTCCTATGGGATTTTGGGAGGAGCATAGCAGGAGGACATCCAGCATCAGTTAGGCTACCAAAAGTCGCCTAACGACACAGAAATTCCTGTAGTGGCTATTTGGTAGGCAGCCACAAAAGGTGGAGTTAACCCTCAAAAAGTAATGATTACAGTTTTAAAAACTGCAATAATAACCATTGCAGGGTTAAGGGACCTGGGTCACTGCACCCAGACGACTTCAATGAACTGAAGTGGTCTGGGGCCTATAGTGTCCCTTTAACACTCTTTGTGCTAGATTCTATTACACTAGTAATTGAACTGCAATATCTCCATAGATGTCAATGAGAGGACAGATATCCAATTGCTTGTAGTTAAGTTTAACTCCAGTAAAATAATTCAGTGTTAAAGTCTGCACCATTGCTTATGACATCACATTCATTGTATGCAATTTGGTTTCCAAGCTCACCATTTGGTGTTTTGTAAATAAACAACGTTTAGGGTAAAAGGGCAGATTTTTGAAAACCTTCCATATTTGGTGTTTTAGTCTAAACCTTGCAATTTGAAAGCACTTAACAAACAACATATTATTTTCAATTCACTACAAATAGGTGGATCACTGAGCGTTCTCTGTCCACTTTCCTTCCGATCCAGTGTGACTGAATAAACACATGCTTGCATTATCATTGCTACAGCAGGAAATGGTTACTTGGTATTAGAGATATTAACCTGATGCTGGTCTCTGCAGAAAGCAGTCAACAATGACAATCTGTTACAAAAAATAGGAAATTAGTTGGACAAAGCAAAAGGGAATCGGTACTTAATGGCAAATGCACAGACATTGTTAATCGAAAAAGATGGCTGTTTTATTTTGAGCTCACACATCGGCATTCAACTCTGCAAAATTACGCACTCTCTTAAATCCTTTAATTATTTGACATTGGATAATTCATGATTTAATCTACAGATATATTATTAAAATACCAAGCTCATTTAAATATTTTATTTTATGAAATCAGATTTAAAACAGCTGACACCGAATATGAAAATAAAATCTATTAACAGCAGAAAAAAAAAGTAATAAATGGTTTATAAGTTGTGTTAACATTTATTTTGGACGGTCCAGCAGTTTAAGATATTTTAATAGATTTCAGCTTACCTGCTGTGAAATACATTAAGCTATGGGCTTTTGGACGTTTATCTAAGCTTCCTCCTATTTTCTGTTTCATGAGTCAGTTATAAAGCGTGTTATTTATAAGTGTAGCACCATTGTGATAGGCATACAGTGGATCGTATTTTCCCTCAGGCTATTTAGAGTACCTGATTCCACGTTAAGAGATCATTTCGCTTGTGTGTGTATATATATATTTCTTACTGTTGACTTATGTATTTTATTCCGTACCCTGACCTTTTTCCTGATTCTTTCAGCAATGGTCCTAATTGGCTACCAATGTAGCACCCAAGGGCTCCAGACATCCTGCATAAGACAGGGTCCAGTATAGCATATTTTGCCTTCCACCCTCTTGTAGGTCAAGAACTCAGTTCTATAAGAGGCAGTAAAATCTGTTGTGGGAAAAAAAAAAGATTTTCACTTCTAGGCCTTGATTTAATAAATATTCTAAATTATTCAATAAAATTTAGAAACGTTTTCCAAGTGATTTGTATCTACAAAATTTCCATAGACTTTAATTGCGAATTCTGTACACAGATCATTTGGAAAGTTTTTCTGACAGTCTTGCATTATTTAGAAAGCCAATTAAATCAAGGCCATAATACGCTATTCAAAAGAAGGATTGGAGCAGCGGTGAACGACCGAACAATCAATAGGGGTGGCAGCACACCTGAGAGTACAGGGTTCCCTCTAAAACCCTAAGAGAACTTAGCAAAGTAAAACAGAGAGACAGGTAGCGCCAAATAACAGACAAAAGGGATCTAAAAAAAAGGATAAAAATATGGTTAAAATAGTCCTTATAGCAGTCCAGAAATAAAAAATAAAAATAAAAAAGGCACAGAAAATGACCAGATAATTGAACGTTCTAAAGGTAATTGAAATCCTACATCCAATTTTCATAAGTTGCTTGTGGAACCACTTTGATCAATAGCAGCATATGAAAAGAAACACAAACAGGAAAAGACCAATAGTGCAATATTGTAGTAAAAATGTGTGACAAACTGACACAAAGGTCTAAAAAAGGCCAATTCACATATTATAGAAGCCTATAAAAGTATGATGCTGCCAGGTATGTCTAATTCTACTTGATAAAGCCCTAAGGGGTGAAACATGTTGTGGTTTTAATGCGGTTTATGTTGTAATAATGTATTATTGGCTACTCCATTATCTGTGGTGAGCTATATACTTTCTAGCTTTTGTTTCTATTTTATTTTATTATGCTATATTTTTGTTACCTGGCATCTGTATCTACCATTTTATACTCTTGTGGACTACCGCATAAAGAATCCTAGGTGGGGATTATACCACCCATGCCTGATACGCAGAGCCGTTAGTCTGCTCCATCTGACGTAAGAGGTACTACATGAAGAATATCCTGCAAATACCACTGCATGCTGATTTATTCAGAGCTGATTTAGCTCTATAATATGTGAGTTGGCCTTTTTTAGACTTTTGTGGCATTTGTCACACATTTTTACAACAATACTGCACTATCGGTCTTTTCCTGTTTGTGTTTCTTTTCATATGCTGCTATTGATCGAAGTGGTTCCACAAGCAACTTATGAAAATTGGATGTAGGAGTTCAATTACTTTTAAACTGTGTCCTTTTATTTGGTAATTTTCTGTGCAATTTTTATCTTTATTTTTATTTCTGAACTGCTATAAGGACTATTTTTACCATATTTTTATACTTTTTTAGATCCCTTTTGTCTGTTATTTGGTGCTACCTGTCTCTCTGTTTTACTTTGCATGATACGCTATTGCTGGAACAGTTTATCAGAAGAATCCTTTTTCGTATCATGCAAACCTTCATTTACAATGGTTTCTTCAAGAAGGTTATCCACCTAAAAAGAACTATAACAGTCAATCTATTGTGGACAAACTGGGCAATAGTATTTTGTTCCATAATACAATAAAAGACAAGACTGGGTATTATGCTGACAAGATTACATTTACTACAGCCAACGAACGTGATACAATCTTTAATACCATCAATTGCAGCTATTTAAATATAATCTACACTGAAGGGTATTTACATTACTGGACTTTATGTAGTTTTGAGGTACCTTAATAGTATAGTATATTTAGACAAACCTCCCACCAATTCATTAAACAAGATATTTTTGATAAGTAATTTTGACAGCAGGATTTATATGCGTTGTTGTGATTGCCTATTTAATTTGTTTACTCATATCGGATGGCTAACCAGTCTTATACAGTGTTTGCTGGACACAGCTGTTATCAGTACAAGGAAGAAAGTGTACTGAAAGTGCTATGTACTGCATTTGACCAATGTTTACCATAAACAATGTCTAGTACACAACATGATACTGCGATGACTGCAATGTGTGCGCATCTCTTGAAAAAATATAGACGTTTCCATCATTTGATGGTTGTCTTTTCAATATCTTCTACACAACAAAATATATTTTTTTAAATAAAAGACAGCAGAATATAAACATCATAGACACCTGTGCCCATTTATACTACATAGAGTCACCTACCTAAAATAAGGTCAATGCAAGCTACTACTGCATCAAACTCATATGACCTACTTTGCACAAAGAACCCTTCGGCCTCCCACCATTCCTCACTGCTATAGTATGAAGCCCTGTATCTTTGGTCACAAAGGTTAAATGCAATCTGACAATCGGCCGTGATGTAATTTAAAGGTATTTTTGTAAAAGGCAGAACTACAGACCGTAACTATGGTGGAGAAATGTGTATCACTGCCAAGTGAGGAAACCTGTAGAAATGGACAATAAAAAAAAGCAAGTGTGTGTTCAATGGTAGTGAAGTGAGTTAATGCAACCCACACATTATTTATTTAGTTATATATTCATTTCATTGTATTTCTGTTGTTTTAACTGCTATAAATATTTTATCACTTGCGTCTCAGTGGGAAATCCTTGCATTAAATTTTCTAAACTAAGCATTCACCTGACCCAAAAGAAAAAAAAAAGCAATGTATTATTTGCTTCATTGCAATTGGTTAATTTATACATTTCCAGCCTTTACTGAGTATTCTGCATTTATACTCCAGAGACAAGTAATTGATTATTCATCTTATACTTCAGGTCTGTAGCAAAATGAAAGTGTAAGGCTCAGGTTATGTGTGTATTATTGTGTTCGATAGATATTATACGGGGATCCCAATTATTGGCATTTTTCGACTTTCTGCTCAGTTTCAAGCCTGGAGAGCTCAAAGATATGTGCGTTACATTTGGTATAAAACCGCAATGAGGTTAAACGATGAAGAGTGCAAACATTTGTTCTAAAAAGCTCATTACCTTGAAAAGAGAATCCATTTTCCAACCTTTATCCTCCCAATAAATGTGAATTTAAAAGCTAAGTCTATTATAACCACGGCTATTGTCACTTTGATGGCCAAACAAGAATTTATAGGTAAAATCCTGACAGTTCTGAGCACTAGTGAACTCCAGTCAATGCAAGGCGTACCGAATACATGAAACCGCAGACATACATGATTTAAGCTACTCATCTAACAGTTTAATCTGTCTTCCATAGAGTTGGTTTTAATGAAAAAATAGGTTGGTAGCTATTAGAAATGCTGAATTTATTTGTACAAACAAACTCCAGGTCAAATTAGATTACCAAATGAACTGAATATGTAATAAGAACATTTGGGAAAAATAATGTTCTATAGATTGGTGCATTGACAACATGTTGGGTACTAAAATTCTCTAAAAATTATTTGGAATTTGATGCGTAAGTAACAGCTAAAGGTGTTTCCTGAATCACATAGGTACAATCATTTTCTTTTGTGAGCTCTAATTCCAACAACTTTAAGAAAAAACGAAATACAGCATTAGCAGCAATTTATATAAATCTGGCATAGGAAGCTTTGCTATTATGGTTTGTATTTTATCTCTCTAGAGTTTGGGATGTCCAATTACCTGTCCTCTGAAACTGCTGTTTGGAAACCATCCCAAGTAAGAGAGACTGGAAAAGCATTGCAGTGCTGCCAATCCATAATTTAATACAACTAAATCTGGGAATTTTATGCGTTTTCTAGAAATATACAGCACATATGTATACCTCCCAAGTGTCCCTATTTAGGAGGAAAAGTCTCTATTTTGAGCCCAAATCCCTCTGCCTCGTATAATGTCCCTATTTTTAGCATCTCCATATTATTGGAGTGTATGAGTGTATAACAGCTCCTCAGCAGTAATACTCACAGCAATGTGTCTTTAAACTACAATAACTGTGTTCAGAAATCGGTCTGTATAAAAAAGATGCATTGTTTTTGTTCTAAACTAAATTTTAGTTGTATAAATATTAAAAGAAAGACACCTAAAATTTCACAGTACAAGAACACCTCTAGGTACATGTCCACTCACACCCCTAAAATTAAAGTGTCCGTATTTGTCGCTTTAAAATGTTTGAAGTTACGTATAGGCAAAGTTTAGCTATTAGTTACAAAAAATCCAAGTAAATGTAAGCTCCTTCCACATCATGTCCTTAGTTGCATATTAATGTTAAGATGTCTGTATTTTAAATCTTAATGTAGCATATGGCATACATATTGCTGTATCGAATGGGAAAAAAAAGCATTATGGTGCAGTTTGCCATTTAATTCAACTAAATTTCAAGCTGAATTCAATGTATGCGCAGAGAAAAAAATAAATAAACAAAATTCATGGAAATTTTAGGAATCAAGGTAGCTACAAAAATTTGTTAGCAATTAACATTATCAGAGTTATTCACTAAACTGAGAATAGAAAATCAATGTCAAATGTAAGTTCAAAGCAGCCAAACTGCAAGAACAGCTGAATTTTTCCAATTTGGCTATTTTGACCTTTCATTTAAACTTCACTTTCAATTCTTCACTTCTGAATTCTTTAATGAACAACTCTATCTGACTGCCAGATATTCCACTATGAAAGGTAAAAAAAAACAAAAAAAAAAAAAACAACTATACTTCAACACGCATACAAATAGTAATATGAACAGAGTACAAAACCTCTTGTTTGACATTCGCAACGCAGAGGTTCCACAAAAACAAGTTACATATGCTGAGACCGCAAGCATAATGTATATATAAAATGTATCAACAAACCTGCCTGGGGCATCATAATGTACATACCATTTACATGCCTTCTACACTTACCTCATCCCTCAAAAGCACATACAGACAGCAAAAACAACCAGCAGCAATTCCCCAACAGATCATCCTTTCTCTCTTTATTCGATCTATTAAGCGTTTGCATGAGACATGAATCTGACCTTCATAATGAAAAGTTTTTAAACAGGGCTTTTCACCTTAGGCTGGTAGTCTGCTGAGCATGCTATACTATTTATTCAGACCAGGAGAATGATGATTATGCTATACTATTTATTCAGACCAGGAGAATGATTTGTATTCATTCAGAAAATTATAGCATTGCTGTTTCTATGCTCTGTTCATTTGACCAATGTTTTCTGTTTAACTTGGAAAATGTTATAAACTATACCTCTTACCATTTACTAGACTTCTCTCTGTTCTACACAAACTTTCTGAATAATAAATCTTGTCCTGTCCCTCCCCCCTCCTGTCTTTCCACATAGGTATATCATTACATGTATACTCTCCAATTATTTTTCATAGAACCAAGACCTTGCCACAAAAAACAACTTGGATAAAAGGGTCAAAGGTGGCTACAAAATTAATGAGACAGGAGATATTAGGGTGTATTTCTTTACTTTGCAAGCATGCACGTCAAAGGGAATATACAGTAAAAAAATATGTACAGGATGGATATAAAAGATTTTCTGGAGTTGTATTCCTGAACAGAACTGTACCAATATCATTAAAAGAAGAAAGGAGATTGTGTCTACAGCAAATTAAATTTGATTAGCAATTTGATAACAAGAAGGATTTTCTCCACCTTTTCGTAACAAATTTGAAATCACCTAAAATGTACATTTTCAGTTTCTTTGGTAGAAACTGTAAAGAAATACGTATAGAATTCTGAACTTCATATTTTTATGTAAATGTACAGCTGTGCCAAAAACGTACAGATATAGACTTGTAAGAAGGTTGTCTATATACATGCTCTTAAACTATAATATGTTGTATGGATCTTGGCATATCCTCTTACAATATTACATACATATTTAGTGATGTAGGCTATTGTAAAATGTCACTTTAGTAATAAATGTCTTCTAGCTCATTAGGCATTGACTTTAGGTGGGAGGTAGAAGGTTATAGAAAATAATTAGAAGTTAGTAATATAATTAATAATGTAATGCAACAAAGCTTAGGGGATTTTCTAGTATGACTTGAGCTAAAAAAATAATAATAATTTCCTTGAATTGATAGCAATGATCTAGAAATAATAAAAAGAATACCTAAAGTTTATGAGAAATTTAAAAATATAAGGCAACAAAGTGAAATAAATAACAATATTAAAGGAAACCAAATTCCAATTAATTTTAGTGCTGGAGGGAACTGTACTAGATCCTTCTAAAATCACATAACTGATTAAAGGTTTGCCCTGCATCTGCCAACAAAGTTATCCTTGATAATGAAAAGTCTGTTTTGGTGACCGTATGCCCTCCCTACTCTTAATCTCAGAAGATGTTTTCTTTGTGAACTGTTTGCACCTTCATGTCTTTTAAAAAAATGAATTTCATTTGATAGTAAAACGTGTCATATTGGCTGAATCAGTATTCATGTACAATTGTGCTTTTCTGTGAAAATTCAAATCCAGGGAGTTGGTGAGGAAACAAAAAAATACCCTGAAGCTTGGGCCCAAAACACAGTTTGGGAGAAAGCCCCATCCCTCCCAAACTAGTACTGCACCCCTTCAAAGGGACCTGTCATTCCCAAAACAACTTATACTACTTAGATCGAGCATTATATTATATCTATACATTGTACTAGCAGTTTATTTTAAGCACATGTATTGATTGGGAGAAGAAACTACTAAATAAAAATAAAAAAACAATTTCCAGCTGTTAATCAATGCCTCATTGTGCCAATGCATTCACTGACAAGCAAGAACAGAAAAGACCTCCCATAGGAGGTCCCTCTACTCCCCTAAGCTTTGCAACCACTGCTTTGGTTACTATGGAAACTCTGTTCAAACGGCGGCACACTGGCAACTAAGCCAGCTTGCCAACATCACTGAGAAGGTGTGCTCTGGATACATCCCATTACTCTGAATCATCAAGACATGTTTACACTTTTGTTTGGAGTTCACCTGTGACATATTCAATTGATTGAACATTACAAATTACAAAACACAAAAGACTGAAAAGAGACATACCTCCATAAAATTCAGCCTTTCTTACATATGTTTTTTCTGTTGATCCAAAAGAAAGCCAAAAAACAGTTTGAAGCTCTTTCCAATTTTGCAACAAATTAGGAAAAAGTCCTTCTTGATCCCAGAATGGCAATGAGATCTCTCCTTGGAACAAGAAGCTGTTACCCAACAAATTTAAAATGATATCCTTGTTATGATTATTTTTAATATTATGCTTTTTTGCGAGTATTCATCCAGTTGCTGTTTAAACATCTGTACAGACTGTGATAAAACCACCTCTTCCACATCCTTATTGTTCTTGCTGTAAAAACAAATTTCCTTTGCCTTAGACTAAATCTCCTTTCTTCCAGTCTAAATACATGACATTGTGTCCTATGTATTGTCCTATTTATGAATAGATTTCCAGACAATGGTTTGACTTGACTTGGCCCCAAATATTTTTGTGTAATGCTATCATGCTCTCTGATGCATTGTTTTTCTAAACTAAACAAATTAAAACATTTTAACCTGTCTTCATAAATAAAATGTTCCATTCCGTTACATTTTTTAACCCATCTATGCATTTTTTTTCTAGTGTCATAAATTCATTCTTTAGAACAGGATTTCAAGATCATTTATAAATGTGA